>NC_139021.1:26221721-26949960 GCF_964662115.1 Mustela nivalis | reverse complement strand
GGGTGGGATTATGGACATTGGGGAGGGTATGCGCTTTGGTGAGTGCTGTGAAGTGTGTAAACCTGGTGATTCACAGACCTGTACCCCTGGGGATAAAAATAAATGTTTATAAAAAATAAAAAATAAAAAAAAGATTGACAAGAAGTAAGTGACCTTTAGATTCAAGACAGCTAAATGTAATACCATTAGACAAATGAGATAGGACTGAGTGGAATTTAGATGCATGCTGAAGAGAATGGCTAGGATTGAACATGGCAGCACCCAGGGTGTACAGCAGCTGCTCTTGTGGGCTAACACAGTTCTGGGGAGAGTGTGTAGCTGTCTCTCCACCGTCCCCAGTGGCCAAAGCCAAGAAGAAGCCATTAGGAAAGACCTCAAATACTGGAGTTCACGTCCATTGCTGGCCGTTCACACAAAACCAGGTATGTTCCTGCATTTGTATTTTATATCTGTCAGAAGTTCAGAAGCTACAGAAGTAAAGCCAATGAATCACTAAAGTAGTAAATAGTAAGTTTATTGTGCACACATCAAAAAGACAGTGGGCAATTCCAGCACATTTCAACCCGAAACATGGGATGAGTCTCCAGGTGTATTGTTATAATGCGTTGTATCTCATAAGAAGGCAGTGACTGTTTACTCTTTACAGTGATTGCTTATAATATTAGAATTTTCTTAAATGATGGGGAATTGGTTAGTTGTTACCTCATATCAATTTGGGAGAACAGTTTTTAAGTTTTGCTTGCGATTTCCAGAGGCATAAGCAAGAAATGACCCAGCTTCAGTTAGTCTTGCAAAATAAGTTAAATTAAGCTTTGTATGACTTAATTGGTTTTGTCTGCTCACGGAATCTCCAAGGCTGGTCTCCCATTTGTTTTTTGTTTTAACATATTGACGACACCAAGTAAGAAACATGTAAAGCATGTTTGGAACTAAAGGGAAGCAGGAAACAGCTCATTGTTCCTTTTGAACAGGGTAGGAAATGAGCAAAGTAGTAATTTGTTTTCCAGCATTGTGTATCTAAAAATTTGAGTTAGAATAAAGTGTAATTGAGCAAACAATAAAAACTACATCAAACTTTAAAAAAAAAGTACAAGTATAAATGGCTAGTAATTGTGGAAGGCAACTCTGCTAATTCCACTTTTATTCAATTTTATTAAAATTCTTTGGGTTGTATTCTTTTTCCTATATATAATATATTGTTCTCTCCTTCTGTTACCCATATGGCTTACATATGTCAATTACCAAAAGAAATGTAAATCATGATAGAAGTTATAAAAAATAAGTGATGACTATATAGTTTCCAAATCTGTTAACTAATACAACAATTTTGGTCCATATTAAGAATTAATTATTTGATTTATTTCTGGCTACCACATTTCATTACTACTTAAACTTGAACTAATCTGCATATGATTTACTTATTGTATGCATTATATTAACGACACCCAGAGGTTAGAGTAACAGCTGCTGTGTAACCTACATTGGATAGAAATGGTTGTAATCACTTGACCAGATGGATATGAATAAAAGAACAATCTGGATAATCTTGGATGTGTAAAATCCAAAAGCACTGATGAATCCCATTAGGCACTCACTCCCAAACTACACAAACTCAACATGTAAAATAAAATAGAGAAGACAAATGTTAGGGTCACATAGGAAGACATCACTAGGTGAAAATAATGAAGTCTTACCTTAGATTCATAGTTTACTTAAGAAAAATGTTAATTTTTGAACTAAATCATCTCATTATTGTGACACATAACTGTATCTACATCAACCAGGACAATAAGGGAACAGAAAAAATAATTTCCCATCATTAAATAAAGTTTTATTTTATGACCTTTAGCTTTTTTATGAATTATTTTAGGTTAATTACAAGAGACATGATCTTTTGTTTTTAAAATATTTCATTTATTTATTTGAGAGAGAGCGAAAGTGAGTGAAGGAGAGAGAACATGAGCAGGGAGAGAGGGAGAGGGAGAAGCAGACTCCTTGCTGAGCAGGAAGCCTGACATGGGGCTCTATCCCAGGATGGTGAAATCATGACCAACCTGAGCCAAAAGCAGCTGCTTACCAGACTGAGTCACCCAGGGATCCCAAGAAATAAGATCTTTTAAAGAGAATATGTATGATTTGATAGAAAGAATGGAAATGCCTGTCTTTTAGGAGCACAAATTTTACTTTGCAATGGCATCTAATCTCATTCATTGCCTACAGAAAGCACTATTACATAAATTATTAAATATATATGGAAATCTATATACCAAATCAACAAATATTTGAGTTTTACAGCCTTACTATGTAAAAGGGACAATATGAAATGTGAATAGGTCATCAACTTCTGTGAGTGAGCTTATAACTTTTATGGAATAATAATGGGATAAAAAATTTATTAATAATTTATGGTATACTATTTCAAAATTATTAATAAATGTATCATATTTCTCCCTTGGAACTCATATTTTTATCTGGTTATAGAATTTACTATCATTTATTTTTTGTATGCTATCATTTTCTCCATCAGCAACATATTATTTATTTATTTATTTTTTTAGTTTACAAATGTGCTCAAATCTTTCCATTATTAAAAAAAATCTTCTTTTGGTATTCCTTTATCTACTTGGATAACTATATTTAACATAGTTCTTTAAAAAACATTACCCTGTTTAAAAAGAATAAAAGAACATTATCTTGACTTTATCATAATTCATTTCATGTATCTTTGCCATTTTAGATTCATTGTCATCATTAACAAAGACTATTTTCTCAGTGATTTTATTTATTTATTTACTTGACAGAGCACAAGCAGGGAGAGCAGCAAGTAAAGGGAGAGGGAGAATCAGGCTTCCTATTGAGCAAGGAGCCAATGTGGGGCTCAATCCTAGGACCCCAGGATAATGAACTGACTGAGCCACCCAGGTGCCCCATGGTTTATCTTTCTGATTGAAAACTTACTCATACTTGCATACCCTCATTTTCTTCTCCTATATGTCTCTACAGAAACTCTCCAATACAATATTCAAAGTATTTGTTGAGTAAATGTCCAAATTGCCATTTATAAATATTATTCCTTTTTAAAAAAGATTTTATTTATTTGACAGGGAGTGTGAGAAAAAGCAAGCACAAGCAGGAGGAGCCACAGGTGGAGGGAGAGGGAGAAGCAGACAAGACTCCATCCCAGGGACCCTGGAATCATGATTTGAGCCTAAGGCAGATGCTTAACTGAGCCACCCAGGTGCCCCATTATTATTCCGCTAATAAGGTACATCATTATGAATAAGCCTGCTGCTGAGTCTACCAAAGTATATATTATTTGTATATATACCAAAGTATATATTATTATATAATAGACCATCCTGATCTATTATATTTATTTTAAAAATAATATTAGACAAAGATATTGACTTTTTTTTCTAAAATTCAATACCTATGTAGAAAATGAAATGTATAGCTACTTTTAATATGTTCCTTAGTCCATATTATATATTGCAGATACACACATATCATATATTAATGTGTATTATATAGTTATAGTCTTGGTGAAAGCACAGAGGTGTTATTCATAAAAGTAGCCTTAAATCCTTGCCAAATTATGAAATAGTTATAGAATATCAGAAACTGGTTTCGCCTTCTCAAAGATTTTGATTCCTTTTATCTAATACAAGTATAATTGCATCTTTATGATCTATATTACAATATTTTTTACAAAAGTCAAATGAAATTTTAGAAGATTCACAGACAATTTTTTTGCAGCAAAATCAACAATATTGAATGTGCCATTTTAAGGCATTAAAAAAGCACTATATGATTTACTAAATTAATCACTTGAACAATCTATTTAACACTGTATTATCACTTTGCACTGAATCCAAATATCAGTTGAAATCCATTTTATATTAAGTATGTATGGGATGGTTTTATCCTAAGCTGTATTTAACAAAATCATTAGTGCATGAATAACACAAAAATATCAAAAAATATTAAAATACCTTTTCCAGTTTTTGTTATTGGCAAAGTATAAGAAGATAGGAAAGTGCTTTTATTTATTTTTTATTTTTTAAAAAAGATTTTATTTATTTATTTGACAGAGATCACAAGTAGGCAGAGAGACAGGCAAAGAGAGAGAAGGAAGCAGGCTCCTTGCTGAGCAGAGAGCCCGATGCGGGGCTCGATCCCAGGACCCTGAGATCATGCTCCTAGCAGAAGGCAGAGACTTAATCCACTGAGCCACCCAAGTTCCCTGGAAAGTGCTTTTATAATACTTAATGATTACTTTGAGCAAATCAAATACTGGGTCAGATTGAACTTTTGACCCACACTAACTGTGATCAACTTTTGCCTAAGAAAATTAGTGGTTCATTATGGCCTACAAGCCATTATTTCAAAGCTAAGAGTTTCCTGTAATTTTGCATATTTGTTTTTACTGAATATGTTGAAGGTCCTGCAAGACTGGAATATGCCACATATGATCATAAAAGAAATGAGAATGTAATAACCTCTAATGACAAGAAAAGCCCATTATGCCAGTTTTGCATTACCTTTTTATTCGGTTTTTAAAATTTCTTCTATTGCTTTGGCTTTTAATATGCAGTTTTATTCTTTATTCATTCTCATGCCATTCCTTTCTTTTGTTTAGTTTTATTTTTTCTCTCTCTTGACCCATTGTGTTAAACAATTCTTGCAGAAGATAATTTGTCATCACTGGCACGATGAATACAATTTTTCTTAACCCAGGCCTGGCCATAGTTTGCTATATTGCAAAGGAAACTACCTGAAAGGCTAATAAGGGGCACTATACAAGAAATGTGACTGGATTATTACAGCTTTAATTAGATCAGTCAAAATTCTTGGCGAATACTGTTCAGAAAAGTATTCTTTAGTAGAGTAAATTGTATTTCTAAGGAAAAAAAATCCATTTTTCAAGAACACAATCCTATTACTGCTAAATATAAAAGCAGAGTTCAAAGAATGGAACCAATTGATTTGGAATTTCCTACCGTATTTTTTTAAATTGCTAAAGCCAAGTATGCTGCATCTTTTCTCAGTTATCCATTCTAGTATCTAATTATACTGTAGAACCACCTTTTCTTCTACTTAGATAATGCATATCTATGTAATTATGGAGGATAAAAATAGATTGAACACCTCTATTATTAAAAATCACTACATAATTCTGGTATAGGATTTTATAATTTAATGATAATTTTCATTTTAGTTATTTTAGGAAGTCCTCCTAGCAGGACTTAGAGTGATTTAAAAATAATGCCTATTCCTAATTCTGTTGTAGAAAATAATGTAAAACTATTGGAACCAAAACTATGGAGAATCTGGTTAATAGGTATTTACATAAAATTTAGTTGAAGAAAACAGGAGCACTTGGATTTAGTATCTGTATTTAGTGTTAACACACCTGTTTCTTAAAATGAAAAGTCATTGGCAAGAGCTCTGATTCAAACACCCAGGCATTTGCAACATTAATGAATTAATCTTCTCATAACTCTTTGCAAGTTTCTTTTAATAACCAAATGCCATTTTTATAAAGGCAAATATAGTCTTAATTCTCTTAGGTCATTTTATGTTATACTTATTGTTTAATGGCTTTTTTGCTAATATTCTACTTGTAGTTCATTCTTTGTGATTTGTTATTTTTTCATGTTACAATGCAATGTTTTTCTCATAAATAGAAGTTTCATAATCCTCAATCATTTTAGGTGACATCTATTCATTCTATGTTATAACTAATGATACAATTTGTTTAGTTTTTCCTGTTCTCCTTTGGGAAGTACAGAGAGAATATGTGGGACAATAAAAGAAATATTCAGGTGCACCTGGTGGCTCAGTTGTTAAGTGTCTGCCTTCAACTCAGGTCATAATCCAGGGTCCTGGGATCCAGCCCCACATCGTACTCCCTGCTCCATGGGAGGCCAGCTTCTCTCTCTCCCACTGTCCCTGCTTATGTTCCTGCTTTTGCTCGCTCTCTCTCTCTCTCTCTGTCAAATAAATAAATAAAATCTTAAAAAAAAAAAGAAATATGCAGAACTTCAGTGGTGTATGTAATAATGTTTAATGAAAAGTATGTTGAATTAGGGTCCCAGAAGGAGAAACAACTCAGAATAGGGTGTTATATGACTTAACTAAAAAGTAACTAAACCTTTCTAAATGTTATGAAAGATAGTAATTCATAAATGTAGAACGCTCAATGAACCCCAAACAGGATAAACATAAAGTCAATATTCTGGGGCATATCATGGCCAAGTTGTTGAAAACAAATATAATGAAAAATTCTCAAAAACAGCTGGTGGAGACACATATTACATGTCGGGGCAAGAATACAAATAACCACAGATTTCTCACCAAAACCAGTGAAAGCCAATAAAGTGGTAAAAGAATATAATGAAGATGACAAGGAGGAGAAAGAAGAGGTAAAGTTAATTATTCTGGAATACTATAGCTACTGGAGACTATTCTTCAGAAATGAAAGAAAAATAGACATTTTCAGATATGTAGAAGCTGAGAGAATTCATCAACAGGAGGTCTGCAATTAAAAAATGTTAAAGGAAATTCTTAAGGCTTAAATACAATGACATAAGATTGAAACTCAAATTGCAAAAAAAAAAAAAAGAGAGAGAATATGCCAAATATGTGGATAAATATTATAAATGAGTTTTTATTCAAAATAGAATTATGTTAAAGAACAGACAGTTTTATGGAAACCAAAATTTAAAACACAGTAACATTTATAATCACTCAAAAATTAAATACTTTGTTATACACTGAACAAAATATGTATAAGATCTATATGCTGAAAGCAACAAAATGCCAATGAAAGAAATCAAGAAGAATGAAATACACGTAGACACATATCTTGCTTGTGGATTGGAAATCTTAATACAGTAAAAATGTCAAAAGCCTCTAAGTTGATCTATAAGTTGAATGCAATTTTTATAAAAATCCCATTTTCCTCCCAAAGTTTATTCTGACATCTATAGAAATGCAGAGGATCAACAATAGCAAAATAATTTTGAAAAAACTAATTTTGGAAGTGGGAGGAAACACTCCATCTGAATAATTAACAGGACCTAACGGATTTACTAAATAGCTAGAGCAACCAAAAGAGTGTGGTATTTGCAGAGGAGTAAACACATAGATGCAAGGAATAGACTAGAGAACCCATAAATAGACACAAAACTGACCTTTGACAAAGATGCAGTACCAATTCAAGGATAGTCTTTCAACAAATGGTGCTAGAGAACTTAGGATAGGCAACAAAATGAAACAAATATGAAGGGAAAGGTGGTAACTTGGACATTGTAAAATTTAAAAACTCCACAAAGTTCTCTGTGAAAAGGATGAAAAATAAGGTGCATAATGGAGCAAATTGTTTGTCACAAAGTTGATAGACATGGATCTAGATAACATAAGAATTCTCAAAACTGAATAGTAAATAGCAAACTATCCAGTTGAAAAATGGGAAAATACATGAACAGACATTTCACCAAGGTTATATAGATGGCAAATAAGCACATTAAAGGATATTCAATATAATTACTCATAAGGAGAATGTAAGTGAAATCACAGTAAAATATCACTACACTGATCAGCACAGCTTGAATGAATGAATGAATCAATCAATTAATAAGTAGTGATGACACCAAATGCTGATGAGAGCTCAGAGAAACTGGACTACTCATGTATAATTGGTGGGGAAGTAAATGTTAGTTACTTTAGAAAAGATCAGGGAAGTTTCTTACAAAACTAAATATGTGCTTACCATTGTACTCTCAGACATTTATCTCTCAGAAATGAAAACTTATTTTCATACAAAAACATGTACATGAATATTATTTATTCATAATTTGAAAAACTTGGAAACAATCCAAATATCCTCTGATGGGAGAAAAATGAAATAATAGCACAATCTACTATAGAATACTATTCAGAATTAAAAAGGGACACAATGAATATTTGTGACAACTCAGGTCTTAAGGGTATTGTGCTGAGTAGAAATGTCAATATAAAAAAATGCATAGTATACATGTCCATCTATATAAAATGCATGAAATGACAAATATGGAGATGGAGAACAGATTATTGGTTGACAGGTATTATGGAGTTAGGGAAAGAAAGAGTAGGTGGGGTGTTCGAGAAGTAATATTAGGGATCTTTGTAATATAATTGATCTGTGACTTGAATATGGCAGTAGTCATACAAATAAATACATGTGAGAAACTTGTCTAGAACTCAATATAAACATACATACTTCACACACTTACCTATAAATGTGTGAAAAACTAGTAAAAATGTGTGAAAAACTAGTAAAATAGTAAAAAATTCAATGGATTTTATTAATGTCAATTTCCTGGTTGTGATATAAGTGTGGGAGATGCTATCATCGGGGAAAACTAGATGAAGTGTTGCTTCTTACAACCATATGTGAATCTGCAATTATCTCAAAGACCTGAAGAATATATAAATGGATTAAATACTCTAGAGGCTAAAACTGTCAGAATATTAAAAAACAAGGCCTAACCATATGCTGTCCACAAGGAACAAACTTTCAATAGAGTGATGCTTCGAGGAAAATATATAGTTTGCTAATGTGTAAAAAAGAGATATGCAACAGTCTTCACCAAACACTGGCTTAAAGACCAGAGATAAAGAGAAATATTACATGAAGAATATTACACAATGATTTATTAATAAAACAGGAATATAACTGTGAATATACTTAAAGAACTTCCAGATAGATGAAATCAAAACTAATAGAAATAAAGGGAACTATAAGACAAATCCAAATTATAGTTAGTAAATTTTAAAATCAACCTCATTGACATACAGTTAGTATATAATAAGTGCACATATTTTGTGTGTACAGTTTAATGAATTTCACAAATTAATTTTGTCATATTACTATCACCCCATCAAAATATAGTACTTTGTTACCCAAGAAAATTTCTTTATGCCACTTTGTTGTAGATCTCTACAAAACAACTCAGAAACCAACCAATATTCCATATTTTACTACAGATTTGTAGAGCATTCTAAAAGTATTATAGGGATAATTTAGTATTTTTTGACCTTTTTATTCAGCTTATTACTTTTAAGATTCATTCTTTATATTAATGAGTACAATTATCCAGCATAAATATAATAGTTTGTTTATCCTTTCACCACTTAAGTACAACTCAGATTGTTTGCAAAATATTTAGAGTCGCAAAACAATATTGAAAAAAAAACCCCCAAAGTTGCAGAGTTTACATGACCTATTCTAAACACTTAGGAGAAAATTATAGTCATCAGGAAAGTGTATAGAGATTGGGATTTTAAAAGAAATAGATGAGCAAAGAGTCCAAATATAGGTGCCAAAAAAATTCAATAAAGGAAAAAAGTCTTTTCAAGAAATATTGCTGGAATAATAGCCATAACTGGAAATAATGACTTGAAATGGATCAATTTATGATATGTAAATTAAAAAAAATAAAGCTTCTGTAAGAAAATAAAGGAGACTATCATCACAACTCTGACATAAGATCCTATAGAACAATTAAAACATTAGCCATAAAAGAAAAATTGATAAATTAAACCTCATGAAAAGTAGTAACATCTCCTCACTTGGGATTGGGAGGGAGACAAACTATAAGTGACCCTTAACAAACTGAGGGTTGCTGGGGGGAGGGGGGTTGGGAGAAGGGGGGTGGGGTTATGAATATTGGGGAGGGTATGTGCCATGATGAGTGCTGTGAAGTGTGTAAACCTGGTGATTCACAGACCTGTATCCCTGGGGATAAAAATATATGTTTATAAAAAATAAAAAAACAAAAAACTCTGTTAAGGAAAAAAATTTGCAAACTACAGACTAAGAGAAAATATTTATGATACATATTTCTAACAAAGAGCTTGTTTCTATATACATGAATCCTTACAACTCAATTAAAAAAATACCGAATACTATGCAGCCATCAAAAGAAATGAAATCTTGCCATTTGCGACAACATGGATGGAACTAGAGCATATCATGCTTAGCGAAATAAGTCAAGCAGAGAAAGACAACTATCATATGATCTCCCTGATATGAGGAAGTGGTGATGCAACATGGGTGCTTAAGTGGGTACGAGAAGAATAAATGAAACAAGATGGGATTGGGAGGGAGACAAACCATAAATGACTCTTAATCTCACAAAACAAACTGAGGGTTGCTGGGGGGAGGGGGTTTGGGAGAAGGGGGTGGGATTATGGACATTGGGGAGGGTATGTGCTTTGGTGAGTGCTGTGAAGTGTGTAAACCTGGTGATTCACAGACCTGTACCCCTGGGGATAAAAATATATGTTTATAAAAAATAAAAAAAAATTATATACAAAAAAAATACCGAACTATTTAACAGAAAATTAAGAATATATGCATTTGAAAATACTCTTTAAATAAAAGGATACATGAAAGACCAGTTAGCACACAAAATAATGCCCAACAATAGTCATATAGAAAATCAATGTAAAAGCACAACAAATTACCTCCTCACATACTCTGGAATAATTTAAATAAAAAATATCAAAACCATCCAATTTTGCAAGGGTGAAATCAGCTATATTTTTGACAGAAATGTAAAATGATGCAACTGGTTTGGAGACCTGCTTAATAGTTTCTTATAAAAGCAAAAATTCATCTACCCTTGGCCCAAGAGCTCTACTCCTATGTACTACTAAAGAGAAATAGAAATGTGTATCAACAAAAATCCTGTACAGAAATGTGCCATAGCAGCTTTTCATATATCAACAAAAACTGGAAATAATCCAAATAATTTTTGATAGAGAATAGGTCCACAGATTGTGGGGATTTCATAACATGGAATACTACTGAACAATAAAGAGACCTACTGATCCATTAAATAACATGGTTGGATCTCAAAAGCATGTGAATGGGGCCACCTGGGTGGTTCATTCAGTGAAGTGTCTGCCTTTTGCTTAGGTGATGATCCCAGGGTTCTAAGATGGAGTCTCACATTGGGCTCCCTGCTCAACAGGGTGTCTGCTTCTCCCTCTTCCTCTACCCCTACCTCTGCTCATGCTTGCTCTTTCTGTCATATAAATAAAATCTTAAAAAAAAAAAAGCATGTGAATGAAAAAAGTGCAAAATAGCACATACATTATGGTTCCATTTATATGAAGTTATCAAATGGCAAAAAATATTAAATTAATTGAGCTAATCATTAGAGGAGGCTTTAGAAAAGTAGAATGAGAGGATTTTCTACAGGGATAGAAATTTCTCTATCTTAGTTGTGTTGGGTTGATTGGATTGTATGGGTTACATGGGTATAGGCATTTCTCAAAATTCATAAAACTATACATTTAAATTCTGTCTATTTCATTATGTTTAGTCATATTTTAAAAAGGAACAAATAGTTGATAGAAATGATGTTACTATATAAGAGAGTGAGAGACAGCAATTTCACTGGAATAGGGAGGCAGGCCAAAAAATGTAAATATAAAGATTTTGGGGGTTGTTTTAAAGAAATACACATATTCTTATATTTTTACTGAAAAGCATATGCACATTCCATTTTTAATCTACCAGTTTTTATTTGGTTTTATAAATCATAGTGTATCATAACTAATGGACATCAGAAATGCATAATTTTCTTTCGAAGGCAAAGTCTATTCCTGAAACTGGAAAGAGTAAAACAAAAGTAGATATTTAGGGGTGCCTGGGTGGCTCAGTTGTTAAGCCTATGCCTTCAGCTCAGGTCATGAATGCATGGTCCTGGGATCAAGCCCTGCATAGGGCTCCCTGCTTGGTGGGAATCCTGCTTCTTCCTCTCCCACTTCCCTTGCTTGTGTTCTGTCTCTCTGTCAATAAATAAGTAAAATCTTTTTTTAAGAAAGTAGGTATATATGTATATACCTGATTTTACTCTTCAATTTTATGTTTCCTTTTAGATTAAGTTCACTCTAAATGATGATGACTTTCTGCTTGTAAGCTGTGGGATACAATTTGTTTTTAATCTAGCAAATTAAAAAAAAAAGAACAAAAACATAATTGTTGCCAAATACATAGAAAAATGAACATTCATGGTTTGTAAATGATATCACAGTGTATAATGTGATTTGTAAATGTTCATATTCTTTGAATCAGCGATTACACAAATGAAGGGAAAATAAGCAGTTAGCAAGACTATAGTATAATTTTAATTTCTAAACAATGTACTTGTTAAAGCAATTACTTAAAATACATGGTATTGAGTCTTTAACTGCCTTTGTATATACCTTATTTTGTTCAAGAAACATCAGATAAACTTTCCTCTTTTTTTTTACATAATTGCTTGCATATCTGGATGTGCATTATCATTTGTCTTCATGGGTCAAGGACATTGTTCAGGGAGGGAGGAAATTCTAATAGAAAATATTGGGATTCAATGAAGAATTCCATTGCTTAATACATGTTGCACAGATCTTGTCCCTGACATAAGGAAGAGCACTTTGCAAAGAATCCCAGCACTTCAGGGAGGAAAAGATGGAGACTCCAAATGGTCTCCCAATAAGGAAAATTCAGTGAGAGAGTCCAGCATGTTTCTGCCTAAGTTCTTCTCTCAGTATAGAAAATGACCCTAAAACAGAATCTATGAGGAAGACAGAATTAGTGTGGGGTAAAGACCAGGTGACAACACAAGGTCCTAGAGCAGGGCACACAAACTGGCATTAACATGCAATGACAAGTGGTGAGAAATTTTCATAATACTCTGGGTGATTTAGACTTTAGTTAGTCTAGGACTGGTGTTTGGTCCTGGACTGACCCTTTCTGAACAAAATGAACAGTAGGACTTCCTGCAGTGTTCAAGGAATGGTGCCCCAAGGAAAGAAGTGTGAGATGAACTACTAATCAAAGGCAGCTGGGAAAAAAAAAAAAAAAAAGATTAAATGTAAACAAATGTCTTAATGTCTGCATGCAGTTATATTTGTATAGAAAAATTCAAAACATCATATAAAATTGCAATAGACAAAATTTTCCATGCTTCCTGCCATAATACTGTCCCATATTCCCCAGTCTTTCAAACTGTATTACATTATTTCTTCCATTAATATATTGTTTGCTTCTCATCTTCAAATAAAACTCTGCTCTTAAGCATATATTTCCCATTCATTTGAAAGCCATTAAAAGATAGGCTTAATGCCTTTCTTGATTGTCAAAGACATTTCTAGAACATATGTTTCTGTCACAATGTATTCCTATGTATAACCTCCCCAGTGAGTAATGACATTCATTATATAATCTGCCACACTCCTTGACACTGTGCCTTATATAGTAGCGTTAATTTTGCGTTTAATTCCATATTTTTTCTACTTATTGGTATGTTGATAATCCAGACATGATCTTTAGTTGGTTGATACTTAAGGAAGTAGTGTGCTAAGCTGGGACAAAATGGGAATGGCATAAAGAGACCAACAGTATTTTCAGATGGAGCATTTGGTTTAAATTATGCTCTGATTTGCACAGCTTTGCTGCATCTCTTGAATTGACACTCTCTTTTCAGGCTACTCAATACATTTTCTTAAAAAGGGTCATAGCTGGGTGCCTGGGTGGCTCAGTGGGTTAAGCCGCTGCCTTCGGCTCCCGGGTCGTGATCTCAGGGTCCTGGGATCGAGTCCCGCGTCGGGCTCTCTGCTCGGCGGGGAGCCTGCTTCCCTTCCTCTCTCTCTACCTGCCTCTCCGTCTACTTGTGATTTCTCTCTGTCAAATAAATAAATAAAATCTTAAAAAAAAAAAAAAAAAGGGTCATAGCTAATGACTGGGCATTAGGCTGGCCTGTGCTTCGGTGACTTCACAGCATTCTTTATACATAGCTATTTTTCATTGTGGAATATTGTCTTTCTTGGTGGCTTTGGAGACCATCTTTTCCAAACCTCTGAAGTTTATTGAAGTCTACAGTACATAAGACTCCTGAAAGCAGGTCATTTACAGAATTGAACTTTATACTTGTCTATGTAAAGGGACATTTTAGCAGTGTTTTAACAAGGCATTTATTAAAAAAAAAAACAACAAATGCAATTTGAGTAATCAGGAAGACCAACATCATGACTGTTTATAACTCTACCAGTACTACCATGTGTTGTAAATATTTATAAAGCCATAGAACTGGGTTAGAGACTTTATAAAATAAAAAGCAAATAAGAGGTAGGAAGTACAGGAAAAAATTAAATATTTCAATTGTTAACTTTCTTTTAGTATGGAAAACTAAAGGATTCATATAAATCTAAAACTAAAAGATATATAAAGTAACTATATTTTCACATTCATTTCTAAATATTTTTCTATATCCTATATATTTTTTTCATTTGAATATGCCTTACAAATTAAGGAAATCAAAACAAAAAGTTAAACAAAATCTGTGCATGTAGTATGTGTTTAAAATGTTTTATGTGTTAGAATGTTTTCCATCCTGTGAGAAGTAATACATTGAGTTTGGAAATCAGTTTACTGCATCACAATCAGAATGTTTAAAAACTGAAATAGAAGAAAATAAAATATGCCCAAGAGGTAAGGGTGTTTGATAAAAGTTTTGTATGTATGTACTGAATTAATATGTTAAAGATGTCCCTTACGTGTTCCTCCTTTGGGGTTGATAAGCACTGAAAGTATTATTTATATACTTATATTATTCATAAATATATATATATATATATATTTAATTTAATTTCACCCACTATGAGTTAAGATACAAAGGAGGAGAAATTAATTACCATGTCAGATCTTAAGTAGATGTTTACAAGACAACTGGTAGTATAAAAGTTGCCATAAGTTGTTAAGGAAAAATATAAATGCCCCTAGTCTAGTAATTATATTTTTTCACTGCTTTCATTCCTAAATATTCATTCATCATTCTATAACCTATTTGTACTTAAACAACCTTCCCTACTCATGAAGTCTTTTATGGTGTACACATGAAGTATATTCATAGACAAAAGCAAACCTTTTAAATTTTATTATGCACACCTATACTCAAATTTTCCCTTGATTAAACTAATAAACATTCAGCATATAGAATACTTGTATAATAAATATTTTTTACGTACACAATAAGTCAGCTCAAAGTTTTCTCCGTCTACTATGGGGATACAATGATGAATAAGCTACAGTCTTGGTGCTACAGGCTTACCATGGACTGAATCACTTGTGTCTTCAGGTCCCTAAAATGTAAAATATGATGAAATAAATCTTCTGGGGCGCCTGGGTGGCTCAGTGGGTTAAGCCGCTGCCTTTGGCTCAGGTCATGATCTCAGGGTGCTGGGATCGAATCCTGCATCGGGCTCTCTGCTCAGCAGGGAGCCTGCTTCCCTTCCTCTCTCTCTGCCTGCCTCTCTGCCTACTTGTGATCTCTCTCTGTCAAATAAATAAATAAAATCTTAAAAAAAAAAAAAGATTCTCCTTGTTTAAAAAAAAAAAAGAAATCTTCTGATGAAAGTTCAGTCTAAGTACTACGTGTATGTAGAAAATGAATCACTTAATACTGAGAATAAAAGATCCATGATCTTGTTTCATTAGCTTTACTCACTAGCAAACTGAATTAAACCATTTACAGCCACCTAATGAACCTAAACAAATCAAAAACATTTCCTTGATTAAGGACTATTTAATAACTGTAATGCTATTTGGAGACGTTCATTTAGCTAATACTAATAGGGGATCATTTTAATTATGATAATAACACAAGCATGTACTAAATAAATTCAAAGAATGACTTAGTATCCAAACTATGCGAATACTTAATTCTATGTCCTTAGGCAAATAAACTTCATGTTATCCTAATTTCCTCATGTGTAAATTGGACTGTTATTAGTAATTTTTGTTTTACTTTGTATTTATGCCTTCTAAAGAACAGCTTTCATGCTTTCCACTTTTAAACCTTTAATCATATCTAATTTTTATGATTTTTAACTTTATTTTTTTTTAAGAATTAAAGTGAAACTTCAGATTTTCTGTTTTCCAAATGACTGCTTTAGAGTCCAAATACCTATAGAAAACCCAAAAATTTTTGAGCAAGTTCTTTGATGATACCCTGAATGTCCATATGCTTTGGAATAAAATCTTACTTCTTCTGTCTACATATTCCTATCTTCATCATTTTAACTATAAAATAATTGATAAATTAGTAACATCTCTTTATCTTTTATATGTATTTCTGACAAATATTATATATTAATTTTTCTATATTATAAGTTGATATTGTTTGTGAAATTTACCCTAAATAGGCTCCTGGCTATAAATACTATAATTTTAATTTTATAGAATATTTAAGGAAGAATTAACAACTGAAAAGATACTTTGCTGGACACCTGGGTGACTCAGTTTTAAGCAACTGCCTTCAGCTCAGGTCATGAGCCCACATTGGGCTCCCAGCTCCACAGGGAGTTGGCTTCTCCCCTCTCATGCTCTCTCTCACAGATAAAATAAATAAAAACAATTTTAAAAAAAGATACTTTGTCCTTCTGTTCATAAAAAACAACAGAACATTTTTTACATCCTTCCATTTTTTTTGGTAAGATTTTATTTATTTATTTGAGTGAGAGAGAGCGAGGGAGAGAGATCACAAGCAGGATGGGGAAGGGTAGAGAGACAATCAGACTCCCCGGAACTGGGATCCTGATACAGGACTTGATCCCAGGACCTCTGGATTGTGACCTGAGCCAAAGGCAGACTCTTAACCTACTGAGTCATCCAGGCACCCTACATCCTTCCCGTTTTATACATTTCTTATTTTATACGTTTGGTTTTTCCTCAGAATTTTATTATTCATGTTTCTTCCATAAATCGTGTGTTGTATTCCTTCCTAGTTTCTAAATATCTTTGTTTTCATATTCAGAATTGATTTATTTTTTCTTAGACTCCTATCTGATTATTATTATGGGTATTCTCATATCTTTAAATTTGCAGATACATATCAAACTATACCAAAGATCTTTTAAGAAAGAGCAACAAGTGTCTTTCCTTTTCAAACCAGCCACTGGTTTCACTCCTGCTAAGACTATGTAATGGTTTTATTTCCATTTTTAGTTTTGATCATAACTTCCTTTACATCTGTAAATAAAATGTCACCACATAGTATCCACTGATTTTTCATGTCTAAACTACTAGCAGAGTTTCATCACTGTTTTTCTTCTTTTTGTGGTTAACTCTGTTTACCTAAAGATATATATATATATATATATATATATATATATATATATATATATTTATATTTAATTTTTGTCCCATCAGCTATAGATAAATGGAATTTTTAGATTTTTTTTTTACAATGTGACTTATTAGTCATTTTATTCTACTTAATTCCATCTCTTTTCTACTTTTCTACTCTCCACCTTTGTAAACTATAAAAATAGTCAATTAATATCAATTAGACCATTGACTTATTTTGTCTAGAAGTGGCAGCTAAAATATAGTGAACAATTTACATTATTCATGACTGTAAAGACTTTTTGCATAGGCAAATTTTATGAAAAGAATACTACTCAGCAAAGAGCCAACTTGAAGACTGTCTCCCTCTGCCCCTCTACCCACTCTTGCAAGCACTCTTTCTCCTTAAAATAAATACATCTTTTTTTAAAAAAAGAATTAATATCACTAGTGAGCTCTAATAAGATTGATTTTTGTCTTTTATTCCTTCCTTTGCTTTTCTCTTAGTATCTGATCTCAAGTCCGATAGTAATCTCTGAAATATTAAAATGTTCTGTCAACCTATCTCTTCACACCAGTTTTGAAATAGAGTCATTACCATCATCTGAAAATTATCTGGCTCAAGTTTTTTGGGGTCTTTCAGTTTATTGTACAAATAAGCATAACATGTAGATTCTTAAGTATCTCAAATTGTCTTCTTATATATAATTGCTATGGATGAAATACTATTTATTTTTATATATTCTAAAGGTAATATAATGAAATATTTAACTTAAGTCTTTTCTAATTATTCAACTTTTATTTTTACATCATGGAATTTTCACATAGTTTCAGAATATTTCACAGAAAATATAGGAAGATTAATATTTACATACTATCTACAGTTTCAGAAGCATCTTTCTAATTTTATTAATCATATGTATATACATACTTTCCTATAATCAGTTTAACGTGGGAATGGGATACAGCATTTTGTCTTATGAAATTAGGAAAATAATCCTCCATGTGACCATTCCTACTTGCAAAGCTTTATACAAACGTGTTATAGAAGTAAGTCCTAATAATATAGGATGATTATGTTCAGGATAATATAGGATGATACAAAGGAGTATCACTGGTGGTTAAGTGAGTTTAATGGATTAATCAACAAATGTTCAAAGTTCATTGCCATAGAGATCACACCATGAATGTGATGGTTGCCTCATGATAGGTTCTAAATTTCAGTACCATGAATCTTTAAAGATGTAGTTTTGGGGTAATGTTAAGTGAAATGCATGTTGCATAATTCTTAAAAATTTATTTCATGACAATTCAATTTTCTGAAACTACATTGCAGTCCTTTAGAGCCCAACTGTTGTTTTATTGAAGAAAAGTGATTAACTTAGAAATGGTTTTCCATAGCTTCAGTCTCCATATCTTCTTTGTAGTGAATATGGCATAAAAGTTGTCTTCGGAACTCTGCAGGGATTCAAATAGCCACAGCAGGAAAGATTACAAGTGCCTGGCAATATTTTCCAGTTATTTCAATGGTGAAGACCTAATTTAAAAGCAATTCCTTGTCCTGTTATTTCTTAATCTAGTTACTGTATCTAGGGAAAAAAGCAACAGATAAATATTTATTCATTATCTAAATAAAAATATTATTTAGTATTTTGGTTTATAGTTATTTGGAAATATGAGCAATGTAATTGTTCTATAAAACTCTAATGAAGTTATTCACATTGAGTCAGAATAAATTACGAGTTCCCTTTTTCAGTCAGAATAATGTAGAGTACCTACAGCTATTCTGGTAGCTCTGTCAATATAATATTGATCACTCTAGAAAGTGTCATAATATTATGGCCAGCTAAGAAATAAGCCATTAAACCAGTGAATAGAAAAATTATAAATATCATATTGTGACCAATACTATATTTAAAAAAGTAAATGTACTAAAAATATAAATCAAACCAATTTTAAAAAATACTTAGAATGGTTTGCATAACATAACTGTTTAAGAAATATTATATAACATATATAGCATAGGAAATATCAGCAAATATGATTTAAATGACAATGTATTATTTCTTTTTGCAAAAAAAAATAACAAAGTAGAAAAACAAGAGTTATGATGGAAAATAAACACTTAAGATAGAGAAAAGGTTACTAACACTGACTGCTCATAACTAAATATAAATTATCCACAATTTGATAGGAAAAATTCAACCAAATAACTCTAGAGTGTTCTATGACACTTCCTAATTAAACATCCCATCCCCAGAGATAACCATTCTTAATTTTGTCATCAAATATTCTATCTATTACTGAAATTCATATAAGTGGAAACACACAATTACACACTTTTTTCACTTACTTAGTATAATGCTCTAAAATCCATCCATGTTGATGTATGTCTGTAGTTCTTTCAATTTAATGCTCTGTACTAATCTATTATATGGATATGCCATATTCTATCTATTGGGAGGCATTCAGACTATTTTGATTTTTAGGCTACTCTGAATAAAGCTGCTGTGAACATTTTTGTTTAAATAATTTTGTGGAGGGGTGACTGGGTGGCTCAGTCAGTTAAGCCTCTGCCTTTGGCTGAGGTTATAATCTTAGGGTCCTAAATCGAGCCCCACATCTGACTCTTTGCTCAGTGGGAAGCCTGCTTCTCCCTCTCCTTCTGCCTGCAGCTCCCCTTGCTTGTACTCTCTAACTCTCTAGCATAAATATTTTTTAAAAAAATTGATTTTAAATCAATTAAATTTTAAATTAATTAAATAATTTTTTAAAAACATTATTTTGTAGATACATGTAATCTGTTATCTTGAGTATACACATAGGAGTAGATTTTCTTGGTAATTGGATAGGTCTATGTTTGAACTGTTTAGAAGCTACCTAAAGATTTATGAAAGGTTGCATTACATTTTGAATTGATTTATTTTAATTAACTTATTTATTCACTATCACTTAAGTTGGTCTCTGATGGGTGTTGATGTTAATGTTCTATCTTGCTAGTTTTTTTTGTTTTTGTTTTTGTTTTTTTGCTCAACTTGGTTCTATTTCTCTGTTCCATCATATTTTTATTCTTCATTTTTATTTTATTTCATCACTTTACAAATTAGCTCTTTATTACATTTTATATGTACAATGGGCTAATTAGCTAAGTTTTTTCTGACTACATTTTCTGCTTATTAAAATGTTCATTTTTAATAATTAGAATTACTGTATTACTAGTTCATACTTTATTCTTCATAATTCACACTTTACAAATGTAATATTGCAAGCATATAATTCTACTTTTTTGACTATCCTATAGTATTATTATCATAGATTTTACTTTTATATACTTATAAGCCACACATTCTAATGATATAATTTTTACTTTAGATAGATATAGACATTTGTACAAATTAAGGGGGAAACTCAGTCTCTCATGTTTAGTATATACTTATAATTGCCAGTGTTTTTCATTATTTCCTATAGAGTCTGTTTAATATAAAGAAAAAATTTCATTTGTATTCAGTCTGAAGAATTATCATTCATACTCAGTTTTTATTTACCTGAAATTTGATTTATTTCATATTCATTTTTTTGCAAGATTTTGTTGAGTATAGAGCCCTGGTTTGGTAACTTTCCTTTCTTCTTGACTTCTCCTTCTCCTCCTTTCTCTCTCTCTTTGTCTTGTTTGTTTCTGTTTCACCATGTTGGGTCTATTTGAGTTCACTGATTTCTGGTATCTATATATTGATTTTTTCAATAAAAGTGTGAAATTTTCAGGCCCTTGGGTGGCTTAGTTGGTTAAGTGTGTGCCTTAGGCTCAGGTCATGATCCCAGCAACAGGGTCTCTGCTCTGCAGGGTGTCTGCTTCTTCCTCTGCCCTCCCCCTGCTCATAATCTCTCTCTCATGCTCTCTCTCTCTTTCTCTCTCAAATAAAATCTTTTTTTAAAAAGTGTGAAATTTTCAACAATTACGTCTTTAAATATTTTTCCTGCCTTTTTCTCTATTCTCTTATTCTGGGACATGAACCTGACCACTCATTGTATTTCTACATATCATAGTGACCCCTTTCATCAATTATCACATCAGATAGGTTTATTTGAAGTTCTCTAACTTTCTTTCCCCATCTGGATTATATTAGGGATCTGGTTTATTTGGTCTTTCTTTTAACAATGTTGAATTTTTTCCTGCAAAATTTTAATTCTTAAGCAACTTTCCATCTTTCTGTGTCTTTAGTTTTTGATAAGGTTTATACTAGTGTTAGTCCTTGTGTGTCTTATTTCTCACCCCTGGTTGGTCCAGGGCACTATTACACATTAAGTACCTTTTTCTACTTTCATCACTTTAGAAGTCTGACAGAATTTTATCCTGTTCATGTTCAGTTCAACTCCTAGCCAAATAAACCTTGGGAAACCTACCCTGAATATGGGGGTCTTCCTGCATGCTGTTTCTTCCTCTCTGGAATTCTCCCCTGTGAGTTTCAGTTGTTTCAGCCTATCTATCTGACTGTTGTTTCCTTCACTTGGTTCTTCATTTGGGCTCTACCTCTAAATCATACTATCAGGAAACTTTTATAGATAAAGGGCCAATGTGAATTTAGTGGCCTTCTTATCTCTTTTCTTTCAGTTACTGAGAATTTTCTTGTTTGAAGGGAACCACCTCGACCAGTCACACTTTACCCAGAGGCACACAATTACTTCTGATGGAGATACAAAGACCCTATCACTTATCCCAAGGATACAGTTATGAAATGCTTTTGTAGCATTAGAGCTTCTCACAGAAAATACTGAGCATCTCACTGCAAATTCTCCCCCTACTCATTCCTACTTCCTGTCTGCTTTCTTATAGGTGTTTTCTTTCTCCTTGCCAAACACACTATTATACTTCCAACATGTTAATCTCCTGTGAAACACATCTGTGGCAAGTACTTACTTCAAAGAGTTGTTGTAAAGACCAAAGCAAGTACATACATTATCATAACTTATAAAATACTATCAATCATTACTTTTTATGCTTCTTAGGTTTCCCAATTGTTACTGTATTTTTAGTAGTTGAACTTTAACTCATAGCTTTTATTTATAGAAAATATAGTTTTAAGTGTAGAGAAACTTTGGCTGTATCCTTAGGTATTTATTATTTGATTTAGATGCTTTATTATTTTAGATTTAAATTTTATTTATCTGCTATCACTTAATATTTAAATTTTCTAGTAGTATCTAAATTTTCTTTTTTTTTAAGATTTAAATTTTCTGATTAAATTTTAGTACTAAAAAGACAAATGAAAACAAGTGAATAATATGGCAAAGATTATTCTCAAGAGATAAAAGTACTTTAGTTGTGCTGTAAATGAAACAAATATTGCCAATTCTTTAGTATATTAATAATTCTATCAAGAAAAAATCAATTATTCTTTCTTCACATTAGAAATTTATACTTTTATTCTAGTGAGGTAAATGGCATTGCCATGTTTTGTAAAAATCACTCTTCTGTCTTTGATTAATGCTTTTATCACACCTATATAATAGAAAGTGATCAATAAATGTGAAATTCTTTCCCCCTAACCATCAGCCATGCTATAGGACTTCACCACTGTTTCATATTCTCCTTGCTTATTATCACTAAATCAATTATTAGTAGTTATTAGAATTCCACTTAAATCTCATTTTCTCCCCAACAAACATTTTAGACTACTCCCCAATTAGGAAGTTCTTTATTTTATAAGTACACCAGTATTTTTCACTTCAATCCTTCCTTTCCTTTATGTAATCTATATGAGTTTCAATTTCTTTCTCAATCAAGTGAATAATATGTCTTCATACAGTATTTTGTGTCTAAAAGCTAAAGACTCTAGTTCTCCAGTAGTATGAACTCATAACGTGACTATCCCTTGGCTGAAGAGGGCATTATTTTATTGCCTGTGAGTTGTTTGGTGAATTATAATGCAGTGCTAAGGAGGTTAGGTTAAAATGTGTTTAACTCAAATTTCCTCTTGTGATTCAGTTGTAGCTTCAGAGCACTGTAGTCTGAAAATATGCAGGGAATGATCCCAATCTTTTGATACTGGTTAAGACCTGATTTATGACCCAGGATGTGATCTATTCTAGAGAATGTTCCATGTATACTAGAGAAGAATGTGTATTCTGTTGCTTTGGGATGTAATGTTATGAATGTATCTGTGATGTCCATCTGGTCCAGTGTGTCATTTAAGAACTTTTTTTCCTTGTTGATCTTATGCTTGGATGATCTGTCCATTTCAGTGGGGGAGTGTTAAAGTTTCCTACTATTATTGTATTATTGTCGATGAGTTTCTTTGATTTTGTTATCAATTGGTTTATATAGTTGGATGCTCTCATATTCAGGGCATCAATATTTAAAATTGTCAGGTCTTCTTGTTGGACAGAACCTTTGAGTATGATATAGTGTCCTTCCTCCTCTCCTATTATAGTCTTTGGCTTAAAATCTAATTAATCTGATATAAGAATTGCCACCCCAGCTTTTTTCTGATGTCCATTAGCATGGCAAATTATTTTCCACGCCCTCACTTTAAATCTGGAGGTGTCTTCAGATCTAAAATGAATTTCTTGTAGGCAGCATATTGATGGGTTTGGGTTTTTTATCCATTCTGATACCCTGTATCTTTTGATTGGGGCATTTAGCCCATTAACATTCAGGGTAACTATTGAGAGATATGAATTTAGTGCCATTGTATTGCCTGTAAGGTGACTGTTACTTTATATTGTCTCTGTTCCTTTCTGATCTACTACTTTTATGGTCTCTCTTTGCTTAGAGGACCCCTTTCAATATTTCCTGTAGAGCTGGTTTGGTGTTCGCAAATTCTTTCAGTTTTTGTTTGTCCTAGATGCTTTTAATCTCTCCTTCTATTTTCAATGATAGCCTAACTGGATATAGTATTCTTGGCTGCATGTTTTTCTCATTTAGTGCTCTGAATATATCATGCCAGTTCTTTCTGGCCTGCCAGGTCTCTGTGGATAAGCCTGCTGCCAATTTAATATTTTTACCATTATATGTTACAGACTTCTTTTCCCGGGCTGCTTTTAGGATTTTCTCTTTGTCACTTAGACTTGTAAATTTTACTATCAGATGATGCGGTGTGGACCTATTCTTATTGATTTTGAGGGGGGTTCTCTGTGCCTCCTGGATTTTGATGCTTATTCCCTTTGCCATATTAGGAAAATTCTCTCCAATAATTCTCTCCAATATACCTTCTGCTCCCCTGTCTCTTTCTTCTTTTTCTGGAATCCCAATTATTCTAATGTTGTTTCATCTTATGGTATCACTTATCTCTCGAATTCTCCCCTCATGATACAGTAGTTGTTTGTCTCTCTTTTGCACAGCTTCTTTATTCTCTGTCATTTGGTCTTCTATATGACTAATTCTTTCTTCGCCTCATTTATCATAGCAGTAAGAGCCTCCATTTTTTTACTGCACCTCATTAAGAGCTTTTTAAAATTTCAACTTGTTTAGATTTTAGTCCTTTTATTTCTCTAGAAAGGGTTTTTATTTCTCCAGACAGGGTTTCTCTAATATCTTCCATGCCTTTTTTGAGCCTGGCTAGAACCTGAATACAAGGAGACTAAACAGCATCCTTCCAAAGCATGAATGGGTCAACCAGGAAGTTAAAGAAGAATTGAAAAAATGTATGGAAACAAATGATAGTTCAAAATATGTGGGACACAGCAAAGGCAGTCCTGAGAGGAAAATATATAGTGATACAAGTCTTTCTCATGAAACAAGAAAGGTCTCAAATACACAACCTAACCCTACACCTAAAGGAGCTGGAGAAAGAACAACAAAGAAAGCCTAAACCCAGCAGGAGAAGAGAAATTATAATGATCAGAGCAGAAACCAATGAAATAGAAACAAAAAAAACAAAAGAACATATCAATGAAACTAGGAGCTGGTTCTTTGAAAGAATTAATAAGATTGATAAACCCCTGTCTAGACTTACCAAAAAGAAAAGCAAAAGCACCCAAATTAATAAAATCATGAATGAAAGAGGAGAGATCACAACCAACACCAAAGAAATACAAACAATTATAAGACCATATTATGAACAACTCTACACCAGCAAATTTGACAGTCTGGAAGAAATGGATGCATTCCTAGAGATATATAAACTACCACAACTGAACCAGGAAGAAATAGAAAACCTGAAGACCCATAACCAGTAAGGAGATTGAAATAGTCATCAAAAATCTCCAAACAAACAAGAGCCCAGGGCCAGATGGCTTCCCAGTGGAATTCTACCAAACATTTAAGGAAGAATTAATTCCTATTCTCCAGAAACTATTCCAAAAAATAGAAATGGAAAGAAAACTTCCAAACTCATTTTATAAGGCCAGCATCACCTTGATCCCAAAACCAGACAAGGATCCCATCAAAAAAGAGAATTACAGACCAATATCCTTGATGAACACAGATGCGAAAATTCTCACCAAAATACTAGCCAATAAGATCCAACAGTACATTAAAAGGATTATTCACCACGACCAAGTGGGATTTATTCCAGGGCTGTAAGGTTGGTTGAACATCTGCAAATCAATCAATGTGATACAATACATTAATAAAAGAAAACCATATGATACTCTCAATGGATGCTGAAAAAGCATTTGACAAAGTACAGCATCCCTTCCTGATCAAAACTCCTCGGAGTGTAGGGATAGAGGGCACATACCTCAATATCATCAAAGCCATCTATGAAAAACCCACCATTCTCAGTGGAGAAAAACTGAAAGCTTTTCCGCTAAGGTCAGGAACACGGCAGGGATATCCATTATCACCACTGCTATTCAACATAGTACTAGAAGTCCTAGCCTCAGCAATCAGACAACAAAAAGAAATTAAAGGCAACCAAATCAGCAAAGAAGTCAAACTATCACTCTTCGCAGATGATCTGATACTATATGTGGAAAACACAAAAGACTCCACTCCAAATCTTTTAGAACTTGTACAGGAATTCAGTAAGTGTCAGGATATAAAATGAATGCACAGAAATCAGTTGCATTTCTTTACACCAACAATAGGACAGAAGAAAGAGAAATTAAGGAGTCAGTCCCATTTACAATTGCACCCAAAACCACAAGATACCTAGGAGTAAACCTAACTAAAGAAGCAAAGAAACTATACCCAGAAAACTATAAAGTACTCATGAAAAAAAATTGAGGAAGACACAAAGAAATGGGAAAATGTTCCATGTTCATGGATTGGAAGAATATTGTGAAAATGTCTATGGTAGCTAAAGCAATCTACATATTTAATGCAATCCCTAACAAAACCCCATCCATTTTTTCAAAGAAATGGAAAAATAATCCTAAAATTTATATGGAACCTGAAAAGACCTTGAATAGCCAAGGAATATTGAAAAAGAAAGCCAAGTTCATGGCATCACAATTCCAGACTTCAAGCTCTATTAAAAAGCTGTCATCATCAAGACTAGCACAAAAAACAGACACGTAGATCAGTGGAACAGAATAGAAAGCCCAGAAATAGACCCTCTACTATGTGGTCAACTAATCTTCAACAAAGCAGGAAAGAATGTCCAATGGAAAAAAGACAGCCTCTTCAATAAATGGTGTTGGGAAAATTGGACAGCCACATGCAGAAAAATGAAATTGAACCATTTCCCTACACCACACACAAAAATAGACTCAAAATGGATGAAGGACCTCAATCTGAGAAAAGACTCCATCAAAATCCTTGAGGAGAACACAGGCAGCAACCTCTTTGACCTCAGCTGCTGCAACTTCTTCCTAGGAACATTGCCAAAGGTAAGGGAAGCGTGGGCAAAAATGAACTATTGGAACTTCATCAAGATCAAAAGCTTTTGCACAGCAAAGGAAACAGTTAGCAAAACCAAAAGATAACTGACAGAATGGGAGAAGATATTTGCAAAGGACATATCAGATAAGGGGCTAGTATCCAAAATCTATAAAGAGCTTATCAAACTCAACACCCAAAGAACAAATAATCCAATCAAGAAATGGGCAGAGGGCATGAACAGACATTTCTGCAAAGAAGACATCCCAGATGGCCAACAGACACATGAAAAAGTGCTCCACATCACTCAGCATCGGGAAATACAAATCAAAACCACAATGAGATATTACCTCACACCAGTCAGAATGGCTAAAATTAACAAGTCAGGAAATGACAGATGCTGGTGAAAAAGCAGAGAAAGGGGAAACTCCTACACTGTTGGTGGGAATGCGAACTGGTGCAACCACTCTGGAAAACAGCATGTAGGTTCCTTAAAAAGTTGAAAATAGAGCTACCTTTTGACCCAATAATTGCACTACTGGGTATTTTCCCTAAAGATACAAATGTAGTGATCCGAAGGGGCACATGCACCATAATGTTCATAGCAGCAATGTCCACAATAGCCAAACTATGGAAATAACCTAGATGTCCATCAACAGATGAATGGATAAAGAAGCTGTGGTATATATATATCTCATATATATGTATATATGTGTATATACACATATATACACAATGATATGTGTATATATATATATATATATACACCACATATATATATATATATATATATATATATATATATATATATACATATACATACACACAAACACACACACACAATTTAATACTATGCATCCATCAAAAGAAATGAAATCTTGCCATTTGCAATGACGTGGATGAAGCTAGAGGGTATTATGCTTAGCAAAATAAGTCAATCGCAGAGAGACAACTGTCATATGATCTCCCTGATATGAGGAAGTGGAGATACAACGTGGGGGGTTTAGGGGGTAGGAAAAGAGTAAATGAAACAAGATGGGATTGGGAGGGAGACAAACCATAAGAGACTCTTAATCTCACAAAACAAACTGAGGGGGGCTATGGGGAGGAGCTTAGGGAGAGGGTGGTGGGGTTATGGACATGGGGGACGGTATGTGCTATGGTGAGTGCTATGAAGTGTGTAAACCTGGAAATTCAAAGACCTGTACCCCTGGGACTAATAATACATTATATGTTTATAAAAATTTTTTTTAAAAATTGTTTAAGCTTTAGTTAACTGCTATTTGCCAACAGTCATGGACTAAACTAGCTCAATAAACGATGGGAGCAAGTGTTTTCATTTATAAATAAGACATAGGCAAAAGGATAACTTACCCCAAAGCCTATAATACAATGGGGAAAAATGCAAAGATTTAGAGTGCAAATTCTTAGTGCATGAGTAATATTTTTTATAGTCTCTTTTATTTTTGAGTTTCACTCATCTCTCATGAGCACTATGCTCATTCCTCTTAAAATAACATTGATTGGATCAGAAACCATGTATTTTCTTTCTTTTTTAATATGCATACATTTTATTCAGTTGAATGGTCTTAAATATTTTAGTTAAAATCTTCAGGGACTATAAAAATACAATGACCTTTCCAGAGTTAATGGAAAATTTATGTAGATGCATTCCCTCACTTATTTTAAGGGGGAATAGAAGCAAAATGAGTTTTTCATATTCATAATGTGATATTTACAAAATAATTCATTTGTTTTGTTTTTAGAGGATCTTGAGAAAATCACTCAGATTCTCTAGTATCTGGAGGTAGAGAGGATCAAAAACACATCTTCAAAGTCAAACTGAGAAGTTCAGGGTCACTTCTGTATTGAAAATACTTAGTGACCTATGAGTGGGCTGGAGTTCAAGGATTATAGGAGGATTATTCTTGTAAATGTGTATGTATTTGTTAGTTTGGATCTACCACCATTTTTTCTTCATATATTTTAAAGATTTTATTTTTATGAGAGATAGAAAGAGATAGACAGTGAGCGTAATAATGGGAGGGTCAGAGGGAGAAGCAGAATCCCTGCTGAGCAGAGAGCCTGATGCAGGACTCAATCCCAGGACTCCAGGAACATGACCTGAGCTGAAGGCAGTCGCTTAAACAACTGAGCCACCCAGGCACCATTTTCCTTCATATTCTTGATAAAATTAACATGGTACCATAGTGACATAACAACAGCATTCTGCTTCCCTGGATGTTTCTTCAGAATGAGAATGTAGGTGAATATGTATTGCTGAATCAGGAAAAAAGAAAGCAATATTATATAACCTATTTTAGATAATCATTTATTGTGATAAAGCTTAAAAAATAAATTTTAATAATCTTAAGCTCACATTTAGAAAGTATTCACATAAACATTTACATATACATCTACCACCCAGATAAAAATGTAGAATATTTCCACACCAGAAAGTTATCAAACAGTAAACCCCATAATGGTTATTGTTTTTTTTACTCCCACCACAGGTTACTTTAGTCTGTTTTTGAATTTGTAATAGAAATTACAGATTACTTATTAATAAATAAAAATTATTTTACTAATTATTTCCCTAAAAGTTCTGTCTATGAGTTTATCCAAGCTGCATGTCAGGAGTTCATTCTTCTCTATTGCTCTTTAATATTCCCATATACAAATATATCACAATATATTTAACTCTTCCATATTTGATGGACAGTTGTTTCCAGTTGTGACTATCACAAGTAAAACCATTATAAATACTTGTGAATTTTTTTGGTAGATAGAGGTAATAATTTCTGATTCAGAGAGGAAGTTAATGATTTATTTTATTTGCATATATTTAGCTTTAATACAATGAATCAATATTCTAAAGCAATTGTACCTTTTTAGACTTCCATAAGAAACAGAAAATTCCAATTGCTACACATTATCACCAACACTTAGCTTTGAAGTTCTTCTTAATTTTAGACTTTCTGGTGTCTGTTTCCTAATTACATTTCTTTCTTCTTTTTTCTTTTTTTTTTAAAGATTTTATTTATTTACTTGACAGAGACAGAGATATCACAAGGAGTCAGAGAGGCAGGCAGAGAGAGGAGGAAGCAGGCTCCCTGCTGAGCAGAGAGCCCTATACAGGGCTCCATCCCAGGACCCTCAGATCATGACCTGAGCCGAAGGCAGAGGCTTTAACCCACTGAGCCACCCAGGTGCGCCTCTAATTACATTTCTCTGAATTTTTTTTTTTTTTTAATTTTCTTTGTTTGTTGCTAGTATATGTAATATACAACTGAGTTTTGTATATTGACTTTACTTTTAACAACCTTGCTAAATTCACTTATTTCCAATAATTTATAAAACTTGATTTCTAGCTAAACAGTCATTACTTACAAATAATGAATATTTTCTTATTTTTATTATCTTCTATCTACTTTCTTATTATCTTCTCCAATCTTAATCCACTTATTTCTCTTTCTTGTGATATTTCTCTTTCTTGAGTCAGACAGGATGTTAAATAAATAAATGTAGAAATAGTGAATCTTATGTTTGTTCCCCCTTTGCTGTTTCTGTTTTATTTTGTTTGTAGTTTCTCAGAGTGTGTACGTAGAATTTAGGAGATTGTCAATGACTCCAGAAGAATTTCAAGGCAGTGTTGCTGTGGAGCCTATCTCCATGTACTTTCCTTGCTTTTCAAATTCAGATGATTCATATTCAAAAACATTATTTAGAAAAGAGTAAAAAAGACAAAGAGAAGTGATGATAATGTGCTTTGTGCATGGAAACTGGTTAGAATCATGACAGGTTTAATCCATTCCTTTGCCAGTTCATGAGATTGATATACAATTTGGTGGGATTTGTCAAGATTTAGGTGGATAGGTAATGGTTTTTTGATGAAATTGATTTATGAGAATTATTTTATAAACTCAGGTTTGAAATTTTACATTTGGAGTATTACAGAAGTCACAGTATAATATAGTCATTATAATATAATATAGTATAATATAATATAGTATAATAGTATAATATAGTATAAAATAGTTAAAATGGAATAATATTGTCACTCCACCCCCCGAAAAACCAACACATCAAAGGTTCATTGTAAATCAAACATAAAAGAAATACACATAAATCATCTTAGAAAACTCTTTGCCACAGTTGTGAAAAAGACAAAACTAAAACCCTCCTTATAAACTGATTTAAAAAAAAATAGATGACCAAAGAACATAAGTTAGAAATATGAAGCATGAAATAACTAATATATAACAACTATGTTCTGTCTTGCAAGGAATCAAAGAAAGGCAAATCAATATACATAGGTTATAGAGATTTTTTTTTAACCTATCAAATTATGTTTAAGGATGTTTTAGGTATATTGAAGTCTGAGAAATATATGGAGAATATAGAACCTTCATGATTGATAAGGACATAAATTGTCATAATGTTTATTGGATTCAATTTGAAAATATGAATCAAAACCTAAATTTATTCATATAATATAAATTATAAATTCAGTTTCTATGACTTCATTCTAAGAAAAATATCAAAATATGGGTAAAGATTTACATAATAAGATTCATACTGGTTGTAATGTTGATAAATGAGAGAAGATTAAATGTGTAAACAAGAGAGGCATTGTTAATAAAATTGATACTTTCTCAAATGCTAACACTTATATAAGGTAATGTACCTACCTATATTATTTTTATTTGATTGGTATCACTTCTCAAATTCTTTCTTGTGGTTTTATCCTTATTTACACCTGGATCTCCCCTTTTTCCAAGAGAAAACTTTCATCTCCTTAAGTATCTCTTCCTTTCCAAATACAATTCTTTGTAGAGAAATGAGAAAGTTCTCAATGTGGATCAGTAGAGTCCCTGCATATCTTGAACTGACACTAGTAGCAGATGAAGGAGGAAGAAGAAAACCTTAATCCTGAGAGTAGATAAATTGTGTGAAGAGAGTCCATAGCTTATTGGACCATGGGCTTTACTGAGTACCAGCTACATAATGCTGAGTGTGTAGGGCAAGATGAAAATAGAGGGCTCAATCTCGAAACAGCAATAGGAGAATTTTAAACCAAGTACAGAGTTCTTCTGAGCACAGAGCTCTATGTAGCTACATGGCTTTCATGCCCATGGAGATGACCCTGTTTCTCCATAGGCTCCTGACAGTGGAAAAGAATATAACCAAAATAAAAAATTAAAGAGCCTTGGTGGTTCAGAGCTCCTGACTGTGGATGGCATAACTACAGAGTCTCACCTTTACAAGTTACTTAAACAAATAATTCCTTTCTCACTAGGTAGTGTAAATTGTCTATTTGTTCTTTGCAACCAAAATAATCTGAGTATCACTTGCTATCCTATTATGTTTGGGAAGATAATCTAGGGAACTAGATAATCTAGGGATAATCTAGGGAACTAAACTGTTCATTATTTAATCATTAGTAAAATGAAGAAGTTAATATATTCATTTAGCAAATATTATTGGATATTTTTTATGTGTCCGACTCTGTTGATATAAAAACAAACAAAATTCTAGTCTTTCATGGCCTGCTGGGAAAGTTAGGTAATATGCAGTATAAATAAGTGAGACAGTAGCATGTTAGGTGATGATAAAAACAAACAGTCTCATCAAACATCTGATTTTTTGGGGAAAGACTCAAAAGATATGGATAAGTGAACCATGCAGATATCAGGAGAAGAGTGTTTTGGGAAGATAAGACTGCCTGTTCACACATTCCTGAAATAGGATTATGCCCAGTATATGCAAAGAACAATAAGGAAGGTTAGTATAGGTATAGAAGGAACAGAGTGAAAGATACAGAAATAGAGATAGGCAGTGGGAAGGATGGAGAGAGAGAAAAAAATATATAGTACATGAAATAATAAGGGATGTTAGTATTTTTTATTTTTTGTATTATTTAATAAACATATAATGTATTATTAGTCCCACGGGTACAGGTCTGTGAATCACCAGGTTTACACACTTCCCAGCACTCACCAAAACACATACCCTCCCCAATTTCTATAACCCCACCACCCTCTCCCGACCCCCTTCCTCCAGCAACCCTCTGTTTGTTTTGTGAGATTAAGAGTCTCTTATGGTTTGTCTCCCTCCCAATCCCATCTTGTTTCATTTATTCTTTTCCTACCCCCAAGGGGTAGGAAAGCCCCCCCCTCAAGCTCCCCACATTGCATCTCCACATCCTCTTATCAGAGAGATCATAAGATAGTTGTCTTTCTCTGATTGACTTATTTCACTAAGCATAATGTTAGTATTTTTTAAAGGTTTTATTTATTTGACAGAGAGAGACAGTGAGAGAAGGAACACAAGCAAGGGGAGTAGGAGAGGGAGAATCAGGCTTCCTGTGACTTGGGGTTCAATCCCAGGACCCTGGGATCATGACCTGAGTCGAAGGCAGATGAGACACTTAACAACTGAACCACCCCGGTGCCCGGGAATATTAGTATTTTGAGGAGGGATTTTACCCATCAGTTTTAAGAAGATCACTCTTGCTGTCATTTGAAAAAAGTGAAAGACTATAAAGATTGAGTATGGCAGATTAGCTAAGCACCCACTTTAATTCAGATGAAAGAGAATTATCTTGGCTTGGATTAATGTGGTAACAGTGGATGTAGTGAATGACTAGATTCTGGACAAATTTTTTTTTTCTTTTAGAGAAAGAAAGGAGGCAAAGATGCCAACACAATTTTGGTCTGATGTAGTACACGCTAAAATAGAAATACATAATAAGCAGGTACTATGTACTAGGCATTATGTTAATAATTTTATATACTTTTCTCATTTTTATTCTTTTAGCTAATTCAAGAAGTATTTAATGAGTTGGTTAAGTGATGATAATAACATACAAGCAAGGAAGTGAAAAGCAATAAGCATATTAAAGAAAACATAAGTAGTTTGATATGACTCCATTGTTGCTACAGTGCTTGAGATTGGACTTTTGAGGGAGACATTAGAGTGTGATATTATTTGCATCTTATAGAAAGGAATATAGATTTTAATTAAAGAAAATATGGAAAGCAAAAAGGGAAAATGTTTTCAAAGTCAGGAACTAAAATAATGAGAACTAAGGAACATTAGCAAGTTACCTAAAAGTATGAACAAAATGAAACCTGTAATTCCATAGAGAGTCCAGAGATTGTTTAAAACTACTTGAGTAAGATCCCAAATCTGCCTCTTTTAACTATAGGACTTTCAAAACATATTTTTATCTAACTATGGTAAGTAGAATATATGTCTTAACCAAAATTAGAATATAAAATTTAGAGAGAAGGAAGATGGAGAGAATGTATTTTATTAGCATGACAACCTATCAACGTTATTAAGTCTCAGATTGGTTCAGGCTTGATTTTATAATCTAGCTTCACTTTTTTTTTTAAAGTTAGTATAGCTTTAAACCAGTTATGCAAACATTTTAAGTTTCAAATTCTTCATCTCTAAAGTGAAAGCTAAAATAATACATTCTACATAGAGTTGTCTTGAAGAAATTTTGACAAAAATATACAAAAAACACTTTTTGTTATCACTGATACATAAATGTTCAATAAATATTATCTATTGTATCATTAATATGACTATCATCATCAGTCACAGACACAAGGCTCTCTTTTATAAATGATTTTGAATTCAACCTTGTAGAACATGTGGATTATCATTATTTTACAAATGAGGAGACAGGAAAAAAAATTACAAGAGGTCTAATAATGGTGGAACCTGATTTTGAATTGATTTATAAAACCACCCTCTTTCAAAATATTTTTTGCTGTAATAGTACATATCCGAAGACTAGTAGAGATGCTTCTAAATTTAAAAAAAAGTTTCAGTAGCACACCCCCACACGAGTTTGACTTAGCTCTTGAGATTTTGCCTAGTAGGTATTAATTTAGAAATACATTCACCATGTCCATAATTCACAGGGAAAAACTGAGTTAAATATTGTGTATGTAGGATTACTAATTTCTATGTTAGAATAAATCTTGTATAGATGCCTTGTAATAAATATATTTTCCATCAGCTACAAAGCATTGTTGGGTTTATTTTTTGTTTAACATATATATACAAATTATAATTATTTTCACATTCAAGCTTTGCATACTATATCACAATTAACCAATTTAACAAAGTTAGCTCTGTGACTCAGACTAATGCACTTTCTACTTATCATATAGCAGCAGGAATAATAAATAATTTTTGAAACCCTCATAAAATCAATGCTTTCAATAAGCATAAAACCAAAGTAAAATAAAAAAGAGATCATTAAAAAGTTTTATTTGAACAGCACAAAACCATATTTTTTCCAGTAAAATATCCTTCAGGACTGAGTAATGCCATTCCAAACCTGAATTTTTTATTTTGATAATTATGATCTAACAAGCTGCTAAATGGTGACAATAATAGCATACTTCACAAAAACCACCTAATGTCTTACCAAATCTTACTGCAACTTTTATTTTGAATAAAATAAATGTTTCCCAAATTTTTAAAACCCAACACAAAGCTTTAGTCAATTAAAAAATAATTTGGTCTCTTCAGAATACAGATACAATTTTTCTATTATTGTTAAACAAATATATTCTGAACGACTTTGGAAATTGTAGAACATCGCATCTTCACAGATCTCATGATTTTATGTCCATAGGAAATTTTCTCACCATGCCCTATCAGTTCTTCACAATGTTTTGCTAATGTTTTCTCTATTTCATTCCCACTGCAACCACTTAATTTACTTTAAACACAGGCTGTCCTCAGCCTCCCTCCTGTTTTAAGATCAAAATAATGTTCTATTGACTTTCCAACTCATGTATTATAATTTCTTTTCTCTCTCTCTGCCCTCCCCACTGCCCATCTCTGTTTCTATCTCTATCTTTCATTGGCAACAGCTAAATTAATTGAATCTCACAATGCTGAATGCCCCTACAATATACTCCTATCCTTTTCCAAAGCAATAATCACAGGCTCTCTATTAGTATAACTGCTTTTGGGAACCTCTGCTGTAATCTATGCCTCCTTTCCTTTCACATAACTTATAAGAAAACTCTCAGAACTCTCAAGGCATCTCTTTCATCCAACTATAATCCTCATGCTTTATTTATTTATTTATTTACATTTACTTTCCTCGTAGCACTCTTTAGACCTTCTCACTTTATCCTCCAGAACTAAAGCTTCAGTCTTCAAGTCTTTAGAGTCTCAAATTCTGTGAACGTTCAATTCTCTTTCTTACTTGGAATGAAACCTGGCTCTACACTAAGTGTTCCTTGTAGATTTTTAAGTAAGGCCATTATTTTTCTGCCATAATATGCATACCACAGCATGGAGAAGGTCAAAATAAGCTCTATGTGTTTATTGCTGCTTCCATTCTATTTTTCATTTCTCCGCCCAGGTTTTGATCCCATATCATCAGATCTCTCCCAATATGCCTTTTAGAGTCAAGTACTGTCTGTGACACACACCCATCCTTTGAACCTTGAAGAATTTTGCTTTTAGACTCTTGTTAGTCTTATCCACATTGCTCTTGTCATTGTATTTTGTGATTTAATAAACATGAAGTTGATCCTTTTAGAACCCAACTTCTCATTTCCATTACCTCCTCTTATTCTATAATTTCATCTTCCACCTAATATGAGGTCCACTGCTTATTGTCAGAGACTCAAATTTATCATCACCATGAAGTTTAATTCATCCACAATGTTAGTTTCAAACATCCCACTCTCTGACTACCATCAACATTCTTACCATCCTAACCTCAGTAAATACTGGACTTCACTGACAGTTCAATATACTTACCTAACATATTTTACCTGACCTTCAACCTGATATTTCCATATTTCCTTTTCAGGCAAGTAAAGAAAGTATATATCTACATGTTCATGATTGATGTGATAAGAAACCAAAGCAAAACAAAAACCAGTAAAATTCAGGTCCAGGGTATAGTCAATATCATATTATTTCTCCTTCTCCTCCCCCTATCCTCATCTACAGCTATGTCAATATAATGTACATATATATTAATACATGAGTATATAATTCATATATGTATGCATACATATATAATTTTAGAACAAACTTCAGATACATGAACATATACTTTCAACTCATAAAACTAATGAAGATTTATTATCCTAAACATATAACTAATTTATATATGATAAAAATAACTAAACAGCAAAAGAAATCACAATAATATTTTACTTGAAAACACCATACCAAAGTGATCAAGAACATAGGTTCAGGGATTAGACCTCAGTGTCTATTGTAAATCTGTTACATGGTAATGTTTTAACTTAGAAAAGCTGCTTACACTTTTTTATCTTTGTTTTTGAGCTTTCTTACCCTCAAGTTTTTAAAAGAGTTTTCTTTCTTTATTTGAGAGAGAGAGTGACCATGCACAGAAGAGGAGGGACAGAGGGAGAGGGAAAAGTAGACTTCTTGCTGAGCAGGGAGCCTGATGTGGTGCTCAATCCCAGGACCTTGAGGTGATGATCTAGTCCAAAAACAGACACTTAACTGACTGAGCCACCCAGAAGCCCCCTCAAATTCCTTTTTTTAAAAATTGTTTTTAGTCTGAATGACACACAATGTTCTGTTACTTTTGGTTATACAACACAGTGATTCAAATTCTGTAAATGTTATGTCGTGCTCACCACCATCTCTCACCACACAGCACTATTACAATATCATTAACTATATTCCTTATGCTGTGTCCTTATTAACATTAGTTATTCATTCCATAGCTGGAAGTCTATATCTCCCACCCCTATATCCATTTAGCCCATCCTTCCACCCCTCTTCCCTCTGGCAGCCATCACCACTTGTTCTCTGTATTCATAGGTCTGATTCTGCTTTTTGTTTGTTTATTTATTTTATTTTTTAGATTCCACATTTGATTGAAATCATATGGTATTTGTCTTTCTTATTCTGACTTATTTCACTTAGCATAATACTCTATCCATGTTGTTGCAAATGGCAAGATCTCATCCTTTCTTGTGGCTGCATAATATTCCAATGTATGTGTATCACATCTTCCTTATTCATTCAGCAGGTGGTGGACACTTAGGTTGTTTCTTATCTTGACTATTGTAAATAATGTTGCAGTAAACATCGAGGTATATTTAAGTTTTAAATTAGTATTTTCATTTTCTTTGGGTAAATACCCAGTAGTGGAATTATAGGATCATATGGTAATTCTGTTTTTAATTGTGTGAAGAACACTCATACTGTTTTCCATACCAATTTGCATTCTCATCAATAGTGAACAAGCTTTCTTTTTTCTCCACATCCGCACTAACACTGGTTGTTTCTTATCTTTTTTTTAGCCATTCTGCAGGTGTATGCTATCTCATTGTGATTTTCATTTACATTTTCCTGACAATTAGTGATTCTGAGCATCACTTCAATTGTCTGTTGGCCATCTGTGTGTTGTCTTTGGAGAAATGTCTATTTAGATCTTCTGCCCATTTTTTAATTTTTTTTTTCGAATTTATTTATTTGACAAGAAGAAAGACACAAGCAGAGGGAGTAGGAGAGGGAGAAGCAAGCTTCCCACTGAGCAGAGATCCCGATGTGGGGCTCGATCCCAGGACACTGGGAACATGACCTGATCCAAAGGCAGACACTTAACTGACTGAGTCACTCAGGTGCCCCTTCTGCCCATTTTAAAATTAGATTATTTGTGTTTTAATGGATGTTGAGATGTGTAAGTTCTTCACATATTGTGAATATTAACCTCTTATCAGATTTAACATGTGCATATATCTTCTTCCAATCAGTGAGTTGTCTTTTTGTTTTGTTGATGGTTTCCTTTGCTGTGTAAAAGATTTTTATTTTGGTGGAGTCTCAATAATTTATGTTTGCTTCTGTTTCTCTTGCCTTGGGAAATACATCTAGAAAAATGTCATGATCTTCCCCAACCCCCATGCCATGTCACCATTATTATTTTTGTCCTATACATCAGATACCTGGAGGGAAATACAAAAACTGCCTCTTCTTAAATGAACCTGAAGTAGATCTGTATTGAGAAAAAGAAATAAAACCCTATTAGTGACACTGAGATTTTAATATTGCTTCATTAGTAATGCTTCAAGTTGGTGCAGTCTCTTTGAAGAACAGTGTGGAGATTCCTCAAGAAATTAAAAATAGAACTTCCCTATGACCCTGCAATTGCACTACTGGGTATTTACCCCAGAGATACAGATGTAGTGAAAAGAAGGGCCATCTGTACCCCAATGTTTATAGCAGCAATGGTCATGGTCGCCAAACTGTGGAAAGAACCAAGATGCCCTTCAACGGATGAATGGATAAGGAAGATGTGGTCCATACACACTATGGAGTATTATGCCTCCATCAGAAAGGATGAATACCCAACTTTTGTAGCAACATGGACGGAACTGGAAGAGATTATGCTGAGTGAAATAAGTCAAGCAGAGAGAGTCAATTATCATATGGTTTCACTTATTTGTGGAGCATAACAAATAGCATGGAGGACATGGGGAGATAGAGAGGAGAAGGAAGTTGGGGGAAATAGGAAGGGGAGGTGAACCATGAGAGACTATGGACTCTGAAAAACAATTTGAGGGTTTTGGAGGGACAGGGAGGTTGGGGTACCAGGCGGTGGGTATTATAGAAGGCACGGATTGCATGGAGCACTGGGTGTGGTGCAAAAATAATGAATACTGTTATGCTGAAAATAAATAAAAAATAAATTAACAAAATAATGCTTCAAGCATTACCTTGATTATCTTTACTGAATTATCCACCTTCTTTAGTTTCATTATTTTGCCATTAATGTTTGCTCTAATATCTCATTTTTAAAAATTGTTTTAAACTTGTTTCCAATATGTTTTTCTATGTCCTATTGAGGATGCTTTCATTTCTTGAAATTTTCTTCTGGGTCCCATTGTAGATATTGATAAGAGCTGTTTTCTCCCTTTGGAATTTGTCAGTGTGATTTTCTTTCCCCATATAACCAGTATTTTGTTAGAGATGAACAGAATTCTCTCTGTTCTAAAACAACATGAAAATTCATTAACAAATATACCATCATAGTTCTCTTTGAAGTAAAACAAACTAACCTGAAACTCAAGCACATGAATCAACAATTGCTTATAATATGATATAGCAATTGCAGCACAAGTGACTTATAACGAACCATAAGTTATAAATATGTGAGTCAGTGATTTAGGCTGTTCTGGTTGAGTGGTACTTCTGGCCTCATCTGGGCTTCCCATGAGACTGAAGTTGGTTGCATACCAGATAGCAAAAGTGATGATCTTGGTTGGGATTTCTTACACCTCTAGGGCCTCAGCTGGAATGAATACATTAACCATATTCACAACCTCATGGTTTCTTGTTCTTCAGCAGGGTACTTTTGCTTGTCACATAATGTGGCAGGATTCCAAGAGAATGTATAGAAGTGGCTCAGGCTATCTAACAACAGGCATAAGTTAATACTACCGCATTCTGTTGCTCAAAGCAAGGGTTTAAGGAGTTGGGAATGAAAGGATTTGCAAACACATAGCACATAACAAATACATAATAGGAGATGGACTGAAAGTTTTAAAAATATTCCAAATTTGGGGCGCCTGGGTGGCTCAGTGGGTTAAGCCGCTGCCTTCGGCTCAGGTCATGATCTCAGAGTCCTGGGATCGAGTCCCGCATCGGGCTCTCTGCTGAGCAGAGAGCCTGCTTCCCTCTCTCTCTCTCTGCCTGCCTCTCTATCTACTTGTGATTTCTCTCTGTCAAATAAATAAATAAAATCTTTAAAAAAATATTCCAAATTTATTATTATAACTTATGTACTTTTTAGTTGACTAATTGTCAGCTGATATAGGCTGGACTTAGGTGATTTTGGCTCTTCTTGCCCGTGGATATGAGAGTCAGCTAATAGCTCTTCCCTATTTCTCATCCTCCTTTTGAGATGGGTGAACTATTTAAAGGTTATCCTTCCTTCCTTCCTTTTTCTTTCTTTCATTTGTTATTTTGTATGTCATCATTTTTTAATTAAAATATTTCATAGCAGTTTTACATTCAAAACAAAATTGAGGGGAAGGTACAGAAATTTCCTATATACTCCCTGCCACCACATGTGCATAGGCTTTCCCATTATCAACATCCCCTACGAGAGAGGTATATTTGATACAACTGATAAACCTACATGGACATATCATAATCACCTAAAGTCCATAGTTTGCATTGCGTTTCACTTTTAGTGTGTTACATTCTATGGATTTAGATAAATATAGCATCTCTCTGTCATTATGGTACCATACAGAGTATTCTCAGTCTTATCAAAATCCTCCGTGCTCTGTCAGTCATCCCTCCCCCAGATCAGACATATCTTTTTTATGGTGAATCCAAAAGCAGAAGTGAATATGTGCAAAATACCTAGAGGGCCTTGGTGGTGGTGAAGAACTGGAGACACTGTCTTTGACAGTGGTCCCTATGCATTAGCAACTTACAACTTTCCCATCTTCCCCTGGTATTAGACTTATGAATCAGTATACAGTTTGAGTCTTGTTGACTCACTTGCTTCCACTCCAACACTAAAGCCGTGCTAGAGATAGTGGGATGGTATCTGATAGTCAGATACCCATTCTAGCCCCAGTTCCATTTCACAAATATGTAGAAAACAGGACTTAATTACCTGTGAATTTATCAACTGACATGTAGCCCTGATTCCCAGAGGAAGTTTATGCAACATGATTTCTTTTAATATAAAATGAATATTTCAGCCAATCAGGAAAAAAAATAAGTGCTTTAAAAATGAAATTATTGATGCTTTTGCTGAAGATGTCCATTATATTATGGATTGATAACATAGTTTATGACAAGTTTTATAAACTTGGCCTTGGATTTTTCAGATGAAAAGAATATTTTAGTATGTTTACATCGATCATATTTTACAGCATTGGAATTTCCTTTTACCCTGCTTTGTCAGGGATGTAGAAAACTTTTTGAAAAAATTAGAAAATTTAATTTTTAAAAATTTCATTACCAAGTAGTTTAAGGATATAAAACAATATATTTTTTTGTTTATATAGATCTCTGTTGGGTCAGTGAAGCTGCAGAAAACCAGATATACTTGATATACTTTATTTTATCCACCCTGGACCACTCAGTCTTGTTTCTAAATAGATAGAATTAAACCTATTCAATTTGTTACTCTCTCTTCAAGACTGATAATTATTTTTGTATCCCTAACCTCTTCTTTTAGATTCTTCCCTTTCGAGCAAGTGATTATATCAGCTAAGATGATAACTAAAGGCTATATATACACATATAGCCATGCTTTTGTTTGTCTATTTCTTTCTTTCTTTTGTTGTGCGTTTTTAAAGATGATTGGGATAAAGAATATTAGAATCAGCAATATTATGTTGGGGGAATGTAGCCGCAGGGCTAAAATGTGGTTGAAACTTATGAGGTAATTTATTTTATCCTGAGTTGCTTTGTTTCTCAATGTTGCAAAAGTGATATAATAGATAATACAGTAGCGAACAAGACAAGTACTCTACATCCTTCTAAGAACACAGCAACAGACATGATGTGTCAACTTGCACAAACAAATTAACCTTTCTCTATCCAACTTTCTTCTTCTGTGAAATGGGGACTAAAGCATCTGTCATCAAGGTCAACAAAAAGTTTCACAGATTAATGAGATAATATTCTCAATATATCTTGAGATTTGAGATCCAGAAGAGGAAAAGAAAGCTAAAATAGAAAAAAAAAAAAAAAGAAAGAAAGAAAAAATTAAGGGCATACTTCTCTAGCAAATTTTTTTTACAGATAACAAGAGATTTATAATATGTTTTAAATATTTTAAATTATATATTTTATATACATATGTACTGCTTACAAGTGCTTATTCATTAATTTCAAACTAAGCAGCATAAAAATGAAAACTTGAATATAAACATAAAGTATATACCAATAAAAATACACCGAGTTTTACCCAAGAAAATTTTTGAAAATTTTGACAATTCAAGACTAATTTTAAACATCCATGGGGGCACTCATTGTGCCTAGTGTCCTGCACATAGTACAAAACCAATAAATGTCAATTCTACTTTTATCATCATTTTTATAAAAATTTAGCCACCCTATATCAGACTGGGTAAAAAATAAGACCCATTGATATGTTGTCTGCAAGAGATTCATTTTAAACCCAAAGAAACCTCTACATTTAAAATGAGGGGGTGGAAAACCATTTACCATGCTAATGGACATCAAAAGAAAGCTGGGTTGGCAATCCTTATATCAGAAAAATTAGATTTTAAATGAAAGACTATAATAAGAAATGAGGAAGGACACTATAGCCTACTCAAAGTGTCTATCCAGCAAGATCTAACAATTGTAAATATTGATGCCCCTAACATGGGAGCAGCCAATAATATAATCCAATTAATAAAATCAAAGAAACACATTGCCAATAACGTAATAATAGGAGAGGACTTTAACAACCCCCCTCATGGAAATGGACAAATCATCTAAGCAAAAGATCAACAAGGAACTAAGGGCTTTAAATTACACACTGGACCAGATTGGACTTCACAGATATATTCAGAACATTCCATCCCAAACAACAGAATGCATGTCCTTCTCTAGTGCATATGGAGCATTCTCCAAAATAGATCACATACTGGGTCACAAATCAGGTCTCGACCAGTACCAAGAGACAGGGATCATTTCCTGCATATTTTCAGACCACAATGTCTTGAAACTGGAACTCAATGACAAGAGGAAAATTGGAAAGAACTTGAATACATGAAGGCTAAAGAGCATCCTATTAAAGAATAAATGGGTCAACCAGGATATTAAAGAATTTTTAAAGAATCATGGAAACAGGGTGCCTGGGTGACTCAGTGGGTTAAAGCCTCTGCCTTCAGCTCAGGTCATGATCTCAGAGTTCTGGGATTGAGCCCCACATTGGGCTCTCTGCTTAGCGGGGTGCTGGCTTCCCCCACCCCCCCTAACTCCATGCTTCTCTGCCTACTCGTGCTCTCTGTCTGTGAAATACATAAATAAAGTCTTTAAAAAAATCATAGAAACAAATGAAAATGAAAACACAACTGTTCAAAATCTTTGGGATACAGCAAAGGAGATCCTAAGAGGAAAGTATATAGCAATACATGCCTTTTTCAGAGCACCCGGGTGGCTCAGTTGGTTAAGCAACTGCCTTCAGCTCAGGTTATGATTCTGGAGTCCCAGGATGGAGTCCCACATAAGGCTCCCTGCTCAGCAGGGAGTCTTCTTCTCCCTCTGACCTCTCCCCTCTTATGGTCTCTCTCTCTTTCAAATAAATAAATAAAATCTTAAAAAAAAAAATACATGCTTTTCTCAAGAAACAAGAAAGCTCTCAAATATGTAACCTAACCCTACATCTAAAGGAGCTGGAGAAAGAACAGCTAATAAAGCCTAAACCTAGCAGAAGAAAAATAATAAAGATCAGAGCAGAAATAAGTGAAGTTGAAACCAAAAGAAGAGTAGATCAATGAAAATAGAAGCTGGTTCTTTAAAAGAATAAGATTGATAACCCCTGGTCAGACTTATCAAAAAAAAAAAAAAGAGAAAGGACCCTAGTAAATAAAATCATGAATGAAAGAGGAGAGATTACAACCAACACCAAAGAAATACAAACTATTTTAAGAACATATTATGAGCAACTATATGCCAACCATCTGGAAGAAATGCACCCATTCCTACAGATGTATAAACTACCAAAACTTAACCTGGAGGAAATAGAAAACCTGAACAGACCTATAACCAGGAAGGAAATTATAGGAGTAATCAAAAATCCCCCCTAAAATAAGATCCCAGGCCCAGATGGTTTCTCAAGGGAATTCTACTAAACATTTAAAGAAGAATTAATACCTATTCTTCTGAAACTGTTCCAAAAAATAGAAATGGAAGAAAAACTTCCAAACTCATTTTATGAGGGCAGCATTACCTTGATCCAAAAACTACACAGATACCCCACTAAAAAGGAAAATTACAATATCCCTTGTTAATATCCTTGACAAGCATGGATGCCAAAATTCTCACCAAACTATTAGCCAATAGGATCCAACATTATATTAAAAGGATTATTCATCAGGATCAAGTGGGACTTATTCCTGGGCTGCAAGTTTGGTTTAGCATCTGCAAATCAATCATTGTGATATACTTTGTTAATTAAAGAAAGAATAAGAACCATATGATACTCTCAATAGATGCAGAACGAGCATTTGACAAAATGCAGCACCCTTTCTTGCTTAAAACTCTTCACAATGTAGGGATGGAGGGTACACACCACAATATCATAAAAGCCATCTTTGATAAACCCACAGTGAGTATTATTCTCAATGGGGAAAAACTGAGATTTTTCCCCCTAAGTTTAGGAAGATAGCAGAGATGTCCACTATCACTACTGCTATTCAACATAGTACTAGAAATCCTAGCCTCAACAATCAGACAACAAAAAGAAATAAAAGACATCCAAGTTTTTAAAGAAGTCAAGCTCTCACTCTTTGAAGATGATATGATACTTTATGTGGAAAACCCAAAAGACTCCACCCAAAGCTGCTAGAACTCATATAAGAATTCAGCAAGGTGTCATGTTATAAAATCAATGCACAGAAATCAATTGCAAAATTCTATACACCAGCAACAAGACAGAAGAAAGAAAAATTAAGATGTTGATACCATTTATAATTGCACCCCAAACTGTAAGATACGTAGGAATAAATCTAACCAAAGAGGCAAAGGATTTGTACTCAAAAACTATAGAAGACTCTTGGGGCACCTGGGTGTCTCAGAGGGTTAAGCCACTGCCTTCAGCTCAGGTCATGATCTCAGGGACCTGGGATCGAGTCCTGCATTGGGCTCTCTGCTCAGCAGGGAGCCTGCTTCCCTCTCTCTCTCTCTGCCCGCCTCTCCATCTACTTGTGATTTCTCTCTGTCAAATAAATAAATAAAATCTTAAAAAAAAAACATAGAAGACTCTTGAAAGAAACTGAGGAAGACACAAAGAAATGGAAAAATGTTCCATGCTCATGGATTGGAAGAACAAATATTGTGAAAACGTCTATGCTACTTAAAGCAATCTACACATTTAATGCAATCCTTGTCAAAATACCATCAATTTTTTTTCAAAGAAATGGAGCAAATTTATATGTAACCAGAAAAGACCTGGAATAGTCAGAGTGACAGTTGGAAAAAAAAAAAAGCCTAAGTTGGTGGCATCACAATGCCAGATTTCAAGCTCTATTACAAAGCTGTCATCATCAGACATACTGGCACAAAGACAGACATATAGATCAGTGGAACAGAATAGACATCTCAGAAATTGACCCTCAACTCTATGGTCAACTAATCTCCAAAAAAGCAGGAAACAATGTCCAATGGAAAAAAGACAGTGTCTTCAACAAATGGTCTTGGGGAAGTTGGACAGCCACATGCAGAAGAATGACTGGACCATTTCCTTACACCACACACAAAAATAGACTCAAAATGGATGAAAGACCTAAAAGTGAGGTAGGAATCCATCAAAATCCTTGAGGAGAACACAGGCAGCAACCTCTTTGACCTCAGCCTCAGCAGCCTCTTCCTAGACACACTTCCAAAGGCAAGGGAAGCAAGGGCAAAAACAAACTACTAGGAATTAATTGAATTAATTGAGGTAAAACTTTTGCACAACAAAGGAAACAGTCAACAAAATCAAAAGACAACCAACAGAATGGGAGAATATATTTACAAATGACATATCAGATAAAGAGCTAGTATCCAAAATCTATAAAGATCTTAGCAAACTGAACACCCAAATAAATCAAGAAATGGACAGAAGACATGAACAGACATTTCTGCAAAGAAAACAACCAAAATAGTCAACAAGCACATGAAAAAGTGCTCAACATTACTCAGCAGCAGGGAAATACAAATCAAAACCACAATGAGATACCACCTCACACCAGTCAGAGTGGTTAAAATTAAGAAGTCAGAAAATTACAGATGTTGGCAAGGACATGGAGAAAGGGGAACACTCTTATATTGTTGGTGGGAATACAAGCTGGTGCAGGCACTCTAGAAAATAGTATGGAGGTTCCTAAAAAAGTTGAAAAGAGAGATACCCTATGACATAGGAATTGCACTACTGGGTATTTACTGTAAAGATACAAATGTAGTGATCTGAAGGGGCACATGTACCCCAATGTTTATAGCAGCAGTGTCCACAATAGCCAACCTATGGAAAGAGCCTACATGTCCACGGACAGATGAATGGATCAAGAAGATTTGGTAAACACACACACGCGCACGTGCACGCGCACACACACACGGGAATATTATGCAACCATCAAAAATGAAATCTTGCCATTTACCATGATGTGGATTAAACTAGAGAGTATTATATTAAGCAAAATAAGTCAGTCAGAGAAAGACAATTCTATGATCTCACTGATATGTGGAATTTGAGAAACAAGGCAGAGGATCATAGGGGCAGGGAGGGAAAAATAAAACAAGATGCAACCAGAGAGGGAGAAAAACCATAAGAGACTCTTAATCTCAGGAAACAAACTTGGGATGGCTGGAGTGGAGGGCGGTAGGAGAGATAGGGTAGCTAGGTGGTAGACATTGGGGAGGGTATGTGCTATGGTGAGCATTATAAATTTTGTAAGGCTGATGAATTTCAGACCTATATCCCTAAAACAAATAATATATTATATGCTAATAAAAAAATTAGCCACCCTAAGTTTCAGTATGTGGCCTCGGAAATTTTTCAAAAATAATTCCTCTCTTTCTTTTTAATGTATTCTCACCAGTTAGTTATCTCTTTCATTTTGCTTTTAGCCATTTCCTGAAATTTTTGCCAAGTGCCATCTGTTAAAATCAAAAATGCCTTAAATTTTGTGTCAGTGGAGCTGAACTCCATGGAATTAATAGACACAAATAACACTTACTTAATAATCATTATTACAATGGCCACGTTTGTCAATAGTATAATAAATTATCTGTGTTGAATAGAGCCTTACCTAAATGCCTATGAAGAAACATATTTCTCTTTTCCAGTATATGTAAAATCGATCCCTAAAGTGCATTCAAAGTACAGATTTTTTTTTTTTTTAATTAAACTAGGCCTATACAAAAAGAAATTCTTACTTTTGGAGCTCATATATATTTTTCATAATGATAGGGCAAGCATAACATAATCACAAATTCTGATATCTGACCGCATATGCCCCTTTTTCTTAAACTTGACACATTTTCTCCCAGGGTTTCTAAGTTTATGAAGGCATTTTCTCCTAAAATCAGATTAAAATCTATTCTTTTTTCTTTTTAAAGATTTTATTTATTTATTTATTTATCAGAGAGAGAAACTGAGACAGGCAGAGGGAGAAACAGGCTCTCTGCTGAGCAGGGAGCCTGATGAACTTGATCCCAGTACCCTGGGGTCATGAACCCAGCCCAAAGCAGACACTTAACTGACTAAGCCACCCAGGTGTCCCTAAAATCTATTTTTTTTAATGTAGTTCTTCTGTTTGTGTAGACTATTTTATAGTAATTTGGACAACCTTTTTTCCTGTTAATATGTAGTTATAATGTGAAGATAACATTTTAAAACATTTAAACCAATATTGATTCTTTTTGAAGATTAGATTATTGACGGTATTATTTCCCCTACAATCTGTTAGTTCATAGAAAGATTCTCTCAAGAACAAAGAATCATCTGACAGGGGCACCTAGGTGGCTCAGTGGGTTAAGCTGCTGCCTTCGGCTCAGGTCATGATCTCAGGGTCCTGGGATCGAGTCCTGCATTGGGCTCTTTGCTCAGTGGGGAGCCTGCTTCCTCCTCTCTCTCTCTACCTGCCTCTCTGCCTGCTTGTGATTTCTCTCTGTAAAAAAAAAGAAAAGAAAATTAAAAAAGAAGAAAAAAAAAAGAATCATCTGACAATTTCTTTCTCTTCAAATGTGCTTAGCTCTTATTAATTCAATTCTTCTTCAAATGTTGTTCTTAGTGAGGGATTTAGGCATTGGCGGGAATACTGAGTGTAATAGTTTCATAGTTCCTTTAAAAAAATTCTATAAAAGCATATGCTTATTTATTCATAATGCGTGTTGATACAATTCCTAAATCAGAAAGTCACTATTTTATTTATCCCACCCTTAGTCTAAAGGCTAAGAGTTATTTATACTGGGCCACTTCATTTTGTTACCAGCCTCATCAGGCAAATAAGTGTTTGATTTCAGGGTAATTTTATTTTTGAAAAAAAATTTTCTTTTTATGACTTCCTAAAGTTGCTGGAAATATGGAAGACTAACACAGCCTCATTGCAGTGCATATGTTGAGTAGTTTGATAGGCTCAGTCATTACCTAACAAACTGTTTTGCCAATTTCTGAGGAAGTGAACTGAATTCTGTGCCCCAGCAAATGTAAAATTTAGTGTATGCTATGAAAGTTTAGTTGAATACTAGGTTAATTAAGATCTTTAATGTTGAATATGCCACAACTATGATCTGTTTCATAGGAAATCCAGAGGTAAATACTAAATATAGGAATAAATTAATTTCTTGTAGCATATTATAAATATAAAGATAAGAAAACTGAGATAAATATTTTATTTTTCAAGTTTCTAATATTTGCTTTTGAAATTTGAGTAAGTCAAAAAGTCCTTTTTTTGTTGATCCAAGAGAACTATATTGCTGATTTTTATTTTTTATCATTAGAATCTTTTATCACAAAGAGTCCTTTAACACTCAAATCATATACCTGAACCTAACTATGTATGAGACATCTCAACACTACATCAAAGTATCCCTACAATATATGGCATTTCAACATGTGTATTTTACAGATTTATTACTGAGCATATATGATAGAGCATGTTCAATTCTATATTTTACATTGGTCTTATCTGGATTTTAAAAAATTATTGATCCAATAGTATTTACTGATGCCTCAAAAGAGATAAAATACTTATTTCTTCATGATAGGATAACTTCCATGTTCATGAGTACATGTAACATTTATTAAGACTCTACCAAGAAATAAAATAGAAGTATGGTTTCAAAATCACCTTACAAGTAGTTGACTGTGTGTAATTAGAAAAAAAGAAGTTTACAGTATCTGACTATAACTCAGAAGAATGAATTTGAAAATAACTTATTAATCATTATGGAAGTGCTTTAATATTTAAAGTCTACTTATTATAACATTAATATCTGTCATTCTTAATGTGATGTAAACTCTTCTAATATGATTAAACATATCCATCATAATAACAGGAAAACAATAATAGACTAATAGTAGTAGCCTCCAACACCAACAAAGTTACTAAGAAAAGTGGTAACCCGATGAGAAATTACTAATGTGATCTGATCGGATTTCTTTCTTTTTCTCTTGTTGCTTTTACAGGTTATTTTTCCTTTACTCAAGGGAATAGAATAGATGCCATGAAAAATCTCAGTTATTACTCAGAATGTAACACTAGCTTTGTGATTAAATGTTAAGCCCAATGTTAAGCAGATAATCTTTCATAGAAATAGCCATCCTTTAATTTTTAAAATTTCTCAACAGAATTCTATTCATTCCAGGTTTATGGAATATGCTTACAAATGATGAACTACTGTTCTTTCTCCTATTTATCACATTAGCTTTCTTAGTTGATAAATGGCTTAACTGTTGTAGAATTATTTATTCAAAGGATTTGGCATTGTTTATCGTGTGCATAAATTAGTTTATTCATGTAAAGGTTTCAATATAAACTTAAAATTCTGGAAAGTTAAAGAAACTTAAAAGTAACTTGGAAAACAACATAAAACAGGCACAGTGGGAAAACATTAAAATTGAATACAAAAAGAACTAGGGATGACCTTGGCCTCTGGTTATAATAGAAAATACACAAATGGACAGCAATTAAAATTATTTGCATAATATTTTTGTTTATTTGGTATGTATGTATGTCTAAGAGTGTTCAAGTACATACTTGATCAATAGCATTATCTGGCATCTAGACCCTTATATAATAACAAGAATTGTATTTAAGTCAAACCGAACTTTGGATCTAATATGTCCATTCAAATAATAGTCCGTCCTTTACTCTACCAGTTAGTTTCATCCTTTTTCCTGCTTGCAGAGAAGTCCTATCCACAAAGTTCAATCCTTACTAGCAGAGTGCATTGCCACAATACTACACTATGCTACCCACTTCTTGAGGCCAGATCATTAACAACAGAGTACACACTGTACAAAAATGTGTATCATTACTCACACTTATATCCTTGTTTTTTCGTTTTTTCTTTGTTTTAATCCCAGTATAGTTAACATACAGTATTATATTAGTTTTAGATGTACAATATAGTAATTCAGCAATTCTTTAATTTACTCAGTGCTCATTGTGATAAGTGTAATCTTAATTCCCTTCAGATAGTTAACCCACTCTCCCACCTACCTCCTCTTGGTAACCATCAATTAATTCTCCCTAAGTTGAGTCTTATGTTTTTTCTTCCTTTTTTTCTTTTTCTTTTTCTTTTTTTATTTGTTCATTCTTTGTTTCTTAAATTCCACATGTGAGTAAAATACATGCTATTTCTTTCTCTGACTTATTTCACCTTGAATTATACTCTCTAGATCCATTCATGTTGTTGCAAATGGGCAAGATTTCATTTTTTATATGTCTGAGTAATATTCCAGTGTGTGTGTGTGTGAGATATCTATCTATCCAATCACATCTTTATCCATTCATCAATTGATGGACACTTGTGCTGCTTAAACAATTTGGGTATTATAAATAGGCCTGCAGTAAACATGGGGTAAATATATCTTTTCAAAATATTATTTTCATATTCTTTAGGTAGATAAATAATAGTGGAAATACTATATTATATGAATTTCATTTCTCTGATGATTAGTGATGTTGAGCAGCTTTTTGTGTCTTGGTCATTTGTATGTCTTCTTTGAAGAAGGGTCTGTTCATATCTTCTGTCCATTTTTTTAAAAGGTTTTATTTATTTATTTGACAGAGAGATCACAAGTAGGCAGAGAGGCAGGCAGAGAGAGAGCTGGGGGGGGGGGCGTAAGCAGACTCTCTGCTTGGCAGAGATCATGACCTGGGATCATGACCTGAGACTAAGGCAGAGGCTTTAACCCACTGAGCCACCGAGGTGCCCCATTTCTGTCCATTTTTTAACTGAACTATGTTGTCTTTGGTGTTGAAGCATATAAGCTCTTTATATCCTTGAATACTAACCGTTTATCAGATATGTCATTTGCAAATATCTTTGCCCATTCAGTAGGTTGTCTTTTAGTTTTGTTATTTGTTTCCTTTACTGTACAGAAACTTTTTATTTTGATGTAGTCCCAATAGTTTTATTTTTGTTTCCCTTGCCTCAGGGGACATATCTAGAAAAATGTTGCTTATGCTGATGTCAGAGAGATTACTGCCCGCGATCACTTCTAGGATTTTAATGGTTTTAGGTCTCACATTCAGGTCCTTATTCTACTTTATTTTTATGTATGGTATAAGAAAGTTGTCTAGTTTCATTTTTTTGCAAGTAGCTGTCCAGTTTTCTCAACCATTTATTGAGATTATCCTTTTCCCATTGCATATTCTTTTCTCCTTTGTTGAAAATTAATTTATCATATAATTTTTGTTTTATTTTTGTGTTGTATACCCTTTTCCATTGGTCCATGGGCCTATTTTCGTGCCAGTACCATTTTGTTTTGCTTACTAGAGTTCTGTAACATAACTTGAAATATCATATTTTGATATCTCCAGTTTTCTTCTTTCTCAAGGTTGTATTGGCTATTTGGGTCGTCTGTAGTTCTATAAAAATTTTAAGATTATTTGTTCTAGTTTCTTAAAAAATTTTGTTGAAAAAATTTTTTTGATTTTTTATTTTTTATAAACATATATTTTTATCCCCAGGGGTACAGGTCTGTGAATCACCAGGTTTACACACTTCACAGCACTCACCAAAGCACATACCCTCCCTAATGTCCATAATCCCACCCCCTTCTCCCAAACCCCCTCCCCCCAGCAACCCTCAGTTTGTTTTGTGAGATTAAGAGTCACTTATGGTTTGTCTCCCTCCCAATCCCATCTTGTTTCATTTATTCTTCTCCTACCCACTTAAGCCCCCATGTTGCATCACCACTTCCTCATATCAGGGAGATCATATGAAACAAGTCAGGAAATGACAGATGCTGGCGAGGATGTGGAGAAAGGGGAACCCTCCTACACTGTTGGTGGGAATGCAAGCTGGTGCAGCCACTCTGGAAAACAGCATGGAGGTTCCTCAAAATGTTGAAAATAGAACTGCCCTATGACCCAGCAATTGCACTATTGGGTATTTACCCTAAAGATACAAACGTAGTGTTGAAATTTTGATAGTGATTTTTTTAAAGCTGTAGATTACTTTATGTAGTACAGACATTTTAAAAATTATAATTTGTTATTGAGATATAATTGATTATGACATTGTATTAGTTTTAGGTGTACAACATAATGACTTGATACATTTGTATCTATTTATATATATGGTGAAATGATCACCACATTAACACCCATCACCACACATAGTTGTAACCTTTTTTCCTTGCCATGAGAACTTTTCTTTCCTTCAAAGTAAGCTCTGTACCTGAGGTGAGAGGCTGGAACCCATGACTCTGAGATCAAGTCACATGCTCTACCAAGTGAGACAGCCAGGCACCCCACGATGAGAACGTTTAAAGAACTATTTTTTTAACACTTTAGTGAATTTTTTTTTGAAGTATGAATTTTATCATTGATACGCTGGGGTTTTCCAGGTATACTCTTATGTCATCTACAAAAAGAGATGATTTTATTTCTTTTCAAGTTTGTGCTTCCAATCAATTTCTCTACCTATTTGCTTCTATAGATGAGCAGTACCCAGTGTTGAGGGGTAGTAGTTAGTGATCGCAGCCATCCTGGCCACCCTCACTTTTGTTCCTGGTTATAGTAGAAATGCCTCTGATATCTTCTCAACTTGTTGATTAACATTTTATTTATTTTTTATAATATAGAATTAGCCAACATTTTAACATTTCTTTTCTTCCATTTTATGAGCATGGAATCCCTTTCTATTTGTTTGTGTTACCTTAATTTTTTTTCAATGGTATTTTATAGTTTTTAGAGTACAGATCTGTTAACTCCTTGGTTAATTTTATTCCTAGGTGTATTATTATTTTGGGTGTGGTTATAAATTGTTTTCTTAATTTCTCTCTACCTCAGTATTACTGTGTGGAAATGCAACAGAGTTCTGTATATTGATTTTGTATCCTGCAAACTTAATGAGTTCATTTATCACTTTCAGTAGTTTTTTGGTGGTCTTTAGGGTTTTCTATATATGTTATTGTGTCATCTGTAAGTAATGGAAGTTTTACATCTTCCTTATCAATTTAGGTGTCTTTTATTCCTTTTTCTTGTCTGATTGCTGTGGATAGGACTTCCAGTACTACTTTAAATAAAAGTAGTGAGGGTGGACATTCTTGAGTTGTTCCTGATCTTCAGAGAACAGTTCTCAGGTTTGTTTGTTTTTTTTTTTTATCATTGAATATTATGTTAGCTGTGGGTTTCTCATAGATAGCCTTTATTATGTTGATGTATGATTCCTCTAAACCTACTCCATTGAGGGTTTCATCATGGATGGGTGTTGTAGTTTATCAAATGCTTTTCTGTATCTATTGAAATGATTATGTGGTTTTTATCTTTTCTTTGTTGATATAATGTACAACATTGATTATTTTGCATATACTGAATTACCTTTGCATCTCAGGAATAAATCCCACTGGACTGTGATGAATGATTTTTTAAATGTATTTGATTTGGTTTGAGGATTTTTACATTTATGTTCATTAGAGATATTGGCCTATCATTCTCTTTTTTAGTAGGGCCTTTATCTACTATTGGTATCAGGGTAATTCATGGAATGAATTTGGAAGTTTTTTCCCTTCTATTCCTTGGAATGGTTTGAGAATAATAAATGAACTCTTCTTTAAATGTCTGGTAGAATTCATCTGTGAAGTCATCTGGTCCTGGACTTTTTTTGTGGGGAGTTTTTTGGTAACTGATTCAATTTCATTGCTAATAATCAGTATGTTCTAACTTTCTATTTCTTCCTGATTGAGTTTTGGGAGTTATATAATTCTAGAAATTTATCCTTTTCTTCTAGGCTGTCCAAGTTTTTGACATGTAATTTTTCATAATCTCTTTATTAAAATATTTTGTTTATTTATTTATTTATTTGAGAGAGAGAGAGAGAGAGAGAGAGAGACTGCATGAATGGGTATGAGGGGAGGAGTAGAAGGAGAAGCAGACTCCCTGCTGAGGAGGGATCCCCAATGTGGCGCTTGATCCCAGGACCCTGAGATCATGACCCAAGCTGACAGCAGATGCTTAACTGAATAAGCCACTCAGGCAACCCCATAGCATCCTCTTAAAATCCTTTGTCTTTCTGTGTTATCTGTTGTTATTTCTCCTCTTTCACTGCTAATTTTGTTTATTTGAGATTTGATTCCCTCTTTCTCTTATTTTTTTTTATTCCTGAGTCTAGTTAAATGTTTATTAATTTTGTTGATCTTTTCAAAAGTCAGTTCTTGATTTCATGGATCTCTACTATTGGTTTGGTTTTGTTTCTACTTTTTAAATTTCTGTTGTAATCTTTATTATTTCCTTCCCCCTATTGATTTTGGCTTTTGCTTATTCATTTTTTCTAGTTCCTTTAGGTGTAAGATTAAGTTGTTTATTTGAGATTTTCTTTTTGCTTCTTGGATTTGGATTTTGGATCTCAAAGATTTTGGATCTTTGTGGGGTTTTTGTTGTTGTTGTTTGTTTGTTTGTTTTGGGTTTTAATTTTCTTTTGTCTCCATGTATTTTTAAATTTCCTCTTTGATATGTTGGTTAACCAATTCATGTTTAGTAGGATTTTATTTAGCCTACATGTATTTGTGTTCTTTCCAGATTTATTTATTTATTTATTTGGTTGGTTGGTTTTTTGTGTTTGATCTAACTTTATAACATTATGGTCAAAAAAGATGGATGCTATGACTTTTTTTTTAATTCATTGAGAGTTGTTTTATGGCCTGATATGATCCAATCTGGAGACTGTTCCATGTGCACTTGAGAAGAATGTGTATTCTGTTGTTTTAGGATGGAATGTTCTAACAACTTCTGTTAGATCCATCTGGTCCAATGTCCTATTCAAACCCACTGTTTCCATATTGATTTCTGTTTGATCTATCCATTGTTGTAAGTGGGGTGTTAAGGTCCCCTATTATTTTGTAACTATCAATTACTTCCTTGATGTTGTTCTTTTATGTATTTGGGTACTCCCATGTTGGGTGCATAAATATTTACAATTGGTGCATCCTGTTGGATTGTTCCCTTTATGATTATGTAGTTTACTGCTTTTTCTCTTTTTACCATCTTTGTTTTACAGTCTATTCTGTCTGGTGTAAGTATTGCTATCTTGGCTTTCTTTTCACTTCCATTTGCATGATAAATGCTTTTCCATCCCTTTGCATTAAGTCTACAGTGTCTTTAGGGCTCTAATGACTCTCTACTAGGCAGCATATAGTTGGGTCTTGCTTTTTCATCTGTTCTGCCCCCAAGTCTTTTTTTGGAGTGCTTATTCCACTTACATCAAAGTAATCATTGATAGGGATGGACTCACTGCAATTTTATTACTTGTTTTATGGTTGTTTTGGAGTTCCATTTTCCTTGCCCTATTCTCTGGTTTAGTAATTTTACTAGGATTCTTTTCTCTTTATTTTTTCCATATCTATTATTGGTTTTTGATGGGTTACCATTAGGTTTGTAATAACGTCTTATGTATACAGTTTTCTATATTAAGTTGATGGTTGCTTAAGTTTGATCCAACCTTTACTCTTCTGTCCCCCTTGTTATAGGAATATGCTGCCATAATTTATTTCTTTTTATTTTGTCCATCCCTTGACTGATTTTTATAGATTTAATTTTACTGCTTTTTTGCTTCCTACTTTTCTTACTCTTGCTTATGGTCATTCCTTTCCACTGAAAGTTTTCCTTTAATATTTCTTGTAGGGCTGGTTTAATAATAGTAAATTCTTTTAACTTTCTTTTGTCTGGCAATATTTTTACCTCTCCTATTCTGAATGATAATCTTGCTGGCTAAAGTATTCTTGGTTGCATTTTCTTTCTCTTCCTTCCTTCCTTCCTTTCTTTCTTTCTTTCTTTCTTCCTTCCTTCCTTCCTTCCTTCCTTCCTTCCTTCCTTCCTTTCTTTCTTTCTTTCTTTCTTTCTTTCTTTCTTTCTTTGGCACTCTCTTCTGGCCTGCAAAGTTTCTGCTAAAAAAATCTGTTGATAGCCTTATGAGGTTTTCCTTGTATGTAACTGCTTTCTTTTCTTTTGCTACTTTAAAAATTTTCTCTTTACCACTACTTTTTGCCACTTTAGGTGTTTCTGTTTGTTTGTTTGTTTGTTTGTTTTTAGAGGGGTGGAGTGCAGCATGAGAAAGAGAGAAAATCTTAAGCAGGCTCCATGCCCAACATGGAGGCTGACATGGGGGCTTAATTTCACAACCTTGGGATTATGACCTGAGCCAAAATCATGAGTTGGATGCTTAACTGACCAAGCCACCCAGCCATTTTGATTTACTATAACTTTTTGCCATTTGAATTACTATGTGTCTTAATGCAGACCTCCTTGGGTTGATATCTGTGCCACCTGGATCTGGATTTCTGTTTTCTTCTCCAGATTTCAATCATGCGGTGTTAGCAAGGTTTGCTGGGTCTGCTGTGTGAGGTGTCCTGGAGCTGATGACTGGAAGGGACATACCTTCAGGAGAACATATTGGTGTGGCATGCTGTTAGCAAGTTCCATAGTGAGAGGTGGTACAGTGCTGGCTCCTGCAGGTGTCTCTATATTTACGCCAAGGATCAGGAGAAGGAAGTGGTATCCATTTCCTTTGTTCCTGGAGAGGTTTCCCAGTGATTCCTACCCCTTCAGTATGTTTTGAGATCAGTAAATAAATTCCTTCCTGTATACCCCAGGTGATTTTCTGCTTCTATGCTGTATCTCTGAAGGGCTGTTTTAGTTGTGCAGAGGGGAGGGACTCAGTTAATTTTCACCCTCCTGGTTCTCCTAGAAGACTACTGATTTTTAATATTATAGGTGTTAAGCTTGTTGTTTGTGAGAACTTGCAAAATTTAGCCCCTGTGGATTTTAGAGTCATGATCCTGTTTCTCTCCCTTCTTCATTCCCATTGTGTTCTTCCCTCTTGAGGACGATCTCACCAGTTGTATACCTCCTGCCCATGACTCCATCCTTCCTACTTTCTTTAATGTGTCCTCTTGTCTGCATTTTACTGTGGAGAGTTTGTTCTCTGTCTTTAGGTGGTTACCTGGTCGTTGACACTGATGTGGCTGTTATCTAATTGTGTCTGTGGGAGGAGGTGAGCTTAGACCCCTCCTATTCCACCATCTTCTCCAGAAGTCCTCTCCTTGTTTTTCTTTTTTTCACAACAAAGCAGAACATCCTATCAAATAACATCTTCAAATTCAGACCACATAAAGAATTTTTTGCTTCATCCTAAATCTCCCATTCCTGTAAACATTAAGAGAGATAAAAACTACCTGCTCTTAAGTTTTAGGGAAAATGTGCTAAACTTCCAAACTGTACACTGTCTTATATAGTGTAGTTACACTATTTTTTTAAGCTATAGTGAAAATAACATCCCTATATTGATGATGTAAACTTGTCTATAAAATTGATCCCTTAGAATTATAGTACATTTAATTATTTCAGCAATATCTCTCTAGACACCACCACCAAAAATGCAATGACAAAATAAACCTGGAAAATACATTGAGGCAGTTATTTAAGGGGTAAAGACAAGGATATCTACTTCTCCTTGATGTCATTATAATACTGAGCATTGAGTGTCATGGAGAGCAACATTGTATATTATAGCTTACAATATACTGTTGAGATGGTTTGAAAAATAATCCTCTCAGAATATAATTTTCCTCATCTGTTACAAAAAATAGTGCTTGAAATTTTCAGTTATAGAAGGATTTTATGATCTCATTAAACAGTTGTTAAAGACTTATTTATTTCTATGGATGATTTCTTACCAAAAAAATAAAAATGCATGATTTTTCTATTCATAAGCCCAATATTATAACAAAGATTCATTTTATTTCTCCAATCCATTCTCTTATGTTATATGTGTCAAGATAACATGGTGATTCATATTAATGATCTTATGATTTTCTATCATTAAACAGTCTAGAAATTTAGAATTATTTGTAAAAAATATTATTTTTAATTTATTTTTGTAAAAAATATTATTTTTAATTTATTTAATTTAAATTTAAATAGTTAACATATAGTGTATTATTAGTTTCACATGTAGAATTCGATAATACATCAGTTGTGTATAACACCCAGGGCTCATTATGTCATTTACCCTCTTTAATACCCATCACCCTTTTACCCCATTTCCTCCACCTCCCCTCCAGCAACCATCCTACAGTTTCCTATAGTTGACTTTCTTGTTTGTCTCCCTCTCTGATTTTGTCTTGTTTTATTTTTCTTTCCCTTCTCTTATGGTCCTTTGTTTTGTGTCTTAAATTCCACATATGAATAAAACCATATGATAATTGTCTTCCTGTGATTGACTTATTTCACTCAGCACAATACTCTCCAGTTTCATCCACTTCAATGTAAATGGTAAGATTTCATCCTTTTAATGGCAGGGTAATATTCCTGTGTATGTGTGTGTGTGTTGGGAAATTTCTGGATCTCATGGGAAAATGTGTTCATTCAAACCACGAATTCTTGGTTTTGACTCTAATCATTTTTATTTTCTTATTTTAAATTTTATTTATTTATTTGAGAGAGAGAGAGAGAGAGCATGAGCAGGGGGAGAGGCAGAGGGAGAAGCAGACCCCTGCTGAACAGGGAGCATGATATGGGACTCGATCCCAGGACACCAGGATCATAACTTCAGCTGAAGGCAGTTGCTCAACAAACTGAGCCACCCAGGTTCCCCTCATTTTGATTTTCTTATTCTCAGCTTCTTTGTATAAAATTAAGTTGATGTTCTTAATACTTTGCATATAACTGTTTTAAGGCAAAAGTGACATATGGCACAGTGTTATATAAAACATATTGTTTGTAGCCATATATACATAGTGGAGAACATTATTGTAAAGTCATTGAAGTAGTTATCAGATAATATATTTAAATATATAACATCATAAAATGAATTAAAATGTTGTAATTTCCCAATATCATACTTTGTTTTAATTTTCAATTTTTATGATCTGAGATTAGATAAGCAGAAATACTTAGCCAATCTCTTGGGTAGAATTTAGTAGAGTTTTATATTTAGATATTTTTTTCCTTATTTTTTCAATACCTAAATGCCCAAATAAGAATTTGGTTCTTTTATTGCATTCTTGTATTTTCCAGCAAATATATACGACCATAAATTCTATTTACTTTCACATTACTCTCTTAGTATAGTTTTCTGCATTAAAGACATGAATCCAACCCTTAGTAGTAATTCTATTACCCATATTTTGCATATTATTAAAATGAACATCTGACTGTACATCGTTTCATACCCACCTTTCTTTTTTATTACCATGAGACTGATAAGTCTTCCCCTTTACCATTTTATTTCAATGCCATCACTGTTATAGATAGCATGTGTTGTTGTAGTTTTATTTAAGTGTTTACTTCTGTAATTGATTACTTAGCAGAAAATGACAATGGTCATGTTTAAAGGTAATAACATGCCTTTTAAATAAGGTACACTTTATCTGTTGTAGGCATCAGTTATTTTATAAGGAGATTTACAGATAGAATGATTTATGTCACTATAAATTATCAGAAAATAAACATGCATTGCAATTAGCTTTCAAATAATTAAAAGTTATTTGTACATAAATGTTGTCTAGTGTATCTCTTTCCAAAGTATCAGCTTGAATTTGCTTTATAATAAACCACTCTAAATCTTTTAGATTAAATTAGTAAAAATTTATTATGTTTTCTTATTCTATAGGTTCACTGGTTGATTCATCTGGGTGGGCTGGATAATTCTGTGGTCTAAGATACACTAAATCTTATCTCAGTTCTCAATTGTGATGGCTGGGGTGGTTGGTACTACTGAGGCCTCACTCTCTATAAGATCAATCCAGACTTGTTCATGTGGTAGGAAAAGAGATCCAACAATGAAGAGAGGATAAACCCAATGCTTAAGCAGTTTTAAACTTCTGCTCATATTAACTTTTGTTTTATTGGCTAACGCAAGCCATATGCTAAGCCCCGTGGCTTTAAGTGCATGGATATAGGGAGGTCAGTATTGCAAAAATCTAGTGTGCATAATAATAGGATAAATTAAAATCTAAACTGAAATCACTTATGTTTTTATTGTTAACTTCATCACATTTTCCTACCATGTTTCCTTAGCATTCAGATAGCTTTCTAGATTTCCCTATCAGAAAACTTCAGGTTACTGTTAGAAAAGGTCAGAATCTATCCTAACAGTTACATAAAATAAGTGACTAACAAATATAATTACTTGTCACTTTTTGTTAAATTCCATCATGATATGGTTGCAAGGGTCCAATTTTTTTCTGGGATTAAGTTATCCATATTTTTTTTCATTATCCAATTTTATTTCCATAAAGTCTTACACATTATATCACTAGTTATCACTTACAACTTGTCCTCATCCCTCAAATTATTAATTTAAATAACATCCATACAAATAAAGAACACAAGTAAATGAATGTTGAAATTGAGGTTATGCATGCAATTCTATCAATATAATTTTATGTGCTGTTCCTATTGACAATATGTTAGGAAAGCTGAACACAAAAAATGATGATAGTTTGGGGCTCATGGGTGGTGCAGTTGGTTAAGCATCAGACTCTTGATTTTGGCTTAGGTCATGATCTCAGGGCCATGAGATCAATCGCAGCACTGAGCTCCATGCTCAGTGCAGAGTTTGCTTGAGATTCTCTATCTCCCTCTCTGCACCTCCCCTGGCTTTCTCTCTCTTGTTCTCTCTAATAAGTAAATAAAATTGTTCATAAAATAAATAATACTTTTATTTTATAATTATAATCATGATTTAATTATAATAATCATAATCTTGATTTAAAATTGTGAGAGAGCACATTAGAGAGAGATCCCAGCGGGAGAGGAAGAAGCAGAATCCCCACTGGGCAGAGCCTGGACGTGGGCCTCAGTCCCAGGACCCTGAGATCAGGACCTGAGCTGAAGGCAGATCTCTAACCAACTGAGCCACCTAGGCACCCTGTAAATGAAGTCTTTTAAAAAATGAAGACAGTTTGCAATAGCAGAGGTAGTTTAATTAGTACAATAGTAGGATCAGTATCTTCCTTCAATATTTCCTTTGGTTGTAGGTATTATTTATGAAATGGGTAATTAGTCCAAGGAAGAGTCAGATTCCTTAATTTATGAAAGTTTAGTCACCCCAACATACATGATTAAACACCACTACAAAAATCTCATTTCATTGAAATATGAAGGTAAATGTGTAATTTATTGCTAATCCAGTAGCATATGTAGCCAGTTTTTATTTTGTACAAATTTTGAATTAATTCTATTGCTCCAATTTTAATAGGACACTTAAAAAAATGTAAAACCATTATCATGGATCTACTGGAATTACACTTATGATTAATTAATGTACTGTAACAGAATATTTTTTTAATATATTGCAATAATACAATAGTATTGCAATAGCGACCTTCTGATGTATTGCCATAATATATTATCAAAGGGATATCAGAGAATTAAAGAGAATGATGGTATTTATAAGACTTTTGAGTAAAAAATATAACTTTGTAAACTATTTGTAACAGAAAGAAATGAAAACTAAGAAAAATGCACATAAATTATGCAAAGATCCAAAAGGTATGACATAATTAATCTTAGGGAGAGAAGGTTATTTAGAGAAATATATATAAGAGAAAAAAGAAAATAATTTTGCTCTATAGTTTTCTACTATTAAGTTTTGGCAGAAATCTATAAGCAACATGAGAAAAAACATAAATGTGTATGTATTTATTTTGAGATTATTTTATAGATTATATGTGTATATCTATTTAACAATCTAATACAAATGATCCAGATCTTAACATAAAAATTATGTTTATAAGAAATATGAATCTAATATTAATTCTCTTCATATATATTTTATTCTATTATTCAGTAGTAGAGTAGCATTACAACTTAGAATTTGAAATGTATTTATTATCACATTTTTTCTATTATAATTAATGCTTATGCAGTTTCAGCTTATACCATTTTTTTTTAAATGTACTAATTTTTCTTGGTACAATTAAAATAAAATAAACTCTGACATAAGTGATCCAATAATTACTAATTACTTATTTTACAGTGAAGTATTAAAATGAGAAAATGTGAACTCTCTACTTTGATTTCAAATGTTTATATTAATAAATTATTCATAACATTAATACCTTTTGACAAAAGGTTTATAGCTCTGGGTGAAAGATCTCTAAATCAATCTTGTTAACTCATCCTTGTAAGAAGGTCATTGAGATCACAATCCTTCAGTCTAGGGAAATAATACAGGCAAATTATCTGTAATCTACTGACAGTGGATTTAGAATTACAACAAGGGGTAATGTAAAATATTCAACTCATGAACTCATTAAGAATTCATTGATTCTAATGTCCTCATTCCATAGTGGATTCCCAAGTCATAGATAATTTACTTTTGTTTAATTAATGAAAATGTACCTATTGTATGATTCTAGTAAGAGTCAATAAATATTTATAAAAATATTAGTGATTATATTTAGGTTAATCAATTAAAGCCATCCAACATCATGTATCTCGACAGTATAAGAAAAATATAAAGTTTTGCTTTGGTTAATGTTTATACATAGTTTTAAAATAAGTCATGTAAGCTAATTATTGATTTTTAATATATTTGACAGGGAATACATCTTTTTTTTTTCAAAGATTTCATTGATTTATTTGAGAGAGAATGAGAGTGTATGGGAGGGAGTGGGAGAAAAAACTGAAACAGATGCCATGCTCAGCAAGATTGATCTCACATGACTGTGAAATCGTGCCTGAGCCAAAACCAAAAGTCAGATGCTTACCTGACTGAGCCACCCAGCTGCCCCAACATAACATATCTTACTACTACACCTTATATTTATTTTAATAAAATAAATGGTATTTCATGATGTACAGTATCTGTGTCATTCAGAAATTTAGTTGTATATATTGCTTTGATGTAATTTATAATTTCTGATTTTATCCCCAAATATTTTCTTTATTTCTAAAAAATCTTTTTAAAAGAATCTCAGAATGTGTATGTAAATTTAAAGTAGGACAAATAAATAAACATCAAGAAAAAATTTCTTAAGGAAAACTATATTTGCACCTAAAGTGAAAGGGAAAAACATAAAATATGGAATTTCTTCTTGTAACCTAAAGATAGAGAGTTCAACAATTGTCAATGGTTCCTGGACAAAAATTCCTTGCAATCACTAACACAACAACATTTTCACAGCATAATGTGAAAACTGTTAGGAGGATTTTAAGATATTTTGAATCATATATTTTTTTTTCTTTCGTGTCCTCAGCATTTCTATTTATTGATTTCCTTTTAGTATTACAAGCATGTGCCTTCTTTCTTGAAACAAAACAGGATCTACAAAGAAAATGAAGCAAATAAAAAAAGTGATAGAATTCTTTAGTGTACTTCCTCCCTCATTGCTTTCTTATCTCTATCCTCTATTTTATTTTATTTTACTTTTTAAAATTATGTTATTCACTGTGCAATACATAATTCATTGTTTGCTTATAACATCCAGTGCTCCATGCAATACCTGCCCTTCTTAATACCCATCATTGAGCTAACCTATCCCCTCATCCCCTTCCCCTCTAAAATCCTCAGTTTGTTTCTCGGAGTCCATAGTCTCTCATGGTTAATCTCCCCCAATGATTCCTCCCCTTCATTTTTTTCCTTCTGTCTCCTAATGTCTTCCATGATATTCCTTATGTTCCACAAAGAACTGAAACCATATAATTATCTTTCTCTGTTTGACTTATTTCACTCAGCATAATCTCCTCCAACCAACCATGTTGATGCAAAAGTTGGGTATTCATCCTTTCTGATGGCTGAATAATATTCCATTGTATATATAGACCACATCTTTATCTATTCATCTGTTGAAGGGCATCCTGGCTTTTTCCACAGTCTGGCTATTGTGGACATTGCTGCTATGAATATTGGGGTGCATGTGACCCTTCTTTTCACAACATCTGTATCTCTGGGCTAAATACCCAGTAGTGCAATTGCTAGATGATAGGGTAGCTCTATTTTTAATTTTTTGAGGAACCTCCACACGACTTTCCTAAGTGGCTGTGCCAACTCACATTCCCACCAACAGTGTAAGAGGTTCCTCTCTCTCCACGACCTCTCCGTTTGTTTCTTGCCTTGTCAATTTTTGCCATTCTAACTGGTTTAAGGAGGTATATCAATGTGGTTTTGATTTGAATTTCTTTGATGGCTAATCATGATGAACATTTCTTCATGTGTCTGTTAACCATTGGTATGTCTTCTTTTGAGGAGTGTCTGTCTTCTGTCCATTTTTAGACTTAATTATCTGTTTTTTGGGTGTTGAGTTTGTGAAGTTTTTTTTTGAGATTTTATTTATTTATTTGACAGAGACACAGTGAGAGAGAGAACACAAGCAGGAGAGACAGGAGAGGGAGAAGCAGGCTTCCTGCTGAGCAGGGAGTCCAATGTGGGGCTCCATCCTAAGACCCTGTGATCATGACCTGAGCTGAAGCCTGAGGCTTAATGATTGAGCCACCCAGGTGCCCCATGAAGTTCATTATAAATCTTGGATATCAGCCTTTTTCTGTAGTGTCATTTGCAAATATCTTCTTCAATTCTGTGGGCTGCCTCTTTGTTTTGTTGACTGTTTCCTTTGATGTGCAGAAGCTTTTGATCTTGATGAAATACCAAAATTTCATTTTTGCTTTTGTTTCCCATACCTTTGGAGACATATCTTGAAAAAAGTTTCTGTGGCCTATGTCAAAGAGGTTACTGCCTCTGTTCTCTAGGATTTTGATGGATTCCTGTCTCAATTGAGGTTTTTCATCCATTTTGAGTTTTTCTTTGTGTATGGTGTAAGAGAATGGTCGAGTTTCATTCTTCTGTATATGGCTGTTTAATTTTACCAGCACCATATATTGAAGAGACTGTCTTTTTTCCACTGGATATTTTTTCTTCCTTTGTAGAAGATTATTTGATCAAAAAGACTCTAGCCTAAAATTTCTAGAGCTTAAACAGCAATTCAATAATGTGGCAATATACAAAATCAATGCACAGAAATCAGTTGCTTTCTTATACACTAATAATAAAACTGTAGAAAGAGAAATCAGGGGCACCTGAGTGGCTCAGTCATTGAATATCTGCCTTCAGCTCAGGTCATGACCCCAGGGTTCTGGGATTGAGCCCAGCATCTGGCTCTCTGCTCTATGGGGAGCCTGCTTCTCCCTCTCCAGCTCCCCCTGCTTGTGATCCCTGTCTCACCTGTCTCTTTCTTTAAAATAATTAAATAAATAAAATTGTTAAGAAAAGAAAGAGAAATTAGACAATCAATTCCATTTACATTAGCACCAAAAACCATAAGATACCTTTGAATAAACCTAATCAAAGAGGTAAAGGATCTATACTATGGAAACTACAGAACTCTCATGAAAGTAATTGAAGAAGACACAAAAAGATGGAAAAACATTACATGCTCATGGATTAGAAGAAAAACATCATTAAAATGTCTATGCTACCCAGAGCAATCTATACTTCCAATGCCATCCCAATCAAAATACCAATGGCATTTTTCAAAGTGCTGGAACAAACAATCCTAAAATTTGTATGGATTTGGTAAAGACTATGAATCGCCAAGGAAATGTTGAAAAAGAAAATGTTAGGGGTATCACATTGCCTGATTTCAGGCTATATTACAAAGCTGTGATTGCCAAAACAGCATGGTTCTGGCACAAAAACAGACACATAGACCAATGGAACAGAATAGAAAGCCCATATATGGACCCTCTCCTCTATTTTAAAGTCATCTATACCTTTCTACACTTTACCATTTATTTCTCTCTCTTGTGATATGATCCAACTGCTTTCACAAGTCTGCAATAATCTTCCTGGAGCATGGAATTTAATGCTTATTTGACCTCTCAATAACATTTGTCAAAGCCCTACTTCCATAACAAAATAAAGTTCTTGTTTTCTTCCTATACTTCTGGTTTACTTTTCTTTCTCAGACTCCTTTTTTGTGTGTGTGCCCATTTAAAAAGAAATACTGATATTTATTAGAACACCATCCTAAGTTTTATTTTTAGTACATAAATGTTTACTCTTTGGCATTTCTTTCTCAAGACATTCCTATTGAAACCCATCCATCATCTATAAGAAGCCCAAGTGGAGGAGTAATCCTATCAACTTGGACAGCTGAGCTCAGGGCCTCAGCTAACATCAATTTATAATGAATTGTGTGTGAAATTTCTTGGACATCTAAGTCCTGTAGAACCTTCAGGTGAATGTACCTTTAGCTGGTATCAAATTGAAATCTGATTAAAAACACCAGGAAAGAACCAAGAAGCTAAGCCCAGTTACCCCATAGACCTCACTAAGTTTGGGGGTTGGTTTATATGCAGTGAAATTCAACCAAAATCATCACTGAGAAAATATTAGCATGATCCCATAATATTAAGCCTAGATTTTATTGAGTATTGGAGAATTAAGGAGGTCAATTATTAAAGTTGTTTACTGAATATTACTCATATGATTTAATTTTTTTAGTAGAACCATCCCAAATGATTCCTAATCATTGATTTCTAATAAAATAATAAAGATGTGGGTTTTTTTCAAGCACTTGAAAACACAGATACATTTTAAAGAATTTAATATATATTTTAGTTACAGAACTTCTGATCCTATCCTATTACTGTTACTGAATGAATAACTTTTCATTGTTTCTTTATTTCTCAGTTAAAATACAATCATAGCAGTGATTCACCCATACTGTAGACATGTAATATATACAAAAGGGACTTGTAAGTAATAGAAATGAAAGTAACTATAACAATACCGGGTATCACATATTATTTTAATTTTGAATTAACCTATATTCTATCTTCATGTATTTGGGGAAGAAGAAATTGGTAATAAAAGGCATAACATCTGGCAAACCTTCTCATATCTCTTTATAATATTATTATTGAAAATAGCATTGATTAAGAATGTTAATAGCTCTATTAGAAATCTCCAGTAGTTAATTTTTGTTTTTAATCCTTAGAACTGTCTATGTAAGGTTATAAAAAGTGTTCTACATCATTTTTTTCTAGGAGGGTAAATTAAGCAATAAAACCAAAAAAGAATTTATTTGACAGATTTATTCTTCTTTGTTCTTTTTATCTCATTTCCCCAATCACTTCATGAACTTGCATCTTGTCTCATGTAATGTGTGAATAACAATTATAGAAGCCAGCTCATAAGGTACATTTTACATTGAATGGCAGCTCAGCTTTCCTCCCAGCTTTTACGGTGTTATTCTAATGAAAGCTATTTCTGGGAACACCAGGCTTGAAAGATATTGACGTGGAAATTATATAAGTCTGGCTTCAGAGAAAAGTAGGCAATTTTATTTTATCACATTTTAAGTTGATGTTCTCAGTTGGAGAATCAAAGTGAAAGTAGTACATAATTTGTGTAACAACTGTATTTATTATTCATCCATTTTTCTCCCAAGATACCAGTTACATTCCTTACACAAGAGTTATTTTAAAGGGAGTGAATAATTTGGAGGATATTTTCTTTAGGGTCCTTTTAATGTGAGTATGCAAGCGAACACATATACAGTCTCTTAAGTAATACGGTATCTCTTTAAAAAGTAAAATATATCTAATAAGTGATTAAGAGTTGCTAATCTTTGAGAAAGAGTAGCCAAAAGGGATATTTGTAGTGATAGAACTGTTCTATATTTTACTGCAGTAGTAGATACACAAACCTACATGTGGTAAAATTGTGTAAAACTAAATACACAAATAGCCACACACAAATCAGTATAAGTAAGACTAGGAAAATCTGAAGAAGATTAGTATATTAAATAAATATAAACTCCTAATGTGATGTTGTATTGGAGTTTTGCAAGAAGTTGCCACTGGGAGAAATTGTGTAAGGGACAGGCACATAGGATCTATTTGCTTTATTTTGTACAATTACATGTAAATCTATAATAATCTCTATAAAATTTTTAATTAAAAATAACTTATTACTTTCTATTTATAAATTTTCTTTAATTTAAAGTAAAACATGACTTATAAAGAGAAACAATTCCTAAATGTTACTGCTCAGATGCTATCATGACAACCTACCATTTTTATATCGTTTTAATTTTGAAGTTACAATAAATCCTGGTTTAACAATGTTTCTCATGAAACCATTTTTTTTCTCCTGTCATTTCACAAACATTTATAAACTGATTACTAAGTGACACACAATGTTGTAGGCTACTTAGTCCTCTATACCTTGAAAAGTAATACACATCCCATGTCATGAGGGGATTATAATCTAGATTTAGAATGCTTAAAATAAATGTGTATGGATTAAACATGAGTGAAAGGAGATTATAACTTAACTTCAGAAAATAGAGGAAGTATTCATATATTTATACAAAACATAAAATGCAAGGAATAAAAAAAAATTAAGTATTTGTAGGAAGGAACTGTTTAATAGTATGCTTTATTATGTCTTCTATTACCAGAGATACCTAAAAATGAAAGGAGGATATTATCAGGAAAAATAGCCTCTTAAACATGGTGATTTGACAAATTTAACAGGAAAAAACAATAATATTTATTAGAGGGAGAGCCCTGGGCACAGAATGCTTTTTAAGGGTACACCTACTCCTGAGGCTCCTAGGTGACTCAGTCGGCTAAGCATTCAACTTATGATTTCAGCTCAGATCATGGCCTTGGAGTCCTAGAATCCAGCCCAGCTTCAGGCTCTCTGCTTAGTGGGGAGTCTGCTGGAGAATTCTCTCCCTCTCCCTCTGCCCCTCTGCCTACTCATGCTCTTTCTCTCTCCAGAACAAATAAATACATTTTTTAAGGAATAAAAAAATATATTTTAAAAATTGAAAAGGGTACATGCAATCTGACTGGGGACATATTATAAATAAATCTACAATTTATATATTTAAGGAGAAGAGGTTATTGAGAAACAAATAAACTTTGTAGATAATTGAGTATAAAAGATATTCCCTAAAAATGTTTTCTTATGTAGGTGTAGAGGTCATGTATCTTTTAGATCTTTCTATCTTAAGTCTAAATCCCAGAGCTCTTAAAACCAGAGTCAAGACATGAAACTGACAAGACATCGTATTGGTAGAAATCAGGTGCATGTATAAAGGGAAGATGATCCTGAGTTTCTGCTTTGGAATCTCTGGATTGTGCCACTACATTAACCTGAGAATATAATAGCAGAAATTACTTGGAAGAAGATAATGCACTCATGTTGTGAATACAGTAGTTTGGGGTTTCATGAGATAAGGGGTTTATGAGATATGCTAATTTGCATTTATTCATATAACAACCTGGTTTAATGCTGTTCTCTGGATTGACACTGTATATCTACTCATTTGCATGTTTAAACCATATGTACATTATTGGTCCAGTGCAAAATTCATAAAATATTTTGTCTTCAACTGAAAACACTTCTATCTTCTGCCTGACTACAAAAGCTGATTATTTTTTTCTGTTAATACTTATGACATTTCTTAAGGAATTTGTTTTCTTTGTAAATTATCTTTTTTACTAGGTTTTATACATTTTTAAGAATGCAGAATCCATGAATCTTTTTTTTTTTTGGTAAAGCATTTATATACTTTTATACTATTCATATAGTTTTCATTATGGTAAAATCACCAAAAATTAAACATTTTGATCATATTAGGGTGTACAATTCTGTCACATTTAGTATATCGTCAATGGTGTGTAATCACTAACGCTTTGTAATTTCAGTACATTTTAGTATTCCCAGATATGAAACCCTATACCTATTAAGCAGTCATTCCCATCTCTCCCTCCCTCTCTCTAGCAACCACTAATGGATTTTTATATTGTAGAAATATCATATAAAATTATTGTACAATATGTGTCCTTTCATGTCTGGCTTTTTACGTTAAGCATAATATATTCAAGGTTCATCCATATTGTACCATGTATGAGTACTTAATTTTTATTTATGGCTGAATTCAATTATATGGGTATAGCATATTTTGTTTATTCATTCATCAGTTGATAGAAACTTGAATTGGCTACAACTATAGTGGTGATGAGTGTTGCTATGAACATTCATGTGCACATTTTGTTTGAGTATCTGTCTTCAGATATCTTTTTTTTTTAAAGATTTTATTTATTTATTTGGCAGAGATCACAAGTAGGTGGAGAGGCAGGCAGAGAGAGGAGGAAGCAGACTCCCTGCTGAGCAGGCTCTCGGCTGAGCAGAGAGCCTGATGTGGGGCTCGATCCGAGGACCCTGAGATCATGACCTGAGCCAAAGGCAGAGGATTTAACCCACTGAGCCACCCAAGCACCCCTGTCTTCATATATATTGAGCATATATCTACAAATTGAATTGCTAGGTCGGGTTTAATTTATTATGGAACTGACAAACTGTTTTCATAGAAGGTTGAGCATTTCACATTTCCTCTAGTAATGTACCAAGCATTTCAGTTTCTTCACATCTTCACCAACACTTGCATTACTTATAATCATTTTAGTAGCTGTGAAATATATCTCAATGTGATTTGATTTGCATTTTACACAGAGCCAAGTTGTGTTGATTATATTTTCAGAATGGAGTCTTTTGCTCCTTTTAAAATTGGGTAGATTGCCTTTTTGTTGTTGAATTATATGAGCTGTATGTATATTCTAGATATTAGACCCTTATCAGATATATGATTTACAAGTATTTTGTTGCATTTGTGGGATTTTTTTTTACTATTGTCAGTTGACACACATATTTTTAATTTTTAGAAAATCCTGTTTATGAACTTGTTGCTGATTGTATTTTTAGTATCATATAAAAACCATTACTAAATCGAAGTTCATGAAGATTTACCCCTATATTTTCTCCTATTAGTTTTATACTTTTAACACTTATATTTAGGCCCTTGATCTATTTTGAGTTAAGTTTTGTATATGGTGAGGGCTAAAGTTTAATTTCGTTTTTCTGCATACAGATATCCAGGTGTCTTAGCATCAGTTTTTGAAGAGATTATTTTTTCCATCATGGAATGTGTTCATACCATTATAGAAATCCAACAGATCACAGATCTATGGGTTTACATCTAGACTCTCAATTATATGCTATTAGTCTGTTTATATGTGTAAATACTGTTATGCTGGTACCACATTTTTTTATTACTATAGTTTTGTAATAATTTTGGAATTGGGAAGTATGAGCTTTCCAGCTTTGGGTTTTTGTTTGTTTGTTTTGTTTTTTTGTTTTGTTTTTTGTTTTTTTTCCCCCAAGGATATTTTTGCTATTTGGTGTCCCTTGCAATTTCATGTGAGTGTCAGAATTAGGTTTCCATTTCTGTAAAAATGGCCCCTAGGAGTTTGATATGGATATCATTGAATTTGTAGATTGTTCTGGGAAGTACTATTACCTTAACATCTTTGAACACAAATGTCTTTCTCTTTACTTACGACTTTCCTAAATACTTTACTTTCAGCACTATTTTCTAGTTGTCAGTACATATGTTTTGCATCTTCTTTGTTACTTTTATCGCTATATGTCTTATCCTTTTTGTAACAACAATAAATTGTTTTCTTAATTTTCTGTTCAGTTTTTTTATTGAGAAGGCATAGAAATACAACTCAATATTATATATTGATCTTCTATCCCACAACCTTGCTGAATTAATTTTTTAACTCTAATATTTTTGTGGATTTTTAATGATTTCATGTCTATCTATCTATCTATCTATCTATCATTTATCTGTCTAATCTATCATCTATCATCTTTCATCTAGCTAGCTACCTACCTACCTAGCTGCCACCTACCTACCTACCTCCCTACCTATTATACTTTCTTTATCTATTCACATCCATCAGCAGCCATTAAGTTGTTGGTTGTTTCCATATCTCAGCTATTATAAATAATTGTGCAATGAACATGGGAGTGCAGATATCCTTTTGAGATTCTGGTCTTCATAAAAAGCAAAAAAAAAAAAAAATGAAAAGTCTGAGGTGGGGGAAACAGGGATGATTATGTCCAGTAGCTATGTGTAAGAGGGCCAGAAATGTCATTTTTCCTATGAGAAAAGAAAAGAATTCTCCTCCCTTCCAAGAAGGAAAAAGTTCTTGTTGCATGTGACAGCCATTAGATGGAGCTTGGGCTGGAGGTCCCTGAGTTTTTATAATGGACTATGCACTCTTGTTTTAGCCCTTATCACGGTTTACAATTCGTGGCACATAATGAGCATGTAACAGTTATTTGGAAGATTCATGAATGGATGAATAAAGATGAAGATTGGTTTATTTTGCCATATAACAACATGATTATGGTGACATCCCACCACCTTTGCATATTCTATTGGTCGGAAGCAAGTTGTACATACCATTCATAGCCTAGAGGGAAGGTATTAAACAGGATGTGACGCTAGGGTCCAGAGATCAAGAGGCCATCAAATATATCTGCCTACCTCTCCCTGTATTATGTTCTACATTTCCTTTTTTTTTGTGCTTCCTAGGGAGTCTTTGCATATAAACTTCTGCACTTACATCTTTTGTCAGTCTGCTTTTCTGAAAATCCAAGATAAGACAAGGTATTCAATTCAGAATATAGTAACTTCATGCTCCTCATGTTTATTATTATTTTTTTTTATTTATTTATTTGACAGACAGAGATCACAATTAGGCAGAGAGGCAGGCAGAGAGAGAGGAGGAAGCAGGCTCCCCACCGAGCAGAGAGCCCAATGCAGGGCTCGATCCCAGGACCCCAAGACCATGACCCGAGCCGAAGGCAGAGGCTCAACCCACCGAGCCACCCAGGCGCCCCTTGTTAATTATTTTTCCAGAAAACTTTTAACTATATATTATTTATCTAATCATTTCATTCATTTTCCAAATGCTTATTATAGAACTACTTTATGCTAGACTTTAGGTCTGTGATTTCAGTGAACCAGACAAAGTTGATGCCCCCAGATCTACTGTCTTCAACTATTACACCCCAATTTATTGCATTCTGCCAATATAACATGCCAATATAACACTCAAACTTTACAGTTCCTATCACTCATGATCTAATAGGATGTATGGTATTTGCAATTATTACTATGCTCTCTTTTAAAAATTTTTATAAAATCCATTTTTTCTGGTGCTTTCATACCATACATATGTCTACATGTTTGTTTGATTCTTTACTATTTTAATATATTTTAATAAAATCTATACATATCCTTGTAGAAATCATTTATAAATAAAGCACAAAAATAATTCCTATTTCTACTGCTTATACATAAATTAAACAAGATGCCCATGTTATTTTGCTGCTTTTTCCTTTTAATGATATGTTGTAAATATTTTACTGCCAGTACAAATTATTTTATATTTGCCATATTGTATGTATAATGTTCCACCCTATAAATATACTATAACTTAAATACTTTCTCAATATTGGTGATTAATGTCTTCAAAGTTTATTTTATTATAAAAATGACATGGTGCCATTGTATATAAAGATTTATAAGTATCTTATTTCTATTCTGATATTTATTTAAATTAGTGGTGAGAATAAATTGTTCTCAACATCTGTGGTGCTCAATTTTTTTTCTTCATATGTAAATTTCATATCAGAATGTCAGTCTTTTTTGTATTTCACTTATTGACTGCTAAATTCTGTTAATGATTATTGCATTTATTTTTGACCAGTCTCATATGTCACTTTAAATTTTGTTTATGATGATTTTTTATTGAAGTATAATTGACAATACAACATTATATTAGCTTCAGATGTACAACATAACAATGCAAATTTGTATACATTATTAAATGATCACCACAATAAGTCTAGTTACCATCTGTAACCATACAGAGTTACAAATTGTTTTTTTTTTTCTTGTGATGAAAACTTTTAAGATTTGCTTTCTTCACATCCTTCAAATCTGCAATACAATATTATTGACTTAGTCAGTCTGAATGGGAGCTAAGAGCTATATTTCAGTTCCTACAGCCTTGTGGTTCCTCTGGATATACCTCCTTGGCTTTCAAAGCCCAACATTTTGGGGGGCCATCCCTTTGGTGTTGGTATTATGGGATGAGGTACCTGATGTGGAGCACAAACCCCTTGCTCCTCAGGGAAAAACTCTATATTTGTGCGGTCCTTCCCAATTGGGGGTCACTGCACTGGGTGTGGGGCTTCTAGGGAGACTTTGTTTCCACCTTTTCTACCTGTCTCAGTGTGGTCCTTTCCTCCTTTGTTTTGGTGGAACTGTTCTGCTAGTTTTCAGATCTTTGTCAGAAGGAATTATTTCACATGTAGCTATAGATTAGTTCTGTCTCTGAGAGGGCATGAGTTTAGGAACTTCCTGTGCTATCATCTTGAAGTTTGGAAGTTGGACTTTGATTTCTAGCAGTTTCTTCATATATATACAGAAAAATATATGTTATTTCATGATTTGTACTTTAGTTTGTAGAATTAAGAAGAGTCCCAAAATAAATAGTTACATATACCAACATAATTATCTCTATTTTATGGTTACATTTTTATACTGAGGTGAATTCCAGATCACTAATATGTGTTCCCAATAATTTCCTTGTTGAAAAATATGTTCTTTTCTAAATATTTGTAGTATAACTATATTTTAATGTTACATTGTTTTGTGTAGTTTGGCCTGTTTCTACATTCTAATATTCTTATAGGACCTGAAGCAAACTTTGAATTAAAAAGGAATATAGCTTGAAGAAATAGCTTGAAAAAGTCTCTATAGTGGTTATGATATTTCTCCACTCCCTATGTAGTCATTGTTCCTAATTATGTGTCTCCAAACTAGATTACTTCTGATATCCGTATCTTCAAATTCCATAACTTAACAAGCATTCACCCTGTTGATACTCACAAAAGAGGAATTAAATATGTTCAAATTAAGACCATATTTTTTCTGTAGAATTGCTTATCTTTATGTATTTTCTAGAATGGTGAAAGGCAGTACTAAAGATTCTTGCATATGGCACCCTACTTGTTATTTCCAAGGTACAATTTATTCTTAAATAATTTTAATTTAGATTTTGAGTATATTTTATATTCATTCCTTCTACTATATCTACACTGCTCTGTTCTTACTTTAGGGTATCTTCCTGTCTCATCTAGATGATGACCTTTTATATCCTCCTGCCATCTACCCCCAGCTCTTTTTCTCCTTTAAATGCATTGTTCCCAAAGTACTATTTTTAGATATCCAAGTTAGTTCCTGTAAAATATGGAATGAAATCTAAAGGTCTGTGTGTGGCTGTCTGCATATTCCTCATCACTTAAAGAATAAACTTTATATGTCTCTGCATGGTTTTCTGGAAGCTTAATGATTTAGACCTTTCTTTATACTTCAACAATAAGAAACTGCTGATGGTCTTCAGAACAGTGTTCTTTTTTGCCTTGTTGCCTTTATGTTATTAAATTTACCAGAAAAAGTCTCCAGTTGACTGCCTACTTAGCAAATTCATATTTGTTGTTTAAGTCTCAGCAAAATGTTACCTCCTCTAGGCAAACTCAGTTATTCTTTCCCTTATGCTTCCACTGCAGTTTTTAGAAACATCCATTAAATAATTTTTTATTGTATTTAGATGTTTTTTATTGTTTCTTAGGAATGCAGACTTCATGAGAACAAGAATAATGAATTTTCATCCTTAAATCTCTAACTCCTAAAATAGTGCCTGGCCATAAGAAGTACTTCATATATACATTTGAAATGAATAGACTGTGGGTTCTTAAATCAGATTATAATTTCTCCAAGTAATGAGTATCAGTGAACAGCACTAGTTTTATGTTTCTAAATTAAGTGTCTTCATATTTCACAAACAGATTCACTGACTCTAGAATTCAGGTAATTCTGTTTAGCTACAAACCATGGTAACTAATTTTCCCCAAGACCTAAGCATAGTGGAATTTAATGACTGTTTCTTCTATTATCAGCAAATTTGTTCCATCATATACTATTACAATAGAAAACTTTCTGAAATGAAAATATATGCCCCCACAGAAACTTGTGCATAAATGTTTATACTGTACTATTCATAATAGCCAAAAGTTGTACCCAACCCAAATGACCATCAATGGAGGAGCAAATAAACAAACTATGGGATATGCATACAGTGGAATATTACCCAGGCATAAAAAGTAATCAAAACTTGCTACATACCACAACTTTAATTAATCTCAAAAATATTAAGTGAAGGAATGCAGACACAAAGATTGTATAATACATGATTCCTTTTGTATGGCATACTTAGATCAGGCAAATTCTTAGAGACAAAAAGGATGATTTGTGGTTGCTAGAGACAGGGAGAAGGGAACAATGGGGAGTAAAACATATGGGATATTCCAAGATGATGAAAAAGTTTTAAAACTGGAGAGGGATGGTGGTAGCACAATGTTTTAAATGCACTAAAAGCCACTTTAAAATTCAGTTTAAAATGGTCAATTATAAGTTAAGTGAATTTCACATTAAAAAAAAAAGAAAAAGATGAGAAAAACTGCCTAGTTTTTTCTAGTACATACTTTATACTCATTTCTTTGTGACCTCAGTTACTTAACTTCTTGCATTTACTATTACAAAGAACAATAAGATTTCTGAAGTCATTCTAATGCTTAAATAAGAGTATGTATATATGCCTGTGCATATATACAACTGTGCGCAGAGAATTATCACCTAACATTATTTAATAATTAGTAATAATATAATAATGACAGATTATTTTTAATTAAATAAATATAAAGGTCTGTGGTATGCTGGCAGCTGAAGGCAAGGGTCATATTCTGAGAATATAATGGGGGAGGTTATTTTTCACTTTAAACTAATTCTAAAAATTAAACCCCTTCAACATTCTGCCTGCATTTTTTACTACTCCAAATTCTCATATCATTGTTTTCTGTATTTTATCCTGAGCATATAGTTATTATCAGTAGATGGGCTGGACTGTTGTAGACCTATACAGATATGCTAAAAGTAGCAACTCTGATCAATGAATCTGTGATTGAGTTCATGAAACTGTCTGAAAATTTTCTTAGATTTATAATGAAATAAGAAAAAACTTCCTAAACTAAAAATGATTTAATTAAAGAAATTTAAATGATATAAAACCGATGTCTTTAGGTTTAGCATACATTTATGCAAGCTACAGACCTAATTGTCTTGATTGCTGCTTACATATTCATCTCACTTGAAAACCTGATGCCCAGTAAATATATGTTTGTTATTTCAATGAAAATGTCAAGTATATGTTATAATGAACTATACTGATAAAATTTTGAATGTAATTCCTTTATGGAAAATTCTGTTATTTCAGTGACCATGCTAGCTAGTAAACATTTATGGGCCAATATATAGAAGCCCAAACTCTTTTTCATAGTATGCAGACAACCAAGTTATATTTGAGATGTATATATGTTGGTCTGTTTGTTGCTTTACCTGTTAACCACTATAGTATGGGATAGATTCCAGAAACACAACTCAAGTACCCTAGAAACATATTGGGACTCCTTAGAATTTATTCCCTTAGGAATGAAAAAAATTGGGAATTTCTGTGCTTACAATAGTGATAGCTCATAAAAGTGCTATACCCACGTATGTGTTGGATTTATACTCAATAGAATAAGAGAGAGTGACTATATATTAAAGTAGAACATGTTACCCTGTCCTCTACACATGAAAAGCAAAGAATGAATTTTCAAGTGAGTATATGTACTGGTAATTATGACAGCATTCTTCCCTCCCACAATTGTAAGTAATCTATTTTGAACATCAATGTAATTGGTTATTTTATTCAACATTTGACTTCGGAGCAATCTCTATGCATCAGACTTTATTCTAGATGCTACAGATAAAAAGATCCATGCTCCTTTTCACAGAAAGTGTAACAGTTACGTGCAAATTAAAATTATTTCTAGATAATGTGCTAATAGTTATCATTGCTTGAATATATGGAATTTTTATTATGTATTTACAAAAATAGTCTTCTCTCTTTTTTTTTTCTTTTTGATGACCTATTCTCTCCCTTTCTCCCTCTTACCATTTCTTTATAATTAGCTTCACTGCCAGTGAAGATATTTTCATTTGGTGGCCTCTGACAATCCTAAAATTAAAAATTGTGTATCAATATCTAAAAGAAAGAAATTCCATATCAGTCCTAAAGTTCACTTCTCAAGTTTTAAGGGTGGACTCTGACAGGCCATGAAAAACACAGTTGCTATGATCGAAAATAATGATAATATAACTGATGCAATGTGAGTCATTTTACTTCTGTGGTAGATTTGGGGGTAAGGGATACTATGAGATCAAGAACTCAAGGAAATGAAAATTATTGAATTTCCTGAGGAAAAAAATTCAAAAAATTCAACAAACAGCCAAATTAAAAAAGAAAATAGCAGTTTGTGTTAATAATGGAGTATTGAGATGAGGAGTTTGCTATTAAATTCTGTATCCTTCTTAGAGTGTTTGTTGATCATTAAATATTTCCTCCATATTCAACAGTAAATGCCACTGTAGTAGAGGAGGATATATATACATTTTAGAAACCATTTTTAAAAATTTCAGTAATGTTGGCAAAATTAGGCAGAGGATAATTTCTTTTTTTCTGAGCTTTTTCCTACTCCTACTTCTAATGCTGATCAAAATTTAAGGCACGATTGGTACATGACTGAAACATGGTTTATGCCTTAGGGCTCACATGATAGAAAAACTGTTCTTTAAGAAGCTGTAAGTACTTCATGGGTTGCACTCTTTTATTTCCTTGGTCAACCTTATTAAGAAATAATTTACATAAATACACTATGTATTTAAAGTGTACAAATGAGTTTTGACAGTTAATATATCAGTGAAACCAGTAGCACATTTAAAATAAAATATATTTTCCACTCCCCCAAAATTCCTCATATCCTCATCCTTTTCTCCTTTTGTGTTCTGCTCTTCTTTATTTCAGTATGGCAGTCAGGATTCTCCAGATAAATAGAAATTTAAATAGATCTAGAATAGAAAATATAAATAGAAATTTATATATGTTTTCCATATTATAATATTTATATATGACTATTATATACCATAGCACACATGTAAGTATATATTATATGTAATAAATATGTAAATATTATATATTATATAACAATATATAAATTATATATATATATATATATATATAATTCTGAGGGCTTGTATTTTTCCATGACATTAAAGCCCTTTTTATATTGTATTTTTATATTTATATTATATTTTATTTATATAATAAAAATATATTTTATATTAAAGCCCTTTTATATTATATTTTATATTTATATTAGAAGATAAATTTCCAACTTGCATATTTGTCCAATATAAATTACCATAATTTTGCATTAGCATTTAAATTTCCACCTTATAATGAAGTTGCATGTAATTTTTTCTTTGCTTTGTGAAAATATGGCTCTTTGAAATCTTGTTTGTGGTAATGATGGGTAGGGACTTTAGATAAATCTCAATTTCAGATCAGAGAGAAAAAAATACTGACATACACTCTTTAGAGAACAAACTACCAGCAATCTTGATAACTACATTTTATTATGTGATTTAAACAATTTTAATTGTGCACAGATACACAGTACATTAGGAAATGATTATTATTTCATATTTCAATAGGAACAAATGAGAAGAATCTGGGTGAGAAAGAGTATATATATTTTGAAAACTGATAGACTAAAACTATCCAAAGAAATTGTTCAACCAAGCTGTGTAAAAATTATACTTTGCAAGAATGTCTTGCTTCATTTTATCAGTTCTAGATACAACCAGGACCAGCAAATGATCAACAGACATGTTATACCCCGACATCTAATGGCAGTAACTAGTAAGATATCTGAAGAGTCTATCATGATGATTGTCTCATCATGGGTGAATGGCAATGTAATCAGAAAACTCAAAACAGTCACCTAAGGAAATGCCAAAACTGTATGAAATCTATGCATATGATACCTGACTTGTACAACTACTTGGATTTTATATGGAGGACATCACTTGGTACTTTTAGGATTCATTTGTTAGAAAATAAAACCGGGAGAATTGAACTATAAGATCCTGCCATCCTGATTCCATAATAGGTATGAACTGCATGTACAGTGAAGGAACAAGAAGAGAGTGAGCAAATTTGTTGAAAAAATAGGTTAGTAATTTATTTCTTAGAAAACAATGTACCTATATGTGATATTTTCCCACCTCCGTATTTATTTCTTCTTTCAGATATTTCACATTTTTTAGAATAATACATTTTACTATTATGCTATTTGTTTTTAATACATATTCCACTTTCACTATTTGTTTGTTCTTGGGGATGTGTATTATTTGAAAGAACATATCAAGTATCTTTCCACACAAGAAAACAAAAATCAATTAATTTCTATTAAGCACTTTTTTATAACATCTATAGAACTCCAAATTTTTAGCTATCTGATGGCCTTTCTATAATATAGCATTTCATTTTTTTCATGTTCCTGGCTTGTATCCTGCTATACATATTCTATAGACGTTCACAGTTACCTCTTCAAATTATTTCTAAGTGCCTTAAAATATATAATTACTGAACCCATTAGCAATTATATCACTTTAATTCACTTGCACTGTGCCTCAAGAATCTTTCAGTAGTGGACTTTGGAAGTTGTCTACACAGCATTTATTCTCTCCTTTTCCAGCATAGAAACCCATTTTGTTCAGATATCTAACCTTCCCCTTTTTAGTCCTGTGCCTTAGGGAAAGTTCTAACCCAGTTTCAGCAGGGTGTTTCGTTTGTCCAAGAATATTTTTATTTGTCATGACAGTAATTGGTTCAGAGATAGGCTGATAATTAAGTTCTGGCCAATGAGGTGTAAGAGAGTCTCAGAGAAAGAGACATTTTCTATTCTTTCTTTGGATAGTATCAAGCTTGTTATGAATTCTGAAAATGTTGTAGCCATCTTGATATAAAGCCAGAAATTAAGACAGCAAAATGGAAAGAAAGAATAAAACTAGGCCATGGATAATATCATTGATCTGTTAAATCAGACAATTCTGGAGCCATTGCTCCTACAACAATTATAGATATGTGAGGATAACAGCCCATTTGGAGTTGGATTTTCTCTTATTTGTAGCTACAAGTATCAAAATACATAACCATCTGTCATTCATTTTGTGCATTTGTAAAATCAAGGAAATAACTTTGGTGCCAGTTTTGCTTTCGTAATAGTAAGCTGTCCTGGATCCCCTGGCCATTTAATTTTAAGTAGGGAAACTATACATAATGAGACAATTTGCAGAGAAGTTGAATAACACATAGAAATCAATGTTGAATCTTGTGATCATTTTACTTAAAAGGCTTAAGAGGAAAAAGCCTCTTTCATGTGATCTAGATTTTCAATCATATCTTAATCATGTTAATCATAAAATTTCCAAAATTATGTTTTCTGCAAGGAGGTAACATCTTCTTTAGCTGAAAGTTTAAAATGATGGCTTTTATACTTATAGCATCTAACATATTACTCATAAATAATAAATTGAATATACACACATAAGCATATGTGTATGTATATATAATCTATGCATATATGAGTGTATGCATATGTTATTTAAATATTATATATATCTTATATCCAGACATACTATAGCTTGAAAAAAATTGCAAAATTATAATTGTTATTCTAATAGTCCTCCTACTGTTGGACACATTCAACTGAAAAGTAAATTTATTTCCTAAACAAACAAAAAAAGACACTATCAGCACCATGGACTTTGTAAATTATGGAATTTTCTCCAGAGTCATAAATTTATGGCAGACATTTCCAAAATACAGAAAGTATAGCCTAATGGAATAAAATTATGTTTATCAGTTCCTTAGCAAGCACTGTTTGAAATAATAACCTGACATGATATGCAAAAATTTTCAATCTTCTGAATCATCTTAAATTCACATTCAGATGTTTTAATAACCCAAACCCCTTTCTTAGGATAAAACTGAGCTTAGGACATCTGAGTACTCCTTGCTTTCTCAGAAATATTTGCATAGTAGGTCAGGCAGTTTTTGAATGTATCACTCTTGAAGAGCTCAGTTCCTTAAACTTTCTTTTTTTTTTTAATTTTATTTATTTGAGAGAGAAAGCACACTAGAGAGAGAGAGAGAGAGAATGAGAGGGGTGAGAGGGGTGAGGGACAGAGGGAGAAGCAGACTCCCTGCTGAGCAGGGTGCCTGACTAGGGATTGAATCCAGGGAATCCTGGGTCATGACCTGAGCCAAAGGCAGATGCCCAACCAAATGACAGACCCAGATGCTCCTCCTTCAACTTTCTTCTTCACCGTTTTTTCTAGTTATGATTTTGGGAAAACATTGCTTTTTTCTGACATGCAAACTTCTCCTTATGAGTAGCTTGTGTAATTTAAAAGGAATCTATGCAGGAGAAAGTATAGTATAAAATGGTTATTTAACATGGACACTTCATAAGAAAAGTCAAGAGAAAAGAAATCATAAATAGGTATTCATATATCCTAGTTAATCTTAAAACAGCCAGACTAGTCTTTAACATAATAGAGGAAATATTGGTTCAATATTGGAAATATTGGTTTAATGATTCAGGGTGTTAATTAGAATCACCAAGCTTTAATTTATACAAATCTTTAAGTTCATTTCAATTAATTTAAAGACTTATAATAATTTAAACACACAAAGATTTATCTTTTATAACTGATATTAAAGTATTAATCCATGCTATAATGTAATTTTCTTTCAGGCTTAAAATATAAATTTGGGGACGCCTGAGTAGCTCAGTCATTAAGCGTTTGCCTCCAGCACAGTCATGATCACAATGTCCTGGGATTGAGCCCTGCATTAGGCTCCCTGGTCAGCAGGAACCTGCTTCTCCCTCTCCCACTCTCCCTGTTTGTGTTCCCTCTCTCGCTGTGTCTCTCTCTGTCAAATAACTGAATATAATCTTAAAAAAAAAAAAAGATAAAGAAAATAAAACTGTCACAATTGGCCCTTTTAATCAGTAAGTTTATGTTTGTTGATCTGGTATCTGATTTATGTTATAATTTTCTTTTTTTAATATGCTACTGTGCTTTCTGGAAAATGTCCACTTTGCCAAGAAGGTATTCTTTCCATATAGAGAAAAGTAATTCTTTGATTAAAATCATGTCTGAGCTAAGTTTTCCAGACTGGTGAGAGATTTTCATCTGGTGAGAGATTTTCTCATTATTATATCATTATTATGTAGCTATCTCATTTTCACGTTACAAGATCATGTTATAACATTTTCATATTATAAGATCTGAGATTACAGCACATTCTATTATGTATATACTTCAAGACTCAAATACTTAGTCCAAAAGATGGACAGTATCTGCACTGAATATATCAGTTTCACTTAAAAAAGTGTACCTCAGAGAAATCTTTCCTCTAAAGTGAGAGTGATAAAGGTAATCTGATTATAAAACCTTGGCTTTTGGTTTTCAATCAGAAGGTTTTAAACAAAATTACTTGAGACTTGAAGACTTATAGATTTATTTTTCCTTTTTGGTTGTTTGGTTATTCATTTGTTTATTTAGATTCTACATACAGGGACCCCTGGGTGGCTCAGTGGGTTAAGCCTCTGCCTTCGGCCCAGGTCGTGATCTCAGGGTCCTGGAATTGAGCCCCGCACTGGGCTCTCTGCTCTGCAGGGAGCCTGCTTCTCTCTCTCTCTCTGCCTGTCTCTCTGCCTACTTGTGATCTCTCTCTGTCAAATAAATAAATAAAATCATTAAAAAAGATAGATTCCACATATAAGTGAAATCATTGGTATTGTCTTCATCTATCTGACTTACTTTACTTAGCATAATACCCTCTAGGTCCACCAATGTTGTTGCAAATGGCACTGTTTCATTCTTTTGTATGGCTGAGTAATATTACAGTGGTGTGTTGTGTGTGTGTGTCCCTATGCCTCGCATCTTTACCCATTCATCTATTGAATGGTTGCTGGGATTGCTTCTATATCTTAGCTATTGTAAATAATTCTGCAATAAATGTAAAGAGACATATATTTTTTGAATCAGTGTTTCTTGTTTGTTCATGTTTTTGTTTTTATTTTTTACCCTTTGTTCTTAATGTAGTCAATATTATCTCACAAAAACAGAGGAAGCATTACTTTATACTTAAAGATTTTGACTCTGTTATAGCCTAACTTATTCTATATGTTAAATAAAGTAGACGAAACAAATAAATCTGCTTTCTGAAGAAATGTTTAGCTGTATGGTTGAAAATCCTTCTCATTGATCACAAAACTGTCTTTAAAGTTACATACCTGGGTTCACTTGCATCTATTTCAATAGTTTTTACTTCTTTCAACTGGAAGAAATAAATCATCCTTGAATTATAGTATTATATTTCTATGAATGAGTTAATTATTCCATTTGATTTAAGTAGAAGATGTTAATGATAGTAACACAATTGAATGGTTTAAAAAATAAACTGAATTTGTGGGCACCTGCGTGGCTCAGTAGGTAAACATCTGTCTTTGACTCCAGTCATAATCCCAGGGGCCTAGAATCAAGTCCCCAATCCAGCTTCTTGCTTTGCAGGAAGTCTGCTTCTCCCTCAGGACCTCCCCCCACTTGTTTTTTTTTTTTTTTTTTTTCCCTCTCTCTCTTACATAAGGAAAATCTTAAAAACAATAAAATAAATTAACTGAATTTATCTTATATTTGATTTTTGTCAGCACTGAAAATTCAATTTTCTGGATGCCTGGGTGGCTTAGTCAGTTCAGCATCCAACTCTTGGTTTTGGCTCAGGTCATGTTCTCAGGGTCCTGAGATCAAGCCCTGTAAAGGCTCAACAGGAAGTCTGCTTGTACTTCTCTCTCTCTCCCTCTGCCCTCCCTGGGTTGTTCTCTCTCTCTGTCTAAAATAAATAAATCTTTTAAAAATTGAAATTTCAAATATAAATCAGTATGTTTCAATAATGAATATTGAAATATACTTTCTAGATTGAGAGGCAATTGTAAAAGGAGAAGAAATTTTGGGTAATGTTGAGTAGCAATTCAACAAAAGCCTATGTAGTTAAATTAAAAAAAAAATACTACAGAAGTTTCAGTTTAACACTTCTAAAGATCAAAAAAATCAGTTTTTATATGGTATTTTATGAAGTGTTCTGTTATACTATTATAATAATGAATGTTATGTTAGCTATTTAAGTAAAATCCAGTCTACATAACAGTGATGAAATTACATCAAGGCGGAAAAAAATGAAATAAACCTTAAGTCCAAATTTCCAGAATTCTAAAAAAACACGTTTTCCCCTAAAAGATGAACCCAAGATATATAATCTTTAGCTCAATGTAAACACTTAAAATTCTGAAGCAACATTTCTCCAACTACTACTGGTGTCCCTCAAAATGATAATGTTATAACAAGTCAGGAGTAGAGAAGGGTTAATGGCTAAATGAGTTTAAGAAATTCTTCATAAAGCACCATTTTTTGAAGATTTACATTAAATATCAATATATAAAGTACCCATAATGGTCAGCTTTAAAAATGTAGCTTATCTTTGTCCAAACTAATATTTTAGAAGTATATTTAACTACAAGAATTTATTAAAATATTTTATTTATTTATTTGATAGACAGAGATCACAAGTAGGCAGAGAGGCAGGCAGAGAGAGAGAGGGGGAAGCAGGCTCCCCTCTGAGCAGAAAGCCCAGGGCAGGGCTCGATCCCAGGACCCTGGGATCATGACCTGAGCCAAAGGCAGAAGCTTTAACCCACTGAGCCATCCGGGTGCCCCTAACTACAAGAATTTTTAAAAATTGATCTAAACCCTAGTTTTTCCCCACAGCTTCAGTGTCCCAAGACACATAGGTTTAGGAAATGCCCTCAAAGGCAATTTAATTAAAGACAAATAATTACCTATGACAAATGTTACTACTTCTCCAGAGAAAATTCTACCCATGTAAATGCTTAAGCAAAGTCTATTTTGCTATCTAAAATATTAATAGAGATAATTAATGATTATAGAGGACTAACAAAGCATCCAGTATTGTGCAAGCATATATAAGCAACATTTCTTATATTTCCGTGACCATACACTTGCTCTTTCTATTGCATGCTCCACACTGCTAAAATAATTATCCACAGAACAATTTTATATTTTAGCAACATCATTTCATTTTGATCATTTTCCATTTAACAAAAAAAGAATATTCCAGACTCCTTAATAGGATATACAAGGCACCTCATAATTTATTTATATATTTATATTATATTCATTTTATCCATTTATTTTTATTTTTTTTAATTTTATTTATTTGAGAGAGAGAAAGAGAACATGAGTTGGGGGAGGGACAGAAGGAGAGGGATAAGGAAACTTCCCACTGAGCAGAAAAACCCCCTGTTGGGCTGGATTCCAGGACCCTGGGATCATGACCTGACCCTAAGGCAAATGTGTAACAAACTGAGCCACTCAGGTGCCTCTTATCCATTTATTTGTAATAGAATATACAGTACTAGAAGTTTTTTTAGGTGATTAGGAATCTAGAACTTACGTTAGACAAAGGTTTCCCTCCCATAACATGCACATTTCACAAGTGAGGAGACAATAAACCTATTATTACATGATGACTAAGATAATCTAAAATGCAGGCAAGTATTCTAAAAGTAATACATCAAAACAAAGTAATAGGAATGAAAATTCCTTCAGATAAGGTAGTCAGGGAAGGCTTTACTCAATAGGTGATAACTGAGTGAAGACCTGAATGATGAGAAGAAATTAGCCCCAAATCCCAGAAAAATTAATAGTGGTCAAGGCAAAGGAAACAGAAAGTGCAAAAGAAGGCCTTGAGATAGTAGAAAAGGTAATGATCAGACCTAGGCTGGAGAATAAGACCAGAATCCTATAGAAACCAGGAGGAAATGATATAACATCTTTAGAATGCTTAAAGAAAAAAAAAATAGGCAACCCAGAATTCTATAATCAGTTAAAATATTTTTCAGGATGAGGTCATAGAAACATTAGCAGATGAAGAAAGACTGGGAGACTTAATTTCCAGCAGAATTGTTCTGAAATATTTGTTCTCAAATTCTTTACACAAAGGACACTATGATTCTATATTGACACTTGTTTTACATTTGATGAAAATATATATTCTGTATATTTTCATCAGCTAAAAATAAACACGTCAGCAAGTAATCCAAAAAATATCAAAGTGAAAGTTTGTTCAGTCTGTTTAGAAAGTTTCACCAAACTTCCCTCATTTTTCTCTCCTTTTTTCTACCTTCTTTCTTTTTACAACTTTCTATATTTATTTCCATCTTTCCTTTCTTCCTCCCTCCCTCCCTTCCTTCCTTCTTCCTTTCCTTCCTCTCCTCTTTCCATGTTTCAAAGTTATTTTTTAATTAGAAAATGTTTAATTTTGGGCATGCAGGTATCTCCTTAAGAATGATCTTTATAGTTTTAAAAATAGTGCATTCAGGGAAAGGTATAAAATAATGTAGCTTGGGCCCCCTGGTGGCTCAGTCCATTAAGCATCTGACTTGGCTGAGTGCACAGCCTATGCAGGGCTTGATCTCACAATACTGAGATCCTGACCTGAGCCAAAACCAAGTCTCATTCCTCTTTCTCCACTTTTGCTCCTCTACTGACTTGCTTTTTCTCTCTCCCTCTCAAATAAATAAAATCTTTAAAAATTATATAGATTAAACAACATGGAAAATCTATGAGAAAGATTAAGAAAAATTGGATTATAAGTAGTCATTAAAGTACCTGACTTTGGCCTTGCTTTTTATTGACGGACACTATCTTTTAGTTGTGTGTTTAGATGATTTAAATGTAATTTTTGGTATTTGTATCATAAATAAAATGTACCATTTTGTTTTACTTCCTCTGTTTTACATTTATTTCTACTTTTATATTTTGATTATCATATTTACTATTCCATTTTAATTTATATATTGTGTTCTTGTCTATATCTCTGTATAGTATTGTTTCTATTTGTTGTTATAGGGAAACTATATATAGGAACTGAACCTTTCAGTATGTTTAGAATCAACATTTTACCACTTCAGATGGAATGTAGAAACTTTACCACAATATGTCCTTTTACTTTACTCTTGATGTTTTTGTATATATCCCACCCTCATCTACTGAAAATGCTGTAATACAATGCTATATTTTTTGCTATTAACTGGAAAATATTTTCAAATAACTTTAGAGGATAAAGTAGTCTATTTATATTTGCCAGTTACTTGTGATTTCTGATGTTCTTTCTTTATCTCTAAAAACTATCCTGGCCCAGAAGTTCTCACTAAATAATTCTACCAAATACTTAAGGAAGAATGAATATCAGTTTTACACAATCTTTTCCAGAAAGTGGAAGAGGAGAGGATTTGTACAAATTCTTTTTATGAACTTAATATTTCCCTGATATACAAACCTAACAAAGGCAGAATGAAAAACAAACAGAAAACCTACATATGTAAACAGAAAAATCCTTGACAAATATTAGCAAATATAACTCAGTAATATATAAAAAGAATTATACAGCATAACACATGGGGTTTGTTCCAGGTATGCAAGGCTGGTTCAGTATTCAAACATTAATATAATCTACACTGGTAGTCAAAAGAAGAAAAAGCACATAATCATATCAATCAATATGCATTTGACATATGCATAGACATATGTGTAGACATATGCATAGACATATGCAAAGAACGCATTCAACAAAAATTTAACAACCACTTATGATAAAATCACAAATCAGTATAGAGAGAACTTTCTCTACTTGATAAAGAATATCTGGAGAAAAACCTTATAATTAACATCACACCTCTGGTGAAAGACTGAAGTTTTTTCCCCTAAGAACAGAAACAAGGCAGTGATGTCTACTGACTCAACTTTTATTCCACATAGTGTCGAATGAAATTAAGGGACAAAAATATTCAAAAGATTGAAAAGGATGTAATAAAACTAAGTACATTTGGTTTTGAAATGATTATCTTTGTAGACAGTCTCAAAACTTCTATTTTAAAATCCTAAAATTTATAAATGTGTTTAGTAAGGCTTGAGTGTACTTTAAGATGAACATACAAAAGCGATCATATTTCTACATACTAGCAATAAGTACATGGACACAAAAAGAGAAATTAAAATACTATATACTATCATAAAAACAGTTGTAAATTTAATAAGACATAAAGAGCTCACATGCTGAAACCAAAATATTCTGATGAAAGAAATCAAAGATAATCTAAATAAATGGAAATATGGACTGTGTTAAAGAATTGTAAGATTCAGGTGCCTGGTGGCTCAGTGGGTTAAGCCTCTGCCTTCAGCTTGGGTCAGGATCTCGGGGTCCTGGGATCGAGTCCATGTCAGACTCTCTGCTCAGCGGGGCGCCTGCTGCCTCCTCTCTCTGTCTCTGCCTCCCTCTTTGCCTCCTTGTGATCTCTCTCTGTCAAATAAATAAATAAATTATTTTTTAAAAAGAGAATTACAGGATTCAACAGAATAAATATGTCAATTTCTCCCACATTCACAAGTAAGTTTCTTGTAATTACTATCAAAATCCCAGCCAGATACTTTGTAGATTAAGCAAAATCATTCCAGAATTTATATTCAGAGTGAAAGAACTAGAATAGCTAAAATAATTTTGACAAAGTACGAGTGGAATCCGCTTCCTTCAGTTGAGAAGGCATAGAGATGACAAATCAGAACATAAAGAGATGTTCATCATCATTTGCAATTGGGAAAAATGGCAGCTACCATATGAGCCCACAATTGAGATCTTTAATATTTATCTCAGAGAAATAATAATTTGTTTTCACACAGTTATGTGTAAGTTATATCCATAGCTATCATCCATACCATGATAGTCTCAAACCGAAAACATCCCAGATGTGCTTGAGTGGGTAAGATGATAAACTGTGCTATGTCTACACCATGGAATACTACTCAGCAACAAAAAGGAACAAAGTAGTGATAGGCATAACAAACTGTATAAATAGGTATAACAAACTGTATGAAACTCTAGATAATTGTAATGAGTAAGAAAACAAAAAAAAAAATCAAAACAAAAACAACAGAAACAACACCCCCCAAACTCAAAAGTTAGGTATAATATGATTCCATTCATATAAAATTCTAGAAATGATAAAATCATAAAACAATGGAAATAGAGAACAGATTTGTGTTGCTGGATTATGTTAGGGGTCTCCAGAAAAACATATATATGTAGATATGAAATTAAATATAGAATATATATAACAGGTAAGTATATTATATATGCACATATTATATTAAAAATATATAAATGTATAAACATACCTAAATAATTATAATGTATGATATAGGTATGTATAATATAATAAAATATCTATCTTGAGAGAGAGGGTGTCTGAGAGAACTAGAAGAGAGATTTATTAAGGAATTAGTTCATGTAATTCTAAGGCATGGCAAGTCCAAAATCTGTAAGCAGACTGAGCTAAAAATTCAGAGAGGGTTGGCATTCCAGTCTTGACCTTAAAATGGTAGGCTCTGCAGGTAGGCTGGATGCGATGCTTAGGCAGGATTTGTTTTCTGGGAAAACTCAGGTTTTGTTCTTAAGGTTTTCAACTTTGATGAAACCACTCACATCATTAAGGATAATCTTTACTGATAGTACCTGATCATAGATGTTAACCACATCTACAAAATACCTTAAATTACAGTAGTATAAATTACGCAAGTTGACACATAATACTGACCATCACACAACAGTAGCCTGCATAAGTTCAAACAGAAAATAGTCTGCTATGATTTCATTTCCACAGCAATATTTTGATTCCTGTTAAACCAATTATTTTATATTTTATGTTAGGGGTAGTAGCAACCAGCTCAGTTAGTATCTGTAATTCAAACTCTGATTATGGATTGTGTACCATTTTAAAGACTATCTGATGTAGAAATTTTGAAAGGCAAACATGCAAACATAAGTAATACACATTCACCATCTGCAATTTGGCTTGCGGCCATGTAAATTACTATGGAAAAATACATGTCTTTCAAAAGGGTCTTGTAAAGAGTTGCTTAAAGAGTGAACTGTCTTGGTGTGCTTAATATGTATTTTAATTTGTAAAATTGGATTAGGATGAAAATATTAAAATTCAAAGTTTTTTTTTTTTAATAGTCCTAGGGTCCTGGAGGATAATCAAAGAGAATTTCAGACCTTCACAAAATTGAACTACAGAAGGTTTCCTGCTGTTAAGCAATAATAAACTAATTGTGACTTCCAAGTAGAAAACCACAGGGAAGATAGCACATCCAAGAGAAATTTAAATCTGAAGTTAGAATCCAGCTTCTTATTATAGTTATTTTCCTTCATTCGGTTAACATTTTTGTCACTTAATAAGACCATCTGGAATCTATTGTGACCTCAAACATAGATTTTGTTTGTCTACATTTCTATCTAGGGATGTTTTACAATTAAATTATATGGTTTTAAATTACTTTTACTAAACTATATATGATTTACAAATGATTACACTAAGCATAAAGATTGTGGTTATTTGTACTTTTGACTTTTGGGGAGGTTTCTGATAAATGTATTAGTCATTGGTGCTGATTTTTGTATTTGAAAGTGATAGATAACTACTTCTGGATACTTCAATGTATATTCACTAGTTTATATACTTTATTTATATTTTGTTTAATCTCTCCTTTATTTATAATGCCCAATGTTCTGCGATTAAAGGTGTTTGTTATTACAGACTTTTTAAATACATGGCAAAGAACAAATGCAATTCACCCAAATGGAAATTGTTCCCAAATTTATTATATATCATGTTCAAAGTATTATGCTCAAATAAAATCTCATACAAATAGTGTTCTAATTTATATGAAGACCAAAAAGAAAATGACAAAGGAGCAACAGTGGAGAATATTTAAAATTAGATAAACCACTTATATTTTCCTTTTATTTCACATGGTAATGCTTAAAATGAACAGCACTTTCAAAAAGATGTGTTGGTAATATTTAGATTGTATAAATGCTAACTATGTATCATTCATGTTGACTATAAAAATATAATCCAAATGAACAATGAAATAAGTTTGTTAATTGTGAATCTGACTTGATATGGATTGTGGTACATAAATAGAAGGGTGTTAAATGCATATTTCTTGAAGGATTATTACTTCTTATATTTCTACTGATACTTGTCATAATGGTCTCCAACATTTATCTTTGTGATTTTTAAAGCTTTTAAACTTCTTAAAAATTTAAATTATTATTTATTACATTTTAAAAATATTTGGCTATTGAACATGAAGTTTTAGAAAATTTCATGATTTCAATTCCATAAGAATCTGATTATGTTAAGATAATACTATCATCAGAGAAAGAATGCTACCAAACTCTAAGATATAGATGGAATGTTACTTTATAATGTTTTAAGCAAAATGAAACACATAATTGAGACTGCAAATTTGAAACACTTCAAAACTCTTATCCTGTGGTGGCCGAGAAAAATTAAGGCCACCCCATCTCATGTTTAGCCTTAGCATAAGAAAAGCCATCTCAGACCCCTGTGCCCAAGGGCTGAACTTTCCCCTACTTTTCCAGGAAGCTCCACCCTGCTTTGGTTCTGGAGACCCCCACCCTGCTTTAGTAACAGGAACCCATAAATACCCCTGCCTTAACTAAGCTCGGGGTCCAAGTCCCTACTCTGCTTTGTCGGGTATGCTTGGGCCCAAGCTTAAGCTTGTCAAATAAACCCTTGTGTGATTGCATTGGTGCTTGGCTCCTTGGTGGTCTCTCCGACCAAAAACTTGGGCACAACAGTCCCATTATAGAGTATATTTATTGCTATACATGTAATCCAAAATTAAGTAATTAATATTTTAAATAACATGTGAAAAAAGTTCGCGTATTACAAGAGTTTAACACTCTCAACAGAGGAAAGTTTACAAATGCAATCCTGAGTTAAAAATTAGATAGAAGTTCAGTGTGGTTAAAATTTAGAAAACTAGTTAAATACTATCAGATGAGGTGGTTTTCAGGAAAGCGGCAAGTAATTTAGAATCTTATTAATTGGAGGATGATTGGAGGATTTATGATTTTGTTTTGAAAATATTACTTTTTTTTGGCAGAAAACAGAGTATAGGCTTTATGGGAGGGAGATTAACAAATATTATGATCATTAACAAATTATAGAGCATTATTGTTTTGGAGGTGATAAAAACCTCCCCAATCCATTTCTGCTTTTCTAGATAATCTACACTTGTATATTTGGTTCAAATTTATTTGATAAGAACTAAAATGATTTATACAGAGAATTGAAATTAAAGTTTAAAATATAAATAATTCTGGTAAGTATAAGTTTTGGGTGATTTGGATATCATATTTTCAGAGAATAAAAATGGCATTGAGACATTCACAAATGAATGTTTCATATATTACCTTATGTGGATTTTATAAAAGTTAATATAGACTAAACTGGCTATTAATTACTTAATAATGTTTACGGGTATTGATTGGTTTCTAGTCCTGAATCAAGAGGGATTGTTATTAGGGGGTGGGATTATGGACATTGGGGAGGGTATGTGCTTTGGTGAGTGCTGTGAAGTGTGTAAACCTGGTGATTCATAGACCTGTACCCCTGGGGATAAAAATATATGTTTATAAAAAATAAAAAATTAATAAAAAAAATTAAATATAAAAAAAAGAGGGATTGTTATTTATAGCTGTTTTCTTTATATTGGTTTAGAAATCACCACTTTTCTATGGCAAACAATAGAATAACAAAAATCTTATGATTGATAACACAGTAATGAGCAAATACAGCCACCGAAGATTTAATCTTAACAAGACATTCAGGGAACTCATGGGGATTTTTCTCTTAATTGGAAATTGAATGACAGACTCTAAGTATCTTATTTACCAAAACGCACTAAGTTACCCTAGCCTACTGATGAGAGATGAAAGTTTCACATTAGAAAAGCCTTTCAGTTTAAGTATTTCAACATTTTTATTTTTAATGTCTGAATGAGAGCTGACAATAAAAAAGCTGACAATGAGTTAAAGAATCTGTTTTCTCCAAATTCACATTTAATCAATCCAAAGAGTAAGTCTTCTTATAGTAATGGAAATGCTGTTTAAATAATGTAGCATTTCTTTGTCTATAATTAAACTTCTTTTCTCTTATTAGCATCCATTCAGCCAGGTGAAAAGCAATCTCCGAACACTGTTTTTTCTGTAATCACAGTTTTTTACTGTACTTTTCCCACCCATGTCAGTTTATGGAGAATCTCTAAGCTCTTATCTCATCAACTGGTTCTACTTAGAATCAGGGTACAGCTTGTCTTTGCCATATGAATTATCTCCTTTTGCTGAGGTAACAACATATGGTGATTCGATGGCTTAAAACAACACAAATTTATTCTCATACCATTTTGGAGGGCAGAAAACTAAAACCAAAATGTTAGCAAGGCTGAGTTCTTTCTGGAGGCTCAGAGGATAATCCATTATGTTGCCCTTTTCAGCTTCAAGAGATCACCTGCAATCTTTGGCTCATGGCTATTTCTCAAATCACTTCAAACCTTATTTCTTTTATCACACCTTCTTCTGACTGATCCTTCTGCCTTCCCGTTATGAGGAGTCTGGAGTCTGCAAATTACATTTGTCACATTCAAGTAATCCAAGATAATATCCCCATTTTAAGATTCTTAATCACATCAAAAGCCTCTTCTACAATGTAAAATAGTATCTTCACAAAGTCCAGATATTATAACGTGGGTGTCTTTGGGAAGGGAGTTAATTAGTCTATCACACCAAACTGGTTTAGATTTTTGTTCTGTCTTCTGGAATTTGGTCCAATCATCAAAGGGTGTGGTTGGTGAGAGGGAGAATCCTAAGAATGTAATTTTTCACTTTATTTATATATTTCATCTCCTTCCTCTGATTTTTAAAAATGTTCACCCGAGCATGAACTGATCTTGCTTCTTCCATTCTTTAAGACATAATGTCTTAAATTCAGCATCTTAAATGTCCACAGTAAGAACTGATTTCTCTATACTCTTTGGTCTCCTGTGTCAAAGCCAATAAATATAGAACATACTATAGAATATATAACCCCTAGCTTGAACAGTAATGTAAACTATGAACTTTGTGTGATTATGATGCATCAATGTGGGGGATCATCAATTGTAACAAATGTATCACTCTCATAGGGGATTTTAGTAATGTGGGAAGCTATGCAGGGACTTTATGGGAAATCCTTATACCTTTATCTCAATTTTTCTGTGAATCTCAAAATTCTTTTAAAAAATAAAATCTTTACAAAATTAGTTACATGAAAGAGTATGTAAGTGATGCAGTTGAAGTGTCTGACTCTTGATTTAGGCTCAGGTCCTGATCTCAGAGTTGTGAGACCCAGCCCTGTGTCAGGCTCTGCACTCAGCACAGAGTCTGCTTGGGACTTTCTGCCCCTCCCTCTCCCTTTTCTCTCTAACAAATAAATAAATAAATACATTTTAAAAAATTAGTTACATAAAAATCACTCATTTTAAGTCTATAGTTTAATAAATTTTATAAAGCTATATAGTCACATAACCATTGCATAGCCATGATATATAATATTTCTGTCATAACAAATTTTCTTCTGAGCTGCTTTGCATTAAATCTTCATCCCCCAAGTTCTGGACCCTGGATACCACTAATCCACTTTTTGTCTTTATAGTTTAGTTTTTCGGGTTTTTTTTTTGAATTTTATGTAAATGAAATCATAGTGTACATAACGTGAGTCTGACTTAGTTCACTAAGCATATCTTTTAGAAATTCACTCTAGTGTTTGGGGTTTTTTTTTTCATTATAGTGTTTTTGAATCCATAGTTTATTTTATTGTTAAAAGTTATTCCATTTTTATATTAAACACATTTTTGGTATAGTCCTTTTATTCAGAAGTTGATGGACATTTGGGATGCTTCCAGTTTGGGGCTGTTTGGAATAAAGCTGGTTTAAATGTTTTGAACGTATCATATTTTGTGTGGATATATGTTTTATTTTTATGGGCTTAATACCTAGATGTAATATTGGTGGATCTTACAGTGAATTTATGTTTCGCCTTATGAGAAACTGCTGAATTATTTTCCAAAGTGAATGAACTATTTTATATTCTTACAAGCAAAGTATGAGAGATTCAGTTCTCCAACTCTCTTCACATAATTGGCATTTTCAAGATTTTTAATCATGGAGTTTTTACTAGTGTTTACTGGTGTGTCTCTCCATTTAGATCATTATTCATTTCTCTCAACTGCTATTTTAGTTTTAAATTTATAGACTTTGTATATTTCTTTTTTTTTAAAGATTTTATTTATTTATTTGACAGAGATCGCAAGTAGGCAGAGAGGCAGGCAGAGAGAGAGGAGGAAGCAGGCTCCCTACTGAGCAGAGAGCCCGATGTGGGGCTCGATCCCAGGACCCTGGGATCATGACCTGAGCTGAAGGCAGTGGCTTTAATCCACTGAGCCACCCAGACGCCCCTAGACTTTGTATATTTCTTGCTAGACTCTCCCTTATGTATTTTATGCATTTAGATGCTAATATATGTAATCTTAGAACTGTGGGAGAAGCTAAGATGGCAGAGAAGTTAGAGGACCCTAGGCTTGCCTTGTCCCACCAACATAACTAGAGAAATATCAACTTATTGTGAATATCCAAGAAATCAATTTGAAGACTGACAGATAAAACTGCACAACCAGAGGGAGAGAAGGGAACACATGGAAGGTAGGAGGTACAGAGGTGTGGTTTGGGGGGAGAAACAGATCATGGATGCTGCAGAGGGGAGGGATCCCTGGTCACATAGAAAAGGAAGAGAGAGAGAGATTGAGAGAGAGAGGAATACGCAGGTGATCCTGCAAGAGAACACTTCCTCAAAGCCATTGCCTCAGAAAGCAAGAGGGACTGATTTTTTGTTTTTACAAGTGAGGCTCAAAGACTGGAGTTTTAGAGGTCTATGGCATGGATGGTATAGAGCCCTATGGGCACTGCACTACTTTTGTGAAGAAGAAAGGTAACTAACCTGGGAGGATAGATGACATGATCTGAAGATTGCCTAAGACACACTGGGAGAGACTCTTCCCTCTTCTTGGAGCACATCTGAGAGGGGTGGAATTGCCTCTCTGGGGCCAAAGAGCCAGTGTGTGCCATTTCCCCTGTGTCAGCACAGACACGGAGACACCTGCTGTGGGTGGCTAGCTCAGACATTGGCTGCTTAGTGTGTTTGCTCTAAATCCCACACTATTGTACTCAGGTGACACAGCCCTTCTGCGTCAATCCCAGTGCAATGAAACCCTCCCCAAAAGACCAGTGCAGGTCCCTGCCAACTAAATCCCTAATGTTAGGAGTTCTAATACTCAGCCAGCCTGGCTAGGATAGAGCCCAAAGTGCATGGCACTGGTCCAGGAGACAAGCAATCTGGACACAGTGTGAAAGAAGCAATCTTAAAAAATGTCTAGAATGCCCAAGGGAAAATTATTCATGCTTCTAGGAAAGCTTCCTTGACACCATCAAGCACAAGCTTCCCTCTCCAGGGACAAAGGAGCATGCAATTTCCATGCCTCACCTTTCAGCATAATAGAGCACAGTACAGCACCAACGTTGGCTGTCTAACCTATCTACACCAAGTGTCATCCCTGCTCTATATTGGACTGCTTTTCTCAGGAAAGCATGCTTAAAGACCAGTGCAGCAGGCCCCTCCCTGAGAAGACCAGGACAAACCCCCATACATGTTGCATTTACTGACCACAGAGTTCTCCAAATCTTCTGCTCTAGTGGAAATAACATCAGGTCTCTTTTAATAAGCAGACCAGAACACACCTAGTTAAAACTCACCACATTCTGACTAACATTCCAAAAAACCCCCACTACAAGCAAGGATTAATGCTGCAGAGGACTGACCTGAGGGATAAAGCAACTATAAAATATAAGAGTGCACACAGCAGACAAAAAAGACATTTCTTCAAGTGCCAGGCTCTAGACATTATAAGCTTCATAAAACCATTACTTTCAGAAGCAGGAAACATAATAGGCGTTCCTAACACAGAGAGGAAGGTAGAGACCTAGACAAAATGTGAAAATGAAGGAATTCATCTGGAAAGAAAAAAATAAGAAAACTTCACAGTCAGGGAGATAATCAAATCAGATATATGTAATATACCTGAGCAAGAATTTAAAGCAATAATCATAAGGATTCGAACTGGGCTTGAGAAAAGCATAGAAGACATGAGGGATATCTTTACAGCAGAGATAAAAAAGCTTAAAACCAATCAGGTTAGAATGAAAAATGCAATAGCTCAGATTCAAAACCAACTGAATGTAATGAGCACAAGGATGGAAGAAGTAGAGGAACAAATAAGTGATGCAGAAGATAGAATCGTGAAAAATAATGAAGCTGCAAAACCAAAAAGAGGGCAAGAAAAATCTTGGATCATGAAAGTAGACTTAAGGAACTCGCTGATGCCATCAAATGTAATAATATTCTTATCATAGGATAATTTATTTTATTTTATTTTTTTACTTATGAGAGAGAGAGAGCATGAGGTGAGGAGGGGCAGTGGGAGTGGGAGAACCAGACACCCCACTCAGTGGGGATCCTGATGTGGGGCTTGATCCCAGGACCCAGGGATCATCACCTGAGCCAATGATAGATGCTTAATGAGCTGGGCCACTCAGGTGCCTCATACCTTAACATCATAAAGGCTGTATACAAAAGACCCACAGGTAATATCTTCCTCAATGGGGAAAAAACTGAGAGCTTTTCCTCTGTAATCAGGAACAAGACATGGGTGTTCTTTCTCATCATTATAATTTAACATAGTATTGGAAGTCCTAGCCTCAGCAATCAGACAACAAAAAGAAATAATAGGCATACAAATCAGCAAGGAAGAAGTCAAACATTCACTCTTTGGAGATGACATGATACTCTCTGTTGAAAACTGAAGGACTCCACCAAAAAATTGCTAGAACTGATAAACAAATTCAGTAAAGTCACAGCATACAAAATCAATGTGCAGAGATATTTTGCATTTCTGTACATTAATAATGAAACAGGAGAAAAAGAAATCAAGGAATCAATCTCATTGACAATGGTATTAAAAATAAGATACCTAAGAATAAACCTAAACAAAGGAGTGAAATATCTATACTCTGAAAATTATAGAGTATTTATGAAAGAAAGTGAAGAAGACACAAAGAAATGGAAAGACATTCCGTTCTCATGGAGTGGAAGAACAAATATTGTTTAAATGTCTCTACTACACAAACTGATCTACAGATTCAATGCAATCCCTGTCAAAATAACCACTAGCATTTCTCAAAGAGCTAGAGCAATCCTTAAACTTGTATAGAACCAGAAAAGACCCAACATAGCCAAAATAATGTTGAGAAGGAAAAGCAAAGCAAGAGGCATCACAATTCCAAATTTTAAGTTGTATCACAAAGCTGTAATCAGTAAGACAGTATGTTACTGACACAAAAACAGACACATAGATCAATGGAACAGAATAGAGAACCCAAAGATGGGACCACAGCTATATGATCAACTAATCTTCAAGACAGCAGGAAAGAATAGCCAACAGAAAAAAGACAATCCCTTCAGCAAATGGTGTTGGGAAAACTGGACGGCAACATGCAGAAGAATGAAACTGGACCACTTTCTTACACCATACACAAAAATAAATTCAAAATGGATGAAAGACCTAAATGTGAGGTAGAAAACCCTCAAAATCCTGAGGAGAACACAGGCAGCAACCTCTTTGACATTGGCCATAGCAACTTCTTACTAGATATGTCTCCTGGGGGTAAGGGAAACAAAATAAAAAAATGAACTATTGAGACTTCATGAAGATAAAAATCTGCACAATGAAGAAAACAATCAACAAAATTAATTCAGTTTCTCTTCATTGATTTAAATCCTCATGGATCATATTTTTCTACCTCTTTGCATGCCTGGTAACTTTGTTGATTTCATTGCAAAATATTGTGGATTTTATATTCTTGGGTGCTACATAGTTTTTTTTTTTCTTTTACTATTTTTAAAGTGTGTTGAAGTTTGTTCCAGAATGCAATTATTTAAAGATCAGTTTGATATTTTAAGACTTGTTTAAGCTCTGTTTTGACTCTCTCCAAAGACTCATATATTACGCTATCTCTCCACCAAAGGTGGACTGATCATGAAATGTTCCCCACCGTTTGTGAGATTTTGGAATCCCAATCCTATTCTCACCATCTTCAGGGTGTTTCCTCCCATCCATGCACAGATCAATGCAGTCAAACATGTTCTCCTTCTCCTCCCTTCCTTTTCCTTCTCTTCTTTTTTCTTCCCTCTCCTCCTCCTCTTATTCTTAATTTTTTCTTTCTCCCCCTCTGTCTCCCTCCCCCCACCTTTCTTCTCCTCCTTCCCTTCATACCCTTCCTTTCTCCTTCTGCTCCTCTTCCTCTTCCTTCTCCTTCTCCCCCGTTTTGTCTCCTCCTCCTCAGTCTCCCCTTTCTCCTTTTCCTCCACCTCCTTCTTCTCCTCTTCTCTCTCTCTCAACCCTTCTTTCCTTTCTCTCCTTATCCTCCTTTTGCAACTCCCCTTATCTAGTATTATGAACTATAAATTCTTATCTCCCTTGGCCTTCCCAAGATCTAATCTTTATTTCCTCAGTCCTATGCTCTGTGACCTGAAAACTGACTCTAGGGATTAAGCAGCTGTAATTCTAGGATTTACCTCATTTTTCAAATCCTTTTAATCAGGCAGAAAGTCCTCTGATGCTTGTAGTTCATTGTTTGAAAACTGTTGCTTCATATACGTCCTGGTTCTTATTGTGCAGAACAAGAGAGCAATTCTCATAGCAGTTACTCCTTTAGTGAAGGAATTTCAAATCATAAAATTGAGTAGACTTGTAATTGACCCATTATGCTTAATTTTAAAAGTAGCTATAGATTGCTATAATATTAAAGCTGATATAAATGTTTACCTTTTTAAAAAGATTTTACTTATTATTTATTTTAGAGAGAGAGAGGGAGAGAATCCAAGCAGGAGGAGGGGCAAGGGAGAGACTCTAAAGCAGACTGCACACTGAGCTAAAAGCCTGATGCGGGGCTCAAGCTCTCAACCCCAAGACCATAAACTGAGCTGAAACCAAGAGTCAGATGCTCAACCAACTATGCCACTGAGGTGCCCTGAAATGTTTCCCATTTTTTTTTCAAAGATAATCATAAGCTAGATAGTAATTTCTATTTATCAAAAGTACAGCTTCAAAGTATACTGCCAGTCTCTCCTTCATCCTCTCCACCTCAGACTGGGAGGGGTAGTATCAGTAGTTTGAAGCTGTTAACTTTCTAGATAAAATTTCATGACTACTCTGATAAAATGCTCTTCAAGAAGCTTTATTCACTGACATCATGGAAATGTAAGTTTCCTAATTTATAACAAGGAAACACATATTCATGAATGCAAGTTAAAAGTAAGCAATCAATTGCAGAATTTCATCATGAATGTAAGACTCCATTCAATTCAGTCCACACCAATAACACTTTCTATTGCTTGTATTGTACTGATGTTCCACAAGTTTTCAAGTACATTCCCAATATCTAATTTTGAGTCTCAATTTCAGATACTGTGTTCATACTTTTGTTTTGACTCTCCATAGTCATAAGGACTTAGAGGAAGTTCTTCCTATCTACACACTTTAGTACGACTGCTTTATATCTGTTTATGTTATATACAATTGCATGAAATTCTGGTTGAATATATATAGATCCTCAGGAATTTTTTTATAACAAAAAATTCAATTACTGTGTTTCAGCCACTTTGTTTTTTATATACTGTATTTCTACACGGAATAAATCTGTTTCTCATACCTTTCTATTTTTTCCTATGTCTTTCCATGTATCTAAATGATCAATGTAAACCATGCTACAAGCATTTCATTGTGAATATCAGGGGAAGAGACCCTAAAAAGACAAATTATTAAGTCAAAGATTTCTAAACTTACTAAGGCATAAAACAATTTGTTCATAGCACACTTAGTCATATCCTGCAGAAACATGGTCTACAGAGTATGAGTCTGGGATTGCTGATAAAATAAAAATCCCATAAAATATACTAAGTTTAGATTAGATATAAAAGGAGTGAAAATCTATAAAATTTAGACTATGAATAAAAATGTCTTACAAGTATTTATAATTCTTTTACAAATGTTTCTTCTTTGAATAAAGGAGAACATACCAGTGTTTTTCAAAAGTTGTAGAATAAAGAGTTGAATAGAAAAGACAGCATGAGGGAATTATTTGGTCAGTAGACTAATTCTATATATCTCATTTGTAGTGATGGAACATACCTCTATATGTATTTGTCAGAAGTTGCAGAACTGTAAATTAACAGGAGTACAGTTTATAAATTACAAATAAATAAATAAATATATAAATGAACACAATTCTGTTTTGGGTGATAAAACTTTCAGAATTACATTCACTTGTAGGAATCAAAGCATAGCTATTTTAACATCATACTAGCATAACCCCCTAGATGTATTCTCCATGAACAGAAAAAAAAAAAAAAAAACACTGTTTAGAGATTTCTTGCATATGAAGTAGCCTGAAGATATTGAGGAAGAATAGCAATTATTTCCAATATGTGTAGCATTACTTATCTAAAGAAAACATGTAAATTCCTTTTTTTACCTCAAATATATAATCTCATATTTGGAAAGCAAGTGGGGGGCAGACAAGGGCTAAATTATCAACATTTTATTTGCGTAATAGCATTAGAAGAAATGCTATTAGTTTAAATTAAAGCACAGCAAGGCACTTCTGCATAATTCAAGCAAACACTTTAACAAATAAACTCCAGCCTTCTCATTACTGATTCCTAAATTGCCAGGCAGCTTGAAGACAATGAAAAAGCTATTTTATAATGAAGGGTGATCATGAGAGGGCAGAGGTGAAAGTCTAGGAAAATTCACTTTCCAGAAAATGGATGAGAAGATGCAGCCAAATGTTTAATTCTCAGGACAAACTTTACATGCTGTAATTATGGAATGAAATACAAAATCATATTTCTGAAGATGAATTTAATCATTTGAAAGGAAATATTTCTGAATTCCTTTGCTTCCATTTATGTTCTTTGTTAATGCTTTATGTAAGCAAAATAACCACAGAAAGGTGATGTTTAGGTAATATAGACCATGAATATGTAGGCCAATTATAGAAATCTGCTGTTAGATCTACACTTGCAATGCAGAAACCAATTATTTATGCAGTACAAAGCCCAGGAAAGACATAATGTTCCTTCAAATGTCCTTATTCCTGCATGAAAAATTTTTTCCTGTGAGCTTCTTGAATTGAATTGGGGAAAAAACTGTATATGAACATCTCTTCCCTAAACTCCTACATGTACTACAAAGCATTTTAAATAGTAATAATGAGAACTACCATTTATGTGATGTGTTTACATCTATTTCTCCAATCCTTGTTATATCCAATTTGCATATGACAAAATTGAGAATATTGAAAATACAAATAAATTATCTGAGACCTAAATTTAGTGAAAGATATACTCGGTTTTCATATCCCATGTTCTTTCATTTATTGACATAAGTAAATATTTACTGAGTGCCATTCATGCCCCAGGCATTCTATAATAGGGATCAAAACAGACAGTCTCTGGCCCCATTTAGGACCCATTAGAGAAGGAGAGAAAAACACTTAACAAATACTTATAAAAATTATTTTGTCATTACAGTGGTTGCAAATGTAAAGGAGGAGTGAAGAGGCTTTGAGAATATATTACAGAGGGATGTAACGTAGTGGGTGACAGGGGAAGGGGGTTATCCAAACAGTCTGACATAAAAATATATAAGATTATAATATTCTAGAGATGAACAACAGAGATTACAAACTGATTTAGGAAGCTACTACATCATTTGTAATAATTATTTTACAAAGTGAAGTTTTTAATCTTTTAAAAACACACAGTGAAATTTATTGTATCACCCATCACCACACCAATGGTTGTTTTGGAAATGTTTTTCCCAAAGCTTTTCTCCCATTTTGATAACTACGTTTGTAATTACACTGTATAAGTTACCAGTCAGTAAATCTTCATACTCCGTTACACTGATTAAAGTGATAAATATAAGGAACTAGGTGTTCCAAGGTCCACTTATCTTTAAAGGTGCAGGTGAAATGTCATCTGCTCTCTCAGCTTTGCCTAATATTTTCCTCTAATGCAGAATTAATTATTTCCCATTGAATGTTCCAATATGTCTTAACTATTCCTCCAATGATGTTTTGAAACAAATCACCCACATACTATGTCTTTTACAATAGGTACTTATTTGTCACTTATGATCTATTGGATTTGCCTTAGATCCAGACTGGATCTGGTTTAGTCCTGCTTTACCATTCCACATTTTCCTAGAATCAACAAAATCTGAAACACTCTTCTCATGGTAGATCACAGGGCCATGGAATAGTTGCACAGAGAGACAAAATACCTCTTGTGACTTTGGCTTAGAACCAATGTACTGTAACTTCTTTCCATTTTCCTTTGACCAAACTAGTCATGGCGAAGACCAATATAAATACTGGAAAGAAATATCATGCCCATTTACACCAGGCAGAAGAGATCAAACAATTGAAAACAGTACCCAAGTTAACACAGCATAGCATTTAATATGTAAATAGGTTTAGCATTCTTTATACTATAGCCAAATATATCTTAAGTAGTTGTTAATATGTACCCCTGTTGGTGTAAGAAGAGCCTGACATGTTGCATAGTTCAACTCAGAACATTTTCTTCTGTCTCTGAGTTAGCCAATATCCCCATTTTTGTGATAGTTATATCATTGCTTTGCTTTAGAGTTCTACAATCCATGGGTTCAACCTTAAACAATGTAATTTTATTGTGACTTTTTTTATGTTAGACATTTATAAGAACATTGTATGAATTATTTTGTGACCTGTTTTTTCACTCTTCTATTTGAGACTCATCCAGGTTGACATATGCAGCTATAGTTCATCCACTTACATTGCTATATACTATTTATACTTATTATATTTTATTATTTTATTTTATTATTATTTTTTAAGTAAACTCCATGCCCAGTGCAGACCCAAATGTGGGGCTTGAACACATAACCCTGAGATCAAAGCTTGAGCTAAGATCTAGTTGGACACTTAACTGACTGAGCCATCCAGGTGCCCCTATTTTTATAAACATATGTATATACATACATACATATAGAGAGATATATTTAAGATGTTATTTATTTGTTTTTGAAAGAGAGAAAACATGATTGTGGGGGAGAGGCAGAGGGAGAAGCAGACCCCCACTGAGCAAGGAGCCCAACTTAGAACTCAATCCCAGGACTCTGGGTCATGAGCTGAGATGAAGGCAGATGCTTAACCAACTGAGCCACTCAGGCACCTACAATTTTTATTTTTCATTATGCTTTATAAGGGTTTTCATATCGCATACATACCAGTCCTATATTAAGTTTTTTGAAGCCAAAATTTTCTCTAATTGTTGATTTTTTAAACTTGTAATGCTGCTATTTGATGAGTGGAAGTTCTCATTATAATGTCTTCAAATTACCAAAATGTTCCTTTATTGTTAGTGCACATGTTTTTAAAAAATATATCCATAAAAAATATATATATATCCATAACTTGAATGCATAAACATTTTTCCATTATTATTTTTATTTCATCTGAGACTGTTTCTATGTCTAGTATGGAGTGGGTGTCCAGTACCATTTTTTCTTCTTACAAATGCCCAGTGGTTTCAGCATCATTCTTTGAGAAATCAATCCTTTCTTACTGACCTGTACAAGTAAGTGTTCACATTTCAGCTGAGTCTATTTTTGGGTTTTCTATTCTATCCCAATGTTCTGTTTACCTCTATGCTTTGATATATGTTCTTTATATCTCTTAGAGTTAGTGCTATTATTTTGTTTTTATTCAAGAAGAATGTTAGATCTTATTGTCAATGTCCACAGAATCACTGTACATGATTATGATTGGGATCATGTCGATACTCTACATGATTATAGTGGAAATTATCCTCTTCATTATTTTTCCAGTCTTGAATATGGTATATTTATTTATTTGTGCCTTCTTGATTCATTATTTTTGCATAACATAATTTTTCTATAATTATTGAGTTATAAAATTATTAAAAATCAGTAAATTATTGAATTTATTACTAAGCATATCACATTTATATACTATTGTAAGTAACATACATAAACTATATAATCCCTTTAAAATTTATTTTTTTAAAGATTTTATTTATTTATTTGACACACAGAGAGAGATCACAAGTAGGTAAAGGGGCAGGCAGAGAGAGAGGGAGAAACAGGCTCCCTACCAAGCAGAGAGCCTGACATGGGGCTCAATCCCAGGACCCTGAGACCATGACCCAAGCTGAAGGCAGTGGCTTAACCCATTGAGCCACCCAGACACCCCTAAAATTGATTTTTTTAACGTAAAGCATGTTGAATTTCATTATTTTTGTTCATAAGCAGAGAACAGATTAATCATAATCCTTGTTTCATGGTCTACTCTTGGCATTGGTCTTCACTTGATTCTTCTTTTTTTTTCCTTTTCTTTTTCTTTTATTGTATTTCTTTTTCTCTTATTTTATTTCTTTTCAGTTTTCCAGAATTCATTGTTTATGCACCACACCCAGTGCTCCATGCAATACTTGCCCTCCATTAATACCCATCATAAGGCTCACCCAACCTCCCCCCCACTCCCCTCCAAAACCCTGTTTGTTTCTCAGAGTCCACTCCACAGTCTCTCATGGTTTTTCTCCCACTCCATTTTCCCCAACTCACTTCACCTCTCCATCTCCCCATGTCCTCTGTGTTATTCCTTATGCTCCACAAGTAAGTGAAACCATAAGGCAATTGACTCCCTCTGCTTGACTTATGTCACTCAGCATAACCTCTTCCAGTCCTGTGCATAATACAAAAGGTGGGTAATCATCCTTTATGATGGAGGCACAATACTCCATTGTATATATAGACCACATATTCTTTATCCATTCATCCTTTGAAGGACATCTTGGTTCTTTCCACAGTTTGGCGACTGTGGTCATTGCTATTATAAACACTGAGGTACAGATGGCCCTTCTTTTCACTACAGCTGTATCTTTAGGGTAAATACCTAGTAGTGCAATTGCAGGGTGATAAGGAAGCTCTGTTTTTATAAGGAATCTTTACTTGATTCCTCTATTTTTGTTTTATTTATTTCTAATTTTACTTTTAAAATAATGTAATTCATGTCCATATACAATGAAACAAGTGTTAATTTTGTGTATATAGTTAATATGCACTTAGGTATGTTAAAGGACATATGCCATTTTTAGCTCATTTGTATCTCAGACCTTCCTGCTTGGAACATGTTCCCTCTACCTAAAGAACATCCTGTAGAATTTCTCCAATAAGGTCTGCCAATTTTAATCTCCAACTTTTTAACCTAATATTGCCTTTATTACATAATTGTTTTTAAATAAAGTTTCACTGAGTGCAGGATTCTATCTTGGCATTTGACCTCTTTACTACTTTGAAGATGTTATCTGCAGGCTAAGGATTCAGAATGTGTTTAAACCTGGTTGGACCTCACATAGAGGTTCTAGGCATTTGGAGTCCTGACTTTAAGGAAGAGGGCTTCCTATATGAATGCTCTAGTAGCATAGTATCTGGGCATTTTGTTCTGCAAACCAAGGCTCAAAGCTCAAGATTCACAAGTTTTGCAACCACCATCAAAACAGCAGTAACTTTAGTATGCTGCTGACCTCTGTGTTCACCACTGTTCATTCCTCTTTGTATTCCAGCATTCACTTACTCTCAAGATAGCTCTTTTATGTGTTTGACAAAAATGCTAAATATTGCTAAAATATTTTGGCCAGAATTTTATTTTTCAAAGGGAGAATGCCTTAAGATATATAGTCAGTCATATTACTGGACACAAAATTGTCTAACATTCATAGGTTCCAAGTAGTGAAAAATTCCTTAAGTACTTAGGAAACATTGTAAAAAACTTTTTGTTGATGATTTTAATATTTATATATTTGTGAACAGGTGTTCTTAGGCATTATATATGATTTTCATTTACTTCTTGAAGAACAATGTGGAAGAATCTATCTGGAATCCTTTTCTTCTTTCATAATTGGGATGGGTTAATTCTCATCTACAGGTCATAAGCTTGTTACAGGCCTAACACCAGAATAAAAGGCTAATGAAGTACATCTTACACAACCCGTTATCTCTATTTGCCCCTGATTGTTTTTCTAATTATTATAACTGGGCTTTCTTCTAGATGCCAAATTGCTTTCTCCATGTTTTAGCTAGGGGAATGGGATCCTTATGTCTTTTCCTCTGTCTGAGTCTTAGTTTTGTTAACTTGACCAGGATTCCAATATTCCGTGGACTGTGAGTAGTATCTTGCCACTTGGATCCTAACCATGATTTCTGGATGTCTAGGGCCCTTCTACTGGTAACCTGCTGTCTGCCTCTAACCTACTTGATTCTCAGGCTGGAAGCAAGCATTTCTGAGTCTCCTTGTCCTGTGAATAATGAGTTTTGCATTGGAAAAAAAAAAAAAGTAAAGATTTTTTCCAATGTAATTTCTATGACCCCCTTAGAAATACTATTAAATTGTTAAATTTTGAGTATGGCTTTGTAGTGTTAAATATAATTTTATCAATAAAAACTAAAAATTACTCTTGACTTCCCCTTTTTTCCTTATCTCTGAAATTTACTTCTACCACAAAGATGAATTCTAAATCCAAAATATATCCCAAATTACCTGTATTTTTCCATCTCTAATTTCTTCAGTTTAATTTAAACCAGTATCAAATCTCACAAGAACTATTATATTTTCCTAATGGTTCTCCTACTCCATTCTCGTCCACACTACCAGTTCCATCTCCTCCTTCACATAGTAACTGTAAAGGTGATATTTATTTAATTTGTCTTTACATAAATCATATCGTGGTATTCACCTGTCTGTAACTGCACTATGTGTTCCATTATACTTTATGTAAAAAACAAACAAAAAACCCTCATATGGTCTGCAATATCTTACTAGATCTCACTTTTCTTTTCTTTTTTATTTTTTTAAGAGTTTATTTATTTATTTGAGAGAGCATAAGCAGGCAGAGTGGCAGGCAGAGGAAATGAGATAAGCAGGCTCCCTGTGGATGTGGGGTTTGATCCCAGGACCTTGAGTTCATGACCTGAGCTGAAGACAGATGCTTAACAAACTGAGCCACCCAAGCACCAGTCTATTTTTTTTCATTCTTCCACTTTCTTCCTACTTTATTATAATTTAGCCACACTGAGCCTTTTTTTTCTCTTTTAAGAGAGAGTTTTTGTCAAAACCTGTGTTGTTAACATTGTCTCTCCCTGAAATATCTTCAATTTTTGCATGTTTTTGTCTTAATTCAAATGCCAAAGTGAAGTAAAGCTTGGTTATCTAATTTTACTTTCCCCCCTCCACATTAACCTGTCATTTTCTATCAAATTATGTCATTTAAAACATGAAGTGTTCATATTTATGTATTTAACTTATAAATGATCTCCTTTTCAAAAACTTTTGAGCTTTATGAAATTAAGGGCTTTATCTCTTTGCTATTTTCTCAATCCTTCACAATTAAAAAGAGGTCTGGCACATAATAGGTAGCATTATTGAATAAATCAATGCACAGATTAATATAAATTATCACATTTTTTCAAAACAAAACTGTACAGTATGAACACTTAATAGATTAGAAAACCAATTATTATTGCCTTGCTCAGATCTAATAAGAAGTAAGAAGGAAATGAAGATTATGTTTTGACACATAGTCCTCTTGAGTATAGAACATCAATGTCATAAGGATGAGACCAAAAATGATTTAACTATAACAGGAATGATATACATCTCTCAACTTCTAATTTGGTCTCTACAGACAGAACATGTTCACCTTCAAAATTAATGTATTTTTTTTCATAAATGCTATTATTTCTATTTATCCTTTCTGTTTTTAATCATTTTTCTAGTAATTGAAATATATATAATTAGAATAGTCATCCAGGGCTAAGTAGCTTGTATTGGACTAACTTCTTATAGAAAGGACAAAGTGTGTTTGTGTGTGTGTGTATAGTGTGTATACACACACACATACATACATATATGTATATACATACATACATATATGTGTGTGTGTGTGTATATATATATATATATATGCCTGGTATTTGGAAACAGTAGAGAGAAACCAGCAGAGGCAGACCCTAAGAGAAGGGAGTATTAGTTCCACATTCATCCTAGATTCCCCCCCCCCCGAAGAAATTATTGCTGATAGTTCTGGAAAGCAGAGTTACAGCAGAAAACTGTAGTCTTACTTAATAAAGAAAAAAGACAGGAGTTCAGGGCTGCTAGTCTGAACTTTGAATGATAAAATCACAGGGAAGAGGGAACTCAGCAACATGAGCCCCAAACTCTGTGTTCAAATTCTCTCTCAAGGTTTTTACTGATCCCAGAATGTAAATGTGCATAACCAAATTGATAAAACAAAACAAAATAAAAAATCAAAAACAAAAACCCTCATAGAAAATGGCATTCAAGGGGCACCTGGGTGGCTCAGTGGTTTAAAGCCTCTGCCTTCGGCCCAGGTCATGATCCCAGGGTCCTGGGATGGAGCCCCACATTGGGCTCTCTGCTCAGCAGGGAGCCTGCTTCCCTTCCTCTCTCTCTCTGCCTGCCTCTCTGCCTACTTGTAGATCTCTGTCTGTCTGTCAAATAAATAAATAAAATCTTAAAAAAAAGAAAAGAAAAGAAAAGAAAAGAAAAGAAAAGAAAAGAAAATGGCTTTCAAGGACTAAAGTGCTGAGCCAAAATTTTAGCTTCTATGTGATGCCTATGGTGGGAGTTGAGTTCAGAGCTCACCCAAGGTAGAGGCATTGATTAAAATTGATTAATTAATATTAAAGATTAATTAACATTAATTATTAATTAACATTAATAATTAATATCCCATTTTGTCAGTTGAAATCCAGGAAGGTCCTGGAAATACAATAAAGAAAGAATTAAGAAAAAAGGATCAAGATTAAATATGACAACCATTGAAAAGCATAAAATCAACCTGTGTTAGTAAGAAATGATATACCTATGTTCTTTCTGCATGGCAGAAGAAAAAATAATCCTCCATAGAGGAAGACAGTAATCTTCTAGAAACTTAACCAGATTTCAGATTCAATATTCTGTGTTCAATTTAAAATGGCTTGCTAAAAAATGATCCAACAAGAAAAACTGGCAATAGAAAAAATCCAAAGAGAATTCAGATATGGAATTTTAAAAGGGATATCACAATGACTATGTATATTCAGAAAAACAGAGGTAAACATGGATAATTACAGAAGAAACTGAAATCAACAAGATGTGAATCAATAGGATATTCTAGAACTGAAAATAACAATTCAACAGACTAATCAGATATCATATTTGGCATACATAGTCACAAGAAAAGGAGTGAAGTTGGTGAAATAGAAGATAAATGAATTAGAAATATCTAGGCTTGTGTGAATTATTAAAACATAAAGATGATGCAGAGATATGTTGTGTTTTAGTTATTCTTCCACTTAGTTTAGGGGTTTTGAAAGTATCTGTGGGATGGGAACAGCAGGTGATATATAAAGGTTTTAGATCCTCCTTGTCTCTGGAATACACAGGAGAGCCTCTGGGAAGAAATCAGAAAAGCTACCGGCTTATGTAATGGCAGGCTTCTCCCACATGAATTATGACACCTGGGCACATAGACATTCAAACCCTATTGGGTTTCCAAGCAGCTTTATTTCTGTTGAAGTTCTTTATTCTTGTGTATAAAATGGGAAAGATAACCCCCCTTTCTCAAGGAGATAGAACTGAATGAAATGTTTTTTGGTTTTGAACTATATTACAATCCCAATTCCTGGCACATAGAGTTCAACAAATCCATGTTTGTTTTATCTTGGTTTCCTTTCTTTTCTCCAAGGTTAAAGTACTGTTTTAGGGATAATTGGTTTCCTGATAGTGAAATGAGTGGTTTCATAAACTGAGATATTTTGAAATTATTTTATTTTCCACTTTTCCATCTTTTATACTTCCTATATAAGTAATTGAGTTAACAAACAGCCATTCATTTGAAGCCAACTAACTGATTATCTTTAGAAATAATATCATGAAAAATCCTCAGGTTTAGCTGAACACTATTCACAATTCACATTCAAAACTGATTAGTGTATTTATTCTGCCTATCTGAGCAAACAGAAAACCAACTCTAAATTCGCTTAGCTGTAAGGGAAATTAAACATTATCAGAAAAAATGTGTCAATATTCCTATCAAGTAATTTGTTTTGAGACAGAGCTGGCCAAATGCACATGCATGAAATAGCAATACTTATATCTAATGAAAAAGGAACACTCAAGATTTACACACAGGAAAAAAAAAAACCCAAAGTATAAAACAAATTAATGTTCCATATTTTGAGGCATCGAAGGCAATAAATGAATTCTTCCAGTAACCTATGTTCAGTACTTCTGAATCTCTCATAATAAATACCTCGTTTTTGACTGCCATAATTTCTAGATAATAAATTTGGTACTGTATGTATAATTTAAGTTATGTTATGAACTAATGCTCACCATTGTCCTTCAAACTAATCTACCTTCCTACTTACGTACCAGCCTCTACCTTCAACCTCTTATATTCTATTGAATATTTTCACCTCTGTGAAGTATTTTCTAACCACTCTCTGACTATATCCTCATCCTTCAGTTCTTAATGTATTCATGGCTTTATATATTTATTTATTGTCACTGCATTATGATTACTTTTCCCCTGTTTTTATTTAAATTCAAGTTAGTTTAAATGCACCACATCTTCCTTATCCGTTCATCTATTGAAGGGCATCTTGGTTCTTTCCACAGTTTGGGGACTGTGGCCATTGCTGCTATAAACATTGGGGTACAGATGGCCCTTCTTTTCACTACATCTGTATCTTTGGGGTAAATACCCAGTAGTGCAATGGCAGGGTCATAGGGAAGTTCTATTTTTAATTTCTTGGAGTATTATGGCTCCATCAGAAAGGATGAATACCCAACTTTTGTAGCAACATGGACGGGACTCAAAGAGATTATGCTGAGTGAAATAGGTCAAGCAGAGAGAGTCAATTATCATATGGTTTCATTTGTGGTTTTATTTGTGGAGCATAACAAATAGCATGGAGGACATGGGGAGATAGAGAGGAGAAGAGAGTTGGGGGAAATTGGAAGGGGAGGTGAACCATGAGAGACTATGGACTCTAAAAAACAATCTGAGGGGATTGAAGTGGTGGGGGGGGGGTGGGAGGTTGGGGTACCAGGTGGTGGGTATTATAGAGGGCACAGATTGCATGGAGCACTGGGTATAGTGCAAAAATAATGAATACTGTTATGCTGAAAATAAATAAAAAATAAATTTAAAAAAATTCAAGTTAGTTAACATATACTATAGTCCTGGTTTCAGGAGTAGAATTTAATGATTCATCACTTACATATAACACCCAATAAATGCCCTCCTTCAAGCCCATCACATATTTAGCACAAGCCGTCTCCCTCTTCTCTTCCAGAAACCCTCAGATGGTTCTCTATAGTTATAAATATCTTATGGTATGCCTCTCTCTGTGTTCTATTTTATTTTTTCTTCCCTTTCCCTATATTCATCAGTTTTGTTTCTTAAATTTCAAATATGAGTGAGATCATGTGGTATTTGTCTTTCTCTGATTTATTTCACTTAGTATAATACTCTAGTTCCATACACATCATTACAAGTGACAAGATTGCATTCTTTTGTATGGCTGAGTGATATTCCATTATATGTATCTATGTCTCCTTTGCAGAAATGTCTGCTCACGTCTTATGCCCATTTCTTGATTGGATTATTTGTTCTTTGGGTATCGAGTTTGATAAATTCTTTTTTTATTTTTAAAGATTTTATTTATTTATTTGACAGACAGAGATCACAAGTAGGCAGAGAGGCAGGTGCAGGGGGGGGCGGGGAGCAGGCTCCCTGCGGAGCAGAGAGCCTGATGCGGGGCTCAATCCCAGGACCCTGAGATCATGACCTGAGCTGAAGGCAGAGGCTTTAACCCACTGAGCCACCCAGGTGCCCCAAGTTTGATTAATTTTTTATAGATTTTGGACACTAACCCTTTATCTGATATGTCATTTGCGAATAGCTTCTCTCATCTGCTGGTTGTCTTTTGGTTTTTTTAACTGTTTCCTTTGCTGTGCAAGAGCTTTTTACCTTGATGAAGTCCCAACTAGTTCATTTTTGCCTTTGTTTCCTGTGGAGACATGTCTAGTAAGACATGTCTAGTAAGAAGACATGTCTAGTAAGAAGTCGCTAGGCCAATGTCAAAGAGGTTGCTGCCTATGGTCTCCTCTAGGATTTTGAGGGTTTCCTATCTCACATTTAGGTCTTTCATCCATTTTGAATTTATTTTTGTGTATGAGGTAAGAAAGTGGTCCAGTTTCATTCTTCTGCATGTTGCAGTTCAGTTTTCTCAACACCATTTGTTGAAAAGGCTTTTTCCCATTAGATATTCTTTTCTGCTTTGTCAAAGATTAGTTGACTATATGTATTTGTAGGTCAATTTTTGTGTTCTCTATTCTGTTTCATTGATCTGTGTGTCTGTTTTTTTGCTGATACCATACTGTTTTGATGATTACAGCTTTGTAATACAGCTTGAAGTCCAGAATTGTGGTGCTTGCCACTTTGTTTTCTTTTTTGGCACTATTTTGGTTATTTGTGGTCTTTTATGCTTCCATACAAACTTTAGAATTGTTTGTTGTAACTCTTTGAAAAATGCTGGTGCTATTTTGACAAGGATTGCATTGAATGTGTAGATTGCTTTGAGTAGTATGGACATTTAAACAATATTTGCTCTTCAAATCCACATGCATGGAATGTCTCTCCATTTCTTTGTCTTTCTCAATTACTTTCATAAGTTTTCTATAGTTTTCAGAGTACAAATCTTTTACCTATTTTGTTAGGTTTACTCCTAGGTATCTTATGGTTGTTGGTGGAATTGTCAATGGGATTGATTCCTAGATTTCTCTTTCTCCTGCTTTGTTTTTGGTGTATAGAAATGCAATAGATTTCTCTATGTTGATTTTATATTCTGTGACTTTCCTGAATTCATCTGTCAGTTCTAGCAATTTTTTGGTGGAGTCTTTCAGGTTTTCAACATAGAGTATCATGTCATCTGTTAAGAATGAAACTTTGACTTATTTTTTACTGATTTGGATGCCTATTATTTCTTTTTGTTGTCTGATTCCTGAGGCTAGGGTTTCTAGTACTATGTTGAGCAACAGTGGTGAGAGTGGACATCCCTGTCATTTTCCTGACCTTAGGAGAAAATCAATTTTTCCCCATTGAGGATGATATTCACTGTGAGTCTTTCATGTATGGCCTGTATGGTGTTGAGTTATGTTCATTCTATCCCCATTTTCTTGAGGGTTTTTTATCAGGAAACAATGCTTCATTTTGTCAAGTGCTTTTCCTGCATCTATGGGGAGGATTATACCGTTCTTATCCTTTATTTTATTAATGTGATATATCAAATAGACTGATTTACAGATATTGAATCACCCCTGCAGCGCAGGAATAAATCCCAGTTGATTGCGGAGAATAATTCTTTTAACGTACTTTTGGATTCAGTTTGCTAGTAACTTGAGAAGTTTTGCATCCATGTTTGTCAGGAATATTGGTCCATAATTCTCCTTTTTAGTGGGGTCCCTGTGTAGTTTTGGAATCAAGGTAATGCTGGCATCCTAGAATGAGTTTGAAAGTTTTCCATTCACTTCTATTTTTTGGGACAGTTTGAGAAGAATAGGTATTAACTGTTCTTTAAATGTTTGGTAGAATTTCCTTGGGAAGCCATCTAGCCCTAGACTTTTGTTTGTTGGGAGATTTTTGATTACTGATTCAATATCTTTGCTTTGTTATGAGTCTGTTCAGGTTTTCTTTTTCTTCCTGTTTCAGTTTTGATAGTTCATATGTTTCTAGGAATTTATCCATGTCCTCCAGATTGCCCAATTTGTTGGCATGCTAGTATTTTGTATTAGGACAGATTGTTCCCTTCCAGGAGAGCCATATTACAAGATCTTTATATGTCTCTAAGTGTGCAAATATAATATGTTTATTTATTTTTTTTACTTTTTTTTAATTTATTTTTTATTTTCAGCATAACAGTATTCATTATTTTTGCACCACACCCAGTGCTCCATGCAATCCGTGCCCTCTATAATACCCACCACCTGGTACCCTGACCTCCCACCTCCGCCTCTTCAAAACCCTCAGATTGTTTTTCAAAGTCCAGAGTCTCTCATTGTTCACCTCCGCTTCCAATTTCCCCCAACTCCCTTCTCCTCTCGAACTCCCCATGTCCTCCATGCTATTTGTTATGCTCCACAAGTAAGTGAAACCATATGATAATTGACTATCTCTGCTTGACTTATTTCACTCAGCATAATCTCTTCCAGTCCCGTCCTGCTTTATGTCGTTAGCCAATAGGTCATATTCAATAACAATATTAACTGTCATTGCTTTCCTATATAATTCATTTTAATTGGTTATAAATTGCATTTAATAACGTGCACAAATCTTAGCAGTACAATTCAAATGAATTTTATACACTTAAACACCCCTGTAAACTTCCATCTAGGTGGACATGATAGATCTTTCCCATTCTTCTATCATCTCTGTCCTCTAACTACACATATATTAGACATTTTTTCAGTGTCCCATTTCTCATCTTTCCCTTTGTTTCTGTTAGTCATTTTCTATTGTTCAATATTGTGTTTACTACTCTTTATCCTCTGTAGTTTGTTCTTACTTACATCCAGTGAGCCTTAATTTTAGCCATACTATTTAATAGAATGTTTGAACAGTTTTTGTAGATATTAAATATCTGTTGAAATACTCCATAAGTTAAGCTATTTTGTCTGTATTTTCTTCAGTTCCTTTTCTTTGTAGTACTTTTCCTCCCAGAGTTCATTTCTCACCTTGTACATGGACACTTCAGAAGTCAACCAGAATTTACTCAGAAATAAAGTTTACTCAAAAGTAAATTTTTATACAGAATCCTGGAGTTTCTTAAATGCATTCGTCTTTATTTCACTGTCTTTCCCTACATATCTCCTCTTTTCAGAAAAGCTGGCGCTCCCTACTTGGGATCTAAAACCTTTTGCTGAGTTTGAAAATTACCCTGAAGAAGACAACTGAAGTGAATGTGAGTCTCCTTTCACATTGTTTTCTTTCTCTCAAGAATGGAAGCTTCGGTACCCCTGGGGATAAAAATATATGTTTATAAAAAATAAAAAATTTTTAAAAAAGTTGAAAAAATTCCAAATAATTATCTTTAAGAAATATTATAACTGATTCATAATTTAAAAATTGGTGAAGGGTACCACCAGTATGAAAAAAAAAAAAAGAATGGAAGCTTCCAATTGATTTCTGTCTAATATCTGGAAACCTTTTGTTTTGTAAATTTTTGCAGCATTTATACATAAATTTTGACCATTTAAAAAATCTAAATGGAATCATGAATTACATGGTTTTTCTGTTTCTCTCCAGCCTCTAATATATTCCGTGTCAAATACAGTTTATTTATTCATCTTGAACTATGAACATGCCACAATTATTTCCACAGTTAGTATTATCAGGTAATTTTTTATCCAATTATATATATCTGGCATGATTTAACTTACATTTTGACTTTATTTTATACCATCCTTTATATTATAATGACCTTGATAACTTTTAAGTTGTTTACTAGATGTTAGTTTATTCCTTTTGTGAAATGCTTAAGTCTCTTGCTTACTTAAGTCTCTTGTTCACTTTCCTATTCTACTATCTTATAGCTTCAGAAAAGTTCATCATATGTCCTGGATACTTTGTGTTTTGCAAATATCTTCTCATTATCTACAATTTAATATAATCTTTCAATGAACAGAATTTCTTAATTTTTATGTAGTCCATATTCTCAGTGTTCTCAGGGATGGATAGTCCATTTTGTGTAGTATTTAAAAAAAAAACTATGCTTTCAAATCATGTATCTGATAAACGGATGATATCCAAAATATATAAAGAATTTGTACAACCCAAAACAAAAACAATCCAATTAAAAAAAAATAACAGAGGATGGGCCACCTGGGTGGCATAGTTTGGTGGGCACCCAGCTCTTTGCTTCCACTCTGGTTGTGGTATCAGGGTCATGAGATCCAAGCCCCATGTCAGATTCCATGCTCAATACTGAGTCTGCTTAAGACTCTCTCTGTCCTTCCCCCCATGCACTTTCTCTCTCTCTGTCTCTCAAATAAATAAATAAATAAATAACTCTTATTAAAAAAAAAATTGACAGAGGATCTGAATAACATTTTTCCAAAGAGTACATACAGATGGCTAATAGGCACACAAAAAGATGCTGAACATTTTTAGTCATTAGGTAAACGTAAATCAGACCCAATGAGATATGACTTCACATCTGTTAAGGTGGCTATTCTCAAGTAAGGAAACAACAACAACAACAACAAATAATAATAATAATAATAATAATAACAATAACAAATATTGGCAAGGGTGTGGAGAAATTAGTATTCCTGTGCATTGCTGATGGGAATGTAAAATGATGTAACACTATGACAAAAAATGTTTAATTGTTCCTCAAAAGCTAAACACAGAATTACTGTATGATCCAGCAATTTCATGCCTAGGTATATACACAAAGGAATTGAGAACAGCATACTGAATATATATTTGTATGTCACTGTTCATTGCTGCATAATTCTCAACAGTCAAAATGTAGAAACAACCTATGAATGAATAAACAAAATGATGTATATATGTTATAATATGGATAAAGTTTGAAGACATTATGGTTAAGTGAAGTAAATCAGACACAAAAGGACAAATATTCAATGCTGTCACTCATATTAACTACCTATACCAGGCAAATTCATAGGGACAGAAAATAGATTAGAGGTTACCAAGGTTGTGGGGGGAGGGTTTAGGGAGTAACTGCTTAATAATTAAAAAGTTTCTAATGAAAAAAACTTAAAAATAGGTACTGGTAATGGTTGTACAACATTGTGAATATGATTCCACTAAACTGTACAATTTAAAATGAAATAAATAAATACATAAATAAATAAAATGGCTAAAATGATAAGCTTTATTTATACATACATTATCACAATTAAAATACTGAAAATATGTTGTCTATATGTATGATCACAATGAATCATCAAAATGAGTATTTTCTAGAGCCACTCCATTTAGGACAATATCTTACTCTCACTAGGTCTTCACTCCTACTTAAATTTTATCATTAGAATAGTTGCATCTTTCCTTCACCAACCAGATCTTGCTGATTCTCAAGTATTTGTCAGGCTCCAGATCTTTAATAAAGCCTTCTTATTTTAATTCTCCTTTTGTTTTCTCTAAATATGTATCATTCTTAATTTCAAAGTAGCCCTAAACTATTCACTTAATTTTCTTCTGATCTCTGCTTTATAGTTACTGCTCTTTCTTTTCCAGGAAAATCTATGATCCTTGTTTCATACTTATGAAAGCTAGTAATAGTAAGAATATAATTAATAGCAGTAGTAGTAGAGCAGCAATAGAAGTAGTAATTGTAAGGTAACTCATGGAATTACCACACCACAAATACTCTTAGACACTTTTCATTCAGTATTTCTGATATTCATACTACCCATATTTAAGGTAAGGCAAGCAAGGAATAAACATATATACAACTTTCCCAAGTTACTACTAAATGAAGGACCTGAGGTTTGAAACCAGATAGACCTGCTCCAAAACCTGTGCTTGTTTTAGGCTGTTTAATATTCTCTAGAAAAATTTCTGAATGTATTAATCTTAGAGTAAGTACTCATTTATGTTTCTTAATTAATTGAATTCATGTAAACCCTTTTGTGTTTTCATCCTGTTAAATTTTGTGTGAAATTATTCAAATTACTTTACATAATCTTTTATAATTTTTAAATTATGTCCAGTTAGTCAACATATAGTACACAATCTTTTCTGAAAATTAGGTAAATGAAATAAAGCTGCCAAAATTCTCTTTATTTCATAAATCATTTGTGATTTTTTCTTCTTTTTATTATTGACCAAATATAAGCCTTGAATTTTCAAATAAACTCTTAATTTAATTATATGGTTTAAGTAAGATGTTATTCTGAGGTGTTTAAGTGCTGGAATGGGAGCTTTTTTACCACTCCATTTCCTGACTTAACATTTTTCCACCTCAAGTACCCGTACCTTATCTCTCACCAAAACCTGCGCCAGAATAAGACGAGATACTGATTATTTCTAATATATTAAAATATATATCAGCGATCACTCTCTTCCAGTATGGAAGATTGGTACCCAATTGTTGCGGAATGGAAGACTTATTCCATGGTTACAAGAATTCCATGGATCAATGACTATGTGAGAAAGCTCTGTGTCTTTATTTTCTCTAATATCATGTATTTGCTTTTTTACTCTCTGATGCCATCTGTAATATTGTGATTTAAAAAGTCATGTTTATTTTAATTTCTCATATGTATCTGGTTTTCATTTGCAGTTCCTATCTCTCAGCTCCCCAGAATTTCCTGTGTTGAAAGTAATAAAGATAACTTTCTTTTCTTTTTAATTATGTTAGTCACCATTCATAGTCACCATAGTCATCATTAGTTTTTGATGTAGTGTTCCATGATTTATTGTTTATATAACACCCAGTGCTCCACACAATATGTGCCCTCCTTAGTACCCATCACCGGGCTAACCCATCCCCCCAACCCTCTCCCCTCTGAAAGGTGTCTTTCTTATATTAACAAAGTGACTTTTGGATCCCATGGTAAGGATGGAGGCTTGTTGCCAGGAGAACCAACAATATGATTAGAGGATTGGACCTGTCATTATCTCCCTCCCAGATATCTGGGAGAGGAGGGGGGCTCTAGGTTGAATCAGCCTATGGCCAATGACTTAGGTAATCATGACCATGTAATGAAGTCTCCATTAAAACCTAAGTGGCGAGCTTTTTGGTATTTCTGGAAAGCTTCCACTCTTGGGAAACCAGAAGGCTTCCATATGCCACTAAGCCAGGTTCCTAGCTCCATGAGGACAGAAGCTTCTTTGTTTAACTTTGCTCTTCATATATTTTCACCTGGCTGTCGACTTGTATTTTTATCATATCCTTTAATAAACTGGTAAATGTAAGTCTTTCGTTGAGTTCTGGGAGCCCTTCTAGAAATTAGTCAAACCTAAGCAGGAGGTCATTGGAACCTCTAATCTGTTTAGTCACAAGCACAGGTAACAGTCTAGGGCTTGTGACTTCATCTGAAATTAGAGGGCGAAGGGCTGACTCATAGGACTGAACACTTAACCTGTGGAATCTGATGCTATCTCCAATAGATAGTGTCAGAATTGAACTAAATTCTGTTGCTGCCTGAGAATTACTTGGTGTTTTAAGAATTGCTCACAAACCCTGAAAGACTATCCCATACCTATATACATCTATGTGAGAAAAGAGTTTCCGTTTATGAAATGGAAGTATCAGTCAAATCTCTTTTGTAAAGTGGAGACTTAACTAAATGATTTTTTCATATTATTGGTATTATTCTACAGCTAAGATCTCAGTGATCTTTAGATTCATTATTACAATTTGTTACATCAATAATCTAATGAAAAAGAAGAGTAAAAGGCTTACTTTCCAAATTTCATTAAATGATTTAATCCAGGAAAATTGCCTATATTCTTCCGGTTCTTGTATACATTATACAAATCTTTGTGTGACACTTTCTGAAGTGTTAATGCTATTAAAAATGCTGGAATTTATATCAAACTTTTTTTTTGTAATCAAGCAGTATGTTCAAGGTTCCTTTGAACTTAATTATAAATGAATTTAATTTAAATCTAATAATTTTAAATAAATTATTTATTTTAATATCTGATGCACAGTCTTTTCAATACTAGAATAACTTTCTAGTTCATTGCTGTCATTTGAAAGTGACATAAAAGCTTGGTTTGCTTAAAATATCTTCTTATTGCTAGTGATTTATTGTTGTTCTTCCTACGTATTTCAAATAGTTAATAAAATGTTCTTATATATCACGACAGGTTTTAAAAATATTTTATGAATTTGGGGTCACTGCATCAATCATTTATGTAAAAAGAAGTCTTTTTAATTGGTAGTATTTTGTACAACCAAGATAACAAATATATAAACAGACAGGCAATATATACAGACATTTGTTTAGCATCTATTATATATAAAACTCTGTGATAAGTACCTCATATATATAAGTGGATAAAACAAAGCTCTATATTTAAGGAGCTTAATTCTAACAGATTGAAAATCAGAGGAATTTAATAGTCTTCTTACCCTTAAAAGTTCCTAGGGTTAGTGACAGTAAATAAGTAAGTAATTTTAATAAATGGAGCTAGAAGTTTACTTCCAAGTGTTAATATATATTGTCTGTCTTCAAACTTTCATGATTGTTAGTACATTTCATTCTGCTTTTCAGTAGAATCTTGATTTCTTATATATCAATCTTATATTTTTAATAAGAGCTAGGAACCTGGCTTAGTGGCAGGAGCTAGGAACCTGGCTTAGTGGCATATGGAAGCCTTCTGGTTTCCCAAGAGTGGAAGCTTTCCAGAAATACCAAAAAGCTCGCCACTTAGGTTTTAATGGAGACTTCATTACATGGTCATGATTACCTAAGTCATTGGCCATAGGCTGATTCAACCTAGAGCCCCCCTCCTCTCCCAGATATCTGGGAGGGAGATAATGACAGGTCCAATCCTCTAATCATATTGTTGGTTCTTTTTGGTAGAAACTTGATTTCTTATATATCAATCTTAGATTTTTAATAAGAATTTAATATTTTAGAAATGCCTGGGTGGCTCAGTCAGTTAAGCATCTGCCTTATGCTCAGGTCATGATCCCAGGGACTTGAGATGGAGTCCTGCATCAGGCTCCTTACTCAGAGGGGAGCCTGCTTCTCCATCTGCCTGTTGCTCCCCATGCTTATGTTATCTCTTTCTCTTTCTCTGAGAAATAAATAAATAAAATCTTTTAAAAAAGAATTTAATATTTTATTTTACTTCATATGAGAATATTATCTCATATTAAATCCAATCCATATAAACTTCACAAAAATTCTTTCATGATCAAAGTTCCTGATACTTGCCTTAAATTGTATCCATGAAAACTACGTGTTATGCATCTATATGATAGCATACATTGTGAGCAAGAATATAAGTTGCATTTCTAAGCACCTTTACATTCTTACTTTGGATATCCATACTATCTAGATTTTTAAAACAATGTCAGAAAATATGTACCATATCAGAATTATGAATAATTACAACTACAAAGTGATTCTAATGCAACAGTTGACTGATAATTGCCTAAGACATTTAATATTTGAGATAATTGACCTGTTGGACATGCGAAGTATTCATTTGTTTATGTTCTCTTAACTCTCCTTCCTAAAATGAATTTTAATTAAAATGTCTGGAAATAATATACCTAACTCAGGTTCTTGCAGTAATTCTTTTACCAAATTCCAAGTAATCCCTAGCCATTCAGTTTTAATAGGAGACCAGTATGAAAGTTTTAGATAGTAAAAAAATGTTTTTGAGTCTGTTGTAAATATGTTGTTGCAGGCATTAGCATTTAGATAAGGGAACACATAATAAACTTTAAATTGTGACTGGAAGAAGTTTGTTCATGCCAATAAACATATTTACTTTCTTTCATCAGATAGAGAAAACTGATAATGAAATATGCTTCCATTTAAAGTTTAGTGACCAAGAGAGGCAGCATTAACTCTTTGTTTAACAATATTAACTACAGGAAATCAAGTAACAGTTTCCTCTACATCTTATTTTTTTTACTATCATATTTTATTTAATTTTCTTTTTTTAAAAAAATTTTTATTTTTTATAAACATATATTTTTATCTCCAGGGGTACAGGTCTGTGAATCACCAGGTTTACATACTTCACAGCACTCACCAAAGCACATACCCTCCTCAATGTCCATAATCACACCCCCTTCTCCCAACCCCCCCTTCCCCAGCAACCCTCAGTTTGTTTTGTGAGATTAAGAGTCACTTATGGTTTGTCTCCCTCCCAATTCCATCTTGTTTCATTGATTCTTCTTCTACCCACTTAAGCCCCCATGTTGCATCACCACTTCCTCATATCAGGGAAAAGAGTTTTAATGAGATATAATTGTCCTATAATAAACTACAAATTTTAAGATGCTTCATATTGATAAATTTTCCTATATGTATACACTTAGGAAAACATTACCAGAGTCAAGATTAAAGAACATATCCATCAATGCCAGAAAGTTTCCCAGTGCCTGTTTATTCTCCCTCTTTTTCTACCACACCTGGCACAACCACTCTTCCCTTTATCCCCAAACTACAGATTAGTTTGAATTTTCAAGAGTTCAATAGTGATAGAATCATATACTTTATAGTCTTTTTTCTCTGTACACTTTCAATCAAAATAATTATTTTAAGATTCATCTATATCGTAGCACATATCAATAACAAACACCTTCTTATTGATGAATAAGATTGCACCATATGGCCATATCATAGTGTTGATGAATATTTGGATTATTTCTAGTTTTACACTATTGCAAATAAAGCTACTAGGGAGATTATTCTAAAAGTCTTTATATGAGCATATGGTCTTATTTTTCTAGGTTTCATATCTAAGCAGAGATATGAATATATAATTTGTATATTATTTATTGGTGTTATTGAATTGTGAATCACTTGTGTTAGCTATAGTAGAATATTTTTATTAGATATGTTATTTCCAAATCTATTAACTCACTTTTGGCTTGTCTTTTCACTCTTTCAACAGTGTCTTTCAAAGAGTAGAAGATTATAATGAAGTCTGATTTGTCAATTTATTCTTTTATTAATTACACATTTAATGTAATATTTAAGAATTCTGTGCCTAATTTCATACAGGTGGCTGAGAATCCTCTGCTGGCCCCTTGGCATATGGTGCCAGATCCCACAGATCCACAAAGGCATTTTTTTTTCCAAAGACAGATATAAAATTGTTTATTGAGGGGTGAATACCATAAGAAATGTCTTATGAGGCCATCTTGCTGATGTTACCAAAATAAGCACTTTTATAGGTGTTAGAGTTGATGTGGTAAATAGACATTTCCCTCAAGGAGCTTATATTCTAGAGGAAGAAGACTGAATAAACAGATAAATATGTAGTGTTAGGAGGTGATATCTCTAGATGAAGAAAAATAAAGCAGATTAAGAATAAAGAAAAATGGGCAGTACTACTCTCTTACAAAGGAGATTGGTGAAGGTAGGTCCTTTAAAATGACATTTAGGCTAGGCTTGAAAGAAGAGAATGAGGGATTCACATTATTATTGGGGGAGGGAGGCAGTATCAATTACAAATACCTTATGGTGACAGTTTTCTTATTAAATTAAGTTATATAAAATAGCCAAAAATTGACCATTTTTTGCCTATCTAAAAACACCTATGCCACAATTCAACTATGACAAGGCCTGTAAATGTGAACAACAGTAAGTGAAATGTTCAGAAAGGGTTATGAAATAGACCATTTAGCACCTTGTAAGTCCTGAAATGTATGTTTGAGTTCACTCTGAGGGAATTAGGAAGCTATTAGAGATTTGAAGAAAAGGAGTAACATTATATGATTCAGATTTTAAGAGGGTCCCTGAGACCACAATATGAAATCCCTGTTAGCAGAAAGACAAAGTGAAAGTAGGAAGAAAAATTTGTAAACTGTTAACAATATAAATTCTTGGACTTTGGACCAAGACTGTCAGGACTGCACTTGTGTTGAGAAGCCTTTGGGTTCTGGATATGTTTAGGAGAAATTGTCAACAATATTTTTGGGCAGTTTAACATGAATGTGAGAGTAAAAGGGAGTCAAGTATGCCTCCAAAGTTTTCTGCCTAAGCAAACTGAAGAACTGGAGCATTATTTACTAATATAGAAAAAAAAAAGAGAACAAAGTTTCATTTAGGAGAAGAAATCTAAGTTAAGACAAATCAGTTTTAGGAGATTTTGAGAAATCTCTTCGGGACATTTCTTAGTTGTTTCAAAAAAACATCTGGATATAAGAATAGAATTCAAGGGCTACATTTGGACAAGGTATGCAAATTAGGAACTCAGCAGCACATACACAGCATTTGAACTCATAGATAAAATCATCTAGGAAATGAACATATAATATAAACCATACCAGTACACCACCAACAAATATATCTTGGTTTGAAAGAATGAGATTAAATGCTCTAATTACCAGAAATAACAGGGGAAAACAATGTCTGATTATAAGTATAATTTCATGCTGAAACAACCAGTTGAAGTTCCAGATCCTGATATGGGTTCTAAAGGTTAGGGCCTGAATATGTAACATCCACATGTAAATGTGAAACAGGTTTCTTGTTGCTCAAAGTGGAGGCAGTTGAAACTAAGACTCTTGTATAAAGATTGTTTATTATAAAAAGGCTCCACCTATGAAAAGGAAGTTGGGAAAACTGTTCATATTTCCTGTATTATCACAAGATTATATAACATCTACCTCATCTCTTTATAGGGGAGAAATCACCCAAGAGCTATAAAGATTCATACCCCACACTCTATGGGAGGATTAAAGCTGAATTAATACTTCCTGCAAGTTGCTCAATTTCAAAGCCCAAAAATAATTAAAATTCTCCACTACCATTGAAAACTATAGGCTCCAGGGGCACCTGAGTGGCTAAGTTAAGTGTCTGATTCTTGATTTCAGCTCAGGTCATGATCTCATGGTCATGGGATTGAGTGCCTTGTAGAGCTCCCTGCTCAGAGAGGAGTCTGCTTGAGATTCTCTCTCCTTTCCCTCTCCCCCAACTTGTGCTCTCACACACTCTCTGTCATAAATAAATAAATATTTTTTTTTAAGAAGAAAAGATAACTATAAGGCCCAGACAGAAAAGAACAGAAAAATCCCTATTTGGACACTTGGACCATCAGAGTGCATGAATATTCCACCAGGAGAAAAATTGAACCCCACTGAAGGCAGAGTTAATATGCCCCTCAGGATCAAAGGGACATTTTGCCTACAGTAATGGAAGATAGAGATGGTATCTCACTATGGAGCAAAGGATAGGCATGACTGGATTATAATAGGTTCTTCTTCTCCCAAGTCAGTGTTACTTTCCTGTAATGAAACCCACTGTGTTTACAGATGTCTTCAGGTTCTCTTTATTTCATCTTGTGGGAATTGGGGCTTGGAGATCCAGTGCAAAAATACTGATACCCTCGATACTGATAATGCTAGGAATGAGAAATAGATTTTTGTCTCTGAATATGGTCTCACCTCTTATATCAACATTCAGGAAACTAGGGAAGGCTCACTTATTACTTTGCAAGTAGGGTAAAATCTCTTCCTCTCAGTTCTTGACAATATGCCCTTCATTTTTAAAAAGATATTTTTATTTATTTATTTGACAGAGAGAGAGCACAAGCAGGGGGAATGCTAGGCTGAGGGAGAAGCAGGTTCCCTCTGAGCAAGGAGCCTGATGTGGGGCTCGATCCCAGGACCCTGGGATCATGACCTGAGCCAAAAGCAGACACTTAACAGACTGAGCCCCCGAAGCACACCTCTCTCTCTCGTTTTTAAATATATTCATGAGCTATTCCATCTGCCTTCACTGTTTTCTGTCATCTCACTCCTCTAAGCCTAGACTTATAGCTAGTTAACTTCTTTTTGATCTTCAAAATTTATCTGAGCTATGATTTCCTTGCGAATAATTCTGTCACCATTTTTAAAAATTGTTTATTTATTTATTTATTTGCAGCATAACAGTATTCATTTATTTTTGCACCACACCCAGTGCTCCATGCAATCCGTGCCCTCTCTAATACCCACCATCTGGTACCCCAACCTCCCACCCCCCCTCCACTTCAAACCCCTCAGATTGTTTTTCAGAGTCCATAATTCTGTCACCATTTTAATTGGCTTTCTTTATACTCCCATAACACCACATAACTCCCCCTCCCCCTTCTTAAGCATCTCTTGATTGTGATAGTTTCTCAAACTGGCCTTGCTTTTTTCTTAATTAGTGAGGTAAAATTGGCATATAACATTGTATTAGTTTCAGGTGTACAACATAATGATTTGATGTCTGTGTATATATATATTATGGAATTATCACCATAATTAATCTAGTTAACATCCATCTGCATGCATGACTACAGTTTTTTCTTTCTTATGATAAGGGCTTTTGAGATCTCTTCTGCCATCTTTCAAATATGCAATATTGTGTTATTAACTATAGCCACCATGCTGAGCATTATATCTCCATGATATTTATTTTTAATATCTTAGTATTAGCTTTCTTTTTGTTCCTATAAAGAAAATTTCTTACTGATTTTCGCATGGGTATTTTTCATCAAATCTGTTTATTCTTTGTGTCCCTAGAACCGAATCCATGTGGTCTAACACATTAATCAATAAATAGGTTTTCAATAAATTAGTTAATAATAGATCCCAGCCCTGTTAGAATGGCCAGAGGATCTTTTCAATTTTTTCCTCACATTCACTCAAACCTTTTATCAACTATTTATCACAAACTGTCAACTAACAGGTTGCAGGAATGATAGATTATTTAAATTTGACTTCTGCCTACCCAAAACTACGTTTGTTGTTATATTTGTCTTGGAAATATGTTAACAAGGATAAAGTTACTAATTTTCATATATTTATTATGATAGGAACTTAGTGCTCAGTCCACTTTCTGTCTGAAATCTGCAAGATTTATATTCCATTTTCTGAAAATAGTTACCGGATTTGATTATCACATTCCACTAAGCAAGCTCCTAAAAATCATAGTTTTATTTTACCCTTTTAACAGTAGATTGTATATGATATGTACTTAAATTACATAAATCCCCTCTATGGCACAGCAGCCTATATATTACAGATTATAAATCTACCCTAATGGATAAGCCTCCTATCACCAGGAAATATAGTATGCCCCTTAAAAATAGGATGACATAATCTCTCCTCACAGATTCCTTTGCCTTTGCTCTTGTATCAGTCTTAGATAATGGTTCAGATACCACTGATACTTAGCACAATACTACAGATTTCTGCCCCCAACACAGGTTACTGCCAATGCATGATAGATTCTTGGGGGGGGGGGGACAAACAAACCTGTTTACCTTCATTTTCCAACTCAAAATAAACAACAATAAAATCCACAACATAGATAAAACTTCTCTTTAGATTTTACAAATAATTCAATAAAAACTAATGAAACTGGATGTAGTACAAAGACAATGAATACTGTTATGCTGAAAAGAAATAAAAAAAATTTAAAAAAAACTAATGAAACTAAAAAAATAAAATTTAAAAATGCTGGATACAGAGTATGGCTTTTCATTGACACTTCTCTTGGGTTCACTTATGTGTTGCCCTGTTTTAAACATGGTTATTTTCATATCTGCTTTCTGGACTGTAAGACTAGCCATTTGTTCCCATCCACATCTCAGTTATTCAGTTTTCAACAAGTCTAACAAGAACACCAGCAGAGACACATTTAAGCTTCACCAAGAGCAATTCAATTCCATTTAGTGATTCTTCTTCCAGCATTAGATAAAGATTATCCAATGATTTTTGTTGCAATGACTGTACACACACACACACACACACACTTTAACAAGAATAATAAGAATAATCAAGATACATAAAACACTGTAAATATATATTATATATATATATATAAAATCTCAATATAATAGAAAACACTGTAGAAAAACTTTTCTCCAAAAATATGTCATTTGCAAAATTTCAATTTTACTATATGCACATGATTTTTGAAATAATGATGCAGAAATTTTTTTTTCTTTAATATCCCACTTTATATATGACTCCATCATTTCTTACACAGTGGTTTATTTCTTTACTTCATGGTTCCCTGGGTGTTGAGTTGTAACCCCTTCTTCCTAGCTTTGTAACATCTTTTTGCCCCTGATTTCTGCAATTCCTATCAAGGTTTTAAAGATCATAAGGCCAAATCACTGAGTTGCAAGTACCTATCATTCTTTCACATCTGCTATCTCTACAAGAAAAAGTTGTACGAGTCATAGGGTCCAGGTATATTAGATCAACTCTTCAGCCACTTCCTTCCTCTCATATCACTTTATTCAGAGACCTTTCCCTGTGAAGTTGATAATTGAACTGTCTTTTAAGTATCACATTTATATTAAGCTTGGTGAAAAAACATCTATAATATTTAAATTATTTTTAGTCATTTTTTCTAAAATAAAATTAAGAAAATTAATAATAATTGCTTAATATTAATAAAGTGAATGGTCAAGCACTTAGGTCTGTGGAGTCAGAATGGCTGGCTGGGATCCTCTGTAGCTACAGTAAATATCTGGTATTTGGTGCAAGTAACCTAACCTATTTCTTGCTCAATTCCATCATCTGTAAATGGTCACATTAAGGACTCTTGTCTTAAAATGTTTTTATGAAGAAAAAATGATGTAATGCAAAAAGAGGATTATAATCACCTGGCATGGAGTTGTCATTCAGTCAAGTGACCTATTATTTTGTTTATGTGGTGTCATGGAAATTTCACCATTCACAGATAAGAATTTCAAAAATATCTCTGATGAATCCAATGATGATTTAATCTACAGTAAACTCTAACTATATTTACCAGAGAGAGGCATATATTGTGCATATTAAGGTTTTAAAATACTAGCAAGAACAGATTTGGTTACTTAGAGATTTTTTTTTAATGAATCATTGGTAGGATACAGCTGTGGTTTGAAGGTTTTCATACAATATACAGTAATTAGGATTTTCTTCCTCTTTCATTTACTGCAAATGAGACATACTAATTGATGGATTTACCTTTGTGTACCAATAGAAAGTCTCTCAGATACTTATTGAACGCATCTAATGTGGCTTTAAAATTAAAGTAGAAAAATAAATATTTTAACTTCAAGATAGATACCCCAAATATTTATCCTAGGGAACTAAGCCTTGCAAAATTAGATGTCTTATCATCTTGGCAGTAGGCATTAGCAAACACTTAACATTCCACTAGAATTGACTCTCTTCTGATATACTAAAATGGTGTTGGGTCTTAAACTCCTTTCTCCTAAAAGCTATAATTACAATAAGCCTACTTCAAGTTTGATTGAATTCCTGCTAAATAGTAAAATTCCACAAATAGAAAATATTTTTATATAAGTATATGCTTCTGACATGAAAACTTCGAGGAAAAAAATACAATCTTCTAGTGAAAGATAATCTGAGTTTTAATTTAATTGATTGATGTGTATTATAAACTGAACATATCTTTATCATAAATGACATTAAATATGTCACCTATTTATTATGTCAAACAATTGGTAGTATTAATCTATGTATTAATAATTAACTTATTTCATTAATATAACTATTTGATGTGGTGATATCCTTATCCTATTTTATACATAAGAAAGCTGACTCAATTTGAAAAAAAAACAGTAAGGGACATAGGATATAATTGAAACCCAGGTCTGTAGAACTCCAGCGTTCGATTGTCTCCACTGACTGCCACATTCCTTCATCACTCACAACACAGCATAATGTAACTAAAACTAATATAGTTTAGTTATTTTAGTTCACAAAGAAAGTTTCAAATAATATAGCCTACAATAATTTATTTTCTCTAGTTGATATGATCACAGAGTATTCCAAAATGCTTTGTGAATCCCCAAAACAAGTTCAAGTAAATATAAATTTAGAAGACTAAGTATTATAAGGACTTCAAAAGTGAAAGCAACACCTTGAGCTCACCTGCTACTTAACATAACTGATTTGATACCAGATATGTTTTGGAACTTTCTAGCAGTAGGACAAGAAATATCTGAGCTTTCTGATTTATCTATCACTCTTTTCCATTGTAATATATCTGGAATGAAAACAGGAAGAGACAGGAAAATTAAAAAACAGAAATTGCCTGTTTTTTGTTTTGTATAAATGCCCCAAGAATTTCAAGAGAAAAGTTGATCATAGACAAATGTATAGAAATACTCCAATAAATATGGAAGCAAAGAGGGGTGCCTGGGTGATCAGTTGTTTAAACATCTGACTTTTGATTTCAGCTCAGGTCATGCTCTCAGGATGAGGTCCTAAGATTGAATCCTGAGAACCCACCCGTTCACTCAGTAGGGAATCGACTTCCCTTTTTGCTCTCCCTTTGTCCCTTCCCCCATGCACACTCTTTCTCTAAAATAAATAAATGAATCTTTAAAAAAAAATATGGAATCAAAGAAAATCAGAAATACCTAAAAGTGAGATACTTAAAGCTGTGTTGTTCACGATCATGAATTATTTTACAATTTTCTATTTGTTATTAAAGTTTCTGAGTACCTCTGCAAGGAAGATAAATCATGACAGATTAATCCAATTTTTTTTAATAGATTTGCTATTCCTGGGAATGCCATAGTCGTCACAAATACTAACATAGGTTAAAACGCATAAAGCAAAAGCACATCTTTTCAGAAATAAAAAGAGAAATGAATCCTAAAGTATAATGGGATATTTTAACATCTCTCTCAATATCTGATAAAAAAATTAACAAAAAACAGCAAATTTCTAGAATATTTGAACACTGTGATTAATAATCATTTGACAGGTATAGAACATTTAACTATCACAATATTCAAAAAAATAAAAATAAAAATACAGAGAGAAATTTTATTAAAAATACCAAATTCTGGACTATAAAATAAGCTCTAGCATTTTCAAATAACTTAAATAGTATGAATTATATTCTCTGACTTCAAGAGCAGAGAGGGCTGTAGCCTAAAATGCCAAAGGAAAAATAAAGCTTTTTCACTGAATTCACAAAGGAGAACTAGTTCAGAATAAAATGTATAAGCAACAGGTATAGATCACGGAGAAAACATCAGAGCCATTGTTGAACCTGTTAGGAGAGCAGTAGACAGTTTCCTTGGCCTTTCACTAACCTATTTTATTTATATGTATGATATACACTAACTAAAATTTGAAAATGTTTCTCTGAAGAAAGTGAAGTACATCCTACCAATGAATCAGTTTTAGTTATTCCAGTATGTCAGAGAAGCTGAGATGACCTTGTACTCTTGCATTTAACTGTGAGGCAAAAAAGTAAAAATAAAATAGTGCCCAGAGTCATTTATTATAAATGACTTTCTTCCCTTCCATCAAGGCATTATCTTAAATTTAGAAATACTATAGACTTTAAATTTATCCATCCAGAAACTTAAAACTGGTTTAAATATGTGATTTAGAAATTACATTTTAGGAACTAGCTCTATGTTAAAAAAAAAATGGCAAGAATGTGTGGGAGTTTGATGTCTAAAAGTAATCATTATCATAAAGCTAGAAACAAGATATGAGGATTTTTAACAGTGAATTATTATTCTTTTATCAAAAATAGTGTTTATGAAGAACATTCAGTCTGGAGAGGATAATACATGATACCAACATGTTAGCAGTAATTCTTTCAGTATTAGAGATTATAGGCAATATTCTTTTTGATTCTTTATTTCCCAAAATTTTATAAGTATAATTGACCTATTACATTTTGAAGAGGATAATTTTATCAATAAAATATACTATGATCATCAAAATCAGTAGATAACGCTTAAATAATGTTGCATCAGAGAAGTGTTGAGACTCTCCGAGATTACTCAGTGATTACACAGAAGGCTGAAGTCTTCATTTTTGTATCAAAATTTCAAAAAGAAGTAAGTTCAAAGAAATGTGACAATCATTAATGTTGAAAGAGATGATGACAGAGAACAGGGAATTTTGATGGCAGTGAAACTACTCTACTGTAATGATGATAAATGTAATTGTAAATTCATCCAAACTCATAGTATGTACAACACTGAGAGCAAACCCTAATATGAACTATAGATTTGGAGAGAAAATGGTATTTCAATATAGGTTCACCAATCATAATAAATGGTGAGGCTATGAACATGGGAAATCTGAACCTTCCTCTCAATTTTGCTGTGAGCCTAAAACTGCATTTAAAAAATATGAATAGATTTTAAAGAAGAGAAAATGGGGATGCAGAAATGAAAATATCAAGCAGAGTATCATAAATAGATCAATTAAAACATAAGGCCATTGATATGAATCTAAGTGTTTTATAAATTTATTTTTGCATTTGTTCACTTGAAAGTTTTTTAATGGTTATTATGTTCTATAAATCATGATGAATTAATGAAGTAATATTTTGTTACTACGGCAATGAAGCATGTGTAAAACAACTTGATTGCTAGATGACAGTATATATATCTTTGTGAGCCAATAATATTGGGGTGTTACTACATTCCTACGTTGGCAAGCACAAAACTGGTTGATGTGTGAATGTGAACCATGTAATTGAACATATTGAACATGGCTCATGGAAAACACATCTCATGTTTAGGACAAGCCCTACAGTTACAAAATAAAAATAAATAAATAAATAAATACAACAGGTTCAGAAAGTTTTGGTGAGAAAACAAACTTTTTAGGCTTTATAAGGCAATACCTATAATGATTATTTTATCAGTAACTTCAGTATATCTGCAGCTATAGCAATACCAAGTTCATAATAAGATATGACAAAAACCAAAATACAAGTGACTATTTTGTAGTCCTTCACACAAATACAATAAAACCAAAATCCAGATTTTAGAGTAAAAATATGAATGCCCTATTTGCTTTTTGAGTATACTCTTACCAGTAATAGTCCAATATCCCTGATCCGTCAGGCAGCCTAAAGTGTCAAAAAATCTAAATCAATAGGGCCAACTTTGCTATGCATGAATCATTTTCCTACTTAAACTCCTACATAGTTCTAGCTTGAAAATAGCAATTTTACTTAAATTATTATTGTCACATTTTTGTGAAACATTCGTATAATCTGACAATGTAATTAGCAGTTCACAGAACATATGGTGTCAGCGACTGGGAGCCAACCAATTAAATAATAAAAATTGGAAACTCAAAAAAGAAATTGGAATTAAAAGATTTGTTGTAATGTGGAGGAAAGGCCCTGTTAACAATAAATAAATATATACCAGGACATGTTTTCTGTGACAAGTTGAATTTAGACAAAACAAGGTAAAAAATGTGGAAATCATGTTATTTTAAGAAAAACTAAAGTTCCTTCAACATGATTATCTTGAAGTTTGAGGCAAAAATGTTAAGGTATTGATTGATTCATTGATAATGTTCTGAGTTCTCTTTTATCAAAGTGAGAGCATATTTTGATTTAACTCAAATTTTCCGATTTCAAATTTACTCCTGGGATGTGAACAATAGATGCCTTCACAAACAGTACTGAGGTCTTCGGGAAGTCATCAAGAGGAATACATAACCTTTGAAAGATTTTGGAGGGACTAGTTAAGGGTTTGAGGTACTACTCATTCAACTCTATCATTAAAGAACTATTTCTTATAGAATATCATGGGTGCTTGGGTGGCTTAGACAGTTAAGCATCTGCTTTTGGCTCAGGTCATTATCCCAGGGTCTTGAGATCAAGCCCCACATTAGGCTCCCTGCTCAGTGGGAAGTCTGCTTCTCCCTTTGTTCCTCCGTCCACTTGTGTGCTTGATTGCTCTCTCTCCCAAAAATAAATTTAAAAATTGTAAGAAAAAGAACATTTTGTACAGTATAGTTAAGTTAAATATAGTTCAAAAATAAGCAGAAGTATAGATTACAGTGATAAGTTACAGTGATATACATCACAATGTGATGCTTTGATATAAATATATATTGTAAAGTATTTTCCACAACTATGGAATACATCCATCACCTCACATGCCATTAGTGTGTATGTATCTGTGTGTGTGTGTGTGTTAAGAATGCTTAACATCTAGTCTTAGCAAATTTCAAGTATACAATATAGTATTATCAAAAAGAGTTCCCATGATGTATTTTTGATACCCCCAAACTTATTCATCTTATAACTGAAAGTTTATATCATTTGAATAACATGGTCCTATTTCCTCCACCCCACAGGCCCTACCAATCATCATTCTACTCTGTTTCATTGAATTGGACTATATTCATTGTTTCAGATTCTGCATATAAGTGAGAATATACAGAATTTGTTTTTATCTATCTGGTTTATTTCACTTAGTATATTGTCCTCCAGCTTCATTAATGTTGTCACCAATGGCAGGATTTCCTTTTTTCTTATGGCTGAGGACACAATATTGATGGATAATATATATCATATATTTATCATATATATCATAAACATGCTGCATTTTCTTTATTCCTTCATCTGTAGAGGAACACTTATGTTGTTTTCATATCTCAGCTATTGTGAGTAATGCTGCAATGAATATTTGAGTGCAAATATTTCTTCCGGATACTGATTTTGTTTCCTTCAGATATATACCCATAAGTGGGAATGCTGGATCATATAGTAGTTCTGTTTTTAATTTCTTGAAACAATTCCATTTGTTTTCCATATTGTCTGTCTTAATTTTCATTCCCATCAACAGTGTACAAGGGTTTCCTTTTTTCTTCACCTTCACTAACTTTTGTTATACCACATCTTTTTGATAAAAGCTATCCTACCGAATGTGAAATGATATTTCTTTGTGATTTTGATTTGCATTTCCCTGATGATTGATGATGTTAAGAATCTTTTCATGTGCTTGTTGGCTATTTATATGTCTTTAGAAAAATATCTATTCAGGTCTTTACCCTCAAGGCAAATTTTTAAATTACATTATTTGGTCTTTGATATTGCATTCTATGAGTTCATGTAGATGAATACTTTACATGTTTTAGATATTAATCCCTTATTAGATGTAGAGTTTGCAAGTATTTTCTCCCATTTCATAGGTTGCATTTTCATTTTGTTTATTTTTTCCTTTGCTGTGCAGGAACTTAATTTGTTTCAGTTCCACTTATGTATTTTGTTTTTGTTGTATGTGTTTATGATACTATAGTCAAGAAATCATTGTCCAATAAAGAAAAAAAAAAAAACGAAATCATTTCCAAGACCAATAACAAGGAGAATTCCCCCTCCTTTAGGAAATTTAAGACTTCATATCTCACACTTAAATTGTTTATTATATTCTATACTTACATTTTTAATCCATTTTGAGTTAATTATTGTGACTGGTATATAGTAGAGGTCCAGTTTAATTCATTTGCATGTGGATATCTAGTTTTCCCAGTACCTTTTATTGAAGAGATCATTCTTTTCCCATTGTGTTCTTGATACTTTTGTCAGAGAATAGTTTAATGTTTGTGTGTGGGATTATTTCTGGGCTTTCTTTGTTCTTCCATTGGTCTATATGTCTATTTACACACCAGTACCATACTGTTTCAGTAACAGTATCTTTATAATATATTTTTAAAATTAAGAAGCTTGTTATCTCCAGGTATCAGAGCTTTGTTCTGCTTTCTCAATTTTATTTTGATTATTTGGGGTCCTCTGTAACTCCATTTTAATTTTAAGATCCTTTTTCTATTTCTATAAAAGATGCCATAGGATTTTGATAGCCCTTGTGTTGAACTATAAATCTCATGGGGCAATATGGAAGTTTAACAGTATAAAGTCATCCAACCCATGAACACAGGATGTCTTTTCATTTATTTATGTTTTCTTTAACTTCTTTAATCAATGACATAGTTTTCAGTGTACAGATTTTTCACCTCCTTGGTTAAATTTATTCCTAATTATTTTATTATTTCTGAGACTATTGTAAAGGGGATTTTTTCCTGACTTCTTTTCAGTTGTTCATTGTTAGTGTATAGAAATATAACTGATTTTGGGGACATCTTGGTGGCTTGGTTGGTTAAATGTCTGCTTTCTGCTCAAGTCATGATCCCTGGATCCTGGGATCAAGTCCTACATTGGACTCCTTGCTCAGTGGGGAGCCTGCTTCACCCTCTTCCTGCCACTCCCCCTATTTGTGCCCTCTCTCATTCTTTGAAAAATAAATTAAAAAAAATTTTTAAAAAACAAATGTAATTTATTTTTGTACATTGATTTTGTATCCTGCAAATTTACTGAATTCATTCATTATTTCTAAGGTTTTTTTTTTTAATGGAGTATAAGGGATTTTTGTATATAATTTGAGTCACCTCAAAGAGTAACAAATATACTTCTTCCCTTCCAAAGCCTTTTTATTTATTTTTTCTTATCCAATATCTCTAGCCTGACTACCAGCACTGTGTTGAATAAAACTGGCAAGAGTAGGCTACCTTGTCTTATTGCTGATCTTAAAAGGAAAAGCTTTAAACTTTTTACCACTGAATATGTTGTAAGCTGTGGGCTTCTCATATATGGTATTTATTAGATTTGGGTACAATTTTTCTAACCTAATTTGTTGAGAGTAGTCATGAAAAATGTTGAATTCTGTCAAATGTTTTTCTGCATCTATCAGGACTATCACATTTTTTTAAAGATTTTATTTATTTATTAGACAGAGATCACAGGAAGGCAGAGAGGCAAGCAGAGAGAGAAGAAGGGAATCAGGTTCCCCACTGAGCGAAGAGCCTGATGAAGGCTCAATCCCAGGGTCCTGGGATCATGACCTGAGCCAAGGCATAAGCTTTAACCCACTGAGCCACCCAAGCGCCCCAATCACATGACTTTTATACTTCACTTTGTTAGTGTGGTGTATCACATTTATTTATTTGAATATGGTGAATAATACTTGCATCAAAAAGATAAGTCATATGGAGGAGTCAAGATGGTGGAGAAGTAGCAAGCTGAGACTGCTTCAGCTAGCCGGAGATCAGCTAGATAGCTTATCTAAAGATTGCAAACACCTGAAAATCCATCGGCAGACTGAAGAGAAGAAGAACAGCAATTCTGGAAACAGAAAAACAACCACTTTCTGAAAGGTAGGACCGGCGGAGAAGTGAATCCAAAGCGACGGGAAGATAGACCCCGGGGGGAGGGGCCGGCTCCCGGCAAGCGGCGGAGCAACCGCGCACAAAATCAGGACTTTTAAAAGTCTGTTCCGCTGAGGGACATCAGTCCAGAGGCTAAACCGGGGCGAAGCCCACGCGGGGTCAGCGTGGCCTCAGGTCCCGCAGGGTCACAGAAGGATCGGGGGTGTCTGAGTGTCGCAGAGCTTGCGGGTATTGGAACGGGAAAGCCGGCTACAGAGACAGAGCCGACAGTAAGCGCGCAGCTCGGTGTTACCTTGAACCGATCGCAGGCTCGGTGAGCTCGGAGCGCGGCCGGAGGTCAGGCAGACGGGAGTAACTGGGCGCTGTTCTCTGAGGGCGCACTGAGGAGTGGGGCCCTGGGCTCTCGGCTCCTCCGGGCCGGAGACCAGGAGGCCGCCATTTGTGTTCCCGTCCTCCGGAACTCTACGGAAAGCGCTCAGGGAACAAAAGCTCCTGAAAGCAAACCTGAGCGGATTACTCACCCCGGCCCCGGGTAAGGGCGATGTAATTCCGCCTGGGGCAAAGACACTTGAGAATCACTACAACAGGCCCCTCCCCCAGAAGATCAACAAGAAATCCAGCCGAGACCAAGTTCACATACCAAGGAGTGCGGTTTCAATACCAAGGAGAGCAGCAGAATTCCAGAGGAGGAGAAAGCCAAGCACGGAACTCATGGCTTTTTTCCTGTGATTTTTTTTTAGTCTTGCAGTTAATTTAATTTTTTCTTTTTCATTTTTTTTTCTTTCTTTTTTTCTTTTTCTTCTCGCCTTCGGGTAAATTTTTTTTTTTTTTTTAACTGTTACCTTTTTCTTTTTTAACGATTTTTTACTAGTTTATCTAATATATATTTTTTTCTTTTTTACATTTTTCTCAGGTGTTTTCTTTTTTTAAAAAAATTTTTTTTCTTTTCTTTTTTTTTCTTTCTTCCTTTTTGAACCTCTTTTTATCCCCTTTCTCCCCACTCATGATTTTGGATCTCTTCTAATTTAGTTAAAGCATATTTTCCTGGGGTTGTTGCCACCCTTTTAGTATTTTACTTGCCCCTTTATTTACTCTTATCTGGCCAAAATGACAAGACGTAAAAATTCAACGCAAAAAAAAGAACAAGAGGCAGTACCGAAGGCTAGGGACCTAATCAATACAGACATCGGTAATATGTCAGATCTAGAGTTCAGAATGACAATTCTCAAGGTTCTAGCCGGGCTCGAAAAAGGCATAGAAGATATTAGAGAAACCCTCTCGAGAGATATAAAAGCCCTTTCTGGAGAAATAAAAGAACTAAAATCTAACCAAGTTGAAATCAAAAAAGCTATTAATGAGGTGCAATCAAAAATGGAGGCTCTCACTGCTAGGATAAATGAGGCAGAAGAAAGAATTAGTGATATAGAAGACCAAATGACAGAGAATAAAGAAGCTGAGCAAAAGAGGGACAAACAGCTACTGGACCACGAGGGGAGAATTCGAGAATTAAGTGACACCATAAGACGAAATAACATTAGAATAATTGGGATTCCAGAAGAAGAAGAAAGAGAGAGGGGAGCAGAAGGTATACTGGAGAGAATTCTTGGGGAGAATTTCCCCAATATGGCAAAGGGAACGAGCATCAAAATTCAGGAGGTTCAGAGAACGCCCCTCAAAATCAATAAGAATAGGCCCACACCCCGTCACCTAATAGTAAAATTTACAAGTCTCAGTGACAAAGAGAAAATCCTGAAAGCAGCCCGGGAAAAGAAGTCTGTAACATACAATGGTAAAAATATTAGATTGGCAGCTGACTTATCCACAGAGACCTGGCAGGCCAGAAAGAGCTGGCATGATATTTTTAGAGCACTAAACGAGAAAAACATGCAGCCCAGAATACTATATCCAGCTAGGCTATCATTGAAAATAGAAGGAGAGATTAAAAGCTTCCAGGACAAACAACAACTGAAAGAATTTGCAAATACCAAACCAGCTCTACAGGAAATATTGAAAGGGGTCCTCTAAGCAAAGAGAGAGCCTACAAGTGGTAGATCAGAAAGGAACAGAGACCATATACAATAACAGTCACCTTACAGGCAATACAATGGCACTAAATTCATATCTCTCAATAGTTACCCTGAATGTGAATGGGCTAAATGCCCCTGTCAAAAGACACAGGGTATCAGAATGGATAAAAAAACAAAACCCATCTATATGTTGCCTCCAAGAAACTCATTTTAAGCCCGAAGACACCTCCAGATTTAAAGTGAGGGGGTGGAAAAGAATTTACCATGCTAATGGACATCAGAAGAAAGCAGGAGTGGCAATCCTTATATCAGATCAATTAGATTTTAAGCCAAAGACTATAATAAGAGATGAGGAAGGACACTATATCATACTCAAAGGGTCTGTCCAACAAGAAGATTTAACAATTTTAAATATCTATGCCCCCAACGTGGGAGCAGCCAACTATATAAACCAATTAATAACAAAATCAAAGAAACACATCAACAACAATACAATAATAGTAGGGGACTTTAACACTCCCCTCACTGAAATGGACAGATCATCCAAGCAAAAGATCAGCAAGGAAATAAAGGCCTTAAACGACACACTGGACCAGATGGACATCACAGATATATTCAGAACATTTCATCCCAAAGCAACAGAATACACATTCTTCTCTAGTGCACATGGAACATTCTCCAGAATAGATCACATCCTCGGTCCTAAATCAGGACTCAACCGGTATCAAAAGATTGGGATCATTCCCTGCATATTTTCAGACCACAATGCTCTAAAGCTAGAACTCAACCACAAAAGGAAGTTTGGAAAGAACCCAAATACATGGAGACTAAACAGTATCCTTCTAAAGAATGAATGGGTCAACCGGGAAATTAAAGAAGAATTGAAAAAAATCATGGAAACAAATGATAATGAAAATACAACGGTTCAAAATCTGTGGGACACAATAAAGGCAGTCCTGAGAGGAAAATATATAGCGGTACAAGCCTTTCTCAAGAAACAAGAAAGGTCTCAGGTACACAACCTAACCCTACACCTAAAGGAGCTGGAGAAAGAACAAGAAAGAAACCCTAAGCCCAGCAGGAGAAGAGAAATCATAAAGATCAGAGCAGAAATCAATGAAATAGAAACCAAAAAAACAATAGAAAAAATCAACGAAAGTAGGAGCTGGTTCTTTGAAAGAATTAATAAAATTGATAAACCCCTGGCCCGACTTATCAAAAAGAAAAGAGAAAGGACCCAAATAAATAAAATCATGAATGAAAGAGGAGAGATCACAACTAACACCAAAGAAATACAAACTATTATAAGAACATACTATGAGCAACTCTACGGCAATAAATTCGACAATCTGGAAGAAATGGATGCATTCCTAGAAACATATAAACTACCACAACTGAACCAGGAAGAAATAGAAAGCCTGAACAGACCCATAACCAGTGAGGAGATTGAAACAGTCATTAAAAATCTCCAAACAAACAAAAGCCCAGGGCCAGATGGCTTCCCGGGGGAATTCTACCAAACATTTAAAGAAGAACTAATTCCTATTCTCCTGAAACTGTTCCAAAAAATAGAAATGGAAGGAAAACTTCCAAACTCATTTTATGAGGCCAGCATCACCTTGATCCCAAAACCAGACAAGGATCCCACCAAAAAAGAGACCTATAGACCAATATCCTTGATGAACACAGATGAGAAAATACTTAACAAAATACTAGCCAATAGGATTCAACAGTACATTAAAAAGATTATTCACCACGACCAAGTGGGATTTATTCCAGGGCTGCAAGGTTGGATAAACATCCGCAAATCAGTCAATGTGATACAACACATCAATAAAAGAAAAAACAAGAACCATATGATACTTTCAATAGATGCTGAAAAAGCATTTGACAAAGTACAGCATCCCTTCCTGATCAAAACTCTTCAAAGTGTAGGGATAGAGGGCACATACCTCAATATCATCAAAGCCATCTATGAAAAACCCACCGCAAATATCATTCTCAATGGAGAAAAACTGAAAGCTTTTCCACTAAGGTCAGGAACACGGCAGGGATGTCCATTATCACCACTGCTATTCAACATAGTACTAGAGGTCCTAGCCTCAGCAATCAGACAACAAAAGGAAATTAAAGGCATCCAAATCGGCAAAGAAGAAGTCAAATTATCACTCTTCGCAGATGATATGATACTATATGTGGAAAACCCAAAAGACTCCACTCCAAAACTGCTAGAACTTATACAGGAATTCAGTAAAGTGTCAGGATATAAAATTAATGCACAGAAATCAGTTGCATTTCTCTACACCAACAGCAAGACAGAAGAAAGAGATATTAAGGAGTCAATCCCATTTACAATTGCATCCAAAACCATAAGATACCTAGGAATAAACCTAACCAAAGAGACACAGAATCTATACTCAGAAAACTATAAAGTACTCATGAAAGAAATTGAGGAAGACACAAAGAAATGGAAAAATGTTCCATGCTCCTGGATTGGAAGAATAAATATTGTGCAAATGTCTATGCTACCTAAAGCAATCTACACATTTAATGCAATTCCTATCAAAGTACCATCCATCTTTTTCAAAGAAATGGAACAAATAATGCTAAAATTTATATGGAACCAGAAAAGACCTCGAATAGCCAAAGGGATATTGAAAAAGAAAGCCAACGTTGGTGGCATCACAATTCCGGACTTCAAGCTCTATTACAAAGCTGTCATCATCAAGACAGCATGGTACTGGCACAAAAACAGACACATAGATCAATGGAACAGAATAGAGAGCCCAGAAATAGACCCTCAAATCTATGGTCAACTCATCTTCGACAAAGCAGGAAAGAATGTCCAATGGAAAAAAGACAGCCTCTTCAATAAATGGTGCTGGGAAAATTGGACAGCCACATGCAGAAAAATGAAATTGGACCATTTCCTTACACCACACACAAAAATAGACTCAAAATGGATGAAGGACCTCAATGTGCGAAAGGAATCCATCAAAATCCTTGAGGAGAACACAGGCAGCAACCTCTTTGACCTCAGCCGCAGCAACATCTTCCTAGGAACAACGCAAAAGGCAAGGGAAGCAAGGGAAAAAATGAACTATTGGGATTTTATCAAGATCAAAAGCTTTTGCACAGCAAAGGAAACAGTTAACAAAATCAAAAGACAACTGACAGAATGGGATAAGATATTTGCAAACGACATATCAGATAAAGGACTAGTGTCCAGAATCTATAAAGAACTTAGCAAACTCAACACCCAAAGAACAAATAATCCAATCAAGAAATGGGCAGAGGACATGAACAGACATTTCTGCAAAGAAGACACCCAGATGGCCAACAGACACATGAAAAAGTGCTCCATATCACTCGGCATCAGGGAAATACAAATCAAAACCACAATGAGATATCACCTCACACCAGTCAGAATGGCTAAAATCAACAAGTCAGGAAATGACAGATGCTGGCGAGGATGTGGAGAAAGGGGAACCCTCCTACACTGTTGGTGGGAATGCAAGCTGGTGCAGCCACTCTGGAAAACAGCATGGAGGTTCCTCAGAATGTTGAAAATAGAACTGCCCTATGACCCAGCAATTGCACTATTGGGTATTTACCCTAAAGATACAAACGTAGTGATCCAAAGGGGCACATGCACCCGAATGTTTATAGCAGCAATGTCCACAATAGCCAAACTATGGAAAGAACCTAGATGTCCATCAACAGATGAATGGATCAAGAAGATGTGGTATATATACACAATGGAATACTATGCAGCCATCAAAAGAAATGAAATCTTGCCATTTGCGACAACATGGATGGAACTAGAGCGAATCATGCTTAGCGAAATAAGTCAAGCAGAGAAAGACAACTATCATATGATCTCCCTGATATGAGGAAGTGGTGATGCAACATGGAGGCTTAAGTGGGTAGGAGAAGAATAAATGAAACAAGATGGGATTGGGAGGGAGACAAACCATAAGTGACTCTTAATCTCACAAAACAAACTGAGGGTTGCTGGGGGGAGGGGGTTTGGGAGAAGGGGGTGGGATTATGGACATTGGGGAGGGTATGTGCTTTGGTGAGTGCTGTAAAGTGTGTAAACCTGGTGATTCACAGACCTGTACCCCTGGGGATAAAAATATATGTTTATCAAAAAAAAAAAAAAAAAAAAAAAAAAAAGAAAGGACAAATACCCAACTTTTGTAGCAGCATGGACGGGACTGGAAGAGATTATTATGCTGAGTGAAATAAGTCAAGCAGAGAGAGTCAATTATCATATGGTTTCACTTATTTGTGGAGCATAACAAATAGCATGGAGGACATGGGGAGTTAGAGAGGAGTAGGGAGTTGGGGGAAATTGGAAGGGGAGGTGAACCATGAGAGACTATGGACTCTGAAAAACAATTTGAGGATTTTGAAGGGGTGGGGGGTGGGAGTTTGGGGTACTAGGTGGTGGGTATTATAAAGGGCACGAATTGCATGGAGCACTGGGTGGGGTGAAAAATAATGAATACTGTTATGCTGAAAATAAAAAATAAATTAAAAAAAAATAAAAAAAAAATAAAAAAAGATAAGTCATACTAGATCATGGTGTGTGATTATTTTCTATCAGGATCCATTCAGAAAACAGAAATCGCACCAGTTATTTTCTTTAAAAAATTAGTATTAAAATGATTAATGAGAATTGAATTAATGATACTTATGTAACTAAAAATAAAGAGAACACTAACATGTCATAAAATTAGGGGTGCCTGGGTGGCTCAGTGTTTTAAAGCCTCTGCCTTCAGCTCAGGTCATTATCCCAGGGTCCTGGGATGGAGCCCTGCATCCCATTGGGCTCTCCGCTCAGCGGGGAGCCTGCTTCCTCCTCACCCTCTCTCTGCCTGCCTCTCTGCCTACTTGTCTGTCTGTCAAATAAATAAATAAATAAATCTTTAAAAAAACAAAAAACCTAGCATCACCTTGATCCCAAAACCAGACAAGGATCCCATAAAAAAAAGAGAGCTATAGACCAATATCCTTGATGAACACAGATGCGAAAATTCTCACCAAAATACTAGTCAATAGGATTTAACAGTACATTAAAAGGATTTTTCACCACGACCAAGTGGGATTTATTCCAGGGCTTCAAGGTTGGTTCAACATCCGCAAATCAGTCAATGTGATACAACACATCAATAAAAGAAAGAACAAGAACCATATGATACTCTCAATAGATGCTGAAAAAGCATTTGACAAAGTACAGCATCCCTTCCTGATTAAAACTCTTCAAAGTGTAGGGATAGAGAGCACATACCTCAATATCATCAAAGCCATCTATGAAAAACCCACCACAAATATCATTCTCAATGGAGAAAAACTGAAAGCTTTTCCGCTAAGGTCAGGAACACGGCAGGGATGTTCATTATCACCACTGCTATTCAACATAGTACTAGAGGTCCTAGCCTCAGCAATCAGACAACAAAAGGAAATTAAAGGCATCCAAATCGGCAAAGAAGAAGTCAAATTATCACTCTTCGCAGATGATATGATACTATATGTGGAAAACCCAAAAGACTCCACTCCAAAACTGCTAGAACTTGTACAGGAATTCAGTAAAGTGTCAGGATATAAAATCAATGCACAGAAATCAGTTGCATTTCTCTACACCAACAGCAAGACAGAAGAAAGAGAAATTAAGGAGTCAATCCCATTTACAATTGCACCCCAAACCATAAGATACCTAGGAATAAACCTAACCAAAGAGGCACAGAATCTATACTCAGAAAACTATAAAGTACTCATGAAAGAAATTGAGGAAGACACAAAGAAATGGAAAAATGTTCCATGCTCCTGGATGGGAAGAATAAATATTGTGCAAATGTCTATGCTACCTAAAGCAATCTACACATTTAATGCAATTCCTATCAAAGTACCATCCATCTTTTTCAAAGAAATGGAACAAATAATTCTAAAATTTATATGGAACCAGAAAAGACCTCGAATAGCCAAAGGGATATTGAAAAAGAAAGCCAACGTTGGTGGCATCACAATTCCAGACTTCAAGCTCTATTACAAAGCTGTCATCATCAAGATAGCATGGTACTGGCACAAAAACAGACACATAGATCAATGGAACAGAATAGAGAGCCCAGAAATAGACCCTCAAATCTATTGTCAACTCATCTTCGACAAAGCAGGAAAGAATGTCCAATGGAAAAAAGACAGCCTCTTCAATAAATGGTGCTGGGAAAATTGGACAGCCACATGCAGAAAAATGAAATTGGACCATTTCCTTACACCACACACAAAAATAGACTCAAAATGGATGAAGGACCTCAATGTGCGAAAGGAATTCATCAAAATCCTTGAGGAGAACACAGGCAGCAACCTCTTCGACCTCAGCCACAGCAACATCTTCCTAGGAACAACGCAAAAGGCAAGGGAAGCAAGGGCAAAAATGAACTATGGGATTTCATCAAGATCAAAAGCTTTTGCACAGCAAAGGAAATAGTTAATAAAATCAAAAGACAGCTGACAGAATGGGAGAAGATATTTGCAAACACATATCAGATAAAGGACTAGTGTCCAAAATCTATAAAGAATTTAGCAAACCAAAACCCAAAGAACAAATAATCCAATCAAGAAATGGGCAGAGGACATGAACAGACATTTCTGCAAAGAAGACATCCAGATGGCCAACAGACACATGAAAAAGTGCTCCATATCAGTCGGCATCAGGGAAATACAAATCAAAACCACAATGAGATATCACTTCACACCAGTCAGAATGGCTAAAATCAACAAGTCAGGAAATGACAGATGCTGGTGAGGATGCGGAGAAAGTGGAACCCTCCTACACTGTTGGTGGGAATGCAAGCTGGTGCAGCCACTCTGGAAAACAGCATGGAGGTTCCTCAAAATGTTGAAAATAGAACTGCCCCATGACCCAGCAATTGCACTATTGGGTATTTACCCTAAAGATACAAATGTAGTGATCCAAAGGGGCACATGCACCCGAATGTTTATAGCAGCAATGTCCACAATAGCCAAACTATGGAAAGAACCTAGATGTCCATCAACAGATGAATGGATCAAGAAGATGTGGTATATATACACAATGGAATACTATGCAGCCATTAAAAGAAATGAAATCTTGCCTTTTGCGACAACATGAATGGAACTAGAGCGTATCATGCTTAGCGAAATAAGTCAAGCGGAGAAAGACAACTATCATATGATCTCCCTGATATGAGGAAGTGGTAATGCAACATGGGGGCTTAAGTGGGTAGAAGAAGAATCAATGAAACGAGATGGAATTGGGAGGGAGACAAACCATAAGTGACTCTTAATCTCACAAAACAAACTGAGGGTTGCTGGGGAGAGGGAAGTTGGGAGAAGGGGGTGTGATTATGGACATTGGGGAGGGTATGTGCTTTGGTGAGTGCTGTGAAGTGTGTAAACCTGGTGATTCACAGACCTGTACCCCCGGGGATAAAAATATATGTTTATAAAAAATAAAAATAAAAAAAATTAAAAATTAAAAAAATAAAAATAAAAGAAAATAAATAAACTAAAATATTTCATAGAATTAGCAAGTATAGAAAGCAGCTTACACTCCTAAGGCTAGGGAACGAAGGAAAGAAACATTGGAATTATTGCAACTTAGAAGTTTGGAGGAGCTTCATAGAGCTGAGGCTGGAACGGGTGAGAAGCAGCAGAGCTCAAATGCGAATGATGTCTCCATGTTTAGAGGAGGAATCCTGTGGGACAAGAACATCAAAATCTGTTGAGAATGTGCTGGCTGGCTGGGGCTGGTATCTCCTAGGGAGAAAGAAATGGTTTTAATACAAACTGGATTTAACTATTGGAATGCCTGGGTGGCTCATTTGGTTAAGCATCTATCTCTTGATTTCAGCTCAGTTCATGATCACAGGGTTGTGAGGTCTAGCCTTGCATGAGGCTTTGTGCTGGGCATGGAGCCTGCTTAAGATACTTTCTCTCCCTTTCTTTTTGCTCCTCTCCTCCACTTGCTCATGTGTGTGCATGTGATGTTCTCTCTCTCTCTCTTTAAACAAAACAAAACAAAAACTGGATTTAGCTATTGTGACAGGTACAACTGTCAACATCAGGATGAAGAATCATGCCAGAATAATGCTTCCAGGAACAGAAAACAGACAAGAAGTCAATCAGAAGCAAACAAAAAATGAACTCTCCTCCTTCCTCAGCTTTTCCATTTTCTCCATTTTCCATCTCCATTGGAAAAAGCTAAGAGGACACAGCTGGAAAAGCAGAAGAGTGGTTTGCAGAATTTCAGTTGCAACCTCTCAAGATGAGTATAGAAGGTTATGTTCGGAGCTGAGAGGCCAGAACTTAACGACTGATGTATCATAGCAATCTACATGACTTAATGCACAGAGAGAACAGATAAAGTCTAAGAATTTGGTATTCTTTCTGCATCCACTGAAGTAGCTATCACTTTCCTCTCCATCAATGAAAGGTGGAACACTGGAAATTTTGGAATCACATGTTGTATCAAGTACATGCCAGATTGTGGGACTCAATCATCTTATCTACCCAAAGTCTGAAGGTGAATCTTGACTTTCCAGACAATAAGGAAATAATCCAAAGATGAAATTTCAAAATAAGAAATATAAGAAAATAAGAGCTCTGCAGAATATCTCAAGCACAATTTAAATCAAAAGAGTTTTAAAAAATCAAATTTACTGAGAGGTAATTTGTATTTGATCTGCTCTCCAGGCTAATTCTGCAGGCTCTAATTTGAATTGTGTGGCAGTTGGTTAGTACTATAAACTGGCCTCATCAAGCCTCCTCCATAACAATGTCTAACATATGGAATCATTTATCACAAGCCTGAAAAAAATTCACAAGAACAAATTTGTTCTTTCCTACTTCTCTCAGGAAGGACATATACTGTATCCAAATTTTAATTAATAGCATACTTAATCCTTGGAAGGTTATATAATTTGTCCAAGGTAGCAAATTAAAATATTGTTTTTATTTCATAGATCATAAAAATAAATCACTCTATTCATACTTTTTTTTTTACCAGTCTTAGTTTCTTATTTTTAAATTCAAGCCAGGTATGTAAGTTATCAATTCATATTTCCATCCAAAAAATACACAAAATACTTATTTACAGAATGATATTCTAGAAGCATCTTACAAGTGGCTTCCAACAATTTTCAGGACATGTTAAACTCAGCCATTATTAATGATGAAATTATTTAAACTTGCAATTCTATTAAAACTGAAGTAATAAATACTCAAAACTCATTACTTTCTACCTGACTGTATTTTATAATTATTTATAATTATATTTTATAATTAACTATGCTCTGGAGGTATTTATGTCTACTATATCTTTATGGTAGAATTGTTACATAATGATGTGCTACTGCATGTCTCTTCTCAACTCTATGTTCACCAATATCGATTTGATAGATTGAATTCAGCTATAGTGAGATAATTTACACCTCAGAAATTGGCAGAAACTATAAATCAAGACTATTTATTGCCTTGCTGTTTAACACAGAGGTTGATAAAAAAAATCCTGTGGATCAAACCCACCCAATGCCTCTTCTTGTACATAGCTTTTTAACATGGCCCAACCCATTTACTTACATAATGCCTAGGGTTGCTTTGGAAATACAAAGATAGAGTTGAATTATAACCTTATGATCTGCAAAACCTAAACTACTTACTCTCTGGCCCTTTACAAAAAAAGTTTACTAACTTCTGGTACAGAGTTAGCAAAGTGATGAAAAAAGATTAACAATGTAGATTAAATGTGTCATGTCTGTAGCAGATATATAGCACAATGCGGATGGTCTAAAGCAGAAAAAAGAGGAAATATTCTTCCAGTGTTATTTGATTTGAGAAGAAAAATTCTCCATCATTAATGGTTGAGTAAATTTCTACATATGTTAAAAGTTGAAAGAAGCTTTGGTTTAATATAATTTTATGATGGTGAATAATAACTACTATTTATATGAGATCATAGTAGATCATGTCACATCTACTGACAATAAATCTGAAAAAAAATCAGTTGATTGGACTACAACACTAATGTCAAATCATGGTTGAGTTGCAACCAACCATAGGCTGGTTAAGAGTAGGTAGGTATAAGAATAGGTTGGTTAAGATTAAGAGCATAGCAAAAGTCAGTGACAACGTTCTGTGAGAATCAATAGCTATATGGAATTTACAAGGAAAAGTATATTTTATTCTTATTTATAAATTGTGTGCTTCATATACCTTATTTTTGTAAAATTTATAACAAACCTGTGTAAGTTTATATACACCTATTTTTTCCTCACAGAGGAAACATTTAATAGCCCATTACTGTATGGGAGAAACATTTTTAAATATTCATTTTAAAAATATTTGCTGTAAGTTATAAAAATAAATATAACATAAATAAAAGTAAATATTACTCATTAAAATTTATGCATAATCTTTATATAGGGTTAATATAATGTTCAAATATCAGAGTTAAGTGCATCTCCTTGGGCTATCAATCATTTGAGAAATGAATCTGTTCAGAAAGGATAGCAAAAGATGATTTTAAGCACACTTAAATCCTGAGAATGTTGACCTAAAAAGTAACTGAAATATTTCTGTCCTTTGACTTGGGTTATTAAAAATAAGATTTTAAGATTTGATTTAATATGGAGACATCAAATTTAACTTTAAAAATGATACAGAGCTGTTATAAGAATAATTTGCTGCTCAAGAGTTTGGGCCCACTCCAATATAGGAAGACTCACAGCCTTCTGGAAACTAAGCAGCACTTAGGAAAAATGAATCATCCAAAATAACAAATCTTTGCCTGTTCACTCTAAAATTATAAAGCAGATAACAAGACTCTGCTCAAATTCCTTTAGTGGCTCCTCCTAAAATTTAGAGTCTATACTCCTTAATATGCCAGTCCCATATCTGTGTATTCCCCACCCTCTATCCTAGCACTTCTGTAGCAACACTGGCTTCCTTGCTGTTCCTGGAAAATATTTGACCTACCTAAAGGCACTTGCACTTGCCTTTCCCCTCCATCTAGCATAACATTGCCCTAGATTGTCATATTGTTATTCTTCGTATTTCTCTGCTCAAATGTTATCCCTGAGAACTTTTTTCAGACCATGCTCCCTCAATACTGTTATTTTTCCCTATCTTTCTCTGTCCTATTTGTCTGACATATTTATTTTCACCATGCATCCCATATAGACATCATTTTGTTTGTTAACTGTTCTCTATTTTTTTTTCTTCTCCCACTAGAATGTGAGTATAGGAGATGAGATTTTTGGTTTCTTCTTCACAGTGTTGTTGATGCTTAAAGAGCACCTGGAAAGTAATAGCTGCTCAATAAATTGTTGAAATAGATTATTGAAAGAGAAAAGAAGAAAGGAATGGAGGAAGGCAGGAAGGAAAATTTTCTTTCCTCTAATATAATCTGCAAAACACTTTTTAACCAAAAGATATATACCATTTTGGAGAAAAAACAGACATATTCTGACCTACCCTTTTAATTCTCATTTTCACATTTTATTTGTCTCTCATGCTGGGCACCTTGTGACTCTTTGTACTTTTGAAGCAATTAAGGTTATTTTTTAGTTATTTCTTTTTAAATTTAAATTAAATAATTAACATATAATATATAATTAGATTCAGAGGTAGAGGTCCATGATTCCTGTCTGATTATATTCTCTTTTATAAAAATTGTTATTTATTTATTTCTGGTTTCAGTCTCTTCTGATTTGTTTACTGTATGTTCTCTGCAGTACTTGTTGCCATTTTAGTATTTGGTTCTCTCATTTATCTGTTCTTTTCTGGACAGAATGACAAGACAGAAAAACTCACCTCAAGAAGATAGAACAAGAGGGAGAATTGACTGCCAGGGACATAATCAGTATGGATATAAGTAAGCTATTGAAACTAAAGTTCAGAATAACAATTTATAAAGATTCTAGCTGGGCTTCGAAAGAAACAGAAGATACTAGAGAGTCCCTTTCTGGAAAAATAAAATAATTAAAATCTAATCAAGTTGAAATAAAAAAGACTATTAATGAGATGTAATAAAAAATGGAGGTTCAAATTGCTAGGATAAATGAGGCAGAAGAGAGAATTAGTGATATAGAAGACAAACTGATGGAGAATAAAGGAACTGAGAAAAAGAGAACTAAACAACTACTGGGTCATGAGGGGAGAATTCAAGAGGTAAGTGATACCATAAAGTGAAACAATATTAGAATAATTGGGATCCCAGAAGAAGAGGAAAAAGAAAGGGGCGGCAGGAAGTATATTTACCAAATTATACCTGAGAACTTCCCTAAACTTGGAAAGGAAACAGACATTCAAGTCCAGGAGGCACAGAGAACCACCCTCAAAATCAATAAGAATAGGTTATATCTCATTGTGGTTTTGATTTGTATTTCCCTGATGCCGAGTGATATGGAGCACTTTTTCATTGTCTGTTCGCCATCTGGATGTCTTCTTTGCAGAAATGTCTGTTCATGTCCTCTGCCCATTTCTTGATTGGATTATTTGTTCTTTGGGTGTTGAGTTGGCTAAGTTCTTTATAGATTCTGGACACTAGTCCTTTATCTGATATGTCGTTTGCAAATATCTTCTCCCATTCTGTCAGTTGTCTTTTGATTTTGTTAACTGTTTTCTTTGCTGTGCAAAAGCTTTTGATCTTGATGAAACCCCAATAGTTCATTTTTTCCCTTGCTTCCCTTGCCTTTTGCGTTGTTCCTAGGAAGATGTTGCTGCGGCAGAGGTCGAAGAGGTTGCTGCCCGTGTTCTCCTCAAAGATTTTGATGGATTCCTTTCGTACATTGAGGTCCTTCATCCATTTTGAGTCTATTTTTGTGTGTGGTGTAAGGAAATGGTCCAATTTCATTTTTCTGCATGTGGCTGTCCAATTTTCCCAGCACCATTTATTGAAGAGGCTGTCTTTTTTCCATTGGACATTCTTTCCTGCTTTGTCGAAGATGAGTTGACCATAGATTTGAGGGTCTATTTCTGGGCTCTCTATTCTGTTCCATTGATCTATGTGTCTGTTTTTGTGCCAGTACCATGCTGTCTTGATGATGACAGCTTTGTAATAGAGCTTGAAGTCCGGAATTGTGATGCCACCAATGTTGGCTTTCTTTTTCAATATCCCTTTGGCTATTCGAGGTCTTTTCTGGTTCCATATAAATTTTAGCATTATTTGTTCCATTTCTTTGAAAAAGATGGATGGTACTTTGATAGGAATTGCATTAAATGCGTAGATTGCTTTAGGTAGTATAGACATTTTCACAATATTTATTCTTCCAATCCAGGAGCATGGAACATTTTTCCATTTCTTTGTGTCTTCCTCAATTTCTTTCATGAGTACTTTATAGTTTTCTGAGTATAGATTCTGTGTCTCTTTGGTTAGGTTTATTCCTAGGTATCTTATGGTTTTGGATGCAATTGTAAATGGGATTGACTCCTTAATATCTCTTTCTTCTGTCTTGCTGTTGGTGTAGAGAAATGCAACTGATTTCTGTGCATTGATTTTATATCCTGACACTTTACTGAATTCCTGTACAAGTTCTAGCAGTTTTGGAGTGGAGTCTTTTGGGTCTTCCACATATAGTATCATATCATCTGCGAAGAGTGATAATTTGATTTCTTCTTTGCCGATTTGGATGCCTTTAATTTCCTTTTGTTGTCTGATTGCTGAGGCTAGGACCTCTAGTACTATGTTGAATAGCAGTGGTGATAATGGACATCCCTGCCGTGTTCCTGACCTTAGCGGAAAAGCTTTCAGTTTTTCTCCATTGAGAATGATATTTGCGGTGGGTTTTTCATAGATGGCTTTGATGATATTGAGGTATGTGCCCTCTATCCCTACACTTTGAAGAGTTTTGATCAGGAAGGGATGCTGTACTTTGTCAAATGCTTTTTCAGCATCTATGGAGAGTATCATATGGTTCTTGTTCTTTCTTTTATTGATGTGTTGTATCACATTGACTGATTTGCGGATCTCACACCAGTCCGAATGGCTAAAATCAACAAGTCAGGAAATGACAGATGCTGGCGAGGATGCGGAGAAAGGGGAACCCTCCTACACTGTTGGTGGGAATGCAAGCTGGTGCAGCCACTCTGGAAAACAGCATGGAGGTTCCTCAAAATGTTGAAAATAGAACTGCCCTATGACCCAGCAATTGCACTATTGGGTATTTACCCTAAAGATACAAATGTAGTGATCCAAAGGGGCACATGCACCCGAATGTTTATAGCAGCAATGTCCACAATAGCCAAACTATGGAAAGAACCTAGATGTCCATCAACAGATGAATGGATCACGAAGATGTGGTATATATACACAATGGAATACTATGCAGCCATCAAAAGAAATCAAATCTTGCCATTTGCAACAACATGGATGGAACTAGAGCGTATCATGCTTAGCGAAATAAGTCAAGCAGAGAACGACAACTATCATATGATATCCCTGATATGAGGAAGTGGTGATGCAACATGGAGGCTTAAGTGGGTAGAAGAAGAATCAATGAAACAAGATGGGATTGGGAGGGAGACAAACCATAAGTGATTCTTAATCTCACAAAACAAACTGAGGGTTGCTGGGGGGAGGGGGTTTGGGAGAAGGGGGTGGGATTATGGACATTGGGGAGGGTATGTGATTTGGTGAGTGCTGTGAAGTGTGTAAACCTGGTGATTCACAGACCTGTACCCCTGGGGATAAAAATATATGTTTATAAAAAATAAAAAATTAAAAAATAAATAAATAAATAAATAAATAAAAATCCAAAAAAAAAAAAATAAGAATAGGTTAACACCCCAACATATGAATGTAACTTGAAAATCTCAGAAACAAAGAGAAAATCCTGAAACCATCTTGAGACAAAAGATCTGTATCCTACAAGGATAAAACCGTTGGACTGGCAGCAGTCCTATCCACAGAGACCTGGCAGGCAAGAAAGGACTGGTATGATATATTCAGGCTGCTAAATGAGCAAATTATGCAGGCAAGAATACTTTATCCAGCTAGGATGTCATTCAAAATAGAATGATAAATAAAGAGCTTCCAGGACAAACAGAAACTAAAAGAATTTGTGACCACTAAACCAGCCCCACAGGAAATATTAAAAGGATCCTTTAAGTGAAGAGAGAGCCCAAATGTAATATAGATCAGAAACAGAGATAATATACAGAAACAGTGGCTTTACACATAATACACTAGTACTAAATTCATATCTTTCAATAGTTACTCTGAATGTAAATGTGCTAACTGCCCCAATCAAAAGACACAGGGTATCAGATTGCATAACAAACAAGACCCATTGGTATGCTGTCTGCAAGAGACTCATTTTAGACCCAAAGTCACCTGTATATTGAAAGTGAGGGGGTGGAAAAAATGATTAATGGCCATCAGCAGGAAGCTAGTGTGGCAACCCTTATTTCAAACAAATCAAATTTTAAACCAAAGACTGTAATAAGAGATGAGGAAGGGCATTGCATCATATTTAAAGGGTCTATTCAACAAGAAGATCTAACAATTGTGAATATTTATGCCCCTAACATGGGGGCAACCAGTTATATAAACCAATTATTAACAAAATTAAAGAAATGTATTGATAATAATATAAAAACAGTAGGGGACTTTAACACCCTACTCACTGCAATGAACACATCCTCTAAGTAGAAGAACTATAAAGAAACAAGAGTTTTGAATGACACCCATGAAGATGCCAATATCTGTGACAAATTCCAAATTAAAATAATTATGCTAGGTAGATTTCCATTATTTTACACTAGATTAGAAAACACAAAGATGTAGGCATTGTTTTATTTATCCCCCAGGTAGGTTTAATGTTACATTTTTGTAACACAACCTAACAAATTTATACTGAGTGCCTAATGAACCAGATGGGCATCACAGATATATTCAGACATTCTATACTAAAGCAACAGAATACACATTCTTCTTAGTGCACATGAAACATTCTCCAGAATAGATTACATACTGGGTCACAAATCAGGTCTCAAATAATAGCAAAAGATTGGGATCATTCCCTGCACATTTTCAGACCATAATGTCTTGAAACTGTCAATCACAAAAGGGAATTTGGAAAGAATTTGAATACATGAAGGCTAAAGAGCATCCTGCTAAAGAATGAATGGCCAAGGAGGAAATTAAAGAAAAATATAAAAAATAACAGAAACAAATGAAAATGAGGGCACAACTGTTCAAAGCCTTTGGAATGCAGCAAAAGTCATCCCAAGGGAGAAGTATATAGCAATACGTGCCTTTCTCAAGAAACAAGGAAGGTCTAAAATACACAGCCTAAACTTACACCTAAGGGAGCTAGGGAAAGAACAGCAAATAAGACCTAAATCCTGTAATTAAGATTTTTTATCGTTTCTGTTTTTGATAAGAAAATTAACTTCCTGTCTAAGTTGAAAGTTAGAAGCAAAAAAGAAAAACAATCTCTCATTTATCTGTTAATCCCCTGTATATTAGGTAAAAATAAAAACTCTAAAATACTTCATATGACACAATAAACTATTTCTCAATGCAGCCAACTGTATTTTCCTGTTAATTTTTTTATGCTTACCATTGTGAAGACTTTTGTAATATTGAGTATGAGATACTATATTGACAGTGATTATAGCTAAAAGAGCAATTCAATAGCTTTAGATACTGAGATTTACCTACCCAAAAGCAAAAATTTATACCCATGATAATCACTAAAGCTCCACTGCTCCAGGGATTCTAATTTCTTGACTAAATCTGTGTTTTAGTTCATATCTAGTGTCAGGAAGATGCCCATCTCTGTGACAAATTCCAAATTAAAATAATTAGCCTAGGTAGATTTCCATTCTTTTACATTAGATTAGAAAAGGGAAAGGTGTAGACATTGATTTATTTACCCCCCAGGTAGGTTTAATTTTACATCTTTGTAACACAACCTAACAAATTTATATTGAGTGCCTGGTATTAAGTGTTTTATTAGACACTGGAGTAGTATAATGGTGAATAATGTACAAAAATAATAGCTGAAAGTTATTGAGTATTTACTACATGCCAGTTACCCATAAGTGTTTCGCTTCTATTAATTGACATAATCCTCACAAAGGAAAGGAAGCTTCTTCTTGATTATTGTCTATTCTAAATTTTCAGTTACCTATCTCAAAATTCAATATTATTCACTATCCAAATTATTCTCCTCCTGATCATGGATATCAGAAAACACACACATGTACACACACATACACACTTCCTGCTTTCAACATTATGTATTATTGTTATGCATGAATTGCTCCCTTCATGTTTTCAAGTTTATTAAAATCTGATAGTGTTACTAACTAGAATTAAAATTGTGTTATGATTACCTTCACTCACCAAGCTGTGAAAGGAAATCAGGGCCCAAAAAGAAAGGTTGGAGTAATAGCAACACCTAGATAGCACTTAATATGTTGCATCCACAGGTCTACATCATTTGCATACATTAGCTCAGTCATTGCTGAATAAACTCATTTGACTCTCAAAGAAACTGTGTAAGTTAATTACTATCATTGTCGTCACCATTTTAGAGATGATGAAAAAGGACTTCAGAGAAGCAAAGTAATTTGCCTGAGGTCACACAACAAGCCAATGGCAGAGCAGATTGTTGAAGACAGATAGTTTGGCTCCAGGATAAATTGCTTAAGGGAATTTTTTAAATACAGATAATGAGAATTTATGATGATAGGGCAGAAGGACAAGAGACTTTAGTGTTACAGGAACATTGAATTGACCCTCACTCAGACACTTTCAAGCTGTGAACTCTCCAGGAAATCAACTAAGTATGCAAGTCTCAATGTCCTGAGATGTAAAAGAGTGATAACTGAGGGTTCTGTGAAAATTAGAAATCACATCTGATGATCCAATGTCTGACATAAATCAAGGTAGTATCCAGAGCTATTGTATTAACAACTTTCCTTTTGGATACCTGAAGCCTTTACTGTTTCCATATAATAATGTTATTTTATTTCTCTTGCCCATGGCCTGTGTTAAAGACAAGATAATAAGGCCACAGATCACTTATATACTAAGTCCCATGTTACCAAACTGAGATTTAACTTAATTACAGTTTGGCTTTCCCAGAAATGGAATATTAAACCAAGGAATAGGGAATATCCTGATCAGTCTTAGTAAGGTAATCTGCCTGATAGACCTCCATTTTCTTTGTAGCGAAAGTAACCTTGTACTAACAGATTTATCTACTTTCTGTCTAGAGTAACTTCCTTGTTCCTGCTACTTTCTGCCTATAAAGTCTCTTGTCTTTGTGTAGCTCTGTGGAGTACCTTTTTTTAAATTTGTTTTTAAGATTTTTATTTATTTATTTATTTGAGTGAGAGAGAGAGAGAACAAGAGCACAAGTTGGGGAAGGAGACAGAGGGAGATGGAGAAACAGTCTTCCTGCTGAGAAGGGAGCCTAACATGGGGCTGGATTCCAGGTCCCTGGGATCATGACCTGAGCCAAAGGCAGAGGCTTAACTGACTGAGCCACCTAGATGCCCCTGTGGAGGACTTTTGTATCTGTACACTAGATGCTGCCTGACTCATAAATCACTGAATAAAGCCAACTAAGATCTTTAAAATTTACTCCCTTGAATTTGTTTAATACTGATAAAGACATTTTGGTTTGAAAAGAGAAAAGTTGGTAAAACTTGAGTTCCTGAAGATATTCATTTTGATTTCAAGTTTTTATTTAAATTGTATTTAGTTAACATATATGGTAAAATTTGTTTCAGGAATAGAATTTAGAGATTCATCACTTACATGTAACACCAAGTGCTCATCACATGTGTCCTCCTTAATACTCATCACCCATTTAGCCCATTCCCTACTCACCTCCTTCCATCAACACTCAGTTTGTTCTCTGTAGTTAAGAGTCTCTTATGGCTTGCTTCCATCTATCTCTCTCTCTCTTTTTCCCCCATTCATCTGTTCATCTGTTCTGTTTCTTAAATTCCACATATGAGTGAAATATATGGTATTTGTCTTCCTCTAGGTAACTTCTTTTACTTAACATAATATAATCTATCTCCATTCACTTCTTTGTAAATGGCAAGATTTCTTTTTTTTAATTTAATTTAATTTTTTTTTTTATGACTGAGATAGATAGATAGATAGATACCACTTCTTCTTTATCCATTCACCAGTCAATAGACTTTTGGGCTTTCTCTATAGTTTGGCTATTGTTGATAATGCTGCTATAATTATTGGGGAGTGTGTGCTCCTTCAAATCAGTATTTTTGTATCCTGTGGGTAAATGTCTAGTAATGCAATTGCTGGATCATAGTATAGTTCTATTTTTAACTTTTTGAATATCCTCCATACTGTTTTTCAGAGTGGCTGCACCAATATGCATTCCCACCAAGAGTGTGAGAGGATTCTCCTTTCTCCTTATCCTCACCAATATCTGATATATTCTATATTATAATTTTAGCCATTATGATATGTGTGAGGTGGTATCTCATTGTGGGTTTGATTTGTATTTTCCTGATGATGAGTGATATTGAACATCTTTTCATGTGTCTGTTGGCCATCTGGATGTCTTTGGAAAAATGTCTGTTCATGTCTTCTGCCCATTTCTCGACTGGATTATTTAATTTTTGGATGTTTAGTTTGATAAATTTTCATAGATTTTTGATACTAACATTGTCCTACAGATATTACTATCCTGCATACATTAATAAATTAATACATAATTTTATAATTATTTTTATATTTCTTCTCAGTCTATTTCTTTCTTTTTTAGGAGCAAGAACCACACAGTGATATCCTTTGAGAATATTCTGGATAGCCATATTTCATGTTAGTGATGACTGTCAAAAATATAATTAGCAGACTCTAATCACCTTATGATTTATATCTTATAACAAATAATTTTTTAGTTATTGGTATACTTTTGTGTGGATTTTTCTTTAACTAGGGGAAATTTTTATTATATACAGGGATTTTCTTTTTAATTTATCTTTATTTTTTAAAAGATGAAAAACAAATAGGACTTTTTAATAATCAATTATAAATTAGAACACAGAGATTTCATATTACCTACCAATATTAATAAAGCTAAAAAGTGTGAAGAATTCATAGGGAGTAATCTTTAATTATAAAGCAAGGTTTCTTAGTTTTAAAGAAAACTGTACTTTTCTCATTTTAGGTTTTGCTTCCCAATGTGAGTAATATTGAGATAGCTAACCTTAGAACTCATTTAGAAAATATTCAAACTGATTAAGAGTTAGAGCAATTACTTCAGCTTTTGTACAAATATCTATTCTTGCCAACATGCAATTCTTCCTCACAGAATACTGAAAATTTACCCCAAGTAGTTCAAACAGACAAGCGAGAAGGGGGTGGGATAAAGAAATATTGGTTAAGCTCAATCATGGTATTTTTTTTAATTTATTTTTTTATTTTCAGCATAACAGTATTCATTATTTTTGCACCACACCCAGTGCTCCATGCAATTCATGCCCTCTATAATACCCACCACCTGGTACCCCGACCTCCCACCCCCTGCCCATTCAAAACCCTCTGATTGTTTTTCAGAGTCCATAGTCTCTCATGGTTCACCTCCCCTTCCAATTTCCCCCAACTCCCTTCTTGATGTTTAAAAGAGTATGCAGCTATGGAGGAACAAAGAGAAAGTGTAGGGAGATGATGTCTGCTAAAGCATTTAATCCTATTTAATTTAACAAGAAAATTCTACATTTCTAGTCATCTTTTGCTGTGATAGAAATTTAGAACATGTTTTGTGTCATATTTGCATTTCACATAACTGCCTTCATACTGAATTTCTCAACTTGTGTACTCAGCATGTGGTAGAACGCAGCTTCCGCCTCACTGCGTTCAGGTTGTTTGCTTCTACAAACCATGGCAGAATGAAACCAGCCAAAATTTAAGAAATACCAGCAATATCTATCCTAGGATAAAATGGTTTTATAATTTTAAAGAAAAAACTTATTCATAAAACTTGCTGAAGATTGAGAAGGCAGACTTTATTCAGGAATTAGGGACAGGTATAGGGACCACTACGATAGGGTTTTGAAGTAAGAGGGAGAGATTAGACTTGACTCTGAAAACAGCAAGGAAGAATGGAAATTTATAGCCAAGGAACAGGGTGGAGAGGGTTGCTGGATGGAAAATTACTAAGAGGAAACATCATGGGTAATGGGATTCTGGCTAAACTAACCTATCAAAACTTGTTGAAGGCATGCCAGGGTGATCAGATATCTCCTGGGGGATCGTTGGGGGTGAGGGATTTGGCCAGATATTAAAGGTGATTAGATATCAAGGAGGGGAGATTCTGACTAAACCAATTTAACAGAATTCTTGCTAAAATTGAACACGCCCAGTGATAGGGGTTAGGTGAAAGAGAGCTCAGAGGAGTCAGACAAGATTTGGCCAAGGAAAGAATTTTGTCAGCATAAGCATTCCAAAAATTGTAGTTTACTTTTAATAGGGAAAAACAAACAAACAAACAAACCAAAAAACCCAACTTTTTTAGTATGAGTAATAAAATACTATAGTAATACTATATATATACTATATAACTTAAATTTCTCTTAAATCTAAGATCTTAGACATAACTCAATCTTCACTTGTTTACTCAGGTTTATTTTTTTACTTTTTTTCACTTCACTGTACTTAGCTGGATAATTTTCAAAAAATTTGGGATCAGCATAGTCTAATGAAATTGTCTATTGCTAAAAGGCTCAAGTTAAATCTTATGGTTATTTCATTTGGTTATTTTCTCCAAAACTGAAAAATTCAGCTCAGAATAGAGAGAATAAGTGTAAATACCTATTCAAACTTTTGAATAATTCAAGTTCTTTTATCTTGTAGGATGCCAGCTAATCAAAAGAAAGCTGGAATAGTAATATTAATCTCAAACAGAGTATATTCTGAATAAGAAATATTGGTAGAGATAAGAAGGGACATTCTATACTGATAAAGACGTCAATTATCCAAGAAGACAGATAACCTGAAATGCACCATCAACCACTTTGACCTAATGGACATCTATAGATCTCACCAGCAGAATACACATTCTTCTCAAGTACAAATAGAGTATTCACCATGATAAATTATATTCTGGGCCATAAAAAAAAATGTTAGGAAATTTAAAAGAATAGACATAATAGCAAGTATGTTCTTGGACTACAATGAAACTAAGCTAGAAATCAACAGTAGAAAAATATTTGGATAATGTCCAAGATTCTGGAAATTGAACAACACATTTATAAACAGTCTGAATCCGAGTAGAATACAAAAGAAATAAAAAAAAATATTTTGACCTAAATGAAAATGCAACATGTCAAACTTCACAAAGCACTGCTAAAGCAGTCCTTTGGGGGAAACCAGTAGTATTAAATGCATACATTAGGGGGATAAAATTTGAGATCAGGAACTTCAATTTCCATATAACAACACTAGAAAAAAAGTGTTACCAAAGCTATAATTTAACATCTCATTCCCAATAATCCCAGTGGTAGAATAAATTTATTTGCTATGTTTGTAAGTACCAATTCTAAACCTATGCCAGTCAAGCCCCTACCCCAAAGTATATCTGTTATTTATCTCTGCTTGAAGAAGAGAAGTTCTGATATACTGTATTTGAAAATCACTAGAACTACTAACTGCCATGAATTTTTGAGAGATTGTTAAGTAACTTCCTTAATTGGTTTAATTACTACATTCCTGTATTTCCAATGGAGATCTCAACTTTTGTCTAAAGAACAAAATATTATAAGGGTATTGATTTTATTTTCTAAATATTTTAAGATATTTCTTTATCTTCCCCCCAATAGCTTCCTTATCTTTCAAAGTATTTTTTGGGTGGAAAAAAATGGTACTAGTAATTTCTTATCTAAATTCAGTTAACACAGTGTTAATTCCAATTACTAGCTTCACGAAAGCAGTTTGAAATACAATAACATTTTTCTGAAGATAGACAGCAAAAGCTTCTCAGCATGAAAGGTTCAGTGCACTTTGAACATTCATATACATATTAAATTATAATGAAAGTGTCACCTGACTTCAGAATTTTAAGTTATCGGAGAAGGCAAAGAGGATGTTTCAAAATGAGTGTAGCATTACAGCATATGATTTATTATAAAAGCTCAAGATACAAGTTACTCTACAGCTGATGGAGGAAACAGAAGTTTAGGATTAAAAATAATCTCACAAAACAAACTGAGGGTTGCTGGGGGGAGGGGGTTTGGGAGAAGGGGGTGGGATTATGGACATTGGGGAGGGTATGTGCTTTGGTGAGTGCTGTGAAGTGTGTAAACCTGGTGATTCACAGACCTGTACCCCTGGGGATAAAAATATATGTTTATAAAAAATAAAAAGTTAAAAAAAAATATGTAGGTTTCCTCAGATTCATGTCTGTATTACTTTCTGCCCTTCCATCTTTCAAGCAGCTTCCTCTAGTCTATATTTAGAGAAGCAGCTGGCGGATACTTTTTGTCAATAGCCCCCATGAAGTATCTATGGGGTTTCTGGACCAAAAAAAAAAAAAAAGATAAATTTCCAAGTTTCGAAGTTCATTTACCAGGTGGCTGCTGAACTGTTTAACAAATCCAAATTTTAAGATAGGGAAAATGAATTAAGATTTGGGGGTGGACAGTTTTCCAAGAGTTAATGTTGATAGTCACATAAGCATTTTGACATAGTCATAGATTTTATATGTTGTTTGTAGCTGCCATTCTACAGAATTTCACAGGCTGGGAAATCATGAGTCTCATGCTAGAACATGCACATTTTCTAAGATTAAGGCAAAGCCCTGGATTGTGTCTAATTCATCATTCTACCATCTGTTTAACATGGATTTATCACTAGTTACTGGCTTGGAGTAAGTAATCTTTAAAGTTTCCATTCAGTCTGAACAGTGATCTGTCGAGTTTCATCCATAGAGCCTCTGTAGGACTCCTATAACTCAGCCAGCAGCATACTCAATACAAATTCAAAGCAAAACCAAAAAACAAACAAACAAACAAACAAAAAGATTTATATCCAGCTGTGGCCAAATTGTAGCTCATTGCTTTAACTTGTCCTTCTATGAATACAAGTATTGGAAAGAGAACAGCTGCATCGGCAATGCTACACTTTCCTTATTAATCATGTTCAGTTAAGAACAGCCAGAAGGAGGTTTTTATCTTAAAGGGAGGTTTGTCTACAACACCGAGGTTAATTTACTTAAATAGCAAACCATGCTTATAGCCCTGGATCCCTAGTAGTCTGATAATAAGATCTAAATTATTTTTTTATATTCCCAGAGGGTATCATCCCTAATAGTCCAAATAGTTATGAAGTTCTAGGATGCTATAATAATTATTTTTATATTTTCTTCTTTTATATTTTGCTTTGTGGTTTGCACACATAAAACAATAGGCTTTCACTTGTCAAAAGCCCATATGTAAGTCTGCCTATATTTGTATATAGGACTATATTCTTCCTGTACATATTATATTTAGGTGTCCATATTATCTCTGAACACGTGAACTTATTTGTTTCTAAGCTAAGAAATATCTCAAATCAATGTGAAAACACTTGCAGTGATAGAATTATTAATATAGTTGATGATAGACCTTTCATGAGAAATATGGAACCATAAAAATCAAAGATAACTATAAAAATCAAAGAGGGTCGTAAATGGCATAGGGGAGTTTATTTTTGAGAGAAGACATGATTAGGCTTAAACTTAAATGTAGAAAGGCAAAACTGAAGGAAGGCAAATTTGAAGTTTAGAAAATAATAATAAAAGCAGTTGTGTTGCTTAAGCAAAATCTAGTAAAATAAAAAGAGGGATCACATGAAACTTAAAAAATAAAGGTGAACAGAAACAAATTCAATTACTCATGCTTCACAGAATATAAGATATAATTAGATTCCTAAAAAAAGGGAGAATAATATATCATATATGTATCTTGCAAAATTTAGGAAACATAGGGGAACTTGACATTTTATGGCCTCAGAAAAGACCTCTTCAGCCATTACAAAGCCCCAATTCCATTTATCTACCAGTTTGTCGGTCAAGGTATTCAGGTGGGAATTCAGTTTATAGTGTATATATTAGAAGGATATTTCTATTTCTATGTTAGGATTATTTTTATTGAAGGCAGAGGTAGCTTAGTAAATTGGGGAGTGTCTTAGAAAGTTGCTGGTTTTTCTCAAAGGACACACTCATCTAAGGAATGGGCCTTAGATCTGCTGGAAGTCAGTAAGACCTGGAACAAGAGATTTGAAAATTCTCAGGGCATTTTCTTCTCCCTTCTCTGATTTCCTGTGTGAATCTGATATGTCTGCATAGTTGAAAATACTACAGTCTTTAGCCATTAACCTGAAGCTGAACCAATTATCTAGAAGACTATATAAACTGCAAAGAGCTCTGCGCATCTTAGTTGTGTCCAGTTTCTCCTCCTGCACCAAGAAATTGTCATTAGAGGTAGGGTCATTTTACATAAAATATTATTTTTAGTTAGTAACCATCTATATAGAAAAGAGTGTGCATTTTCTGAGAATTTTAAATGCCGAAGAGATAAACCTTAAGTGATGATAGAATATATTTTGTTATTAGATAAGGAAACACAAAGATTGAAATTACCCGATGGAAGTGATGGTACGCCAAAATGGGTACTCATCTAAATTCTAAATCATGGGATAAGTTTCTAAGTCATGAAAACATTTTGATGTTGCCAACAGTGTATATTGCAAGTGAATACTATCCTAATGAACTTAGAAATCAGTAAGAAAACTAGGAGTAGAGGCGCCTGAGTGGCTCAGATAAGCAGCAGACTCTTGATTTCAGTCCAGATCATGATCTCATGGGTCCTGGGATTGAGTCTCAGTGGTGCTCTGCATTTAGCGCAGAGTCTGCTTGTCCCTCTTCCTCCTCCTCTGTCCCTCTCCACACACACACTCTCACATTCTCTCTAAAATAAATAAACAAATAAATAAAATCTTAAAAAATAACACTTATAGAAGAAAACTAAGAATAACTTAAAAGAATAGATGGACAAAGATTATAAACAATCTCACTGTAAAGAAGAGAGAGTAAATGCCTCAAATCTATCATGACCGAGGATATGCAAATTGAAACAAAGTGATGTATCACTTTTCAACTGGAATATTTTAAAATTTTGTGATACTCTTTGTAGGTGAGGGTCTTGAGTAACCGGAACTCTAATATAAAATTTTGGGGAGTATAATATAATTCAGTTGTCTGGAGAACAATTTTGGAAACCAAAACATGCTGCTAAAACATAAATATATATATTTATATTTAAAATATACTTTATATAAATATATATTTTAAAGATATATATATATATTTTAAAGATTTTATTTATCTATTTGACTGAGACCACAAGTACGTAGAAAGGCAGGCAGAGAGAAGAAGGGAAGCAGGCTCCCTGCTGAGCAGAGAGCCCGATGCGGGGCTCGATCCCAGGACTCTGGGATCATGAGCTGAGCTGAAGGCAGAGGCTTTAACCCACTGAGCCACCCAGGTGCCCCACTAAAATATATTTTTAAAAATATTTCTTATAGATAAAATAGCAAATTGTCATATTTTAATAAGAGTTACATTGTGGGGACGCCTGGGTGGCTCAGTTGGTTAAGCAGCTGCCTTTGGCTCAGGTCATGATCCCAGCGTCCTGGGATGGAGTCCCACATCGGGCTCCTTGCTCCGCAGGGAGCCTGCTTCTCTGTCTGACTCTGCCTTCCACTCTGTCTGCCTGTGCTCACTCTCGCTCGCTCTCTGACAAATAAATAAAATCTTAAAAAAAAAAAAAGAGTTACATTGTGTATAATAGAAAAAAGTTACACTGTAATAGCAAAATAGTAGATTAGTGACATAAATTATAAGATCATAAAATGGAATATTAGACAATAAAAAGGAGTGTTTGCTTTCACTAATATGGAGAAAGGACATGGGAGGGAAAGAGATTAATCCCTTAACTACAAAAATATTTCCATTTCTGTGATAACACCCAAGACCTTGCTTTCTCCCCTAAAACAATCCTACCTCTGAAAAAATCTCAAATTCCTGTTTTCTGATCCATCCACTCAGCATTCTCTGTAGTACTCCCCTGACCAATAATTAACCTATTGGGACTTCATTTACATTTGCTCCATGTCCTTTTAGTATCTAGCACTTTACTTTTGTTTTCATTCTCTTTCTTATCAAGTTTAGATTTCAGAGAGTATAATTTCAAACATGCCTTTGCAAATATCCTCAATCATCTCTCTTTCTCTCTCCCTCCCTTTTTCTCACCTCTCAAGTCTTTCACATTTTATTCACAGGATGAAACTCCAATCCTGGATAAAATTTCTATGCATTCTTCATGGATTTGCCTTAGGGGATAATCTTTGTGAAGTAGTTCTCTTAGTTAGGGTCCAGTGATTTTATTTTAAATTCATTATCTCAACAACATCAATTCTATATTAGTTGTCTGATATGCTGACTTTCCTGTGATCTGATATATCTATAACTTCTTTGTTTATTCAAATTTCCAATTACATATATTTTTCCAGTAACCTCTCTTCATATTTCATTATAGACATTATCAGATAGACTTACCCACATATTCCTAACATTATATGCAACAATACTTACTTGTTTCTTTATTGGTTTTTCTGCCTCCCCACTTGTAGCAATGGGACCAGCCCGTGAGGCTGATCTCACCCCCTCTTATCCTCTCAACGACCTCCTTCCTCAGTTAGCTTCTCTGTCCCCACACATAGCCAGTCTCTTCTGTGCACCAGTATTCTTATAAACACGCCATCATGCTCTTCTAAATCTCCTCTTGGACAAGAAAAAACCAGAAAATTTTCATCCCACATATCTCCTGTTACTTACTCATTAATTTGGCTCCCATTCCAGACAATTTTCAAATAAATATTCTGTACTGTCAGTCTCTACTTTCTCACATATATTCATTGCTTCAGAAAACACAAACTGGTCTCTTTTTGCTTTTTATCACTAAAATTCTCTATTCCAGGTAAGCAACAACTTCTACAGTGCTAAATATATATATATATATATTATATATATGTATGCATATAATATATATAGTATATATAAATATATATATTATATACTATATATATACTATATATATAGTATATATATATAGTATCCTCAGCTTCTAAGAATATTCTGCAGCTTTTAGTATTAGTGGTCACTTCATTCTACTGAAAGTCCTCTTCATTTGGAACCATACTCTTCTGGTGTTCGTTCTTTCACAATGGCCTCTCATTTTTTGCGCCTATCATTAGGTCTTTCATCTATTCTTAATTCTATATACTGAAGCTCTTCAAGGATTATCCGGGGACAATTCCTTTTGCTTTGTCCAAAATCTTTCCTTATGAGATTACAACAAATGCCATAGTTTGGGATGAGTGTTAAAAACTGGTATTTCTCAAACACAGCTTTAGACAATATCTCACTCTTCAGTTGCATACTTTTTAAAATCCAACTATTCATCTAATATCTATGTCTACTTGGAACTGTGAAGAAAATTGCAAAGGTACTATATTCAAAACAGTGTTTCTGATTCGCACAGTTGAAAATGGTACCACCCACCGTCCTGACGCAGCTCTTAAAGAGATTCTTTCCATGTCTTCTCCTCCTACCTCGACTTCTTTATCATCTCTGTGCCCTCTGTCTCCAGCATATATTTTGATTCTGACCATTTCTATTGAATTCTACTAACATTAACTTTAACCCACACCACTATTATCTATTATTCCTCCAAATTTATCATTTTTATTTGAAAATATTTTATAGGTTATTTTATGATCTGTAGATTTTTCACAAAACAATCTATTAAAACAAAAACAACAAAACAAAAATGCACTATAAAACTTCTCCATTAGGGGCGCCTGGGTGGCTCAGTGGGTTAAAGACTCTGCCTTGGGCTCAGGTCATGATCCCGGGGTCCTGGGATCAAGCCCCACATCTGGCTCTCTGCTCAGCGGGGAGCCTGCTTCCCCCTCTCTGCCTGCCTCTCTGCCTGCTTGTGATCCCTGTCTGTCAAATAAATAAATAAAAATCTTGAAAAAAAACAAAAAACAGAAAAACTTCTCCATTAAACATGGTATCACGACTTATCATTGATAAAAGCAAAACTCTTTATCATAGATTGCAAAATCTTGCTTGCATGATGTGGTGATATTCTCTCCAACCCCACATAATGCCACATCTCTCTTGCGCTGCTGTACTCTGCCACTGGGAGATTCTCTTTTTTTTGAACATGCCAAGACATTTTTGAATTTAGGGCATTTGCATAATGTTTCCTATAATGCTATTGTTCTTCCTCCAGTTCGTCACAAAATTGTCTCTTTTTTCTCCTTAAAGTCTCTGTCATTAATCTGTTTTTCCCTGCAAATAATATGAACTTTATTCAAAATCGCCTATAAAATGAGAAAATGTATTGGCCCATATATTGGAAATCCACATAGAATGCAGACTGCAGGTTATTTTAATCCAAAGGCATTAGCTTTATGTCTCTGTGATTGTCTAAGGTTACTTCCGTGGAGTGGCTTTGATCTCATAGTGTTTCCAAATGGCTACAGCATCTCCAGGCTTCACAGCTATATCCCATAGTATCGTACATAAGAGAAAGTTTCATTTCTGCTACTGTAATGTCAAGCTGCAAGTATTCTTAATATCCTCAGAAAAGTAACTTTATTCTCCAAAGTAGAGTACACAATCTTTCCCAAATCAATGCCTATACAACAGGAAATACCAGGAACTTTTTTTTTTTTTTAAGATTTTGTTTATTTATTTGACAGAGAGAGACAGAGACAGACAGAGACAGAGACAGCAAGAAAGAGAACAGGAGCAGGTTGAGTGGCAGAGGGAGAAGCAGGCTTCCTACTGAGCAGGGCTTCATGGGGGGCTCAATCCCAGGACCCTAGGATCATGATCTGAGCCCAAGGCAGATGTTTAACCACTGAGCCACCCAGGCACCCCAACCACCCCAATTAGTCCTATATCATCTGCCTCATTCCTAGGTGGTGTTAACATCCCTCAATGCATATGAATTGTGGTTATACAAATACAAATCAGAGTAGTTTCCAAGTGAGAGAGAGTGATTACCATATCCTCTGTAAGGACTTAGTTCATGTATCATATTTGCAAAGATAACATCTATAATCTTTCTATCTAAAACAGCTTACTTCAGTGACTTTCAGTCTCATCATTATTGATTTCCTTCTCTATACTCTTCACAATCTATAGTTATATTACACATTATACTTTAACTTCTTGATTGGCTGTCTCCCCCATTGCTGTAGAAGGTGCATTTATGTTGCTACTTTTGTTTATTTCCATTATTGAAGGACAATTCATAAGTACAGGTTTTTTGTTTCTTTTTAATTTGCTTTATACCAGATTTCAAATATTGCAAACCATGTATCTGGTAAGAGGTTTGTATCTAAAATAATAAATAACTCATATAAGTCAATAGCAGAAAGACAAATAACCTGATTGTAAAATGGGCAAAGGACTTGAATAGATATTTCTCCAAAGAAGACATACAAATCACTCACAGGTATGTGAAAATGTTCTCAACATTACTAATCATCAATGAAATACAAATCAAAACCATAGGGAGGTATTACCTCACACTTGTTAAGATGGCTATGATCAAAAAGATGAGAGAAAGCTTTTGTAAGGATGTTTAGAAAAATGAAGATTTGTATGCTGTTGGTGGGTCTGTAAATTAGTACAACTGTTATGGAAAACAGTCTGGAGATTTGTCAGAAAATTAAAAATAGAGATACTCCAGCAGTCCCACATCTGGGTATTTATTCAAAGGAACTAAAATCAAGATCTTGAAGAGATACCTACTTTCCTATGTTCATTATAGTACTATTCACAATAGCCAAAGTATGAAAACAACCTTAATGTTTATCAGTAGATAAATGGATTTAAAAGAATGTGGTATTTATATACAGTGGAGTATTCAGTCTTTAAAAAGAATGAAATCCTGCCATTTGTGACCACATGGAGCAACCTGAGGATGTTATACTTAGTGAATAAGCCTGTCATAAAAGGACAGATACTGCATGATATCACTTACAGGAGGAATATAGAAGAGTCAAACTTATAGAAGCAGAGAGTAGAATGGTGACAGGCAGCAGCTGAGGCGGTGGTGGAAATGAGATGATAGTTGAAGGGTACAAAGTTAGATTTATGCAAGAGAAATAAAGTTCTGGAGATCTACTATACAGCTTAGTGGCTGTGGCTAACTACTGCTTTGTATACTTCAAGTTTGCTAAGAAGGTGGCTCTTTTTTTTTTAAAGATTTTATTTATTTATTTGACAGACATATATCACAAGTAGGTAGAGAGGCAGACAGAGAAAGAGGAAGGGAAGCAGGCTCCCTGTGGAGCAGAGAGCCCCGATGCGGGGCTCGATCCTAGGATCTTGGGATCATGACTTGAGCAGAAGGCAGAGGCCCTAACCCACTGAGCCACCCAGGCACCCCCAGAAGGTGGTTCTTATGTTAAGTATTTTTACCCAACAATATTAATAATAGCTATAATAATGATAATGATAATGATAATAATAATAATAATAATAATGGTGACAGGAGGAAATATGGGGAGGTGATGGGTGCATCTATGGCTTTGATGGTAGTGATGTTTCCATGGGTATATACTTATCCCCAAACTCAGCAAGTTTTACGTATATTAAATCTATAAAGTTTCTTTTTTTTTTTTTTTTTTACATTTCAGTCATACTTCACTAAAGTGTTTTAAAAAATAAGAAAGGCAATGAACTCCAGTGACTTGCAACAGTATCATAATATCAGTGAAATAATTAAAACCCAAATATCTATATGCAGCATGATATACTTATAAAATTAGAAGCAGCTAACTACACAAACACACAATTTCACAATTTTTAGGAAATGAAGCAAAGGAATGATGAATATGGAATTTAAATCATCATTTACCTCAGATTGGAAAATAAAGAGGTTGGGATTGAGAAGCCACATAATCTGATTGATATTATTGTCTAGCTCTTAGCTCTTTGTTTTCATTATAAAATTAAAGCCTAGGGAGTTTGTGACACTACTAAAAATAACTAAATAACTTACTAAATAAGTAAAAGTAGAGAATGAATGATTAGGGTAACATGAATCAGGATATCATGAATATGTTATTAATCCATGTAATACAAAGTGGAAAAAAAGAAACAAAAAAGTCAGGCAAATATTTTCAGAACAATTCCCAATTCCTAATGATTACGGCCTTTTAAAATATGTATTTTTAAAAAGAAGTACTTTCTTAAATGCAAAAGTTAACAAATTGCATTTATTAAAGATAATAATTAGTACTTAATGTCATGAGTTATCTGAATGTTTACACAACTTAAATTTTCTAACAAAACAACTAAAAATATATTTTTAAGAAAAAATATTTCTATTTTCTGGAAATGTAAATACTATATCCTGTATATAAAATAATACTAATAAAAGGAAATTATTCCCATGAAATAATACCATATGACTTTTTAAAAACCAAACCATAATGTTTCTTTTATTATTTTTTTTTTTTTAAATTAGGGGTTGCCTGGGTGGCTCCATAGGTTAAAGTCTCTGCCTTTGACTCAGGTTATGATCCCAGGGTCCTGGGATGGAGCCCACTTCTGGCTCTCTGCTCAGCGGAGAGCCTGCTTCCCTTCCTCTCTCTCTGCCTGCCTCTCTGCCTACTTGTGATCTCTGTCTGTCAAACAGATAAGTAAAATCTTTAAAAAAAAATTCTAAATAAAAAAAAAATTAAAACTGAAGCCTGAACTTACTGCTCCGTCTACACTTAAAACTTTGAACAATGTCTTTGGGAGTTCTTTTACCCATTAAATAAACAAATGAAACATCTGTACAATTGTTTGAAAAGTTAGAATTCTTTTTCTAAAGAAAATATTTTTATTCCATCTCAAAAGCAATCCATGGAAGAATACATTAAAAAGGTGAATAGAGTAGAAACCTTTAAAAGCTGTAATTAAATTTTGGGATAAGGCAATTTGCTGAGAGTCAGAATCCAAGGAGATTTCCAGATGTCTAATAGGTGATTTTAATTTGCTGCACTGCCTGTAACAACACCGATTCTCTGAAGTCTAAGTCTGACACTCATAATCGTGGTGACTTGGGGCATAAAGGAATAAGGCAATAAGAGGACGACTGAACGGTTCTGTATTAAGCCCTCTATTTCTGCTGTTTGTGCATATGTAGCACCCTTTCATCCATAGGGAAAGTGGATCCTGAAGGCTTGGTTGATGGCCATCATCAAGGTGAACAGTTACTACCACAGAGCTAAAGTGCTGTAATGAAGATGCAATTTGGGAATAATTCAGAACATTACAGCCTTCAGAAACGGCTGGCCTCCTTTTCTCAAATATAGTGAGAAAACTGAGTTTAGAAAAGGGGAAAGAGACATCTGGATTGCTGTGATGTAACTACTTCGCATATGGAAGATGATTTAATTATCCCAGGAATTCTTATCTGTATTGATCATCCAATTGAAACAAACAAACAAACAAACAAACAAACAAAAAACCTTCTACCATGTCACTTAGAACGCCTCCAAACAGAACTTCACTCAAATAAAGACCACCGCAGTATATTACAATCCACATGATGGGAGGATTAAACCGTGCAATCCTAGAGGGATAAATTTCTGGCTAAAAGTAGCAGTTTTTACTGAAGGTGAGAGGGTGCCACAAGATAGGAGGGAATGGGCGGTGAAAGTAGTTTAAGAGGCAAGTACACTTTAAATTTTGAGATTCAGAAAACAACCAAAGAGGAGAAGCCTTTTGCGTCATGTTCTTCTATATACAATAATCCATCTGTCGGTTATTTTTTTTAGCCACTCAAAGGCCAGAGTGTTTATGAACCCCACCGCCTTCCCCAAATGCCCCATCATCTGCAGTAATGCCAGGCAACTTGCCAAGGGCATTCACAGGCAGAGGGCATCTGAAGAATACATTTGTATTTCAAAGTAGCAAACCGAAAATCATGTCATCTCAAATGCTGACTAATATACAAATATAAGCAGCAACTCTTAAGATAAGAAAAATAGCTATACTGTTGCTGAATTCTGAGCAAGTAAATCAGAATATTTCTGCATATTAAGACTGATGGGAAATAAAAGGAAAAACCCAGCATAATTAGGTTATTAAGTGCAATAACAAAATACCAGATTAGAATGAAATGTAGGAGAGTAAGATAGTATCTAATATAATGAACATTAGAGGCTTTAGTCAAGAACAGATACACTAGCTTTTCTACTATATATAGAAGTAACACCTAATCTTCATTAAGAAACACCAAAGGTAGCATCAGGCTCACATTGTCATATTACCTGTACATTATTTGCATATTTCTGAACATACTCACCTATAGTCTTTATACAATTTCCAGTTGAAGAATAGCTTTAGGAACTGAAAAGAAATAAAATAAAATGAAAAAAAAAAACAAAAAAGGATAGATTTATGTATTTTTATAAAGAGCTTTTTAAATGGATAGAATAAACTGATCCTGAGAACTCTTCTTCAAGTGAGCAGAATACTATCAATGCAAAAATTAATGCAATTTGCTGTCATCCTTTTTATGAATTCAAGGATACTGGCAAGATGTGAACAGAAAAAACACAAAAGCATGAGACATTGTTTTCAACCTCTGTGTTTATTATTCTTATGAATAAGAAGGTTGGTTATGGAGTTCTTTATTCATTCCAGAAACTACTGTGTACCAGGCTTTGTGCTAGTTGGACTATACCAAGGAATGGGGGCAAAGAAGAGGGATCTTTAATAACATTGATTAAAGAAATCCTTTTCATGGAGGTGACAAGATAAATCTTCCTGAAAAACAGTAGTAATCTAAGCAAAGAAAGCATGGTCTTCATTTTCAGTGGCACTGTGCTTGAAAGTCTCCTTGGCAAGCCTCAATGAACCATGCCATCCTTTATTCACACCGTTGTGGAGTCCTGCCACATTGATCTGACCTTAGGTATGTGACTTCTCATTGGCTGCAACCTTGATCTTGGACTTCTAGCCTCCAAAACCATAAGAAATAAATTTCTTTTGTTTAAGCCACATTGTCTATGCTATTTAGTTATGGTAGTCCAAACTGGCAAAAACTTGCCTTATCACATAATTTGGAACGTAAAATCTGGTACCCAACCAGACTATTATTGAAGTGCAGACTCTCCTCCTGTATAGAAAGGCTTCCTAGAGAAGTGTGAGTGTGAGACCCCAAATGAAGAGAGAGGGACATGTGGGGAAAAAAAAAACAAAAAAACAAAAAAAAAACCCTGAGAACTCAGCTCTTCTCTCTCCCATTTACATGTGGCCAGATGAATGATCCAGAGACACATGGAGCAAAGGACCCATCACATTTACACAAAAGAAGTGTAACAAATATTAAACCATTGCTGTTTCAAACCACTGAGTTTTATGATCGTTTGTTTGGCATCAGTTATTAACTGAAATAGGCAATTAGCTTGAAAAGGGTGCCATGTTGGAAACACACTAAACAAAGGGCTCAATAGTGGTGAAAACATAAGGTGTCAGGTATGAGAGATTGTGTTCATAGGAATACTGTCAAGGTGACAATTTACAATAGAATTAATAGAATATTTAGTATAATAATGTGTTATTGAACAAATAAATATATCTTCCTAAATAAAAACATGGCTCTGTCAATCTGCTATGTAAGATTACAGTGAGAAACCAGATATACATAGCCTCTGACTTTGAAGGAAGCTTTAAGGAAATTTGATTGAAACAATGTGACTCCAGACCTTCCTAACATCCCTCTATGTAGAAAGCTAGAAAGAGTATCTCTTGCACTCTAAGAGGAAGAGGTTGGATAATATACATGATCATATGTCACAGAGCAACCAGGTAGCATGAAATCTTAAGGAGAGACAGGTGCTTCAGAGAGGAGGACAAATATGAGCACTGGCTCACCTGTAGCCACAGGAAAATAATGGGGCAGGAAGGAAGATTTCAGCTTTAAAATTTAACCAACAGCCCAAGGCCAAATGTGGGTTTGAGTATGAATATAGACTCCTAGGACCTGCATACACAACATAAGTACACACATACTTACACCCACACCTACAAGAAAACCCATGCTGTTTCCTCTATATTAAATTACCTTATCTTGATAGATGTGAACAGAGTCTTTAGTAAGTAGACTCTTAAATTCAGTTTCTATGTTTATAAATCTGAAGTTTTGTACAGATATGATCCCGTATGTTAGACATCTATTTCTCCAGCAAAGCTCGGTATCCTGAGTAGTAAACTGAGCATTTAAGTATATATTCCTCATCCACTTTCCGCAGGTGGTCCAGGATATGGCACCAGCCTAAACACCAGCCTAAACACTTGAGTTTGAAATGGAGAACTGCAGAATCAGTTTCAACTTCACCAAATGTCCTGGGGTGTTGTCCAGACATAAATGAGCATATCCAACAGATCAGTAGTTTGGTGGTATAATATGTGGTGGGAATATAGGATGATTGTGGCAGAACTTTGATTCTTTGCTATTTGAGGAGTTTTGCATGTCTAATTCATGAGCTACAACACTCTTAATATACAACAGTTTACGGTCAACCAAACTAGGTGTAGTCTTGTTTCAACATCCCATGGATGGTTTTAATGTTTTAATATAGGCTTTTATGCTTATTAGCAGACACCAGTTTGCTAGTGTTACAACACTAGAGCTCCCTTTCCCAAGCCAGGAACGCTTAATATACAACAGTTTATAGTTGACCAAACTAGGTGTTGTCTTGTTTCAACATCCCATGGATGGTTTTAATGTTTTAATATAGGCTTTTATGCTTATTAGCAGGCACCAGTTTACAGCATTACAACACTAGAGCTCCCTTTCCCAAGCCAGGAACGTTGGCCTAAGGCTATTTATAACAGAAGAAAAAAGTACCTTTTTAATAATTCACACATACAAAAATATTCTCTGTTCTCTTTCTCCCTAAGAAGAGAAAAAATGTATATAACTAAATGAAAATGATGTATATCAAGAGCTCACTAACTACTGCTACTATGCTGCTTCATTGAACATACTATATTTCAAGGAAAAGTCTATTTCATAGAAAAGAAAATCAATGCATAACACATCCCCCTTTTTTCTTTCTTTAGGGCTATTGAAAAATGGATTCTAGGAGTTCTGAAACAAAACCAAATGATTTCTGATACATAATGGTGAAGTCATAAGATATATATTATTATCAAGGTAAGTAAAGTAACTTTGCCTTTAATTTTAGAATATAATCTATGATTAATATAAAGTATACTATTTTTATTTAATTTTTATATTTTTCTTTTTGCTTTACCAAATTTTTCTTAAAGATTATGAAGCAAGTCTCTGTAAGTATATGACCTAACCAAAACTCAAAACCAGCCCACCATAGGAATTTCATAAATCTTTAGATTTAAGACACACATAAGCCTATACCACCAGGCTTTGTTATACTACATAAATAAAATGTTATTAACTAGTAGCAGGAAAACAAAAATGTTCATTACAAAAGAAGTAGTGAAAGTTCATTTTAGAATTGTCAATATAGTTCATTAATGAAACTGTCACACAAAATTCTAGAACAATCAAATATATTCATAGTTGGAATCTGAAATGCATGAATTTAAAATATAAAGCAAGTATAAGATCTTTATGTTAGATTTTTTAAAAATTTTTTTAATTTAGATTTTCAAGTCTATAATAAATTTATCCTTGAAGGGTATCTCAGTTTTGTTAAGGCAAAAATTCATTGTTCTATTGTTCTATTTACCTTGTGTTTTGAAGAGAGGTTTCATGGCATATGATTTTAACTTGGAATTATTTGAATATTAGATGGTAAATGAGCCCTAAATCTCTTTATTGCAGGAATCATAGTAGAAGAATTATCTACATTGTGTTGAGTTTCCAATTCAGGTTCTCAGATTTGAGCCAAACTATAATATGAGCAGCTGGTAAACAATGTTGGTATCTCTTGTGATTATCAACCTAATGGCAAATCTGTGAAGTAAGAAGATAAATTACCGAAAAGCATTGATACAAATTCTCTCAAAGCACAGATTATGTTGAAGCAATAAGTCAACCCATTTAAGAGGCTTTGTAGTAGCCAATTCACTAAATTCTACTCATCACAAAAAGAGAGAGAGAGAGAGAGAGAGAGAAAGGGAAGGAAGGAAGGAAGGAAGGAAGGAAATGAAAATACACATTTAAAATAAGGAAACCAAGGTTTAAATCCTGGCTCAGCAATATATCTCAATTTTTTCATTTACAATAAAGTGTTTTAAAGATGAAATGAAATAAAATGAGTAAAGGTCTTTGCACAGATCCTGAATTATCTAGAGAGCCAGATTATTGTTATCTTGCCTTGTTATTATGAAGGGAAACTTTTTCCCCCATTTCACTGGAAAAGGTATTTCTCTCTATACCTCTGGCCATTGGACCTATACCTAACTACTACCTATGGAGGTACTTGACAGGGGGAAGACATACTTCAATAAAAAATTCTCAGCTGCGTGCTGCTAATCTACCAGATATCCTAAATCTGTCATAATAATTCTGTTGTCCCTCCTTGTAAACTTAAATTTTACCTCAGGTGGCAAGTTGGGAGCAAGCAATCTTATTCTTACATTTTAGCCACCACAACACTTACTTTCATCTTTATTAGTAAGAAAAGTGATACTACATTTCCTATGTGATCTTTTTTTCATTTTCTGTCTCAGTTAGCTTAGAATCATATTTGAATAGAGGTGTCATTTTATTTATTATTAGATTCCATCAGAACCCAATAATTATGACCTGTCTTGTGACACAATTTTGAGGGAAAAGGGATAATCCACATAAGAGTTTAAAACAAAGTATGGCAAATATTAGATGTTGGTTATCATAATTCTTAATATTTTTCAGAAAAATCAAATTGTTATGAACTAACTGAAATACAAAGGAAATGAAAACATGTCATGGCTCCTGTGTATCATTTTTACTAATAACACATTATGTAAGTGTAAATAATTTCCCAAATCAAGGCATGTGTTAGAGTGCATTTCAACACATTTTTTCTTAAAAAATACTAAAAAGATTGCAGAGGTTTAGACATCACATCCTCTCAAAATCAGCTCAATTAGGCACACTCTACTAGAAAATATGCTAGTGGATCAAAAAACTTCATGATAGGATTGAAATATATATGATTTCAGTATTAAAATAAAGGCGAGGATTATACTTTCAGTGCTTGAATATGTAAGTAGATTCTAACAAATAATACATTTTTTGTCTTTTGAAGAACACAAAAATATTTTAATAACCATTGAGATCCCCACCTCGTTTATTAAATTTTCTAAAGTATTAGGAGATTGGCATAAGCATTTGGATACTAAGTAGGCAAGAGAAAGCAGGTTGTATTTGGGACAGTTTCATCATTGATTTTGCCACACAGCTAGACATTTTGATGACTCTAGACCATGATTCAAAAATGGGTATCATAGGGCGCCTGGGTGGCTCAGTGGGTTAAGCCGCTGCTTTCGGCTCAGGTCATGATCTCAGAGTCCTGGGATCGAGTCCCGCATCGGGCTCTCTGCTCAGCAGAGAGCCTGCTTCCCTCTCTCTCTCTCTGCCTGCCTCTCCATCTACTTGTGATTTCTCTCTGTCAAATAAATAAATAAAATCTTTAATAAAAAAATGGGTATCATATAAATTATACTAAATCTTGAATGTGTCCTAAATTAATGGAATATATTAGAGCATGTTAGTAAAGTCATTCATATCTAATCTGAGATCTCTCAAAATGTATAATATCAAGTGGAATATTACACCCTTGAAGTACTTTGACATCCGTAAAGTAGCATTTTCATCATACAAATTCTTCAGGTAATTATAAATATTATTATTAGTAAAAAGACCAAGGTGTTCCCAAGGCAGCAGCTACCAGCACTGGGCCACCTGCTATCCTAGCCCAGCCCTTCCAAATGGGGAGGATTTCAATAACCAGCTTTATAATAAAGTAGTGCAATATTGAATAACTATTAGAAAGCTTCAATAGTATTTTGTATGGCTAGATTTCCTGGTGATGTCAAGATTATTAATTATGCATTCCTATTTAATAAATTTAGCTTGTTATTATATAGCATGTATAAATTATCTCAGACATAGTGAGAACTCTTTTTTTTTTAAGATATTTTTATTTATTTGACAGACAGAGATCACAAGTAGGCAGAGAGGCAGGCAGAGAGAGAGGAGGAAGCAGGCTCCCTGCTGAGCAGAGAGCCCGATATGGGACTCGATCCCAGGACCCCGAGATCATGACCTGAGCCGAAGCCAGCGGCTTAACCCACTGAGCCACCCAGGCGCCCCCATAGTGAGAACTCTTTAAGTTGTCTTGTAGTATGCCTTAGTGAAAAGAAAAACACCTTTATTCATAGTAATATTAAAAAACAAATACTTTTTCAAAGTAACTCTTCAGTTTTTGTTAACTCTTCAGTTTGTTAACATAAGCATAAGAATGCATTTTGGATTACCACCATCATTCATTTTTACTTTAAATGAAAACATTCAGTCAGAATTTTAAGGTATATCAAACAGCAGTTCATGAGCTATTAGATCAAACAGAATACTTATTCCTGATTTTTCAGGATACATATAATAGTAGAAACACTGATCAGAAACAGAAAGAGAGTAAACATGTAGCTGTATGTGGCATCACATATATTTAAAAGTAGAAAAACAAAGACCATACTTTCTTTTTTTTTTTTTTTAAGATTTTATTTATTTAGTTAGTTGACATTGAGAGAGAGAGAGAGAGAGAAAGTAAGAGAGGGAACACAAGCAGGGGGAGTAGAAGAGGGAGAAGCAGGTTTCCCGCCAAGCAGGGAGCCCAATGCCAGGTTCAATCCCAGGACTCTGGGATCATGACCTGAGCCAAAGGCAGACACTTAATGACTGAGACACCCAGGCATCCCCAGACTACATTTTCTTATTCTAGATGCATTCTTACCCTGAGACTGGCTTTTGTAAATTATTCTACACTAAAGCACATAAATCATATATTTGACTTACCGAACTTTCATAGAAAAAAATAGTACAAAAAAAGTGGCTTCAGAGCAAAAGGTTTATAAGACGGTGAAATGTTGGCTGTAACACTATGGAGTGTGAATTGATAGTAGAGACACTAGCTCTAAAGGAAAGATTTTGATAATAAATTAATATTCTCTACTGGTATATAAGGAGATAGTATTTTTATTTTAATATATATATATATATACTCAAAATAATTACATAAAATTTTACTGTCATTTCATTCAATTATGAAATTAATAGGAGCATATCACATGTATTTTACCTTTTATAAACCATTCAAATCCATCATGCTTAAAGGTATTTTTATTTAAAGGACATTACATCAACTATTATTCTAATTATACATTTAAAAAAGAGAGTCTTTCCACTTAAGGAAGCCAAATATAAAAACTGGAAAATAGAAATAGGGTGTCACTTTAGGTATACTTTATATACTTTAGCTATTTATCATGAAATTATTGACTTTAAGAAAACACTAATGGATATGTGTATACTCATTCTTGTCCTAAGAACAAAAACATCATTTAGAGTCATGTAATATTAGAGATTGCAAGGCTTGACCCATGCAATTTGTCAAAATGTGATAAAACTGCTCACTAAAAGTAGTGGACCCAGAAATTCAAAAACATCATGGTGTATGTGAGATATGCCTTAAAATCAAAATGATTTCAAATTCTAAAGAATAAGTGAAGGCAGCTTAATTGTGTTTCTGTATTAGAAAATTCCTCTTAGATAAAGAAGATGTGGTATATACATACAATGGAATACTATGCAGCCATCAAAAGAAATGAAATCTTGCCATTTGCAATGACATGGACAGAACAAGAGGATATTAGGCTAAGAAAAATAAGTCATTCATAGAAAGACAACCATCATATGATCTCCCTGATATGAGGAATGTGAGAGGCAGAGTGGGGGGTTTGAAGGATAGGGAAGGAAAAAATGAAACAAGATGGGATCAGGAGGGAGACAATCCATAAGAGACTCTTAATCTCACAAAACAAACTGAGGGTTGCTGTGGTAGGGGAGTATGGAGAGGATGGTTGGGTTATGGACATTGGAGAGGGTATGTGAAATGGTGAGTGCTGTGAATTGTGTAAGCCTGATGATTCACAGACCTGTAACCCTGGGGCAAATAACACATTATATGTTAATAAAAATAATTAATAAATTAAAAACATTTAAGAAAGAAAATTCCTTTTAGAGAAGATCAGAATAAATCTACAGTATTGATGAGAAAAAGTTAATATTTTGTTACCCAAGCAAACCAAATTTGGTCAGTAATCTTTGGTTAATGTCTTCAATATACTTTTCATTACATTTTACATGCCATGTTTCCATTTTTCTAAATACATCTGAGGAAAGCTATTAAATCATAACATTTAGCAAATATTCTCATTCACAACTCTATAACAAAATTGTATCATTCATTTCTGAATCTTAATGGCATTACATTTTATTGTGAATCATATTATGAAGAGTTTAGGTAAGATTTTATGAATCTCAGAAGAAAAATTAAAGCATCTATTATCCACATTCTTATATTTTATTGTACAAGATGTGCAATCTTAAAAAAAAATGTCCTTATTCCCTTAAATAAAAATATTTTTTGAAAAAGCCAAGGATTCAGGTATTAGAGGAATCATAAATATAAGCCCAATCTGGATACTTAGAGAATAAAGAAATTTCCCAAGGTTATTTTAAAGTAGTACAATATTTTAAAGAAATATTACTTTTACCAAATAAAGCAGAAGGAACAGTTGTCTCCTGACAGTTATGTTCACATGGCTCTAGTCAGCAGGAATGTTATGAGTCCCTAATGCCCATGCAAATCATCAAAACATGTTTTCATTGAGAAGAGAGTAATTAGGGAACTATTTTCACAAAATAAGTCATGTTCTGGTGAAAAGGCATCACGAACTAGACATTTTTGCAATCTAGTTTATGTTTATTTTTCTTTTACCTTCACTTGAAGTCAGAAATGAATTTGCCTTATTCTGACACTTAATGAATATAAATTCTATAGAAGTGTCTACCAAGCATGCTATATTTTATACGGAAACTTATTGCAGGAAGTCGATGTACCGATGCACAGAACTGCAATCAAAGACCTAGGTATTTTGTTGTTGTTGTTTGCTGTTGTTGCTGCTGTTGTTTTCCTTCCAAATATCTCCTTACCATCCCCTGTGTGTTGGCTTCATCACCACAGTGGTATTAGCAAAACATGGCCTTATCATACCCAGGTGAAGAAGTTAGACTATGTTTTCCTATGTCAAATTTCCCCTCATATTTCATTTCGTAGAATGAAATGTGCCAATTTCTGAAATGATCCCCGACAACATAAATGGGATTATCCTGAGGCCTGATATGACAGTCACTAGATTTTCAGCCTATCCCCCATACAAGGCTGCAGAGGGGAGAGATGTAGACATGAATAGTTTAGATTCTGTAAGGAAGAGAAAAGGAAATAATACCAAGTAGGAAACTAACAGTTCTATCATACGAGCTATACAAAATAGATGAAAAATATTTATATAAACTAATTGCTGTAAAAGCATAATGATAAGTCTCCAAATATGTGGTATAATTGTGGTCATTAAAACCAATGTCAACCTCTTACCACCCATGGTTTAGGGTCTTAATATCTATAATAAAGTCTTCATTTGGCCCAATGAAAAGAGCCATGTAGACAGGGTGTTCTGGTCACAGAGGTTACCTTCCTGGTATTCTTAATTTTTTTCAGTGCTTTAATTGTTTAAAATTAATAATTTTTCCAGAATATTATCTAAATAACTATTTATGTCAATCATTCGCCAATTGCTGACTAAACATTCTTTAAAGTATGTGCATGCTATAATGGAATGAAAACAACGTTATCATTGAACTTATAGGCTAATAGTTCGTTTAGGCATTACTAATAACACCTAATAAACCACAAATAACACCTGCTAGAGATTTCTTTTTTAAGATTTTATTTATTTATTTGACACAGAGAGAGAGAGAGGATCACAAGTAGGCAGAGAGGCAGGCAGAGAGAGAGGAAGGGAAGCAGACTCCCTGCTGAGCAGAGACCCTGAGACCAGGACCCTGAGATCATGAACTGAGCCATCCAGGTGCCCCTGCTAGGTTTTTCAAAGTGGGCAGGGAAATTTGGATTTGATTTAAGATGCAATGTGAATAGTCAAATAACTTTTGGAAGAATACTGAAATTTGGTAAAGACGTCTAGAAGCAATTATCAAGTAGTTTAAACAGACAATATAAGAACATGGGTAAGTTCTATGAGTGAGCAACTGTACTCGAAAAGTCCACTAAAAAAGTACAGACCCTTTAAGAAATGGACATGTTTTTTTTTTTTTTTCCTAGTCACTGATAGGCTGCATTTCTTTTTCTGATTTTTTTAACATGTCATATTTCCATCTTCACTGTCCCTCTGTCTGCTTTGCTTTATCATTTATCTCAAGCATGTTTCCTCCATATATGTCAGTGGGGTGACACTGATTGTTTAAGATTTTGTAACTTTTAGCACCAGTGCTTACTTCTAGAGAAAGAAAGATGAAGTCTCTCTCCTCCAGCATCCATACCAATGTCTAAAAATGATTTCTGTTAGCTCAACTATAATCATAACTGTAGCAAGGAAAGTGAAACAAGTTTACGTGTGGTGGGAAAGCCGTTTTCAAAAGGAAGAGATGCTAAGCTAATGAAAGTAGATGTCTATTGCATTATTTCCAGAAAGAAAAAGAAAAACACCTTTATTCATAGCTTAAGTACAAATAGTAAAGGAGATGGAACTTCCCTGAATGTTAAGACTTATACTATGGCAATGAGAATGATAGAGATTTCACTAATAAAGATCAGAAGATATATTCTTTGTTTATAATCCAAAGCATTAATTAGGTGCCTGGCAAAGGGTCAAAGATAGGACTTGAGTGAATGAGTGGTTGTATAGATAAGTGAATAAAAAAGGTAAACTTGAACAGATGATTCAAATAGTTGCTGTGTCAAGTCTTATATTGAAAATGCAAGGAAGTGCACTTGGCTGGCTCAGTTGGTTAAGCTTCTGCCTTCAGCTTAGGTCATGATCCCAGGGTTTTTGGATCAAACCTTACCTTGGGCTCCCTGATCATCGGGAGTCCTTTTCCCTCTGCCCCTGCCCCTGCTCCTGCTCTCTCTCACTCTCTCTCAAACAAATAAAATCTTAAAAAAAAAAAAAAAGAGAAAGAAAGAAAATGCAAGGAATAAAATGGTTTCATGTCTATCTTCAAGGATTTAAACTCCACTGGAAAAGATACTATATATATATGCATAGAATTATTATAAAAATCTAATAGATTTTTATATGAAACATACCACCAAAGTACTCTAGAGGTAAAGGCAAGATGATTAATCTCAGGTGGTCTGGAAGAGTTGAAAAAGAATCAAAAATTGCTTTCTTAAATGAAATTATATTTGCTTTAGAGAGAACACTCATTAAGTATTGTTATAGAGACAATATTCAAGAATGGGGTATATTCCGTATATGACAATACAGGTCAATACAAAAAAATCATGGCATTCTTTTATGTAACTAATATTAATGAGTCCCTATGATATCATCCAAAATGTTCTCATAACCAGGGTAATAGGGATGAGTCAAATATTTCTCATTTCACTTACATTTTAGTAGAGAGAGTCAAACAAATAGGGGAAGAATAAAAAAGTAGAAAAGAATACATATCAAGAAATGGAGAAACATTACAAATATCCATTATCTACTATCTTCCACACATACAAAGTTAATATTAAAATTAGTGTTTTCTTTGAAGCATAGATAATCAGTGTCATAAAGTAACATAACATAAACAATAGGAGCAATATAATAACATTTTATAACCGGAGACTCAATAAAACTGTGATATTGTAAGTCCTGGAACAAATCAAACTGGCCAGAGAAATTTAACCTGACAATTCATCTTCCTTCTGTAAATCAGGATATTAAAAATAATGCCAGGAGAATTGACTGAAATAATTCTTAATTTATGGATGTTAGCTTCATACATTTTTTATTATCCACATTATTGTCAATAATATCACTTGGGATTTCAAATAAATTATGTCATGAAACTAAATACATTATGTGAGGCTCTGTAGTGGGTTGAGAATATATAAATAGTTATTTATAGTAGCTACACTTTTAAAAAATTTTATGTTACTGTTGAATATACGAATATATGTGAACATATGTAGTTAAATTTATTGTATTAGTAAACACAATATATCATATTAAATTTGTATACATTTAAGCCTAGATGATGTGAAATATTTTAATGAGAAATTAGAAATTAAGATATTTCACTGCAAAAGAAGCAAAGAAATATTTTGTCATCTTTTGAAACAGCGATTCCAATATTGCAATGTCGAACTAAGACTTTCTCTTTACATAGAAAGTGGCTTTTGGGATTTAAGAGATAATAGTCACTAATTTTACATAGTGTTTTAAATATTGGCTTAAATATAGATATATTTTATTCATAATCAAGGTTATCCATTACTATTCTATCTAATGTAATGAATCTAGTGCAATGAATCAATTTATCTAACTACTTATTTTAAATTTTTCAAATAAATCTCTTAAGAAGAAATCTTCGAATAGCTATAATTTTCAGGTTTTTTCCCCCCTCAACACTGTGATTGTTCCGATTCTGTTCAAATACATGTAGAGTGAGATTTATCAGGAACCAGCTGGGCTCCTTCTGTGGTGGTCCACAGTGGCTTAGGAAACTCTCCTGGTGTGAATTGGCAGTTTGTTTTTCAGGGATTTACTGTGGCTAATTGATGTCCCTGAAGCTATAAGGAAGGGAAGAAATGAGACAGAAATAATCCACTTCCCCAGATTCATTCATTCTAGAAAATTGCTGAAACAAACAAATAATAAATATATATAGTCTCCAAAATTCTTTGCCCTCTATTCCCCTTCAATTTTACATTCACTTTAGTAACAAGGATTCTGCTCATAGATTCATGAACAGAGCATGGATTTACAATTTTATACCCAGTTAAATCTGTTTATAAACAAGCATTTTTCTCTTTGAGAAAGATGACATTGACATCCTGCTGTAATAGTATGGGAAAATGAATATCCTATTCTGAGAGAGAGACATTGTTACATTAGGAAAACTGATACGTACTTATTCACTGTCAAGGTTACAGATATTAGTCTAATGGGAACACAGCTTCAGTCTAAATTCCCACCTATATTTAAAAAACCTACCATATATTTATTTTGACTCAGAAGATTAATTTGATCTTCTAACAGTATCACCCCACCCCCATTCCCTCTCCATCTATATAGTTACTTTAAAAATATCTTCTATAGAAACATTTACTGATTTGTGTTTTAGTTAATATTTTACTATTTCTTCTGAAAATACCTTGATGTAATGGGGTGCTTTGAAGTAATGGGGTGCTTTCATTTCTGTTTTTAAGGGAAACAGTTCAGGCCAAATGTAATATAATCAGTTGAAGATACTGGAATGTGTGGTCTCTTTTTACTTGCCATTTTCGGTCCATTCTTTTTCTCTACTTGGTCAAGAGCGTGGAATAATAACTAGACCATTTCACTGGGTAATTTTGCCCACCAGCTTCTCTTTGGGTTTGGTTAATGATAAACACTAGCAAGTTTTCAAGAGTGGGGAGACTGAAACTAGGCTATTTATTCCTTTGGCTCCTTCTCTGTAATCTGGACTTAAATTGTATTATAAAGCTGTAGTCATCAAAAATCGTATGGTACTGACACAAAAACAAATACATAGATCAATGGAACAGAGTAGAGAACCTAGGTATGGACCCCCAACTGTAGGGCCAACTAATTTTTGACAGAACAGGAAAGAATATCCACTGAAGAGAAGACAGTCTCTTCAAAAAATGGTGTTGGGAAAACTAGACTGCAACATGCAGAAGAATGAAGCTGGACCACTTTCTCACCCCATATGCAAAAATAAATTCAAAATTCAAATTAGGATTAAATTCAAAATTAAAATTCAAAATTTAGGATGAAAGACCTAAATGTGATATAGGAAAAAATTCTAGAGGAGAAAACAGGCAACAACCTCTTTGACCTTGACTGCAGAAACTTCTTGCTAGCCACATCTCCAGAGGCAAGGGAAACTGTAGATTCCTTTCAGTGACTCACAAGAAGAAAGTTAATATCATATATCCTGTATAGATGTACGGCTATTCTCAACAGTTTATTTCTTAGCCATTCTAATTCTTACACTTTTATATTTCATCTAATCTACTTCCAACTTCTATCTTGCATATTGATAACAGCCATAGCAACAACTTCAGCTCCATCAATCTCCGGAATTCCAGAATATCCCTATTATTTGTGGCATCATAAACAGTTGTCCAAGATAGTAAGCTTCACATTTTCAAAACACACTGTTTCCACTTCTTGACTTTTCTACATCAGTGTTGTTTCCTGCTTTAAATATTGGCATCACTAACTATCAATTTCTATAGTTACTCAACTGAAATATTGCTTTTTATCATAAAATTCTATTGTTTCTAAATCTGAAATGTTTCCTGAGTAACTATTGCTTTCCATTCTTCCATGTTCACTATTATTCATTTTAGTTCTTTTTTGTACAAATGAAATAAACTCTTTCCTGTTTCTGTTGTCCACTCATTATTAATACACCTCAATTTTGAACTCCACAATGCTGTCTTATTAACCTGAAAACACACACATACACACACACACACCTGCTCATGTCATATTCCATATATAAATGTTTGGTTACCTATTTGGTACTAAGTGAAGTTCCAACTCTATAACTTGATATTTAAGCCCTTCAGATACTGGTATTTTCAAACTCGTCCCCCCACTATGGCATCTCTAATATTTTATGTTCTGAATTCACTAACCTTCTTGATGAGCTTATAATATTTTACATACTCATACACGTGAGAAAACTTACTCAACATCTTCCGTATACTTAGAATGTTCATTCAAATGAACTAATGTATTAAAATTCCACTCATCTGGGCACCTAGGTGGCTCAGTCATTAAGCATCTGCCTTTGGCTCAGGTCATGAACCCAGAATTCTGGGATTGAGGCCCACATTTGGTTCTCCGCTCAGCAGGAAGCTGCTTCTCCCTCTCCCACTCCCCGTGCTTGTGTTCCCTCTATCTCTGGGCCTCTTTCTTTCAAATATATAAATAAAATCTTTTTTAAGAATCCACTCATCTTTTAAAGTCAAAATTAATTCTTTCCTGATCTGTGGAGCTTTTCCACTGTCTGCATAGAAAAAAAATTCTAAAACCATGTTGTGTTAATATTGTATATAGTACATTAATATTAATTAATTAATGTAACATTGCAGTAGTGGCTTTCCACCTTTTTCTAACCCCAAACATATGGATATACTTGTTATTATTTAGTTGCTCACTATGGCACTGATTTCTTGTCCTTCTTCTTCTTATTATTATTATTAGTTTCAGAGATAGAGTTTCATCAGTTGCCTTTAACACCCAGTGCTCATTACATAAAGTGGACTCCTTAATGCCCATCACCCAGTTACCCCACGCTCTCACCCTTGTTTCTTATAGTTAAGAAACCCTCCGTTTCTTATAGTGAAGAGTCTCTTATGCTTTGTCTCCCTCTCTGATTTCATCTTATTTTATTTTGTGACAGTGATTCTTAATTGTATGTGTGTGTATTGTATATCTTTGTGTATGTGTATCATAGTTGGTCTCTTTGGGGAAAGTTAACAGTTGGAAAGAAGCCTCATAAAGTATTTTTGGGGGCGCCTGGCTGGATCAGTGGGTTAAGCCTCTGCCTTCTGCTCAGGTCATGATCCAGGGTCCTGGAATCAAGGCCCGCATCAGGCTCTCTGCTCGGCAGGGAGCCTGCTTCCCCTCTCTGTCTCTGCCTGCCTCTCTGTCTACTTGTGGCCTCTGTCTCTGTCAAATAAATAAATAAAATCTTGAAAAAAAAATATTTTTTGTTTTGATTTTTTTTCAGATTTGAATTTCTTAAGCAGATTTCTTATTTTGTTGAGTAAATCGAATTGGTATTTGCCAATTTTTGTTGAGTGCAGATTAAATGAGTAATTTATTACCTTAGAGCAGCAGTTCTTGATGGGGTTTGATTTCTCTCTAGGGGACATTTGGCAATATCTGGCGACAATTTTGGCTGTCAGACTGGGTGAAGAGAGCTACTGGCATCTTACGGGCAGAGGCTGTGAATACTGCTAAACAACCTATAAATAAGACAGCCCTACCAAAAAAAAAAAAAAAAAAAAAAAAATCTGGTCCAAAATGTCAGTAGTGCCAAATTTGAGAAACTGTTAAATCTTATAGTTAGTGTAGTTTAGCATAATTGAGATTCAATACATATTTATGGAATTGGATTAAAAATTAGCATCATGGTCAATCTTCACAGCAGGAACTGGCAGTATTAAGAAATAACACATTCTTCCAAAGGAAAGAAAATGTGTCATTTCTGGTGAAAATTAACACACAACAATCATTCCATAATTATACTGTTTTTTTGTATGTAACATCTCACCTCATTATGTTTGAATTTACTTTTCCAGGTTGCATGTGCATACATACTTACAGAAACACACATACCTATTGGACAAATTATTCTTTTAGGTTATGGTTTTAGAGGAACCATCAAAATAACAGAACTCTTTAAGTATAGTTTTGTTGGTCACAAGTTATGTTAATTTTGTAAATGATAATAGCATCTTAGTGTTATCGATCATTAACTTTGTTACTTCATAATTTATTTAATTTATTCAATTAAATAATAAAATTGTGTAATCCATCATGTAACAATTCTGTCTTGCTTGCTCAAGGATGGCACCATAGAACTAAAGAAATTAATATTAAATTGATATTGTGTAGCACAATATTTATTACATCTCCAAGGTTTTAATATAAAAGTTTCTTTGTAAATCAAAAATAACTTTTCTTACTCTATCAGATCAATTTAATTAAAATTTGCAAATAAACTCTTGTCTCATAACACCTTTTTGCTCTCAAAAGCAATGAAATTCCGGAATTACTGAATGAGTTCAACTCGTATTATATCTCATTCAGCTGGCCAACTAATTACCATTACCACAATGATATCAGAAAATGACTTCTTAGGTGTTACTATTTACATTCATGGATCATACTCGAAGCAAAACATATATTATTGAATTACAACAACTATATGTTTTAAATTTTAAAGGAAAATGGGTTTTTTTTTAATGGGTTGGATTTAGAGATGGTGCTGTCTCTTTACAGAGATCTGTCTGTTTACCCATAGATCTTGACCTTGTGTGAGGCAGGGCTATCAGGAATCTAATTACCTGAGATAGAAGGAGTGAGGAAAGAAGTATACTTTAAAGAAAATGGGACAGTACAGAAAGAATTTTGCGCACATAATGGTGGCTCCCACTCAAATTGACCTATGGTACAGCCTTGAAGGAGGCTAGACTGGAAGAATTAGAAAAGTATTATTTTTCACTCAAATCTCTGAATTGCAATAAGAATCCAAGGCAACACAGTTTTATAGATTCAGGGATTTGCCTGAATGGCGATTATCCTAATGGAATTACTGTGAATGGTATAGAGCATGGAATGAATAGAGTGGTCTAACTATAAAAGTGGACTAAACTCCATTTAAGGTTGAGGAAGAAGTTGTCCAGTTCTCAAGTATAAGAACTAAAACTAGACAGGAAGAATGAGAGATGTCACATTGTCTGATATTTACATTAGGAACTTAAATGTGCAACTGAATAGAATACATATTCAGAATGTGAGAGAAAACCTAACCAATGATGCTTGATGAATGCTGAATATCAACAATTTTAGTTATAATTTTGTTACTAATACAAAAATGCTGTTTTGTTATGGGAATTTATTCCCTAATCCTATTGCCTAAGCTGCATTACACATTTTGAGGGTCCACTAAATAAAAATTAAATTTGTCACTTCTTTAGATAGATAGATTTGTTATATAAATGGTGAATTTCTTTTATTAAAAAAATTTTAGGGACGCCTGGGTGGCTCAGTGGGTTAAGCCGCTGCCTTCAGCTCAGGTCATGATCTCAGGGTCCTGGGATCAAGTCCCACATCAGGCTCTCTGCTCAGCGGGGGGCCTGCTTCCCTTCCTCTCTCTGCCTGCTTCTCTGTCTACTTGTAATCTCTGTCTGTCAAATAAATAAAAAAAAATTTTTATTTATTTGTGAGAGAGCGAGAGAGAGGAGAGGCAGGGGGAGAAGCAGGCAGAAGAAGTATGTATGCTGCTGAGCAAGAGGCCAGTGAGGGACCTGATCCTGTATAAGAGCGCATGTATTCATATAAATGAAATTTGATTTTCTTTATATAAACATTTTTTTCTATCACTGGGATAGTTACATTCTTCCTGTGGTGTTTTCTCTCCTAATATGCATTTTATAGTGAATAAATTATAATTATATATCTATTTTTTTCAAAAATTGTGTATGGAAATAGTCTGGAAATCAGAGCTATAAGTAATTATACATATTTCCCAGATTTTTCTCTTTCTGTAAACAAAACATTTGAAATCAACTAAATAACTTCAAAAACTATATGAAAATTTTAAGAACTATTTTTCCATCTTCAGGGTATTCCAACTTCTATTGACATTCTAGTTCAACATTTTACTGTAAAATAGCATTTTCTCCACTTTGAGAAAACTATTGCATTTGCTATCTTGTCCATACTTTAAATTTTTTTTTAAAGATTTTATTTATTTGACAGAGAGAGATCACAGTAGGCAGAGAGGCAGGCAGAGAGAGAGAGAGGGAAGCAGGCTCCCCGCTGAGCAGGGAGCCCGATGCGGGACTTGATTCCAGGACCCTGAGATCATGACCCAAGCTGAAGGGAGCGGCCTAACCCACTGAGCCACCCATGCGCCCCTATCTTGTCCATACTTTAAAGGTGACTGAATCTATCACTGTGGCATCTGTAAGATAAGCATTAATATAGTTCAGTAGTGAACAAATTATTTGGTCATGAAAAATTATAGTCATGATAATTTTTGTCTTTGAAAATAAAAATACATTTATATAGTTCATGAAGAAAATTAAAAAAATACTTTAAGCTAGGGTGCCTATTTTGTAAAAGATTCCAAAAGAAAAATTTTTTTAGAATCATTAAAACATTAATATTTGAAGCTATAATATTTTGCCTATTATTTCTATTATATCTGCATAGCATTTTAGAATCCACCAGTTATAGTCATATATATCATGTGTATACATACTCAAAAAATAAACAGAAGAGTTGGGTTTGGAAGAAATCTTTTTTTTTTTTTTTTGGTCGTTATAAAAAATTAAATATTCAACTCAACTCAGAATTATCACATGGTTTTAAAGAAGGCACTAGTTTAGGAGTATGAGGAGATTCAGGAAATAACTGGTACCCAATTATCTAGATACCAGCAACAACAAGAAGCCAGTCTGGCCTGTAGAGCCCACAAGGGAAATAGGGCTGAGTACTATGTTCACAGACCAGTGAGAAATGAAAGGCTGGAGAGAAGATCCCCTTTGACAAGAGCTATGATCATTGAGGAATTCAGTCACTTCTGGAAAGGTCACTCAGGAAGGGAAAAAGCAGAGAGTAAATGCCTGGACATTCTCCCATTTAAGAAAGCTCTGATTTTTAGTTTGGTCCATTGCCATCAGAAATAAAAATGAAATAGTCCCACCTCCCTTGCAATGAAGTGGTCATGTAACTAAGTTCTGACCAATGTGACAGAAGTAGAAGTGTTGAAGACAATTTCTGAGACGTGTCCTTGAAGGAGATGAGCCATGTGTTCTTTCATTTCTGAAATATTTCCTGCTCAATAGAATGTAAATATATGGCTACAACTTGAGGGTTCCCTTAGTGGCAGCATTAAGTTGAGGATGGCTCAGCTAGTATCTTTCCTTTCCCCACCACATTGATTCTCCATCTTTCTGTCTTGTTTGCTGCCCTAGAAGGCTGATATGTATGGGCTTCTTCATTAACCCTAACTTGCTCACTTGCCCTCTCATTTGCAATTGGATTTAGGCAAAGGGAAACCTAGTCAGAATATTACAGAAAGAAAGAAGAGTGAGCTCAGGCTGTTTCCAGCTGCATCCTCCCATTGCATCATTTGTACAAACAGTGCCCCCGATTAAGTATCTCAAGTCCTCTCCAGGTGGCCTACACCACAAGACTATCTTTCCCTGAAACTTTCCCTTCTGACCTATGGTTATTAATGATTCTGTTGCTACTAGCCTTGGGTTTTTAGTATATCTCAACCATACCTCTTTAATCATTTTATAAATGAACTGTTCACATGTTATCCTAATTCTAATTATCCCTATGTTTCCTCTTGGAACTCTCAAGAGAGTGGTAAAATGACAAGATAGAAGGATCCTGGGATGCATGAAAGACCAGACCTCTACAGCATTCCCTACATATTGATTTATTTTATATGAGAAAGATCAGATACTTCTAATTTTTAGTGTCTGGTATAGTTTTGGGTTTATTTTATCTGACCAACAATTTAATATTAACACAATGAGTATTGCATAATTATATTGTATAATTTTAAGATAGTCCAGTTGAAATTTAGAAAGGGAAATGATTGATCAATGGGTATATATTGATAGAAATGAGTCTACAATCAGCTTGTTTTATTAAAATCATTTACGGAGTATCTGTTATGATCCACATACTCTGTTACATACTGAAAATATAGACAACAATAAAGGTGACTTTCTAACTTCCTATTTTAGACCTCCCTCTGCAGTGATTGTAGGTAGGACTTTCTACTTGAGAGAATTGTAGGATGATCCCTGTGGATGGAAGAGCCTCTTACTGTCCATTTTCTGGAAGGGGCGATGGTTTGGACATACAGTGAATCTAGTTTGAAAAGACATTCTGTAACAGGCATCATCACATCCCTCTTGTTCTTCCCCATATTCCCACCGTTTTGTTTCTTGTTCAGCTTTTTGGTTTCTTGCACTTCCCAAATATATTGCTTATACTCGAGTTTTTGTCTCAGGGTCTGCTTCTAGGAGAACAAAATTCTAAGGTATTTTATTTATTTCTAGATTTCTTTTCCATTCGCTTCAACAGAATGATTTTCTGCTTTCTTTCAGAGCCACAATATCTCAATTATAATAAACTTGAAAGAAGCCATGAGTATGGATAGGAGGCTCTGCTGCTTTTTTGTTCTTCAAGATTTTATTGGCTCTTCTTGGCCTATGGTACTTCCATATAAACTTTGCAACTATCTTATTTACTTAAAATAAAAACTTGCTAATATTCTGAATGAATAGCATTACATCTATGGATTAATTTTGGAGAATTTGTGATATACTATTTGTCAAAAACAGGATACGGTATAATCCTTCATTTATTAAGCTCTTTATAGGTAGTTTATTTAATAAAGTTCTTATACATTATTTATTACAAATTTTTGATGTTGTTTTAAATGACATTATTTATTAAATTTTACTTTGTCCACCATCTATAGAAATAAAATTGATCGATCCCACACAGTCACTATTAATTCTCATATTTTATCTGCACTCTCACATGGTATAACCATGGAAGAAAGAAGAGGAATATTCCAACTGTCTCATAAAACACACACACACATATTCCTGTATGAATCTTCATTACATGCAATTGATTTCCTATTCCTATTCCTATTTCCTCCTATTCCTATAATATTCCTATTCCCTATGCTATTTTAGGAATAGCAGTGGCATGTTTGTTGTTGTCTTTGTGTTCTCTAATCTATGTTGTCCTACTTGTACTCCTCGTATGAACTTCTGGAAGTTACTTAAATCTTGGATTGCTTCTGATTATCTCTTTTACTTTTATTTGGTAGATAACCCTTTATAAACCTTGCTTGAGCTTTTATGAATACTGCATATCAACTCTTATTTTAAAATATTGGTAGATTAATTCCATAACTTCATTCATATATTTATCCATTCCTTCAGCAGATATTTACGGAGTGCCTATTCTGTGAGGCCCTGTACTGGCCACTGGACTATAGGAAGGAACAAAATTCAGTCTTGCTCTTTAGGGGTTTAATTTTACTGAGGAAAGACAAAGAACACATTAATTCTCACTCTCATTGTGTCATCATAACTGACTCAACATATTTTGTGCATTTTCAGACTTACAGTCAATGCCAAGCTGTTATTAGAGGTCTGACATTCTCTAGGGTTGACTTATTCTACAGCTTTCCTACCCCTGTATGGACAGTTAGGCATTGGATATGCTATTCTGTACCTCTTTATGTAAAAGTTGAGCTATTGAACTACTTAAGCAACCAGTTCCTATATTTGTTTTCTGTAATAAACTGTGAAATGAGCTGGTTCATTGTTCATTTTTCACATATTCAAACATAAAATGAGAAGGCATTCTTATGACAGCATTTGTTCATTTTTCTATATGGGAAAATGAACTGTTTTGTTACTTATCATTAGCAGCCTATTTATATAATAGGGTGGTGAAAAAATAATGTCAAAACCAATTGAAGTTGTAGGACAATTTTGGATTTATAGAGTGCAATTAATCAAATTTATGATGACACTATGGTAATAATCCTACTTGGTGAAAAGTACTGAAGAATCTGTAAAGGGTCAGAGGTGTGGTTTTGTATTTTCTTCTAAAGAAGATTGTCTATCCAGCAAAATGAAATTGAATTTCTAATTACTTAGTTGGAATAAAAATTAACTCCTAAAACAAACTACTGTTAAACAACTTGTAATCTTACCCACAAAGCATGCTAAAAATTTCTTTGAAATGTTCGTGATGACTACTTAGTAATCAAATATATCTTCTGTATTCTAATTTGAGATAATTCATGATGTTTAAGAAACCTTCAACGTTTTAGAAAAGGACTTTACAATCAAAGACAATTATCATATGCTCTTTCTGATATGAGGAATTTGAGGGGCAGAGCAGGGTGGGGCCGTGGGGGGAAGGGAGGGAGAAAAGCGAAACAAGATGGGACTGGGGAGGGAGACAAACCACAAGAGACTCTTAATCTCAGGAAACAAACTGAGGGTTCCTTGGGTTGGGGAGGAGGGAGAGGGAGGCTGGGTTATGGACAGTAGGGAGGGTCTGCACTATGGTGAGTGCTGTGAATTGTATAAGACTGATGATTCACAGACCTGTACCCCTGAAACAAATAATACATTATATGTTAATAAAAAAGGTTGTTTTTAGAAATAAAGTTGTTTTGATAAAAGAAAAAAAATAAAAAATCAAGAATCAAAAATATACCTATATCTAAAAAAAAAGGAAAGGGGACCTTACGTCACCATACCTTTCTGTATTTTTAATAAGTCTATAATATTTTACCTGTACTTTTACAGTTTATAATTAGAAGTTATTGGGAATCTGGGTCTTCAGTTTTTCAAATAAAATTTTGTGAAATGTCAAGTCTGAAGATATCATAAGAACATTAATTACATGTAATACCTTAGTATTGCCCCTTTCCTGTTGTTACTTTCTCAGTGATAGGGACATCAAAGTAAATCAGGTTTCTTCATTATGCAGGACTATGTGAACTCCCCTTAACATATTATCATCTTCAAAGACATCATGGTTTTTAAACATGCTGCACTCATTATTTACCAGTTTTATTTAGGCTCTCACTTTTGCTTCTTCTAAAGTACTCTTAAGTATATAGAAGATTTGAACAAGCTGATTAACTAAAGTGATCTAACATATCTATCTATCAATCATTTATCTATCTATATCTATCTCACTATCATAAATAAACTGAATTGACTTATGTAGAACACTAAATCAAATAAATACACAAAGAAAACATTGGGTGGTATCATCTAATGACTGGAACATAAAGCACTTAGGAAAGGAATTAAAGGAAAGAAGGAAAATGGTGTGGAAGCAGAAACCAGGAGTTGGGAGCAAAGATAATACCTACCCAGTTGCACAGGGTGGCCCAGTGAGATGAGCAGTGTGAGAGAGTAACAGCCACCATATGAGAGGGCTAAGGACAAAGGATATCCTCAGTAAGGAATGCATATTCCTAAGAACAAGAAGGAAATCATTAAATAGAAAAGAAGTTGAGGGGAAGGGGAATTTGGCTTATGAGGGTTAGAAAGTTACAAAAGACACAGTAGGAGTATCACAGGGGTTAAGAAATGGAGTCAGATGAGAGGTTCATTGAACAGAGTGGGGGAAGGGCCTGTGTGCTAAGGAATGACTGGGATCTCAAGATCCTTGAGTTCCTCGGATACTGAGGTAAATGAAGTTAGAGGATAAATCAGAACTTTCCAAGATGAGGACAAAATGATGAAACTTAGAGGTTGATAGGCAGTAAGGGTGGAGGTGTTGTTATGAATATGCAGAACTCCTAAGTTTTGTCTCAAACTTTTGGTTTTATTTATTTGGAGCAATCTCTGGTAAAGCAAACTCCCTTTTCTGTGATGTTGCCTTCTGAACATTCACCCAAAAATTTTTAGAGTATAAAACCTTCGTTCATTGTTCACTAAACTTTATCGACTTCTTTTGAGAGAAAACTCTCACCACTGCACCACTAAGGAACATCTGTTAGCAAATGGGTTTCTTTCTTTTTTCTTTTCTTTTCTGTTTTTTTTTTTTTTTTTTTTTTTTCTTTCTGATGATCGGACCTGGTCTTAAATTACTCTGATTATCATCAGGATGAACAAATTATATACTCATTAAGGAACTGGGATCTACATTTTCTTGATCCTCATCTTTTGCCACAAATATCATTTCTCAGTAATGCTGCCTTAATTTCCCAGCCTCTAACATATGTGGTTACCTCTCTCCAGAACTTCCCTTATAATTCCATCTTTGCCTCTAATGCCTTTTCAGTTGAAAAGACTCCGTGAACCTCACCTCCAGATGCCTGACCCTAAATCTCAAAAGTGATTCAAAGCTTAAAGGCTCCAGAGGCAATTGCTTTTATGGCTACAAACTACTATAGACTAGAATCAACTGCTATACTTACTATATGTTCCTTCTTTATTTTGCATCAAATTATATTTAGGGTTGGGTATTATTGATAAGGAGGAGGAAATATTGTGTTAAAGGGGGAATACACATGCTAAGGATAAGTCCACAAAATTTATGTGAAGGATTTGTACAATAACAATCATATGGTTGTCCTTAGAAATACTTGATAGGGAGTGCTATTACAAATAGAATTTCAGTTTAGAATAATTCTAAAATGGAGTCAGTGGCTACCAATTTTTTTTTTTCCTGTGACTACATGATATATTACAAGACCAAAATTAGAATAAGGTGATGTAAGGTCCAGCCAAGGCTAGTGTCAGCAGCACTGACACTGAGTTATAAAAGTCCTTTTTTTTTTAGATAATTAAAAAAAATTAAGAAAGGAGGATTTTTTTTATTAATAAGTATTATAAATGCATGAGGTAATTAAATAAATCAGAGAGAAGGTAGTACATTGAACATATGATACATATTCTTACACAGTTACCAAAATGTAAACTGTCTGTAAAGATAGACTAACTTTAAATCATTAAATCATTAAATTGGCAAGTATCATTTAAAACAATGTGAGGTTATTGTCTATAAAATTTTGCATTATTTCTTCATAAAATTTAGTTTATGCTATTTACTCCAGAATTATAAATGCATATTGTCATAGGAAGTGTTGAAATCAACTTAATAGGGTAAATATGAGAATCTTTTAATTGATTCATAAAAGATCTGTAGTTAACATTATTAATTAGTCTAGTTGACTGATAACGTGTTTACAGTAATTTCAGAATCATTTTTCTGGGTATGTTTAACACCTGGTAAAGATTTCAGTTAAGAACATCTTTAAAAAAATGCAATTTAGAAACAATAAATTGTTGAAGAACTGCTACTTAATAGGAAACATTGGTGAGTCAGATTTTTTCAAGCTGATTTTTCACTTGGTGTTGGCATTTTTATTTTTAAAAATTTAATGCACTCGAGAAAAGAGAGATTAAGGAAAAGCAGTGCTTAATTTTATATGAAAAGAATACAGTTTTAGAAGATTCATTGCAAACCCAGATAATTCACATTTTGTTGTGTAATTCAAATTGTTCAATTCATTAATATTTAGCAGGATGTCTATGTATTCCCTTTTTTGCTCTGGCCATTGAAATATGGCTACATGTGAAGATAATTAAACTTTAAGTGGTAACAGTTTTCTTCAATTTTATTTCATTTTATTTCTTTTCAGTGTTCCAGAATTAATTGTTTATGCACCACACCCAGTGCTCCATGCAATACATGACCTCCATAATGACTAATATCAAAAAGAATACATATTAAAATAGCCACGTATTTTTAAGATATTCATACAAATTTAAATTAGGTAGATATACATTTTAATAGAAGATTCAGTAACTTGATGGTATGGTTTTAATTATTTCTAAGAATGATAGATACATTTTCAACGTTTATTGTAAATTGAGAAAGCAAAACACGTTTTTCTTTTCACATGCAACCTGTTTGTTTAATCACATCTCTTTTAGCAAAAAAAAATTGTCGATTTTTTATTGAGATGCAATTAATTGGCGAATTTAGTAATAATTATTCATGTGTATATATATATATATTTTATATATGCGTGTATATATATATACAAATACACGCATATATATTATATAAAATATATAAAAGATGTACATTTTAATTTCTTGAGGAATCTCCATACTGTTCTCCAAAGTGGCTGCACCAGCTTGCATTCCCACAAACAGTATTAAAGGGTTCCCCTTTCTCCACATCCCCTCCAACACATGTTGTTTCCTGTCTTGCTAATTTTGGCCATTCTAAGTGGTGTAAGGTGGTATCTCAATGTGGTTTTAATTTGAATCTCCCTGATGGTTAGTGATGATGAACATTTTTTCATGTGTCTGATAGCCATTTGTATGTCTTCATTGGAGAAGTGTCTGTTCATATCTTCTGCCCATTTTTTGATATGATTATCTGTTTTGTTTGTGTTGAGTTTGAGAAGTTCTTTATAGATCCTGGACATCAACCTTTTGTCTATACTGTCATTTGCAAATATCTTCTCCCATTCTGTGGGTTGCCTCTTTGTTTTGTTGACTGTTTCCTTTGCTGTGCCGAAGCTTTTGATTTTGATGAAGTCCCAAAAGTTTATTTTCACTTTTGTTTCCTTTGCCTTTGGAAACATATCTTGAAAGAAGTTGCTGTGGCTGATATCGAAGAGATTACTGCCTATGTTCTCCTCTAGGATTCTGATGGATTCCTGTCTCATGTTGAGGTCTTTTATCCATTTTGAGTTTATCTTTGTGAATGGTATAAGAGAATGGTCGAGTTTCATTCTTCTACATATAGCTGTACAGTTTTCCCAGCACCATTTATTGAAGAGACTGTCTTTTTTCCACTGTTTATTTTTTTCTGTTTTGTCGAAGATTATTTGACCATAGAGTTGAGGGTTCATATCTGGGCTCTCTACTCTGCTCCACTGGTCTATGTATCTGTTTTTATGCCAGTACCATGCTGTCTTGGTGATCACAGCTTTGTAGTAAAGCTTGAAATCAGGTAACGTGATGCCCCCAGTTTTATTTTTGTTTTTTCAGCATTTCCTTAGCGATTCGGGGTCTCTTAGAGCTTCCCTATGACCCTGCAATTACACTACTGTGTATTTACCCCAAAGATACAGATATAGTGAAAAGAAGGGCCATCAGTACCCCAATGTTTATAGTAACAATGGCCACAGTTGCCAAACTGTGAAAAGAATCAAGATGCCCTTCAACGGATGAATGGATAAGGAAGATGTGGTCCATATACACTATGGAGTATTATGCCTCCATCAGAAAGGATGAATACCCAACTTTTGTAGCAACATGGACGGGACTAGAAGAGATTATGCTGAGTGAAATAAGTCAAGCAGAGAGAGTCAATTATCATATGGTTTCACTTATTTGTGGAGCATAACAAATAGCATGGAGGACAAGGAAAGTTAGAGGGGAGAAGGGAGTTGGGGTAAATTGGAAGGAGAGGTGAACCATGAGAGACTATGGACTCTGAAAAACAATCTGAGGGGTTTGAAGTGGCAGGGGGTGGGAGGTTGGGGGAACCAGGTGGTGGGTATTATAGAGGGCACGGATTGCATGGAGCACTGGGTGTGGTGCAAAAATAATGAATACTGTTATGCTGAAAATAAATAAATTAAAAATATATATGTATATTTTAATATACATTATATTATACATATAATCATAAAATATTATATTATAATAATATAATATATAATAAATATTATACATATAATATACATTATGTATAAATATATAAAATGTGTAAACCATTAGTTATATATATAATATATAAATAAAATGTGTAAACCATAATAACTAATGGTTTACACATTTTATTTATTTAGTTATATATATAACTAATGGTTTACATATTTTAATCAGACAAAAACTTATGTTAGCTAATAACCCATTTCAGAGTGATAGATGAAGCACAAAGAGATTAATTAGATTAATATGTGTCTTTTTATTTCACAGGGGAGAACTCTGACACATAATTTGAACACTTCAATACTTTAGAGTTATATAACTATAAATTTTATCTGCTGTATTTTGAATAAATTATTGTATCAACATTATACAAATAACCTCTCATGATGTGCTTTCTGCTTTTATCTGTGCATTATTTTGACCATACTATTAACAAGAACCCTATCACACTTCTCTAGAATCTAGTCCAGCCCCTATCATGGATTTCAAACACAGAAGAAACAGAGGCCAAGTTGCTCACGATGTCAGTAGTTTAATGACCCAGCTTTGTCACTGGAGTCTTAACTTAGTTCTAGGAATTTTTTATGATTTGCATTAGATTGAACATTACATCATAAACACCACTAAGCTGAATCTTTGTCTTTGTTCCTAAAATGGCTTTCTGGCCATGAATATTTGTCCTTTGTCTTTACATCTTTATCCTTAAAATTGCTGAATCCCTGTTTCTTTGACTGTATTTTACTGAAAAGTCCATACTGTGTTTCTATTTATCTAGGACTCTCAAAATTCTTTGACACGTTTTATATTTATAAGACTATATTTATGTAGAGCAGTTTTAGGGTCACAGCAAAATTGAGAGAAATGTACAGAGATTTCCCATATACCCTCTGCCCCCATGCTTATAGAACCTCCTCAGTTATCAACATGTATCAGAGGGGACCATTTGTTACAATTGATGATCTTCCAATGGCACACGGTAATCACCCCAAATTCATAGTTTACATTACATTCACATGTGCTGTTGTACATTATATGGGTTTGGACTTATGGATAGTGGTATTTATCCATATCATTATAGTATCATACAGAGTATTGTCACTGCCTGAAAACTCCTCTGTGTTCCTCCTATTCATCCCTTGCCCAATCCTCATCCTGGCAACCAGTGATCTTTTTACCTACTCCCTAGTTCTGACTTTTCCAGAATGTCCTGTTGTTGGAGTCATATAGTATTATAGCTTTTCTAGATTGGTTCCTTTCACTTAGCAGTACACACTTAAGGTTCCTACATATCTTTCCATGGCGTGGTAGCTCATTTATTTTTAATGTTGAATAAAATTCCATTGTCTAGATGTTCCAAATCTATTTATCACCTGCTGAAGGACATTTTGGTTGCTTCCAAGATTTGATGATTATGAATATAGCTGCTATAGACATCTGTGTGTAGGTTTTTGTGTTACATAAATTTTCAACTCCCTCGGGTAAATACGAAACAATACAATTGCTGAATCATATGGCAGAGTATGTTAATTTTGTTAAAAAAAACCCATCAAACTGTCCTCCAAAATGGCTGTACTATCTTGCATTCCTACCAGCAATGAGTGAGAACAGAGTTCCTGTTGCTATATGTCCCTGCCAGCACTTGGATGTTTTCAGTGTTCTTGATATTGACCAATCTAATAGGTGTACAGTGGCACCACATTGCTGTTTTAATTTGCATTTCTTCGATGATTTAGAATATGGAGCATTTTATTTGTCATTTGTATCTGTCATCTGTTAAGACTTTTGGCCTGTTTTTTAATTCTTTTTTTTTTTTCTTCTTCTTCTTGAGTTTTAAGTGTTCTTTGTTTATTTTCAATAACAGTCTTTTACCAGATGTGGGTTTTTTTTTGCAAATATTTATTCTAATCCATGGCTGTCCTCTTGTTTTCTTAACTTTGTTTTTCACAGAGTAGAATTTTTAAATTTTATTGAAGTCCATCTTATCAACTATTCTTTTCATGATTGATTTTTCTAAGAACTTCTTCTAACATTAAAAAAAAAGATTTTATGTATTTATTTGAGAGAGAGAGAGGGAGAGAACACAAGCAAGGGGGAGGAGCAGAACGAGAGGAAGAAGCAGACTCCCTGTGAGCAGGAAGCCCAAAGCAGGCTTCAGTCCCAGGACCCCCAGGATCATAACCAGATGCTTAACCAACTTAATCAAATGCTTAACCAATGGAGCCACCCAGGTGCCCCCCTTTCATTTTTAAAGGATAATTTTGCAGCGTAGAAAACTCTGTTTTTTGTTTTTCTCTTAACATTAAACACTTCACTCCAATATCTTGTAGGCATGGTTTCTGAGGGGTTGGATGTCAATCTAATCTTTACTTCTCTGTAGTTAAGGTTTATTTTCCTCTTGCACCTTTTAAGATTTGTTCTTTACATTTTAATTAATGGAGTTTGAAAATAACGTGTCTTGCTGTTGTTTTTCTAGGCAGTTTTTCTGCTTAGTGTTCTCTGTTCTTTCTGAAACTGTGGTTTGGTGTTTAACATGAATTTTAGAAAACTCTATCATTATTATTTCAAATATTTCTTCTGTTCTTTTCTCCCCTTTCGGGATTCCCATTAGGCATATGTGGTTGCTTCTTTTGTAGTTGTCCCACACAGGGACAGGATCTGATTTTATTTTTGTTTTTCAGTCTTTGTTTTATATGCTTTGTAGTTTTGAAGGTTTCTAAGGAGACATTCTGAAGCTCAGAGACTCATTCCTCAGCTGTGTTCAGCCTACTAAGCCCACTAAAATCAATCTTCATTCTCATTATGATTTTTATCTCTAGTATCTTTTTGTTTTTTTTCTTAGATTTTCCATTTCTTCTGCTTTCATTGCTCATTTGTTCTTGCATACTGTTTATCAGAGCCCGTGCATTGTAAATCATAGTTGTTTAAAATTTCCTGGTCTGATAATTGTGCCTTCCCCCCGGTTCTGGTTTAGATGCTTGCAGTCTCTTCAATTCTGTTTTGTTGTTTGGGATGCCTTGCAGTTTTTTTTTCTTTTTTTTTTCTTTCTTGCTTTTTTTTTTTTTTTTTTAAGATTTTATTTATTTGTCAGAGAGAGAGCGAGAGCGAGCACAGGCACAGAGTGGAAGGCAGAGTCAGAGGGAGAGGGAGAAGCAGGCTCCCTGCGGAGCAAGGAGCCCAATGTGGGACTCGATCCCAGGACGCTGGGATCATGACCTGAGCCGAAGGCAGCTGCTTAACCAACTGAGCCACCCAGGCGTCCCCAGTTTTTTTTTCTTGATAGGCAGAAATGATATATTGGGTAAAAGGAATGTTATAAATAGTATTTTAGTAATGTGGTGGTGAGGTGTGAGTAGAGGGGAAGCCTTCGATAGCGCAAGGGTTATGTTATATTACAGGATTTTAGTGAGCCCTTGTCTCTGTTCTGTGAACTTTGTAAATGTCCAAGTGTTTCTCAGTTTTTGTTTTGTTTTGTTTTGTTTTTAAACAACTGATAATTTATTAAAAAGGTTAATTTAAGCATCTGTGTTGGTGACTTCAACCTCCACTCCTGGTTCAGTACTGATGGAAGTAATCTGTTTAACAATCTCAGAAGGATGGCGCAGGTCATCGGGTGGCTTGTGAAGCGTCCTCTGGAAACAATCCCAAGTCTTAGATCCTTCTCACCTAGATCTTGCAGTGGTCCTCAGAGTCCTATAGGCATGAAACTGGTCCTTTCACTTTCAGATTCTTCTTTCTTTTTCTTTTTTTTTTTTTTTCAATATTTTATTTATTTAGTCATCAGAGAGAGCACAAGTAGGGGGATCAGGAGACGGAGAGAGAAACAGGCTCCCCTCTGAGCAGGGAGCCCACTGTGGGGCTCCATCGCAGGACTCTGATCATGACCTAGCTGAAGGCAGCAGCTTAAACAACGGAGCCACCTAGGCTTCTCATCGCATTGAGAATTTATTTTATTTTATTTATTTGAGAGAGAGAGAGAGAGAGCGAGAGAGAGAGACAGTGAGAGGCGAGAAGGTCAGAGGGAGAAGCAGACTCCCCATGGAGCTGGGAGCCTGATGCGGACTCGATCCCAGGACTCCGGGAACTGTGACCTGAGCCGAAGGCAGTTGCTCAACCAGCTGAGCCACCCACGCCCCCACACTTTGAGAATCTTATTCCTCCTTTCCACATGCCCACCCCTCCACACCCTGCCTCGCCCCCCCCCCCCTCCCGCCACAAGGGGAGGTGAGCAGGGACTTCCCTTCCCCCAGGTCAATTAGGCTCTGATAAAACACAGCTGCAGGGGAGCCTCCGATTAACTAGATTCTCTGCTGGACAGGCCCTGTTAAGAAGAGAATGCTCTGGTATCTTTCAAAATAGTTTCTTTTCCTCTCCCCCTACCCAAAGCACCTGGTGAGGGTAGGGCAGATTTTTCTCTAGTATATATTGTGAGAACCTGGTGGGGTTCCTGGAGGAAAAGCTCACAGAACTGTGGAGTGTCTTCTCTGACTGAGTTCCCCCTACAGGTTTATCTCTGAGAGCTGTTTACTTTGAGCTTGCAATAATTCCTGGATTGCAGTTCAAGTTTTCAGGCGCTGGTTCCCACGGAGGTGTCTGCTGGTGAGTCCGAGCTCTAGTAAGGTAAGACATGACTCCCTAGATTTGTGAAAGGGATCTGTTTTGGAGCTTCCCCTGCTCAGACCTACTTGCAGGCAAAACTGATGGGGGCATTGGGCGGGGGGCGTCTGCAGTGGGCCGTTTCTCTAGGTCACAGTGCCCCACATTCTTGGAAAGTAGACCCCAACTACAAAACATAATTGTTCTTGTCGACCCCCTTCCCTCACCCCCAGCATAGGCGCAGCTGCAACCCTCTCACGGCTGCAAAACCTTTTAAAAGGCCCAGCCTGAAAAACCTTGGGGCAACATCTCACTTCATGTCTGGTCCCCCTCCTCCCTTGGAGAGTGAATATCTCTGCCCTGCTTGTTGCTCTAACTCTCTGAAATTCTTTGCTGCCCAGCCCACCAGCCACCCTAACAATATGCCTGTCTTTTCAGTGTGGGGGGGGGGCAAGAATTTGCCTCGTGTCCTCCCCTGCTTTATGGATCCTACGTTGTGAACTTTTCAGTCTTTAGAGCTTTTTATTTGTTTGGGTAGGTGGTAGCTCCTTCTATGCAGATTGGAAACTGGAAATCCCTTGAAATGCTTTATTCGCTTCTGGGCTATTTGCATCCATGTACTGTTAAGCTTTCCTGTACTGAATGCCTTGCTTACCAGCACACGTTTGTTGTTTCTCCATCACTGCAATATTCCACTTGGCGCTTTGGAATTTTTATATCTCCTGTGATGACAGCATTACTTGGGCAGACTTTTTCATTACTGAGTACCAACTGACAGGTACATGTCTATTGCTAACTGAAATATTGCACCCTGTGCCGCAGGGTTTATGAGCAGCTTTGCTAATTTGAAGATTGTAAAAGGAGATTAGGTGCTTGCTTTTAAATTTCCATAGTCATACTACAGACATTTTATCAAATAGGAGCACATGAGTTTGAAAATGAACCTGGTTTAAAATAATAAATTAAGCTAAATTAACCATGAAATATAAACCGTACAGAAATTAAAAATCCTTTCAAATGGTTACTTAATTTAAGGCTCATTGAGTATTGTTTTCTTCTGTGTGCAGATTAATTTTATTGGCCATATCAACAACATGTTTCATTTTTAGTTGGTTACAGATTTACAGTGTTCTAGGCATTTGGTAGGTCAATTTGCTTAGTTTTAATTAGGTAATTATACTACAGTCAATAGTGTTGATATCGACAGAGCATTTTTTACAAATACAAATTCAAAGTAATCTTAATTCTTGCTGAAAATAAGGAAGGAGATTTCCTTTCCTTAGAGCATTTACTGTAGAAAACTTGTAATTTTTAATCTCTTTGAAATGTATTACATCTATTTAAAAAAATTTTTTTTAAAGATTTTATTTATTTATTTGAGAGAGAGACAGTGAGAGAGAGCATGAGCGAGGAGAAGGTCAGAAAGAGTAGCAGACTCCCCATGGAGCTGGGAGCCTGATGCAGGACTAGATCCAGAGACTGGATCCCGAGACTGGATCCCAAGACTCCAGGATCATGACCTGAGCCAAAGGCAGTCGCCCAGCCAACTGAGCCATCCAGGCATCCCTGTCTTACATCTTTTTAAAAAGTGAGTTAAGGGGCACCTGGGTGGCTCAGTGGGTTAAAGCCTCTGCCTTCGGCTCAGGTCATGATCCCAGGGTCCTGAGATCGAGTCCCACATCGGGCTCTCTGCTCAGCGGGGAGCCTGCTTCCTCCTCTCTCTCTCTCTGCCTGCCTCTCTGCTTACTTGTGATCTCTGTCTGTCAAATAAATAAATAAAATCTTAAAAAAAAAAAAAAAAGTGAGTTAAACCTCTTACCAGCTTTAAGACCCAGAAATGCCATTCTCAAGGCCTGGGAACCATCTCTTTGAAATAGCACCTCTGTCTCCCAGTTTTTGTGGGAGAGTAGGAGCCTAATATCCTTGGGTGCTAAGTTGGAGAACTCCCTCTTATATTAGATATGAGAAATTTAAAGCCAATTAAGGGAGACAAATGGTTACCCCAGTTACCAGGTACATTTAGAGTAAGTTGTTTTGACAAATGGCGCTGTTGAGTCCTCTGACTTGAGGATTAGTTATTGTTTATTTTGTGAATGCATGTGTAATGGCTTGTACCTTATTGACCATATAAAAGGGTGAGACTTCTTTTTGTCTTTAAAATCTCTTAGCAGATTACCTGTGATGCAAATCACGACCTGGTTTAATGTTTACTCAGTAATAAAATTGTTTCTTTATATTCGTGGGGAGATTTTGTGAGATGAAAGGAAATTTTAATTATATTTCCAGACAAATAAAACTACTGCATTATTCTCAGCACTTGCAATCAAAAAGAAATTGAGCATGACTAGGAGAGAGCCCTTAAAGTCAACCAATGAAATCAAATGCTACTTTTTTAAAACAATGATAATATGAATCTTAAGATATCAACACCTATGCAACTAGTTATTTCATGTTTTTGAAGTGTCAGAACTTCAAAGAATCATAACCCACAGAAGTATGAATTTTTAAAAATACCTTCAAACATAGCCTGTGGTAGCTTTTAGGTTTTTATATTTTCTAAAATGTTAAGTTGCATTTTTTAAAAAATAGTTCTTGATCTTGAGCTTATAATTTAAGTGCTTTCCAATGTTTTTTTAATACAAAGCTTAAATTTTCAAATACACCACTGAGGATGAGGAGATGGAGACATTCTGCCACATTTCTGTATTAGTATTTGCATTTCTCATACATTTATATATTAGTATCTGGGAATTAGCTTGATAGCAAATATAATATCAAGGTGGTAATTATTGAAAAGATCTATATAATAATTGCATTGTAGCCAATTCTTTAAATGTTAGCCATTAGTAGTTCTATCTCTTTGTAAATCATTTTAATTTTGTATCTTTTTAAATATTATTCTGTATTTAGAAATAAAATGTAATTTAGTAAACTCCTATTAAACACCTGATGTATACTGATATATATACCCTCATGATTTTAGTGTATTTTTTTCACTTAAGATTTGGACATTTGTGTTTAAAGTTATCCTTTTAAAATGCCATTTTAATGATTGTCCTATATCTCTTTCTGTACTAATGTAATTCTTCTAGTATGGGACATATTTGTTTTTAAATTCTTACTTTTTTTGTTAATATTGAAATAGACTTGAATATACATTGAAGTGACAGATATTGCAGAACTAAGAAATCAGAGGGCATTTCTTTACTGTTATTCTTGGGTAGAATATGTTACATTTCTAAGACTCCATTTCCTTGCCTGTGAAATTAGGATAATAAGATTGCATGCATCATCATTTTGTTTAGAACATTAAATGTGTTAGTGTACATGGTGCAGTCCCTGGAAATGTAAGTAAATGTTAACTACTTTGATTGTTTCATGTATAAATAGTGAAGAATCTGGATTAAGTAGCCCTGCAATCAAATAACATATGCTGCATATGTAGATGAATGAAGAATTACAATAACATCTTATTAAGTGAAATAATAGTAAAATATACAAATTAATATCTGAAGGTGCAGAAAAAAACTACCAAATTAGAAGAGTCAAATAAAACTTTTAGTTAGAAGTAACACATTTCGGGTCTTAGGTCTTAGAAGATAAATAAGAAAGTCTTATTTAAAAGTTGCCAGAATGAAGAGAAGTAAGAAATTACATTTTTAAAGGTTATAGTAAGTGTTGAAAAATGGATGACCCAGAAAGCTATGTCTAATCACTACATAGACTCAGAAACAAACTCCTACTCGATGACTTCCTTAATTATAAACATAGTAATACTCAAGCTCCAGTTGCAAACTAAATTTAACCCCTCCCCCATTTTCTTGGGTGCTAATTGAGAATGTTGTAGGAACCATGGAAGAGAGAGGCAAGGAATCCTATTCTATTTCAGGATCACATCTGCTTATTTGGAGGGTACAACTATAGAAATATAAAGTTATTGTCCCCCAGATTATTTTGTCTATGTCTGTGAAGTTGTCCTAGGTAAGGATTAGAATCTCAAGGTTGGAGAGTGATAGAGGTTCGTTAGCAAATTTGTATATGGAAACAAAATCTCTTATATACATACACTCTGACTTGAAATATTCTTCAACTCTAAGAAATCAGTTTCATTATCAGCCCTGACACCAAGTACCTCAACTGATTCATATTGTTAAGCTCATTACTTATCTCAATCAGCATCTCCTGTCTGCCTCAAAAAATGATGGCTAGGAGAACAGATGATGACAATGTACTAGCTGGTTTCAGATGGCAAGGCTGGAAAACACTGGTGTAGCATTGTGACAGTATGAGCACTGTATTTTTTTAATGTGGCAGAAAATAAAATTTTGAGAATCGGAGTTTTCTGTAGTTGTGTTGAGAGAAACACATTTTTCAATATGAGCTAGATGATCTATTTCAATAGTGAAGCAAGGAAATATTAGTATTAAATCAGAAGTTTAGAATGAATTAAAAAAAAATTTCAAGATGTTGTCCTAAGGCAGTACTTTGGCTACTTTCTTGCCCATGGGGATAGCTGTACAAAGAAGTCAAACCATGGACAGGTTAGAGGTGTGAGTCATAACAACTGAAAGAAAATAATTACAAATTATTTATAAATTATTATATAATTAAAATTATAAATCATCACAAGACAAAATCAATTTTACTAAACCATTATCTATAAATTCAAGTCTTTTATATAGTAGAGGAAAATATGTAGTAATAAATATGTAATATGACTCTGATATAGCAAAATACCCCTAGTAAGGACTTTGGGATTGACTCAGTAGGTGTCCAGGTTTGAGAACTTTTTCAAGAGGTCTTCAGAAATCTGGCATAAATTATGGAAAAAGAATGCCAAGAAAAAGAGGAAATGGCCTTATAAACCCGCATATATGTGTGGGTTTATGTCTGCATTGATACATGATGGGAAAACATGGGGCATACAAGATGTCACTCATTCATTCATTTAATAATTTTAGTTTTCTTGATATAATTCTTCATATTGTGGTAATATTTGCATGAATAAATACTAGAATAAGAATGAAAGTTGGGTTAGAATAAGAATAAGGTCATATTTATGACCTTCTTTAAGCACTTTGGTGAAACAATGGAAAAGGAAGATTATAAACATGTAAATGTTATGGTAAAATTATTTCATATGAATTATTATATTCCTGCCCAACTAATGCTGTATCTTGAAACATGGACATAATTCATTGGCTTTGAAAATATAATATTCAGACTTATAAATTCTTCAAAGAAGTCTCTATTTAGATATTCTAGATTTGTCCTATTCTTAATAAACATGTTATAGATGTCATTGGGGATTTCCAAATCTGGGGAAAACTGAGGGTACAAACAGATTTCTTTAGAAATCTCCCTCTTGCCACTTTTCCCCCTAGCATGTTACGAAAATTTTCAAACCTAACGAAAAGCTGAAAGAAACGTGGACCCATGTAACACCACCCAGATTTTATAATTAATATCTTTTTATGCTTGTTTTATTCATAATTATCCATCTATTTGTCCCTCTTAGCTCTGGTCCATTTCAAAGTAGGTTATAGACAGTACATTCCTCCCCCAATACTTTATTATGCATATCATTAAACTGAATTGAGAACTTTTTGAAAATAGGGGCACACTGTTACCCTCATAAGGCTTGGCACTTTTTCAATAACTGCTTATTTTGTTAATGGTTGAAGTGTTCACTCAAGTGGGAGTTAGGTGTTTTGTTTTTGAGTGCCCACTGGGAACTGGGTACTTGTATATGTCTGAGGATATAAGGGTTGACAAAACTGATAAAGTCATGGTCTTTTTGGCTGCTTTAGAGGTTTTTCTAAGTACTCCTGAGCCAAAATGGTTTTGTAAAATATAAGTGGTAAGCTAGTAGCAATTTTAAGCATTAGAGAAGACTCGCCTTGTATAAACAGAACTTTTAACTGGATAAATTCTAAATGATTTTAAACATGTAATCTTAGACTTCAGAGAAATACATACGCTTTTTGAGAAGGAATGTGAGATAACCTTTTAGCAAATCATTTCTTTGTTTATTTTTCTCTCTCCTCTTTTTTCCTCCTTCTCTCTCTCTCTCTCTCTCTCATTCTTTCTTTCTCTGTTGAAAGTGTAATTTTATACTGCTTCGTGGATGGTGTTATTTATTGCGAGGCAAATGAATGGGAAGAGAAAATCCAAAGACCACTAAGACATTATCTTTATGTCTACATGGGTGCTTTCAACACAGTGATTTCAGCAAATTTAACACCAGTTGATTTTGAATACAATTTCATGATCAGTCTTTAGAAGGGAGTAGATATGCCCTATGTGGGAGAAGGTTTTAATAAATACGACACCCTCAAGAGGAATATCGAATGACTTAGGAGTCCTGAAATTGTTTCCTTTATGGAGTAATTCATACTGTACTAGCTAACCTTAAAATTGCTGAAGAGACCCAATTTTTTTTATATCATGGTAGTGATATATAAGCAGAAATGTTTTCCAAAAATTTTTATGGTTTTTTATGTAGAATATAGAAAACAAATGCTTGAAAGGAAGGATACAATTCTAGTAGCAATAGTTCAATCATAAAAGCCTAGCTATCTGCACTAGAACATGATAATAAGCATAGAAAGGAATAAATGTGAATGGTATTAAATTGGAAAAGATGAGATAGGACTTAGTAAAATTAATAGAGAACAAGACAGGTAAGCCAGTGATTTTTCTTGTGCAAGACAGAATGTCTAGGAAAGTAAAGCTACTGCTGTTTTTAGAAAGAAAACTGATTAAAGGGGGAGATGACGAAAAACTCCTAAATGTGAGTTCAATATATTCACACAATTCTCATTAGCAGTCACATTATAAAATCCCAATCTATTTTTTGCACAAATATCTTATTAGCTCTATTTTTTTAGGAATAAATCCTATTTCCTTATTTTAATTTTCCTGTATTTAAAGTGTGATATCTGAATCTCTGTAACCAGATACCTAGAAATGAGAGATCATTAGGAGAGCTGTCAGGGAGACCTCATGGCAATGATCCTTAAAACCAAGAGGAAAATGGAAGAAAGTTCTCCACCATATAAGTCTTCAGAAAAAGATCAATCCTGTATCTCACTCCAAACGTCATAGAGGCTTAGCTTCTAATTTTTCTCCTCACAAAAGAGGCTGAGATGAGAACATGAATACACATTGTTCAGAAGATCCCAGTTAAAAGAAATGAAGGAGCAATAAGAGCGAGAGAGGAAGGAGGGAAAGCCGTTATAATTGTGTGTTTATTGTAGAACACTCCAACATAGGAAATGGAAGCTCAATTCAAAATTTGAGAACTTCTGAGAAGCTTTCAAAATGCTATCCAGAACTGTCTCCAGAAAGTGAAAGCATATCATTAACTTCATTGTGTTTCCAAATCTTGCTTCCATGTGCCAAGAAGATTCTTAGACTGTCAAATTAAATGTTGGCAAAAAAGTAGAAAAACAGAAGTGCATGCATTTTGAAAAGAGGATGCTGCCTGCCCAGGTTGAGTTGGAGCTCACATGGAGCTGCCTGTCACCCACTAAAATAAAAAATAAATTTGGCTGGCTAGAATGTGGAGCAGCACTTTTCATTTCCTCCTGTATGTCAGGGATTGACATAGAAACTAGGCTAGGAAGTCATGTTCATATAATTTAGACATTTAATGTGAAGGTAAACATGGAAATTATCAAGGACCATGTAAAATAGAAAGTATTAGTGAAGGCAGTGATAAAAACCTGGCAGAATTACTTTCTTTTTAATGGTTGAACGATATTTGTGTGTGTGTGTGTGTGTGTGTGTGTGTGTGTGTGTGTGTATGTGCGCACGCGCGTGTGTGTGTATACACATTCTCTTTATCCATTCATCCATCAAAGGCTATTGTGAATAAGAAGTATGAAGGCAGCTATCTCTTTGAGATACTGATTTCAGTTGCTTCCAATACATACCAGAGAATGGAATTGCTGGATCACATGGTAGTTTATCTTTTTAATTTTTTTGAGGCACCTCTATACTGTTTTCCATATGGCAATACTCTTATATTCCCACCCACAGTGCATAAAGGAGCACTTTCCTCCACATCCTTGCCAGTATTTATTATCTCTTTTTGAGAATAGTTATCCCAGCCCATGTGAAGTGCGATCTCATTGTGGTTTTGATTTTCATTTCCCTGATGATTAGTAAGGTTGAGCACCTTCTCATGGATCTTCTGGGTATTTGTATGTTTCCTTTGGAAACATGTTTACTCAGGTCCTTTGCCCATTTTTATAATTGGATTATTTGCTTTTCTGCTATTGAGTTGTATGGGTTCTTCATGTATTTTGGATATTAGCCCCCTATCAGATACATGATTTGCAAATATTTCCTCCCATTGTGCTGGCTGCATTTTCAATTTGATTTCCATGCTGTGCAGAAGCTTTTTAATTTGATGTAGCTCCACTTGTTTATTTTAGCTTTTGTTGTCTGTGCTTTTGGTGTTATCAGAGAAATCCTTGCCAAGGCCACTGACAAGGATCTTTTCCCGTTTTTTTTTTTTTTTCCCTAGAAGTCTTATGGTTTTAAAGACTTATATTTAAGTCTTTACAAGTTAATTAACCTTAAAAATAAATTTTTTGTGAGTTGTATAAGGTAGGGGTCCAGTTTCATTCTTTTGTTTACAGATACCCAGTTTTCCCAACACCACTTATTGAAGAGACTGTCCTTTCTCCACTTTGTATTCTTGATATGGTTACCAAAATTATTGACCATATATGTGCGGGTTTATGTCTGAGTTCTCTATTCTGTTTCAGTAGTGTATGTGCCCCTCTTTATGTCTATACTATGATGTCTTGATTAATATAGCTTTGTAATATATCTTGAAATCAAGAAGCTGGATACCTTCAAATTTGTTCCCTTTCTCAGGGAAAACTTGAAGGGATTTGGAAGGGCTATACATTACTATTTTAACATGAAATTCTATAATAGAATACCCAACTTTTAAACATTATATCTTACAAATAATTATTTCCTTAATGGCACTTCAGGTGACATTAGCTTTTATCAAGGAGTCAATATGTGTTTCAAAGATCTAGATACATTTGGAAAACTCTTTCCTCTAATTAGGAAGTTTGGGATTCTGAATGCACATCAGCATGCTTGCCACTGAAAGAATCCTACGGCAAAGAATTTATTAGAATTTAATTTTTAAATCATGATTATCCAAGTCTTCTTGCCAAAATTAGCTTCTTTAGAAATAATTTAGTTTTGACAAAGATAATTAAGAAACTATTATTTTGACTGCTGTCACCTCTTCTTCCTTACCTTCCTCATAGTATCATAAACACAACTAATTTGTATATTTGACTGATAAGCAGAAGAATTATTAAACTCCTATTTTCTTAGAATGTTTTTTCAGAATTTTCATATTCTGACATTTTCTAAGTCTATAATTTTCTCTATTTCTAAAACAGTTTCATTTCTTTAGAAAAAGCAGTAATTGTAGAACTTTAAAGGTATTAGGTGCTCTTGATATTGTTATTGAACTGTTGTCAAGGACAATATTAAATCAAAGTAGTAATCTTTATAAGAATCTTCTTTTCACAAATCTGGAGTATGATATTGGCTGTCAAGTTATTTTGAGGTAGGGTTTCCATTTTTTTTTTTTCTTTTTTGGGGGTAAGATCAAAAAAACCTGTTTTGTTTTGAGGTAGGGCTTCCATTTTTGGGGGGGGGGACAAAAACCCACATGTTTTGTTTTACATATTTAGGTTTTTAAATTTTTTTAAAGATTTTATTTATTTGTTTGACAGCTAGCTAGAGAGGGAACACAAGCAGGGAGAGTGGGAGAAGGAGAAGCAGGTTCCTTACTGAGCAGGGAGCCAACATAGCTCTGGATCCCAGGACCCCAGGATCATGACTTGAGCCAAAGGCAGATACTTAATGACTGAGCCACCCGCAGTCACTCAGACCCAGGTGTCCTATATTTAGTGTTATTGAGACCAGTAGAAAATCTGGAGATACATTTACATGTTCCATCTTGAAATTTTCTCACATAATAGATGCATTATTCTAGAAATATTAGTGATGAAAATTAAGCAATAAATGACTTATACTAATTACTCACATTTCATTGTGAATACTAGGAACAGTTTACAGTTCACCAAGGACAACTGCAGGAAGGAACCAGAGAACTGGAATAATTGATTAAGGATGACAACATTCTGATATAGGTATATTAGTGTTTCTACAATACAACCTATAACCTGGGGAAAAAAAAATCAGTTCTTCTCATTGGAGATGCAATGGAAAAATTCTGGCTCCCAAGTCTGAGAATAGTACATTTTTCTTTTCTTTTCTTTTTTTTTAAAATTTTATTTATTTATTTGACACACAGAGAGAGATCACAAGTAGGCAGAGAGGCAGGCAGAGAGAGAGGGGGGAAGCAGGCTCCTCACTGAGCAGAGAGCCCGAGAGAGTAGTACCTTTTCCCAGAATGTTCTTTTTAATTTATTTGCAGTTCAGTGAATAGTTCAAGGTCAGCATATATACAAAAATATCCATTTCTGGCTTCAGTTCTAACATTAAAGAACATGGCAGTCATCAGCCTCCTCCTTAGGACAAGAAAAAGCAGAACAAAAGTAACCTCAGGAAAATTTTTTGGACTCATCAGAACTGAGTTTGCAAGGCAAACCTTCACTCTGAAATTTGGAGAGGGAAACTAATTCAAAGAGTCACAGCGGAGAAGACCCCCTTACCTGGAGCAGAAGTGTTTGGAGCCATAAATCAGTAGAAACACTTAAATGGACTTTTTGGGATGTAGTCCTTGGGGGTTGGGGCAATACTTCAGTGTGTTTTATCTTGAGGATATCCACCAAATTCTCATGGTGAGCATCTGAGAAAGATCAGCTCATGGTTCCATCAGGAGAAGGAGAATAGTTGTGGTTAAAGTATGTACAGAGGATTTTCCATAACCGAACACTGTTCTCCACAGAATAACTTTTTTGTCTCACCTAAGCAGGAAAAAAAATAAACCTCCATACCACTGAAGAAACACTTGCGAAGGTCCCACCCAGGAATGTAGACCCATTAAAAAATTGCGATATAATGGTATGATTAGGGAAAACTGCCTCTCCCTCACACTTCACTACAACACCAACAGGGCTCCAGTATAATAATTGTGAATTATGGTTGAAAGAGATGAAAGATGCAAAATCTGTGCGGAGGAGTACTTAGCAAAATTCAAAATTTAAAGGAGAGGAAAAAGCAAGGACACTTGAAGGCTCAGCACTTCCAACTATAGTAAACATTAAATACAGCCTAACTTCTGATAAAAATAGGTCTCATGTTTAGGCCTTTGATCTAAAACCTAAAACTTCCAGAAGAAAACTTTGACATTTTGTGAGACACAGGTTTCTTTTTTTTATTTTTAAGGTAAGGCTTAAAATTCAAAAGGAAAAATAAATCTTTATCAAAAGTGACAATTTTTGTTTGCTAAATACACATTTTTAAAAATATTAAAAGCCATACCACAGATTATTAAAAAGTATTTTTGAAATTTGTATTTAACAAAGGAACTATATCCTGAGTACGATACTTTTAAAACTTAGATATAAAGATGGATAAGCAGTTTTAATAGTCATTTTACTAAGAATATATTAATAAGAATATAAAATATATTTATTATATATAAAGAGCCAACAAGTTCATAAAGTTGCTAAACACTTTTGGTCATTAGAGTAATGTAAACTAAAATCACATTGTATTATCACAGTATACTAAATAAAGTAGATAATGATACCAACTGTTGTTAAAACTATGGAACATCTAGAACTCTCTCGCTACCTCTTTAGAAACAATCGAAAAATGATGCAGCCTCTTTGGAAAGAATTAGACAATTTCTTAAAATAACACAAACCAGTTACCTTATAACCAAGTCCTGTAATTCCTGTGTGATTATTCAGGAAAACACCTACCCACACAGTTTTTTATGTGAATGTACATGTCAACATTACTCATAATAGCGTAGTAGAAGGAACCCGATTGTGGATCATCTGGGGGATAAACAAGTTATAGAACATCTATGCAAAAATAAATAATAAAAAGGAAGAAATTAGTAATACACTCAACAACAGAGATGAAATGAATTCCAGAGATAACTTGCTAGGTGATAGAAACCAGACAGGGACGCCTGGATGGCTCAGTGGGTTAAGCCTATGCCTTTGGCTCGGGTCATGATCTCAGGGTTCTGGAATCGAGTCCCACATCGGGCTCTCTGCTCACCAGGGAGCCTGCTTCCTCCTCTCTCTCTCTCTCTCTCTGCTTGCCTCTCTGCCTACTTGTGATCTCTCTCCGTCAAATAAATAAAATCTTAAAAAAAAAAAAAAAAGAAACCAGACAAAGAGTATATCTGATTCCATTTCTTTGAAATTCTGGAAAAGGCAAAATTATAGCAACAGAAAACATATCAGTAGTTTACTTGGTTGTGTGCTAAGTGGGAACTAAGTGCAAAAAGATAGAGGGATGCCTTGATATGGAAATATTCTAAAGTCTGTATGTGGTCACTGTTGTGAGACAGGGAAAAGCAACTCCTGACATTCAAATACTGCTAGCTTGGTGCTGTCAGCCAGGAATTGGTGTTAACCATAAGCTGGCATACCTCTTAGTTTACCACAGCTTAGATATTGGTGTACTTCTGTTAAACAGTTTCACAGACCATCACCATTAAATTAAAAAGAAAAAAAAAAAAAAGAAAGAAAAAAAAAAAGACTTTGTGATCATGAAGGACCAAGATAAAAAAATAAGACCACTCTGTAATCCCATCTGAAATATTCAAAACACGAACATTGTTGGAGACCCCAAACTTTCTTCTATACAAAGTGACTGCTGTTACTTTGTCAGTCAGTCTAGCCTTCTCTTCTATTGTAAGTAGTGAAGGTACCCAAGCTTATACTTCCCTCTGCTTCATACCAGTCTCCAACCCATAACAAAGCCTTACTAGTTCCAAACACTACACAAACTAAATTAGCACAAGATCGAATACCCTCTCCCTGAGACACCCTCTTGTTCCCCAGGTGTGTGAAATCCAGTGTGTTCAACTTCAGGCGGCTTTCTGGTACTTTTGGTTTGAAGGCATTTACATAGTTGCCCATCTACAAACATTTACCAAAACTCATCAGACTATGTACTTAAAGATGATGTATATATATTTTAAAGAGCTTATTTATTTATTTGACAGAGACAGTGCGAGAGGGAATACGAGGCAGGGAAGTAGGAGAGGAAAAAGCAGGCTTCCTGCCAAGCAGAGAGCCTGAAGCAGGGCTAGATCCCAGGACCTTGGGATCATGACCTGAACTGAGGGCAGAAGGTTAATGACTGAGCCACTCAGGCACCCCGAAGATGATAAATTTTCATAAAGCTCAATAAAACCTAAAGAATTGAAATCCTTCCTTTTGCATAAATTAGCTACAGACTTCGGGAACAAGATTTTTTTGAGTTTGTAGTTAATTTTTCAAGATCCAGAGCCTGATTGTGATTTGGTTTCCTGGAAATAACTCTGTAGAGGGTTCCTCCAATTTGACCCTGTGCTGCCTGCTGAAACAGTGAAAATAGAGTCTAAAAATGTTTACAGTTTGTCTCCAATCATTCTTTGCTTATGTATTTTTTCTTTATACATGGTTTTGATTTGCTGAAGGTCAGCTCCCCAAATATAAGCACAACATGCTGATGAGAAAAATCTGTACATTGCTGACCTTGATGACTCAATAGTGTTTTGGTAATGTAACAGAAAAGAAAACATGAGTCAGAATATATTGGGAATTTGAAGTTTCTTTTTAAGACTGATCTTTTATTAGTAAAAAAGATCTACAGACTTAATTATCTACCTGCTAGTGTCTATTTGTTAAACTTTGCGAATCTAAAGACTAGTCTTTTAATTCAGAGCCTTCGTTAGGATGAATAAAATTAATGATGTAATGGTTTACCATTAGTGGATACAACAAGGTAAAGATTTTGAGGCATTGGTACAAAGGGAAAATATTATTTTCTAATGCTTTTTATGGAAGAGTTGATACATCTTTTAGGAAATTTCTATAGTAAACAACCAAGTTATTGTCCAGGTAAGTCTCCTAGAATGTGTAAGTTTTGCTAAAGAAGACAAAATAGTGAGGTCATATTACTATAGTTATTAAGTTGGGTTGGGGAGCATGTAATTTCCTTTCTCAAATTCCAAACTGTGTTAGGGAAAGACAAGTACATGGTTTCTCCGATTAGTTTCTGTCTCAGATTAAAATTGGTATGTATCTTTTCCTCCATTAGTCTCTCTCTTTTCCATTCTGTGTTTACTGAAAATAAATTAATGTCTCCTACAGTAACAGTTTACTTAGGACAACAAAGAGGCTGCGGTGACTCTCTATTGCCAACTTAAAGAACAAAAAATGAATTTCTGTCTTATTTCTTTTTTTTTAATTTTTTATTTATTTAATTTAATTTAATTTTTTTAAGGGTTGATTTATTTGACAGACAGAGATCACAAGTAGGCAGAGAGACAGGCAGGGAGAGGAAGGGAAGCAGATTTAGGCTCCACCCTGATCCAAAGTTTAGCAAGCCCTCCTGGTGATTTAGCAAGCTCTCCTGGCACATTCAAGTTTAGGAAGCACTAGCTTAAGTCATTTGCAAGATCTCTGAGGCAGTCTGTTTAATAGTATTAATAGTGAATTGGAATTAAATCCTCTTTGTGAATTAATAATTGGCTTCAGGCACCATAGCTTCTTAAATGATTCTTTCAGATTCTCAAAATACAGTGTCCACTAGGAATTTTGGTTACTTTAAAGTTAGCAAAGCTCTTTTCTCCCTCAAGCCATACGTGGTAAGGAAATGATTTAGGAAACACGTCAACTCAGGTGGGTTTTGTTAATTTCAAGGCTATATTTATACTGCAGACAAAAAATCTTAATTTGACTGATAGGGATCATGAGAATGCCAGAAATTCCTAAGTTATTTTAATTTTAATAAGCATGATTAGTAAAGGATAGAATACAATGAAACCTATATGACAGTCTCTGGCAGGGGAGATCTTAAGAAGGGTAATTTCAAATGAGATCTGAACAATAAATGAGAATTATCCATGTGAAATGGAATATAGGAGATGGGAGAAGAACGTGTCAAGCAGAAAAAGAAGCAATGGATGTTGTTGAATGTGCTCAGGAAACAAAATGTTTGAAACATGAATATTGGGAAGAGCGCTTGGTAAAATCTGATAAATTATGGCCCTTTCTTAAACTCATGGGCATTTCTTTGCCCTAAAACACAGCAGTCTTTTCTGTTATAATGCTGTTATAGTTGAGCAGAGTAATGACAATTTCTGTCTGGATAATTTGAATGGCAGAAAAATGAAGAAAAGACCATTAAAGATCAGTTAGAAAGTAGAATTATTGTGACTTACTCTTAAAATTATAAAGGGAGATTGTTTTAGAATAGCCAGCTCTTAACTTGGTTGATCGATCCTTTCTGTGTTTTTCCAGTCTCTATTTTCTTATTTCACTCTGATCTTTATTTCTTTCCTTCTGTTAACTTTAGGTTTTGTTTGTTATTTTTTCTGGAGAAGTTCCTTGATGTATAAAGTTGGGTTATTTGAGATTTTCTATTTCCTTAATATATGAGCTTACCGCTATAAATTTCCCTCTCAAAATAGCTTTTGCAGCATCCCATAGGTTTTGGCATTTCCTATTTTCATTTGTTCAAGATATTTTTGGGTTTTGCTTTTAATTTTTTTCTTTGACTCTTTGGTTGTTCAGGAATGGATTTTTAAATTTCCACATATTTGTAGTTTTACCAGTTTTTTCTTCTGTTAATTTCTAGTTTTATACCTTTGTGGTCAGGAAAGATCCATGGCACGATTTCAATCATTGTATATTTGCTAAGACTTGTTTTGTGTCCTGTCATGTGGTCTGTCCTGGAGAATGTTTCTGAAGAATATGATTTTGGTGCTACTGAGTGAAATATTCTATATATGTTTGTTAGATCCATTTGGTCAAAAGTATGTTTCAAGTCCAGGGTTTCTTTGTTAGTTTTATATTTAATTGCTGTATTTCTCTTTTCATATATATTAGTATTTCCTTCATGTATTAGGTGTCCTGATGTTGGATGCATAGATATATTTATAATTATTATGTATTTCTTCATAAATTGACTCTTTGATCCTTATATAACAAACTTCTTTGTTTCTTGTTACTGTTTTTAGATTAAAGTCCATTTTGTGTCCTATAAGTATAGCTTTTTCTTTTGGTTTCTACTTTCGTGGAGTAAGTATCTTTTTTCATCCCTTCCCCCTGAGGTATGCATGTCCTCAAATCTAAAATGAATCTTTTGTCAGCAGGTTATAGTTGAATCTTCTTTTGTCACTTATCCAGACAATTTGTGCCTCTTGATTGTTGAGTTTAATCTATTTAAATTTAGATTAATTATTAAATATAAAATGTTACTAATGCTATCTTATTAATTGCTTTCTGGTTGTTTTATATTTATATTGTTTCCTTTTCCTTCTTTTTTCTCTCCCTACCTTTGTAAATTTGTGGTGTTCTCTATGTCAGGGGAAGTAGAGTAGATTCTTATGTGAATTTACTCTAGGTTTTGCTTTGTGGTTTCCATGAGGATTACATATAGCACTTCATAGATAAAACAGTTCATTTTAAGCCAATAACAATTTAACTTTAATTGCCTGTTTATCCCCTTTTTACATTTTTGATGTCACAATTTACCTCTTTTTATACTATGTATTTATTAAAAAAATTATAGTTGCTCTAGTTATTTTGAATGATCTTTTCCTTTAAAACAATGAATTACTTGGGACGCCTGGGTGGCTCAGTTGGTTAAGCAGCTGCCTTCGGCTCAGGTCATGATCCCAGCGTCCTGGGATCGAGTCCCACATCGGGCTCCTTGCTCCGCAGGGAGCCTGCTTCTCCCTCGCTCTCGCTCGCTCTCTCTCTGACAAATAAATAAATAAAATCTTTAAAAACAACAACAACAACAACAACAAAAAACAACAATGAATTACTCAACTCTACATCTGAGACTACATCTAATACTATGTTGGCTAATTGGATTTAAATTAAAAAAAATAAACTTTATATTGTAGTTATATGGTTAACACACCATCCTTTTACAGATCTTATTTTCTAAATCTGACTGTGTATTTACCTTAACCATTGTGTTGCGTACTTTTGTATGTTCACTTGTCCCTGATTAATATCTTTTCATTTCATCTTGAAGAACTCCTTTCAACATTTCTTACAAAGGAGATATAGCAGTGATGAACTCCATCATGTTTTGCTTGTGTGAGAGTCTTTATAGCTCCTTCATATATGAAAGATAATTCTGCCATATAGAGTATTCTTGGATGCCAATTTTTATCTTTTAACACTTTGAATATACCATTTCACTCCCTCCTTCTCTATAAAGTTTCTGCTGAGAAATGTGCTGGTAGCCTAATAGGGGTTCCATTATAGGCACTCTTCTTCACTTACTATCCACCACCCCTCTCCATTTCTTATGTTCTTCAGATTCTTTCTTCATCTTTGATTTGTTACCATTTCATTGCTGTGTGTTCTACAGAGGTTTTTGGCATCGAAATTATAGGGTGATGGCTTAGCTTTGTGAACTTGGATGTCCAGGTCTCTTCTCAGGTTTGGAAAATTCTCAGCTAGTTCAAATAAATTTTCTGACCTGTCTTATTATTTTTTTTTATCTTTCTGGAAACTTATTATTTTAATATTTGTACATTTGGTTAAATCCCATAGATCTCATAGACTTTCTTTGCCTTTTCTACTTTTTCCTTTGTTCTCATCTAATTGGCTTAGTTCAGAGTTCCTATCCTCTTGATCATTTATTTTTTACTTTGTTTTACTCTATTGCCAATACTCTTTATTGTATTTTTTTAATTGTATTTTTTAATTGTATTCATTGACTTCTTCAACTCCAGAATTTCTGGTTAGTTCTTTTTACGATTTTTGTTAAATTTCTCATTTTGTTCATATATGTATATTTTTCCTAATTCATTAAAGATTCTGTTTTCTTGTTTTAAATGGTTTCTGTCTCCATGAATTCTCCATAAACTTACTATTTTCACTCATTTTTAAATATTACTTTTGAAAAACATGGGAATAAATTTATTCATTTTGATTGCCACTTTTTAAAAAATATTTGACAGAGAGAGACAGTAGGGAGGGAACACAAGCAGGGGGAGTGGGAGAGGAAGAAACAGGCTTCCCACTGAGCTGGGAGCCCAATGTGGGGCTTGATCCCAGGACTCTGGGATCATGACTGGAGCCTCAGGCAGATGTTTAACAACTTAGCCACCCAGGTGCCCCTTGACTGCTACATTTTTATTTCTGTGCATTAATAAACTAGATATATTTATTAGTGAGATAGTGTTAGATTGCTTCATTTTCTTTTACAAATCAAACTACATCTAACATGCTTTCACCTGTTTTATGGGACATAACATATTCAAATGTAGGAGATATTTCTGAGTGCTATTCATGGTGTCTGTACCTATGTTTACACATAGTAGGCATGCCCTGTGCTATACTAATCAAGGTGGAGCACTTAACATGGTCATGGGTTGATTTGGTCAATATCATAGGAATATTTGCTTTAATAAGTTTTATTGATACATTAGATACAATTGGAATAATGTCCCTAAAATATTTTACATGACTTAAACTATCAAGCCTAGAATTCTTTAGGTAGGGAAAATAACTAAGAAAAGTCAAGAAAGGGGGAGGAAAAAGATGGTAGAGGAGTAGAGGACCCTATTTCAACCAGTCCCCTGAATTTAGCTGGATATCTACCAGACCATTCTGCACACCCACAAAATCAGCCTGAGATGTAAAAGGATGCATCTGGATCTCCACAAACAGAATATCTCCAGTTGTTGGTCTTGAGGTATGAAGTAGGTAGCCATGATTCTGTGGGGAGTTAGCAGAAGATAAGTGGAATAGGAGGGAGCTGTCGTAAGCACTGGTGCTGGGAAGGTGAAATAACACAGGAACATACAAAAGCCTCCTGCGGGGGGTTGGAGCACAACCTGCAAACTGGCAGTGGCAGGGAAAGAACTTTGGGATGGTCCCCCGGACTGAAACCTGGAGCTTGGTGGGGTGCACAACACAGGACACAGTGTTTTTTAGCAGCACAGACAGAAATGGAGACAGTGTGGCCTGGAGAGTTCAGTGAAAATGACTGCCATCTTTCTGTTCTGAGACAGAGGTTTGTATACAGTCACTTCTGCTCTGAGGCTCAGAAGAGACACACAAAGCTGGCAGAGAAAGCTGGCAGAGAACAAAAGCCCCCCAAACCAGTTTTCACTGAGTCCCCCCACCCCCAACACACACACACACACACACACACACACACACACACACGCATACATAGGGGGCAGGGCAACTCTGCCCACACAGGGTTGCCTGAGTAACAGCACAGTGGACTCTTACACCAGAAGACAGGCTGGAAGAAAAAGAGGCCAACAACACCAAGGTCCCGATAAAACAGGTGCATCTTGCTTGGGGTGTGTTCAGTAATTTGGACTCTGTACCTTCCCTCAACCACTCCTCAAAAGAATGACTAAGAGGAGGAACCTTCAATAAAGAAAAGAAACAAAGAATGTTGCCTCTACCACAGAGCTACTGGTTATGTGAATATAACCAAGAAAGCAGAAACTGACTTCAGAGTAACAATCATTAAGGTCATATCTAGGCTTGAGAAAAGTATTAATGACAATATAGAATCTATAAGGGCAGAAATGAGATCTAATCAGGTCAAACTTAAAAAATGTAATGAATGAGGGGTGCCTGGGAGGCTCAGTGGGTTAAGCCTCTGCCTTCTGCTCAAGTCATGATCTAAGGGTCCTGGGATCGAGCCCCACATTGGGCTCTCTGCTCAGCGGTGAGCCCCCTCTCTCTGCCTGCCTCTCTGCCTACTTGTGATCTCTCTCTCTCTCTCTCTCTGTGTCAAATAAATAAATAGAGTCTTTAAAAAAGGGAAAAAAAATTATCAGGGACTCTTGCTCTTTGGTTCTGCTCCAACCCCTTTAAAAATAATAAAATGTAACAAATGAAGCTGGTAAATGAGGCAGAAGAACAAATAAGTGAGATAGAGGATAAGATGATAGTAAAGATGGGAATTGAAGTGTCATGGGAAAAACAAATTAAAACCCAAGGAATTGAACTGAGATTAGTTCCAGTATCAGAATTATTCCAATATCAGAATTATTGAGATCCTTAAGGGGGTGGAGAGAGAGAGTGGTATAAAAGATATATTTGAACAAATTATAGCTGAGAACTCCCCTAATCTGGGGAAGGAAAGAAGCATTTATGTCCAAGAGGCAAAGAGGACCCCACCCAAGGTCAATAAGAAGACCAATGCCAGGACATATGATGATACAATGTGCAAGTTTTAGATTAAAAAAAAAAAAAAAATCTTGAAAGTGGTGAGAGGGAAAAGATTTCTTACATACAGAGGGAGGAACATCAGAATAGCATCAGACCTGTCCACAGAGACCTGGCAAGCCAGAAAGGGCTGGCAAGACATATTCAGGGTACTAAATGAAAAGGACATGCAGCCAAGGATACTTTATCCAGTAAGGCTGTCATTCAGAGTGGATGGAGAGTTAAGGAGCTTCCAAGACTGGCAGAAATTGATAGAATGTTACCACCAAGCTGGCCTGGCTTCTTGGGGAAGTTTAAGGGAGTTTCTTTAAAAGGAGAAAGACCCCAAGAGTGATATAGAACAGAAATTTACAGAGAAAAATCTATAGAAACAAGGACTTCATAGGCAACATAATAACAATAAAATGGTAACTTTCAATATTCACTTTCAATGTGAATGACTTAAATGCTCCCTGAAATAGTACAAGGTTGCAGATTGGATAAAAAGACATGACCCATCCATATGCTGCCTATAAGAGATTCATTTTGAACCTAAAGATACATCCAGACTGAAAGTGAAGGGATGGAGAAAGATTTTTCATACCAGTGCACCTCAAAAGAAACCAGAGGTAGCAATTCTTAAATCAGACAAATTAGATTTTAAGCTAACGACTGTAGTTAGAGATACAGAAGGACTCTATATCATGCTTAATGGGTCTATCCAACAAGAGGGTTTAACAATCATAAATATCTTTGCCCCCAACATGGGAGCAGCCAACTACATAAGCCAACTGTCTTAAAGAGACATATTAATAATAATATGCCCATAGTAAGAGACCTCAGTACTCCCCTCTCAGCAGTAGATCATCTAAGCAGAAAATCAACAAAGAAACAAGCTCTTTGAATGACACACTGTATCAGATGGACCTCATAGATATACACAGAACATTCTCCCTTAAAACAACAGAATGCTCATTCTTCTTGAGCATGCATGGAACTTTCTTCAGAATGGACCACATATTGGGTCACAAATCAAGTCTCAACTGATACCAAAAAATTGAGATTATTCCCTGCATATTCTCAGACCATAGTGCTTTGAAACTGGAATTCAATCACAAGAAGAAACTTGGAAGAAATTCAAACACTTGGAAGCTAAAGACCATCCTGTTTAAGAAAGTTTTGGTCAACCAGGAAATCAAAGAATAACTTAAACAACTCATGGAAACAAATAAGAACAAAAACATATTGGTCTGAAACCTATGAGCTACTGCAAAAGTGGTCCTAAGAGGGAAATGCATAGCCATCCAATCCTCACTTAGAAAAGAAAAAAAAAAAAAAAAAAAAAAAAGAAGAAGAAGAAAAATCCCCAAAACACAAATTAACTTTATACCTTAAAGAACTGGAGAAAGAACAACAAATAAAGCCTAAGCCACACATTAGAAGAGAAATGATTACAATTAGAGCAGAGATCAATGAATTAGAAACCAGAAATATAGTAGAGCAGATCAATGAAACTAGAAGCTGGTTCTTTCTAAGGATTAGTAATATTGATAAACTACTGGCCAGACTTATGCAAAGGAACAGGAAAGGATCCAAATAAATAAAATTATGAATGAAAGGGGAGAGATCATGACCAACACCAAGGAAACAAAAAATTATTAGAAATTATTATCAATGACTATATGCCAATAAATTAAGCAACTGGGAAAAAATGGATGCCTTCCTGGAAACCTGTAAACTACTAAGACCGAAATAGGAAGAAATTGACAACCTAAATAGATGAATAACCAATAATGAGATTGAATCAGTGATCCAAAATCTTCCCCCAAAATCCAGGGCCTGATGGATTCCCTGGGGAATTCTACCAAACATTCAAAGAAGAAATAATATCTATTTTCCTGAAGCTATTTCAAAAAATAGAAAAAGAAAAAAACTTCCACACTCTTTTAATGAAGCCAGCATTACCCTAATCCCCAAACCAGGCAAAGACCCCATCAAAAAAGAGAATTTCAGACCAATATTCCTGGTGAATATGGATGCCAAAATTCTCAACAAGATCCTAACTAATAGGATCCAACAGTGCATTAAAAGGATTATCTACCATGACCAGGTGGGATTTATCTCTGATGCAAGGGTGGTTCAACATTCGCAAATCAATCAATATGATAGAACAAATCAATAAGAGACAAGAACCACATGGTCCTCTCAATTGATGCAGAAAAAGCATTTGACAAATACAGCATCCTTTCCTGATTAAAAGTCATCAGAGTATAGGGATAAGGAGAGCATTCCTCAATTTCATAAAAACCCTCTATGAAAGGCCCACAGTGAATATCATTCTCAATGGGAAAAAGCTGAGAGCCTTTTCCTTAAGATAAGGAACACGACAAGGATGTTCACTCTCACCACTATTGTTTAACATAGTACTAGAAGTCCTAACAACAGCAATCAGACAACAACAAAAAAAATAAAACCTATTCAAATTGGCAAAGAAGCCAAACTCTCTCTCTTTGCAAATGACATGATACTCTATGTGGAAAACCCAAAAGACCCCATCCCTAAATTACTAGAACTCATATAGCAATTCAGTAATGTAGCAGGACACTAAATCAAAGCACAGAAATCAGTTGCTTTCTTATATACTAGCAATACAACTATAGAAAAATTAGAGAATTGATTCAATTTACAATAGCACCAAAAACCATAAGATACCTTGGAATAAACCTAACCAAAGAGGTAAAGGATTCATACTTAAGGAGCTAAAAAAAAAAACTCATGGAAGAAATTGAAGAAGACAGAAAAAGATGGAGAAACATTCCATGCTCATGGATCAGAAGACTAAATATTGTTAAAATGTCTATGCTTCCCAGAGCAATCTATACTTTCAATGCCATCCCAATCAAAATAACATCGGCATTTTTCAAAGTCCTGGAACAAACAATCCTAAATTTTTTATGGAACCAGAAAAGATCCTGAATTGTCAAGGAAATGTTGAAAATGAAAAACAAAGCTGGGGCATCATGTTGCCTGATTTCAAGCTATATTACAAAACTGTGATCACCAAGACATCATGGTATTGGCATGAAAACAGACACATGGATCAATGGAACAGAATGGAGAGCTCAGATATGGACCCTCAATTCTATGGTCAAATAATCTTGGATAAAGCAGGAAAAAATATCCAATGGAACAAAAATAAATGGTGCAATAAGTGGTGCTAGGAAAATCGGATGGCTAGATACAGAAGAATGAAACGACCATTCTCTTATACCATACACAAAGAAAAACTCAAAATGGATGAGAGACCTCAATGTGAGACAGGAATGTATCATAACCCTAGAGGAGAGCCTAGGCAGCAATCTCTTCGACACTGGCCACAGCAACTTTTTTCAAGACACGTCTCCAAAGGCAAGGGGGACAAAATCAAAAATGAACTTTGGGACTTCATCAAGATCAGAAGTTTCTGCACAGCAAAGGAAACAGTCAACAAAACAAAGAGGCAACCCATGGAATGGGAGAAGAGATTCACAAATGACAGTACAGACAAAGGGCTGATATCCAAGATCTATAAAGAACCTCACAATCTCAACACCCAATAAACAAATAATCACATCAAAAAATGAACAGACACTTCTCAAAAAAAGACATACAAATGGCTAACAGACACATGAAAAAATGTTCATCACCATTAGCTGTCAGGGAAATTCAAATCAAAACCACACTGAAACACCTACCACCATATACCAGTTAAAATGGCAAAAACTGACAAAGCAAGAAACAACAACTGTTGGAGAGGATGTGGAGAAAGGGGAACCCTCCTCTTACACTGTTGGTGGAAAGGCAAGTTGGTGCAGCCACTTTGGAAAACAGTGTGGAAGTTCCTCAAAAAATTAAAAATAGAGCTACCCTATGGCCCATCAATTGCACTATGAGGTATTTACCCCCAAAGATACAGATGTAGTGAAAAGAAGGGCCATCTGTAACCCAATGTTCATAGCAGCAATGTCCTCAATAGCCAAACTGTGAAAAGAGCCGAGATGCCCTTCAACAGGTGAATGGATAAAGAAGATGTGGTCCATATATACAATGGAATATTACTTAACATAATTCAGCAAATATGGGTCTCACAAATTCTTCTTGAAGTGCAGTTTTCCTGCATAGTCAATTTTTTAGCCACAATTATTTTTCTTGAATTTTTCTATAACTGATGTAGAAAGTAATATAATAAATAATAGATTTTTTTATTTCCCTGGAATACAGGGTTTAATTTCAATCTTCACAACAGAATTTTTTTTAACTTAGATAAATTCTTTTCTTGTTTCCTCTTTGAATTTTGTTTTCCTTCAATGAGTTGACATCTCTTCTTTTGTTGTTCTTCCATAGCTAAGGTCTTTGTTTCTCTCTCAATTGGTTTTTCTCAAGTGTTCTTCCATAGCTAAGGTCTTTGTTTCTCTCTCAATTGGTTTTTCTCTCTCAAAGGACTTGCCTTTCCACCAACAGTAGCACCCATGTCACATTTTCCTCCCTTTGAGCAGTGTCTGTGAATTTTTGTGTTATTTTATCTTTGCTTTTCATTTCTCTGAAGTATTTACTTTGTATTTCTCATTTTGTCTCTGTCCATAATTTTTCATCTTTGTTATTTCATGAACCTGCCTGAGTCAGTGTATATCTGTGTTGAATTTTGTTTATTTATTTATTTTTTTCTCATTTAATTTTTTATTTTTTTATAAACATATATTTTTATCCCCAGGGGTACAGGTCTGTGAATCACCAGGTTTACACACTTCACAGCACTCACCAAAGCACATACCCTCCCCAATGTCCATAATCCCACCCCCTTCTCCCAAACCCCCTCCCCCCAGCAACCCTCAGTTTGTTTTGTGAGATTAAGAGTCACTTATGGTTTGTCTCCCTCCCAATCCCATCTTGTTTCATTTATTCTTCTCCTACCCACTTAAGCCTCCATGTTGCATCACCACTTCCTCATATCAGGGAGATCATATGATAGTTGTCTTTCTCTGCCTGACATATTTCGCTAAGCATGATTCGCTCTAGTTCCATCCATGTTGTCGCAAATGGCAAGATTTCATTTCTTTTGATGGCTGCATAGTATTCCATTGTGTATATATACCACATCTTCTTGATCCATTCATCTGTTGATGGACATCTAGGTTCTTTCCATAGTTTGGCTATTGTGGACATTGCTGCTATAAATATTCGGGTGCATGTGCCCCTTTGGATCACTACGTTTGTATCTTTAGGGTAAATACCCAATAGTGCAATTGCTGGGTCATAGGGCAGTTCTATTTTCAACATTCTGAGGAACCTCCATGATGTTTTCCAGAGTGGCTGCACCAGCTTGCATTCCCACCAACAATGTAGGAGGGTTCCCCTTTATCCACATCCTCGCCAGCATCTGTCATTTCCTGACTTGTTGATTTTAGCCATTCTGACTGGTGTGAGGTGATATCTCATTGTGGTTTTGATTTGTATTTCCCTGATGCCGAGTGATATGGAGCACGTTTTCATGTGTCTGTTGGCCATCTGGATGTCTTCTTTGCAGAAATGTCTGTTCATGTCCTCTGCCCATTTCTTGATTGGATTATTTGTTCTTTGGGTGTTGAGTTTGCTAAGTTCTTTATAGATTCTGGACACTAGTCCTTTATCTGATATGTCGTTTGCAAATATCTTCTCCCATTCTGTCAGTTGTCTTTTGATTTTGTTAACTGTTTCCTTTGCTGTGCAAAAGCTTTTGATCTTGATGAAATCCCAATAGTTCATTTTTTCCCTTGCTTCCCTTGCCTTTTGCGTTGTTCCTAGGAAGATGTTGCTGCGGCAGAGGTCGAAGAGGTTGCTGCCTGTGTTCTCCTCAAGGATTTTGATGGATTCCTTTCGCACATTGAGGTCCTTCATCCATTTTGAGTCTATTTTTGTGTGTGGTGTAAGGAAATGGTCCAATTTCATTTTTCTGCATGTGGCTGTCCAATTTTTTAAATTTTTGTGATTTATGACTAGAGGAACATGTGTTTTAAAGTTTCAGCCAAAATTTTATCTATTGTAACATTGATTTCTGATGGATGTTCTCATGTGACATTTATTGTTTTATTTCATTCCATTTTGGTTATGATAATCTTGTGTATCACCTATTCTTATTTCTTTTGGATTGTCTATTGCTTTTGAGATAGCAGTGTTGTTCTTGTAGAAATTTTATGTGAAGGAGGGATCAAAGAATCCTCTGTACATCAAGGATTCTTTCCAGTTCAGAATAAATTCCCTGTGATTTGGACTTAACTACAGAATGGCTTACAGTTCCTGGATAGTTACAGGATTTTTGGCAGAAGGCAAGAAGGAGAAGATATATGACCATGACCCAATTTCTGATAAAATGAAATTTTCTGAATCTCACATAAATTCTCGTAAAGGCAAAGACATTTATATTAGTTAATGTATCATTACTTTCTCTAATAAACGCAACCCAAAGTGGCTAAAATATGAAGTTTATTTTTCCCTTACATTACCTTAAAGTTGGTATAATTGATTTGCACAGTGATTTTCCAGAGATTCAAAGACCAAGGTATTAATCTCTGGGCCTCACTGTCATCAGTGTATAGCTTCAGTTCCATCATGCTGTCTCTAACCAACTGGCAGAGGGGGGCATACAGAATTCTAACACAAGGTATTATGTGCTGAGCATTAAGTGATACATACTCACTTCCATCCTTATTCAAAGGAAGTTGCTAATTGCCAGGTGACCCTTTTCTAAGCCATTATTATATCAGTATCTGGGCTCCTTCCATCTTACAACTTTTCCATCTCTAGTATGTGTTGTCCAGTGTGTGCTATAATTTTATTAAGAAAAATCTTCTTTATTACCACGTATGATGAAAGAGTAAATAGAGAACAGCATATAGGAGGTTTTGATTTGGTAGGTATGATGTGCCATTTATTATTACACACATATTCCACTAGCAGAACTATCTACCCAGTAATACATATTTATAAGAAAAGCTATAAAAGTTATTCTATTCATGTTCCCAGGAGAAGGGGAATTTTCTTCACAGCTAGGCTTTATCTACCACATTTATTAAAGATAATTAATGTTTAAAGATGTGAAGTATCTAGGCAAGTTTCCTAATAATAATACATGTCTTTTTTTGAAGATTTTATTTATTTATTTGAGAGAGGGCATGAGAGGGGGGAAGTTCAGAGGGAGAAGCAGACACCCTGCTGAGCAGGGAACCTGATTCAGGACTCGATCCCAGAACTCCAGGACCATGACCTAAGCCGACGGTGGTCAATTAACCAACTGAGCCATCGAGGTGCTCAAAAGTACATGTCTTTCATTAAGCATAGGCTTAACTCTTTGCATTACTTGAATAGGTAGTAACACTCTGAGACCATATGTGACTCTGTCTAGACACATTGGGCCACCCTACCATCCACCTTCATCCACCTTTTTTTTTTTTTTTTAATCTCTATGGCCATGCTCTTTTTTGTGATTTCTCCCCAGAATATAAGCTAAAAACAATTCTGTCCTTGGATCCCTTTCTGAACTTTTGACTATTATCCAACCCTAGGGCTGGGACTGGGGAAGGTTACAGCATCAATGTATAGGAATCTACCTGTCACTGGGTTGCCAGACAGGCTCAGTTGGTAGAGCATGTGACTCTTGATCTCCGGGTCATGAGTTCAAGCCCAATGTTGGATGTGAAGCTTACTTAAAAAGAAAAAAAAATAATAAAGTTATCTACTTGTCACTCACATGCATTTCTCCCATCCAACTCTTACCCCGCACTGAGAAAGCCTTATCTATCCCAGACAGTAGATAATTATCAACTGGTTTCCCATATGTTTTTTGGGTCAAATTCCTTCATATTTTTGACTGAAATATATTCAAAAATAATAAAAAACAGGAAAAGATAATTTGTCAGTTTTCTTCTGAAACCCACTTTTCTAGAACAAGGCTCTGAGACAATTCTAGATTATTAAGACTGAAAAATGAAGACTGAAAGAGAAGCATGAGATTGGCTGAGAGTAGAATTGGGGAATGGGGAAGAGAAAAACATCACTGTTTCAAAAGTTAATTATTTCCTTTCTGTATTATCCATACGCTCAGTTTTGCATTTGGGCAAATTTATGTCTCATTCGGATACCACTTAAAGCTATCCTTCCCTGAAATGTTATAGTTTTTTTTTTTCTTCTAGTTAGGTATTAGATCATTTCTTCCTATATTCATAGAGTGTTTGCATATGCTTAAGGTCACCGTATGTATGACTGATCAATAGTTTTATTAGTTCAGTTAAAAAGCAAATCTGTAAGAAGTATTACTGGATATCCCCTTCTTTTTTCAATAAGTTGTTGATTTTTAGATAAATTATGATTTTAAGATAACACTTAATAATCATATTCTATGAGCTTGCCTTTCTAGGTGTAATTATGGGACTTAAACATTTTTTATCCACAAATGCTAAGAAACTTATATTTACCTTTGCTTCTTAGTTTCTGCTAAGTATACTTCATCCAAGAAGATTTAATTCAATCTTGAATATAACTATTAAAAACCTTTATCATATCTGAACTATAATATTTGACTAGGTAGGTTAATATGATAGGGAAAAAAACAATTATGAATCCTATTTCAGAAAGTGAGATAATGTCAAGAAATAATTGCAGGGGAGAAAAATGAATGTTTGTAAATTAAGGTGGGACTATAAAAACAACCCACTTATACTTAAGGAAAATTCATAAATATGTACAGCAAACACTCACCCATGTATAAAACTATCAGAACTTATACACATGTGTAACTGTGTTCATTTAAACATTATTTAGAATTAATCCAGAAGCAACCTAAGACACAGTGAAATAATCAGCACCAATGAATTATAGATTATCTGTATTAAAATAAATAAAGCCTATAAACTATTGATAAAATAATGAGATACTTAGTACAATATTACTTATATAACCAAACAAACATATATAAACAACACTATTTGACCTTGATAGAAATATCACTATCTTGTCTATGTATCTTTACATTTTCATTTGCATTTTCTGATTCCTAGTGATGCTGAACATCTCTTTGTATGTTGGTCATCTGTCATTTTGCATTCATAGCCTACCCTCTCTTTCGGTCCTCATTTTCATCTTTTTCTCATGGCTTTGTAGGAATTTGGGTAAAGTCAGAATATAAATACTTCCTTTGAGAGAGGATATTTCAGTATCCTACAGGATCTATTCCATCTGCAAATTTTATAAATAGTTTTTGTGAAATGCCATTTGTTTTGCTTTCAAGATCACTGTTGTATATCTATAAATAAATTTTAATGGCAAAACTAAATACATCAAAAGAGAGATCTATCCCTCCTATTTAGTTACTGAAACTTTGTTTTTAGCTTATTTTATTGCCACCCAGAATAAATTATCTGATTTTTCAGCCTCACTTTGGAACAGTGAGAAACTAAATTCAGTACAGCCAAGAAACTAAATTCTAACATGAGATTTAGCAGTAAGTGTTGTATGCTACTTCCTGTAAGGATGTTTAAAGGGAACTGATTCACCTTGGAATTCTTTTTTTTTTTTTAAGATTTTATTGATTTATTTGACAGACAGAGATCATAAGTAGGCCGAGAGGCAGGCAAAGAGAGGGGAAACAGACTCTCTGCTGAGCAGAGAGCCCAATGCGGGACTCGATCCCAGAACCCTGGGATCATGACCTGAGCCGAAGGCAGAGGCTTTAACCCAGTGAGCCACCCAGGGGCCACTCACCGTGGAATTCTTCAATTGGGCCTTTGCCCATTTCTTCTTTTTGCAATATGAAAATATGACTTCATGGATAGAATTCTAGCAACTGTCCTGAATCATGCAGTTACCTCAACAGTGAATAAAGGATAAGGGTATAGCTGCCTAATGGAAAGGCTAACAAAATAATTTGTAAGTGTGGGCATTCAAATTGCCATAGATATCCAGTAGTACTTACTAAAGTAGGAATTGCTAGCTTTGTTCATACCCCATTACAGAATCCAAGGACAATATCCATCTTGCTTCTAGGTAATTACCCAACTAATTTGAAAACTTATACTCACACAAAAAGCTAATGTTAATGTTTATAGCTGCTTATTTATGATCACCCAAAACAACCAAAATATGTTTTAACAAGTGAGTTGATGAACAAACTGTGGTATATCCATAAGGGAATATTATTTAACAATAAAAATAAATGATTTTTTCAAGTCACAAAAAGAAATAAGTTAAATCTCTAATATTGTGAAAGAAGCCAGTCTGAAGAGTCTAGGGACTATACGATTCCAGTTATGTGATAACCTAGAAAAAAGTAAAACTGTAGAGATGATTAAAAAAAGATCAGTGGTTTACAGGTTGTTGGAAGAATTAAATAGGTGAAGCACAAGGGATTTTTTTGTGGGTGAAACTCTTCTATATACTTTAAAAGTTGATACATTATACATTTGTCAAAATCCTTTACAGCACAAAGAGTGAATATTAATGATATGAATTTTAAATCAGTTTAAAAGGTCAGTATTCCAGGATGGAATGCAGAATGGGGCAAAATGATCTAACTGTATTACAAATGTATAAAACAACTTCCTTGAAGGGGATGGGGGTGTAAGTTGGTCTAAGTAACTCTGGAAAAGAGTGGATTCTATAAGACAAATGTGAAATAAATTACATGTATGAAACAGTAAACTCAGATTAATAATTATATATATAATTATTAATTATATATATTAGATATATAGATATATAGATATATTTTATATATATATCCTACCACTCACTCTCTCTATATATATATCTATATATATATCCTACCATTCACTCTTCAATTATTTGTTCAATTCTAGTATATTGTATATAAATATATGTATATTTATATATATGTATATAATTATATACATTTATACATATACATATATACATACATATATATTATATAAATATTATATATAAACATATATTTATATACAATATACTAGAATTGAACAAATTCTATTTGTTTATATATATTATTATATATATTATAGAATTATAATTGAACAAATAATTGAAGAGTGAATGGTAGGAGTCTGGTTTCTCACTATTGGAGTGGGAATTTACACATAAGCAAAAGAGGGTAGCGTGACCTATGGGCAGTGGATTAGAGTTGAAGGTAGGAGAATGAACTCATATTCAACTTAAATACAGACTTTACATAGGTAAATTATATATTTACATGCATACTTGCAAAATTATAAAATTTATATATGTAAATTATACATGCAAGGTCTAGTACACAGACTTATATTTCCTCATGGTATCTGCTGAGAGGACCTACAAGCAACTGTATGGCAACACCAAAGATCACACCTAGCACTGAGAACCCGGATTTTAGTTTCTAATACCATACTTCAATAAAAAGAACCATAATCTTAGGAGGAATATCTGAATCTAGAAATAGGGCAGGAAATGTATGATATGAATCTGAAGCATGTTACAGCACCAGAAAATAATGAAGTATTCAAAAGAAAAAAAGAAAAGCTTAGAAACATTAAAATCCCTCTCCCCCACAATCATAAGAGTTTGTCAAAGGCTATAGGAGACAACTAGAAAAGGTCCTACTATCCAAATATGGACCAGTTTGATCAAGAAAAAAATTAGCATCAAATTTTAACTATAAAACAAATGCCCATGGGTTGATTTCAGTGAAATTAGTGATTGAATAAATGAGGTAAAAGAAACAAATCTTTCATGCAGAAAATTCAAAATTATTTATGTAACTATTCCATCTTCAATGAGGAGAGTATAATTCTCCATTAAGTGGAGACGGCACATAGTGACATTATTCCAAAAAGTAAATTGTGGAAAGAGGGAAAATTGTGACAGTGGGGAAATCTGAGAAACATGTCATGCAGCCCTTCAGTTGTGTGACCAAAGTTAACATTAACAGTGGAAGTTAGATTATTACTGTATACCTTTGATACAGTGAAATAGAATGAAACTGTATTGCTGTGGTCAAGAACCTAGAACTCCAATGTGAATATTAGACACATCCCAAATGAGAGACACTCTGCCAAATACCTGGCTATTAGTCCAACTAAATAACCAAACGTTTTAAGGTTATTAGAAATAAGAAAAATTGTCATCAGCTCGAATAGCCAAGAGTAACCTAAAGACAGTGATTATTGCATGTCCTGTGATATCCTAATGAGATGCGAAAAAGAAAAATCACATTAAATGAAAACTGAGGAAATCTGAATCCTATATAATTTGGATCAACGTTGATCCATTAGTTCTAATGGATGTACCATTCTAATGTACATCCATTAAGAGGGGGAACTGCTATGGGAGATATGTCAGTTTTCTGTATTCATATTTTTTTATGATTCTAAAACTTCTCCAAAATATTCTGTGTGTATGTGTGTGTGTATACATATGTTTATGTGTGTATATTTGTGTGTATATATACATTTACACACACACACACACACACACAGTGTAGGCCATAAAATATTCAAAGAAAACTCATTTCTGTTTGTTCTTCACACTTACAAAAACATTTTTGCAAAAGACCAATACCCATCTTATTCCTAAAACAATTATTTTAAATTCCACAATTATGGTTTCACAAATGATCACTTTTTTGGACATGATAATTGTTAACAGTAGATATTATTAGACGGCTCAAATGATAAGCCTCGTGGTAATGCCTCTTGATAATTTCTATATTGGACAGGCCATATCAGCAAGAGGAATAATGAATTCCTTAATTCCAGATAGCTCTTCCTGCTTCTGGAAGAGCTATCTGGAATTAAGCTGCTTAAATAATTCTTAACCCAGTCAAAATGATATTGTGCAGAAGGTCAATAAATTTTGGAAGAGCTATCTGGAATTAAGCTGCTTAAATAATTCTTAACCCAGTCAAAATGATATTATGCAGATGGTCAATAAATTTTAGAATCTCCCAGGCATCAGTTTCACCTGAGAAATTGTTATTATAGATATAGTAGGTGAAAAGACAGACCTCTATCATCATTGTTTGTTAACCACACTCACTTGATCAGATTAGTGGGAAATGCAGTAGACCAACAAAATCCAGAAACTCTTGGGGTCAAAAATGGCTTAAAAATATATAATATTCTTCTTTTGTCTCTAGCAAAAGGCTTTATCAATTTTCTCCCCAGATCTTTGACCAAATGAAGCAGACTATATCATAATTGTGTCACCACTTCCTCATATCAGGGAGATCATATGATAGTTGTCTTTCTCCGCTTGACTTATTTCGCTAAGCATGATACGCTCTAGTTCCATCCATGTTGTCGCAAATGGCAAGATTTCATTTCTTTTGATGGCTGCATAGTATTCCATTGTGTATATATACCCCTGGGGATAAAAATATATGTTTATAAAAAAAAAATAAAAAAAAATTATATCATAATTGTGTTTCTTTATATGTCTAATTCTCACCCCAACCCCACCATAACAATTTCATTTTTCATGAGGTGGGGGAGGGGAAGAGGGATTTGTTCTGTTGACAGGATAATTCAAAATGGGATAGTCCCAGTAAAAACCTCACTCAAAGATTAACTCTACTTGTTCACGTTTCTGGTATATTTTATTTTCCATCAAATCTGTAGCTTAAAGAGTGAATGTTTGTTCCTTTTTTTTTTTTTTAAAGATTTTATTTATTTATTTGATGAGAGAAATCACAAGTAGATGGAGAGGCAGGCAGAGAGAGAGAGAGAGGGAAGTAGGCTCCCTGCTGAGCAGAGAGCCCAATGTGGGACTCGATCCCAGGACCCTGAGATCATGACCTGAGCCGAAGGCAACGGCTTAACCCACTGAGCCACCCAGGCACCCCTGAATGTTTGTTCCTTTATGTATTTATTTATTTATTGGTACAATTCCTCTTGGCATCCAGAGGAATACACTGATAGTGTATCTATCAGTTCTTTTCCTATTTTCCTCTAAATGTACCTCATTGAGTGATAGAAGCAGAGATAAGGGATTCAGAAAATTACATAAAGTAATTATGTTTAATATTTAAGGAAATAAAAGCAAGAATTCTGATATAAATGCATACATAGGAAAATACATTTGCAATACATCTAATTGACATACTCCCACAAATAATAAAAGACTGACAACTGCAAAGAAAAATTGGCATGGGACTTGAATAGCAATTTCATATAGGATTGTATCCAGAAGTCATTAATTTGTGGAAAAAAGCTCCCAGCTTTATTAGTCATCAGGGAAACGAACATTAAAATAGCAATTAGATACTTCTAAATGCATACTAGAATGTCAAAAATTGAAGAGCAACAAATACCAAGTGACAATGGAAAGTGGAGCAGTGGGAACTCTCTTGCAATGCTGATGTATGTATAACTTTTTATATGGAAAATACTTTGAAAAAAGCTTTGGCAGTATTTTTCATGGTTAAACAATACGCACACAGTATGACCCAGCAATTTCACTTCTAAATGTATACCCCCAAATATGCATATGCACAAATATATGTATAAGAATTCTTACAGCAGTGTATTCTAAAAGCCAAAACCTGAAAACAACCCACAGGGTCATGAACAGTAGAACAAATTGATCATTTGAGATCTCCATATAATCCAGCAGTAAGATATAAAAACTATAGCTCTGATTGGTTTTGGCTCACAAATAAAGTTGTATGAGAGGAGCAGGACACAGAAAAGACACACAATGAACATTCAGTTTATATAACAAAAACCAAACATATATGGTGTTATGAATTACTAGTGTTGGGATGAGATAAGGCCTGGTAATTGGAGTCTGTATGATGGAGAGTTCTACAATACTGGTAATATTTCAGTGACCTGATTAGTGGTGACACTTCATGCAGAAGAATCGAACTTAAAGAGGAGTCATCTGAAATTAGCCAGTTAGAGGAACAAAAATTAAACAACAGCAAAGAAAACCAATAAAGCATGAAGGAAGTATGTGGAACCTAATACAACTCCATTAAGAAGATAAATGTGTCGCAATCACCAAAGGTGGGGAGGAATGGCAAAAACCTTGTAAAAGGTATGAATGAAAACTTTCCAAATTGTGGAGGGATATGGACATACAGATTTATGATGATCAAAGGACCCCAAGTGAAATCAGCATAAAGAGGATAATCCAAAGACACATTGTAATCAAACTGTCAAAACTCCAAGAATTTTGATAGCAAGAGAATGGCTGGAAATGGCAACATGTAAGATAATAGGCATAAGGCTATGAGTGGATATCAATGCAGAATCTTTTATGTCAGGAGGGAGTGGGATGACCTATTCAAAGTGCTGGGGAAAAAAAAAATCTGTATCAAGATTACTGTATCAGAAAAGCTGTTATTCAGAAATAAAGGGGAGAGAAAGATATTCCCAGACAATGTTAAAGAGTTCATTCCCTCTAGACACTTGCCTTACAAGAAATGCTAAATGAAATTCAAGTTGAAATAATGTTAAGCGAAAACATAAAAATTATGAGAGTAATCAACTCACTGGTAAAGGTAAATATATAGTCAAAACTGAAATGTTCGGGCGCCTGGGTGGCTCAGTAGGTTAAGCCGCTGCCTTCGGCTCAGGTCATGATCTCAGGGTCCTGGGATCGAGTCCCGCATCAGGTTCTCTGCTCAGCAGGGAGCCTGCTTCCTCCTCTCTCTGCCTGCCTCTCTGCCTACTTGTGATCTCTCTCTGTCAAATAAATAAATAAAATCTTTTGATAAAAAAAAAAACCTGAAATGCTCTAATACTGGAATAGTGATACGTAAGTCATTTAATTTAGTATAAAAGTTAAGACAAAAGGATTAAAGATAACTACAACTACAATAAATCAATACATGACTATAGAACAGTGTGACATCAATAGCAAAAGAAAATGAGGTAGAGGAGTAAAAAGGTAGAATTTTTAAATTCAATTGAAGTTATCAGCTTAAAATAGACTATTGTGATATTAGATGTTTTATGTAAGTCTTGGACTTCAAAAAGAAGGAAATCCTGACATTTTCAACAACATGGATGAACCTGGAGGACATTAGACTAAGTAAAATGAGGCACAGAGAAACACAAACTGCAGGATACATTTATATGTGATCTAAAGGGGATCTAAAAAAAGTGAAACTTCTAGAAACAATAAAATGGTGAGAGCAAGGAGGTGGGAGATGTTGGTGAAAGGTTATAAAGTTTAGTTAGGCAGGATAACCATGTTTTGCACATCTGTTGTAGAACACAGTGACCATAATTAATAATACTGTATTGTATGTTTAGCTTTGGTGTTATCAACACCTAAAAAAAAGGGTGAGGTGATGAAAATGTTAATTTTCATTAAAATGTTAATTTGCTTAATTGTGATAATTATCTCACAGGATATATCAAGTTCTCACATTTTACATCTTGAATATATAGTTTCTATTTGTCTTTACCTCAGTAGGAAAAATTAAAATAAACTAAAAACAAATCTAAAAATAAAATTGTCCTGATAGTGTATCCAATGCAGGGTAGATTTATTTTCTTCGTCATTTTGTTCTTGTCCAAGTTTAACAAGTCTTTTCTTCACTCTTGGTGTTTATTGTTTAATGCAAAATAGCTTGGAATAGAACAAAGTGCCAGACAATAGTTCTAATAAATGATCAATTTTCTTTCTCATACTTATCGGATTTTTTAAAGGAATTAAAACTATATATGACAACTTACTTTAAGAAACCCCTATTATTTGGGATGCCTGGGTGGCTCAGTTGGTTAAGCGGCTGCCTTTGGCTCAGGTCAAGATCCCATGGGATCGAGTCCCACATCGGGCTCCTTGCTTGGCGGGGAGACTGCTTCTCCTCCGCCTCTGCTGCCGCTGCTGCCACTCTGTCTGCCTGTGCTTGCTCGCTCTCTCTCTCGGGCAAATAAATAAATAAAATCTTTAAAAAAAAAAAAAAGAAAGAAACCCCTGTAATTTAATTTTCCTCTTTTCTAGAGGTAATGATAAAAATTTTATAGTTTTCCCCAACTAATACATATTTAGTTCAAATACATACACATTTTTACTTTTGAATTTAATGTTTTGTAGTTTAAAACATTATATAAATGCTTTCTATTTTTCTATTTTCTTTCCTTTTTTTTTGCTATTTTCTCTTAATGTGAAGATTTTGAGGTTTATTGATACTGGAGCAGATAATTCATTTATTTTATCATGCATGTGATATTTTATGCTATAAATGTACCACAGCTTATTTGTTTCCCACCTGATGAAATGTGTTTCTTTCAGTATTTTTGTTGTTGTAAAGAATGGTTCAATCTGTGTACTTGTTCCTTTCTCTTTTTGGATGTGTCTGGGAAATTATCCAGCATACTTACTTAGAAACAGGATTCCCATGGTAATTATGAAAAATTTAATATTGTCAAATAAACTTATAAATATTTGTGATTAAGGTGCATCTTGATAGTGTGAAATGTGTTTCAGTATAATGCATATAATTACCAAGACTGATTATTGTTAGAATCTCTAATGTTTTCTAGTATAATGAGTGAAATAGAATTTTCTCATTTTAATTAGTATTATCTACATCACTGTGGTAGTTGAGACTCTTCATGTTTTATAGTCTATGTGGTTTTTTTCTAATTTCCAGTTTCAAACTCTTCAGCATTTTTCTAATGATTCTTAGTCTTGTTCTTTTTGGTTTTAGAATATGTGTACGTGTCTGGATAGGATAGAAATGTGTGTGTGTGTGTATATATATATATATATAATTATATGGGATAGAAATTATATAATTTTTGCTGAGGGAATTAGTTAGGGAGGGAAAATTAGTTGTCTACCCTTAAGAGGAAAGGTGAGTAAAATGTAGTGGATAAACAAAATAAAATACTCTGGTCCAGTTATAGCCAATGACCTAGATATGTATTTAGAGATAATGATAGACTTCACCAAAAATTTGTTGATTAGAAAAGGAATGAGATAATAATATATTCACATTTGTCAGTTAAAATAAACACACAAGCTACATTGTATGTTTTCAAGAATGGGAATGAGAGCGTGAAGAAGAAAATTATAAAACAATGTATGTCAACAGAGAGATTGTCATTAAGTATTATTTGTAAATTCTAATATCTGTTTTAAGAGTCCTCCTCACTGAGAAAGCCCCAAGTTACACCTGAGCACATTGCCATTCAGTATTCAATACAGCATTTCTTTGTAAATGTATTTGCTGTGTAACTAAGTGCTGACACTAAGATATTAACAGAAGACTTATGTAGAACCTCAAGAAATTGTAGAACTGATTTACCTGAGAGGAGCCCCTTTTTATACTTAAGCCATTCATTTGTTAGCTCTTTGCAAACTGATCATGCCCAAGGGAGTAGCTAATTGGGCTCTGATGCAACCTTGAGGAAGGAAGTGATTCTCTAGTCTCTCTGTACCTAACGACAAAATTGGGGTTTGGGGGTTGAAGAGGGAAGAAGTAGGTCTAGGGACGGTATGATGATACTTACACACTCACTGATGGAGTTGCCAAAGTGATAATTATACCCCAAATTTGGTCTAATACCCAAACACAGAAAGAATGTGAAAGTATCTGTGCTAGTCAGTAAATAACATTTTAAGTACATTTTTCCTTTAGCACATTCTGTATCTTGAAGATAAAAAACAAACTAATATGAACCTGTTTTTAGAGCAAACATTTTGAAGCAATAAAACTACAGTGATAAGGGATGGGGCAGAGTCAAAAGAAAGTAATCTGTAAATTAAGAATCATGAGTTGAGGAGCACCTGGGTGGCTCAGTGGGTTAAAGCCTCTGCCTTTGGCTCAGGTCATGATCTCAGGGTCCTGGGATTGAGCCCCGCATCGGCTCTCTGCTCAGCGGGGAGCCTACTTCCTCCTCTCTCTCTGCCTGCTTGTGATCTCTCTCTCTCTGTCAAATAAATAAATAAAATCTTTAAAAAAAAAAAAAAGAATCATGAGTTGAGTATGTAACACTTCTGTCAGAATAAAGACTTTAGAATATTAATATATATTTGCCCAAATGAATCCAGTATCTCTACTGGAGATAACCTAATATCTCTATTTTTACTTGGCCAAATGAACAAATCCTTAAATATATCCTGATTAAGACTTAACACAGCTTGAATAAAAGAGGCATTTTCTTTTCACTATTCTTGAAATTAAGCCAAACCAGTCTTTACATCCTTCATTATAGAATGGGGCTCAAGTCAACTCTACCAGTGAAATGTGAATCATGTCTCTCCATGTAGAACCTGGGACATTTCTAATCTAGTGAGAGTGTTAATGAAATAGACATTTAAAATAAGATCACCCAGGTGCATTAATAGTCCTATTTTCCTTTTTGTGCTATTTTAGATTATCATTAATTTTTTAAAATTCACTTTCAGGGGCTGCTGGATGGTTCAGTGGGTTAAGGCCTCTGCCCTCAGCTCAGGTCATGATCCCAGGGTCCTGGGAACGAGCCCTGCATCGGGCTCTCTGCTCAACAGGGAGCCTGCTTCCTCCTCTCTCTCTGCCTGCCTCTCTGCCTATTTGTGATCTCTGTCTGTCAAATAAATAAGTAAAGTCTTAAAAAAAAAAATCCACTTTCAACTTGTGCACATTTTTTTTTTTTGCAAGCTGGGATTGCATTTATATTCAATTAAATAATTCTTATCTAGTAATTCTAGATAATTCCTCACCTAAAATAAAACTTTTCTGGTAATTTACATTAGTAACTAGATACTACTTTCTTTCTACTTTCCCTTTCAACTACCGGAATAAAATTACCTACTCTCGTTGTCTTCATTTCCTGACTGCCCAGTTATCTTCAGCCTCCTGTATAACTTTTCTGTTATCTTTAACCCTCAATTGATTCAGCTCTCATCAAAGTTCATCAAAATATCTAGGTTTACCAAACTTAATGGACTCTAGTGGAACAATCTACCTTTTTTTTTTTTTTTAAAGATTTTATTTATTTAGTTGACAGAGAGAGATCACAAGTAGGCAGAGAGGCAGGCAGAGAGAGAGAGAGAGGAGGAAGCAGGCTCCCTGCTGAGCAGAGAGCCCGATGCGGGACTCGATCCCAGGACCCTGAGATCATGACCTGAGCCGAAGGCAGCGGCTTAACCCACTGAGCCACCCAGGCGCCCTGGAACAATTTACCTTTGTACTGACTAAGATAAAATCTTTATATCAGAAATAGAAATGTCGTTAAAGGTCATTAATGGAACTTACATAGTTATGAAACTGAGGCTCAGAAATATTCAGATCCAAGCATCATGAATCCCATTTTTTATGGTTAATTAAACCTTGAAGAGCTAGGTGCTAAAGTGAGGAAGTATTACAGATTTAGTTCAGGTCTCCAAAGGTACTTACTATGCTTTAGTCTGGAAAGAAAATAGCCAATGGGGGATCAGAGTAAATCGGATGCAGCAGCTAAGATATGGGTACACTAAATTATTTCTACTTTCTCTGACCTCAGAGATTCAAATCTATACCATTTATTGATTAGCAACCTTGAAGGGATTCCTAAGTATAGGAAGCAGACAAGGAAGCAAAAAGTTAAGCTGAAACACTTACACTTTGTAAATTTTGTTCTATCTTGTGGATAATTATTTGAAAATATATTCATATATTTTAATTTTGTTTTAATATTGCATATTTTACAATGGGAATTCTTTTTATAATGTTTTCTAATTTTTATTTTTTATATTTAATTTTTTATTTTTTGCTCTTATGCAATCCACCATCTTCTTGAACAAAATTAAGACTTCAAAGCACTCTGGACTATGAGGACTCTAAGGTGGTCAAATTTCATAGAAAGCAAGAGTAGGATGATGGTTTTCAGGGGTTGGGGCATGTAAGAATGAGGAGTTGTTCAGTGGGTACAGAGTTTGTTTACAAAATGAAAAAGTTTCGGAGATCTGTTGCACAAAAATATGAATAATGGGGGCACTTAGGTGGCTCAGTCGGTTAAGCATCCAACTCTTGATTTTAGCTTAGGTCAAGATCTCACGGTTGTGAGATCCAGCCCTGCATTAGGCTTGGTGCTGAGCCTGGAGCCTGCTTAAGATTCTCATTCTCCCTCTCCCTCTGCACCTCCCTCCCTCTAAAAGTGTAGGTAATGTTTAATTAGGCATTTAAAATGCTTAAGATGCTTTTTATTTATTGTTTTATTCTTAATTTCTTTCTTTTTTTTAGAGAGTGAGCACAGGCAGACAGTGACAGGCAGAGGCAGAGGGAGAAGCAGGCTTCCTGCTGAGCAAGGAGCCCGATGTGGGACTTGAACATAGGACGCTGGGATCATGACGTGAGCCAAAGGCAGCTGCTTAACCAACTGAGCCACTCAGGCATCCCAAGATGCTTTTTAAAAAGTGCCTCCTTCAAGGAAAATTTAAATCCAATGAATGGGGAATCCATTGAAAAAGTTACCACTGGGCGCCTGGGTGGCTCAGTGGGTTAAGCCGCTGCCTTCGGTTCAGGTCATGATCTCAGAGTCCTGGGATTGAGTCCCGCATCGAGCTCTCTGCTCAACAGAAAGCCTGCTTCCCTCTCTCTCTCTCTCTGCCTGCCTCTCCATCTACTTGTGATTTCTCTCTGTCAAATAAATAAATAAAATCTTTAAAAAAAAGTTACCACTATAATTTATAATAAAAAATATCTGGATATTAAACTAATATTTTGTGAATAAAATTGTTTTTTTGTAACACATTAAAAAGTCTCTGGAAAGTCAGTATTTATCTGGATCTGAAGACTGGAGCCAGAGGGTATAATCAAGAAAGAAAAATATCTGGGGAATAGGCAGAGAGAATGTAGCATCCAGGGAAAAGCTGTTACTATAGAATCTTCCCTACTGCACCTGCATAGATGCCTTTCAGGAGACAGCCTGTGTGACACAAAGGACGAGGTCTCTAATTCACTGGGTCTGGATTCGAATTCTGCTCTGCCACTTTTTTCCTTTATGACCTGGAACACAGTGTTTAATCTTAGATCAAGAATGTGTCGGGATGCCTGGGTAGCTCAGTTGGTTAGGCAGCTGCCTTCGGCTCAGGTCATGATCCCAGCATCCTGGGATCGAGTCCCACATCGGGCTCCTTGCTGGGCTGGGAGCCAGCTTCCCCCTCTACCTCTGCCTGCCATTCTGTCTGCCTGTGTTCACTCTCTGTCCCTCTCTCTCTCTCTGATTAAAAAAAAAAAAAAAAAAAAGAATGTGTTACTATTACTTACCTTAGAAGATAGTTTTGTGGGTTAGACAAAATATGTCCTTTGTTTCCATTTTCTCAGGAGCTAGCCCAGTTGGTAGTATCTGGCAGATGCTTAATAGTTAAACAATGGTGAGTTTCATTATTCACTAAAATACATGTCCCTACTGCCAAAGCCATTCTCTCTTAAGAATGCATTTTATATATAAATTCTGACACCTCTTCTTTCTTACACTGATTGCAATTGTGACTCAATGTATTATTTAATATATTCCTTTCTTCTAAAGTATAAGTGCTCTGTAAGGGTGGAATCCGTATCTGACTTCTGTGAACTCCTTCTCTGGTACCTGGCATTGTACCCAGTAGGTAATATGATAGATCTAAATGAGTAAATACAGAGCCCAGAGCTTGCTCTTATGAGCTTACTATTTATATGGGGGGAAATCAAAAGCAAGAAGTTATGAACCAGGCTGTGGCAGAAATACATTAAATTGAGCTATGATTATTAGATAAGACTTTCTGGAAGATTTAAGACACAAAGTTTTCAATTATGAGCAGATTTATCCAGGAAATAAACGTTTGAAAAAGTATAATAGACCTGAAGCCTAAACAGAGGGGATGGAACAGTATATTAAGGCTAAGTTCAAGAATTGTGACTTTGTCTTTTTAGATTCTGAAAATCCACTAAAAAAGCTTAAGCATTTAATATACAGAACTACCTATTTAACAGTGTCCCAAGTTAATAATTCCCCAGATTTACTTAAGTGTAAATACCCGTAACATTTAAGGATAAACAAGAATTTGCTAGTTAAATCTTTTTTAGAAAGAGTGTTATAAAAAAAAAAAAGTGTTATGTGAAAGAACATACAGTTAATGAGGCAAATAAACATGAATCAGAAAACATCAACATGTCTGGCATAAGGGAAATTTTAGTAGTATAATTTATGCCTTTTAAAAAATATATTTTAATGGGAAAAGATAATGTAGTCTTTATAATTTTCAGAAAAAACTCCATATTTTTATATATAATTATCTACTACTTATTTTGGCAAATTAGTCTTTGAATAAAAAACATACTCTGTTTATAAGCCGTGATAATTTATCAGGCTTCTCCACAGATAATTTAAACATCCTAATGACCTTGCGATTTATCTTAACAAATCCTACCACCTTCACACAATTGTCTAATTACTTCTAGAGATTCCTTAGGGCTCCTTTCACTGAGACAGAAAACATTGAGGATTTTTAAGTCAGGGATGTTTATCAGGCATATTGGCCTGGAATTTTCTTCTCTTGTACTGTCCTTGTCTGACTTCAGATTGGGGTAATGCTGGCCCTGTAAAATGAATTTGAAAATATTCCTTTCTCTCTCTCTCTCTCTTTTTTTTTGGGGGGGGGGTAGAATTAAAAGGAATTGACACTGATTTTTTCAATGTATGTAGGATTCACCAGTAGAGCCATCAGAGCTTGGACTTCTCTCTATTGAGAGGATGTTTTTACCCTTTCAGACTCCTTTGGAGTAATAGGTCTGTTCGTATTTCCTATTTCTTTACGATTTAAGGATAAACCAGAGTTTTCTAGTTGAAGGGGAGGGGGAGAGGCAGGAGAGGTAAATGGCACCTGCCAGCTCTTTTGTTTTTGGAGAACTCTCCTAAAGATCCCTGTTCCTCTAGCATGTGTTCTGAAACTACTAAATAAATCTCCTTCCTCTTCCTATACCCCAGGGTTTTTTCAAAGCACAACTTTTTTTTTTTTTTATAATTTCTTTTCAGCGTAACAGTATTCATTGTTTTTGCACCACACCCAGTGCTCCATGCAATCCGTGCCCTCCCTAATACCCACCACCTTGTTCCCCCAACCGCCCACCCCCTGCCCCTTTTTTATGCTATTTTTTATGCTGTTATTTTTTATGCTGTCTCTTTAAGGGAGGGAACTCCTTTCCTATTGCTCCCTGGCTTTGCCCATTGATTTTTTTTTAATTAATTTTTTTTCAGTGTTCCAAAATTCATTGTATAGGCACCACACCCAGTGCTCCATGCAATGTGTACCTTCCATAATACCCACCACCAGTCTTACCCCGCAAAACCCTCAGTTTGTTTCTCAGAGTCCACAGTCTCTCATGGCTTGGCTCCCCTTCCGATTTCCCCCAACTCACTTCTCTTCTCCATCTCCCAATGTCTTCCATGTTATTCCTTATACTCCACAAGTAAGTGAAACCATATGATAATTGACTCTCTCTGCTGGATTTATTTTTTTTGTATTATTATTATTATTATTTTATAAACATATAATGTATTTTTATCCCCAGGGGTGCAGGTCTGTGAATCACCAGGTTTACACACTTCACAGCACTAACCATGGCACATACCCTCCCCAATGTCCATAACCCCACACCCCTTCTCCCATCCTCCCCCCCCCCAGCAATCCTCAGTTTGTTTTGTGAGATTAAGAGTCACTTATGGTTTGTCTCCCTCCCAATCCCATCTTATTTCATTCATTCCTCTCCTACTCCCTTAACTCCCCATGTTGCATCTCCACTTCCTCATATCAGGGAGATCATATGATAGTTGTCTTTCTCCGATTGACTTATCTCGCTAAGCATGATACCCTCTAGTTCTGTCCTCGTCATCACAAATGGCAAGATTTCATTTCTTTTGATGGCTGCATAGTATTCCATTGTGTATATATACCACATCTTCTTTATCCATTCATCTGGTGATGGACATCTAGGTTCTTTCCATAGTTTGTCTATTGTAGACATTGCTGCTATAAACACTCAGGTGCACGTGCCCCTTTGGATCACTATGTTTGTATCTTTAGGGTAAATAACCAGTAGTGCAATGATTTATTTCACTCAGCATAATCTCTTCCAGTCCTGTGCATGTTGATACAAAAGTTGGGTATCCATCCTTTCTGATGGAGGTGTAATATTCCATTTATATATGGACCATATCTTCTTTATCCATTTGTCTATTGGATTCTTTCCACAGTTTGGTAACTGTGGCCATTGCTGCTATAAACATCGCGGTACAGATGGCCCTTCTTTTCACTACATCTGTATTTTGGGGGTAAATACCCAGTAGTTCAATTGCAGGGTCATAGGATAGTTCTATTTTTAATTTCTTAAAGGATCTCCACACTGTTTTCCAATGTGGCTGCACCAACTTGCATTCCTACAAAGAGTGTAAGAGGCTTCCCCTTTCTCCACATCCTCTCCAATACTTATTGTTTACTGTCTTTTTGATTTTGGCCATTCTAACTGGTGTAAGGTGGTATCTCAATGTGCTTTTGATTTGAATCTCCCTGATGGCTAATGATGATGAACATTTTTTCATGTGTCTGTTAGTCATTTGTATGTCTTTTTTGGAGAAGTGTCTGTTCATGTCTTCTGCCCATTTTTTTATGTGATTATCTGTTTCGCATGTGTTGAGTTTGAGCAGTTCTTTATAGATCTTAGATATCAGTCCTTTGTCTGTAATGTCATTTGCAAATATCTTCTCCCACTCCATGGGTTGCCTCTTTGTTTTGTTGACTGTTTCCTTTGCTGTGCAGAAGCTTTTGATCTTGATGAAGTCCCAAAAGTTATTTTTTGCTTTTGTTTCCTTTGCCTTTAGAGACATATCTTGAAAGAAATTGCTGTGGCCAATGTTGAAGAGGTTACTGCCTATGTTCTCCTCTAGGATTTTGATAGATTCCTGCCTCATTTTGAGGTCTTTTATCCATTTCGAGTTTATCTTTGTGTATGATGTAAGAGAATGGTCGAGTTTCATTCTTCTACACATCCTGACCAAAATACCACCAGCATTTTTCAAAGAGCTGGAACAAACAATCCTAACATTTGTGTGGAACCAGAAGAGACCCTGAATTGCTAAGGAAATGTTGAAAAAGAACAACAAAATGGGGAGCATCACGTTGCCTGATTTCAGGCTTTATTATAAAGTTGTGATCACCAAGACACAAAAATAGACACATAGACCAGTGGAACAGAGTAGAGAGCCCAGATATGGACCTACAACTCTATAGTCAAATAATTTTCAACAAAGCAGGAAAAAATATACAATGAAAAAAAGACTCTTCAATAGATGGTGCTGGGAAAATTGGATAGCTACATGTAGAAAAATGAAATTTGACCATTTTTTTACACCATACCCAAAGATAAACTTGAAAAGCCCACTGATTTTTAAAGTTTAAGTGTTAAGCCCCGCTGATTGTAAGAACTTGCCAAGTGAAGCCCCTCTGGCTTTCAGAGCTAAATATCATGGTCGTTTGTCTTTCCAGTGCAGGTCCTCCATGCCTGGGGTGCCTAATGTGGTGTCTCCTCAGCTCCCTTCCCTGGCCTGCAGTGTCCTTTCTTGTCTGGCTGGGGGCTGGATCATTTCGGTTCCTAACCACGTCTCTGCTCTTCCTTTTCCTTTTTGATGTGGCCTCTTCTCTATATTTGGCAGTGCAAAGTCTGTTCTGCCAGTTGTCATGATATTTTCTGGGTTATTTCTACTGATGTCCATTTTATCTAGGTGTATTCATGGGACAGGTGAGCTTAGGATCCTCCTCCTCCACCATCTTCCCTGGAAGTTCCCCTTAAATAATCGAGTCTTGGTGGGCTTTATGTTTCTAGGAATTTGCTCATTTCTTCTAGGTTGTTCAATTTGTTGATACATAACTGTTCACGGTAGTCTCATGAGCCTTTGTATTTCTATTATATCAATTGTAATGTCTCCTTCATTCACAATTTCACTTATTGAAGTCCTGTCTCTTTTTCTTGGTAAATCTAGATAAAAATTGTCTTCTGTATTTCAAAAAATCAGTTCTTAGTTTCATTCATCTTTTCTTTTTTTGTCTTGAGTTTCTATTTCATTTATTTCTTCTGTGATCTTTCTTATTTCCTTCCTTCTGCTAAAATTGGACTTTTTTTTTTCCCTTCCCCTAGTTCCTTGAGTTGTAGGGTTGGGTTGTTTACTTGAGATCTCTCTTTTCTTAATATAGCTGTTTTTCATTGCAACTTTTCCTCTTTTGCTGCATCCCACAAGTTTGGGTATGCCATGGTTCCATTTTTATTTGTCTTATTTTTTATTTCTCTTTTGATTTCTTTAGCCTATTGGTTATTTAGGCACATGCTTAAGCTTCACATCTTTTTAAAAATTTACAGATTTCTTTTTGTAATTGATTTTTAGTTCCATACCATTGTGGTTGGAGAAGATGCTTGATAGGATTTCAGTCTTCTGAAATTTATTAGGATATGTTTTTTTGGCCTAATATATAAAATATGCTGGGGCATGTTCTGTGTGTGCTTGAGAAGAATGTCTATTCTGCTGCTTTTTAATGGAATGTTCTATAAATATGTTAGGTCCATGTAGTCCAAGTCCCATGTTTCCTTATTAGCTTTCTGTCTGTTGTTCAAAGTGGAGATTTGAAGCATCTTGCTAGTATTGCGTTGCTGTCTATTTCTCCCTTCAGATCTTTACTGTTTGCTCTATATGTTTAGTTGTATCTATTCTGAGTACATAACTATCCACATATGTTATACCTCTTGATGAATTACCTCCTCATCATTATGCAGGTACTTTTTTTTTTTCTGTTGGCTTAAGGTCTATCTTAACTAATATAAGCATAGCCACCTCTCTTTCTTGGGTTCCTTTTGAATGGAGTATCTTTTTCCTTCTCTTCACTTTCTGTACACATGTATCCTTAAAACAGAAGTGAGTCTCTTATGAGCAGCACATAATTGCGTCTTATTTTTAATCTATTAAGCCCTCTGTCATTCATTGGTATAATTCAGTCCACTTATACTTAATTATTGATAGATACAAAATAATATTGGTATTTTTTTCTTGTAAGTTTTTAATTCCTTTGTTTCTGTTTGCTCTCTGTGATTTGGTGGACCCCCCCCCCACCCCAGTGCATGTGCACACACATGAATTTTTTGATTCCTTTCTCTTTATCTTTTGTGTATCTACTACAGGTGTTTTGCTTTGTGGTCATCATTAGGCTTACGTAAAATATCTTATAATTATGGTGGTCTCTTTTAAGCTGATAACAACTTAACTTTAACACACAATGAAGTACTTCACAATTACACCCCTGCTTCACATTTTGTTTTTGATGTCACAAGTTACATCTTTTTATATTACATATCTATTAACCAATTAGTTATTTTAATACTTTTGTTTTTTAGGATTCATACTAGAATTATAAGTGATTTACCTAAGACTATTGTAACATTTGAATATATTGAATTTAACTGTGTATCTTCCTTTACCAATGAGTCATATAATTACATATGTTTTCCTTTTGTTAGCAACCTTTTATTTCCACTTGAAGAATTCCTTTTTACTGACTCTGTAGTGATAATTGACTCTTTTAGGGTTTTTTTTTTTTCTTTTGTCTGGAAAACCCCTTTTTTTCTCTTTAGTTTTGAAGGACAGATTTGCCAGGTAGAGTATTCTTTTCTTTTCTGGCAGCTTTTCTCTATCTTTGCTTTGAATATATCATACAACTCCTGTTTGGTCTTCAAGCCTGCTGAAAAATCTGCTTATAGTTCAGTGAGGTTTCATTTGCATGTATCAATTTGCTTTTCTCTTCTCTAAGGCTTGCTCCATGTCTTTAGCATTTGAGAAGTTAATTGTAATGTGTCTCAATGTGGTCTCTTTGAATTTATTTTATTTGGCATTGTCTAGGCTTCCTGGATCTATATGTTTGTCAACCCAGGTTAGGGGCATTTTCAGCTATTATTCCTCTGAATAAGCTTCTTCCCCTTTCTCAGTCTTCCCTTTGGGGCCCCTGAAATACTTATATTGGCCCTATTGATGGTGTCTCCTATGTCCTGTAAGCTCTCTTCACTCTTTTTCATTCTTTGATTGGATATATTCTACTGCCCTGTGTTTGAGTTTTTGATCTTTTCTTCACTTCATCTAGTCCATTATTGAATCTATTGATTTTTTTTTTCAGTTCAATTACCGTATTCTTTAGCTCTGAGATTTCTGTTTGTTACTTTTTTCACTTTGTTCATGCATTGTTCTCTTGTGATCAGTGACTATCTCGATGTCTGTTATTCTGGACTCTCTATCAGGTAAATCACTTACCTTTCTTTCACCAAATATTTTGTGGAGTTATCATGTAACAAGTTCTCATGTTATTTTGTTAGGAACATATTCCTGTTTCTTTTTCCATGACTGTGTTGGTTTGTACATTAGAAAAAACAGCCTCCTTTCCCAGTCTTGACAGAATGGATTTATGCAGGGTATAAACATCATTCAGCCTGGCCCAAGCTGTTACTTATCTTACAAACTATTTAGGTGTCCAAGGCTCTTCTTTTTTCTTTCTCTCGCTCTTTCTTTCTTCCTTCTTCTTCTTCTTCTTTTTTTTTTTTTCCCTTGACTCCCAGCAGTGGAAAAGAGTGTGCCAAAAACCTGTTAATGTAGGCTAATTAGAATCTGCACCTTCAGACAGCAACTTGGAAAGTATGTAATTAAGCTCTTTCCAGGAAGAAACAGAGATGGGTATTTTTTGCCTGCTCTCTCTGCGCTGAACCCTGGGGAATAGCTGGTTAAGAACAGTTTCTTTTTTTGCTACAATTTTGTGAGAACTCGTGAATAGAAGGCCCTTGGCTTATGAGAGCCGCAATTCAGGGACCATAGCCCTTGAATGGCTGCCATAATAGCAGAGGTCCAGTGTGTGCACAAGCTCTTTTCAGGGAGGGCAACTTGGAGTGGGCTGGAGAGAGAAGGAGGGAGAGCAGTCTAGCAGGCTTCCCCAATCTCTAAGGAGTTTCAAAGCCAGGACCTAGATGGCTGCTAAATTAGAAGCCTGGGCCTCTATCAGGAGCTTTTAAAGGATGCAGATTAATCCCTTTCAGGGAAAGACTGGGAGATGGGTTGTTTTTGCCTGCTCCTTTTGCACAAAGCCATGGGGAAGTAGGTATGGTGAATGTTCATGAGCTCATGGATAAGGACTGTTTTGTTCTGTTTGTGGGTCTCATGGATACAAACCCCACTGACTTTCAAAAATAGGTATTTGGGGGACTTGGCCCTCCAGTGGGAGTCTTCAAGTTTTGGATGCTAGATGTAGGGTCTAAATCTTTTGCTTCTCAGGAAGAAGCTAAGACTTGGGGGTTCCTGCCTGATTATATAGCTCTGTGCCAGGGTTGGGGTTTATGGCTAGAATGTATCTCAGCCTTTCTTACTGTTTCAGTAGGTATATTCTCATTCACCCAATGCGAAGAAATCATTCCTCTAGTTTCTGTCTCTTTCAGAGGAATTGGCTCAGCATACAGCTGTATACTCAGTGTATCAGTGGCAGGAGAAGTGCTTAGGAGGCTCCTGTATTTCCATCTTGTCAGCTATCCCAAGCTTTAGTTCACTAATTAAAAATATGATATATGGAGCACCTGGGTGGCTTAGTCAGTTGAGTAACCAACTTTTGATCCTCAGCTCAGGTCTTGATCTCAAGGTCCTGAGTTCAGAGCCCCATAGTGGGCTCCATGCTGGGTATGAAGTCTGCTTAAACAAAAGAAGATATACTCTGTTGTATACATAAGCATAAGTTACAGCTTCTTGGATAAGCGGTTTGTCTCTTCTTTTTCAGCTATTAAAAATAATTTTCATGTAGACATCATTGTATATATTTGCACCATTAACTGAGTTTATTTGTAGGATACTTTTCTGGAAATAGAATTACTGGAAAACTACATTCAAATTTTGATATATGTAATCAAATTGACAAAGAAAATTTTAGTACCTTATGTGCTTCCCTTTATAATATGGGAGTATTTGTTTTTCAACACTCCTACTGACATTATGTATATATGTTAACATTTTTTCTTTAATGATGGCTTAATGCAACAAATTATTTATTTATTTATTTACTTACTTGATTATTTATTTTTAAAGATTTTATTTATTTATTTGACAGACAGAGATCACAAGTAGGCAGAGAGGCAGGCAGAGGGAGAGGTGGGGAGGCAGGCTCCCCGCTAAGTAGAGAGCCCAATGTAGGGCTCTATCCCAGGACCCTGGGATCATGACCTGGGCCAAAGGCAGAGGCTTAATCCCCTGAGCCACCCAGGTGCCCCCAACCAATTATTTAGATCATAGTTTTTTTTTTTTTTTTTTAAGATTTTATTTATCTGACAGAGATCACAAGTAGGCAGAGAGGAAGGCAGAGAGAAAGGAAGGGAAGCAGGCTCTCAGAGAGCCTGATGCGGGACTCGATCCCAGAACCCTGAGATCATGACCTGAGCCGAAGGCAGTGGCCTAACCCACTGAGCCACCCAGGTGCCCTAGATCATAGTTTTTTAAGTTAGTGATTTGAGCCAGGCTCAATTGGGCAGTTCTATAGCAAGCTCTAGTGCATAAAGTACTTTTCAGGTCTCTGCTTATGTACGTTTGCTAGCATCCCATCAACCAAGTGAATCACACAGTCAATTCCAGATTTTGCAGAGGGAACTACAGACTTCACATTTTAATGAGAGAAGCTGAAAATTCACAGACTCCTCCTTTTGGTAAAAGAACCTGCAAATTCACCTCACAAATGTATATGAGAGATGGAAAGAATCTGTAGCCATCTGTGCAACCTTTTACATTCATTACATTATCAATAAATAATGTTAAGTTAGAGTCATTATCTAAGGACATTGTATTTAATCTTTACAATAACCCTATGAAGGAATGACAAAACATTATTACCCATTTTGTAGAGGGATTATTGGGGCAGGTTGAAAAATAACTAATTTATCCCAGATTATTTAATCTCTATCTCTTACCTCCACTTAACCTCAGTCTTCTGTGGCATCTTAGTTTATGAGTTTGTTTTGTGTGGTTTTAAGGCACCAAAATATTTAGCAATATTTTCTTTCCAAACATGTATACGTTCATATTTCTTAAAACTTTTCTTTTTCAAATTTATCTCTAACACTAGCCTCAAAAACTCCTGTACTCCAGCTAATAAAGTCTGACTTCAAAAATGACCTCAAGTTTGAAATCTCCTGAAAAGCTTTGCTTGGATTTCCCTGTTCCATTGCCACCATGTTATTTGTCACTTATATCTCTTCTTGCATTTGTCATTTCATGGCCACAAATTGTATTTTTTTCTTCATTTATTCTCTATTAAATTGTGACTTCCTTGAAGGCATTCCTGGCTTTGGAATCCCAATAAAGCACTAGGTGTTTCTTTGTTGTTGCTGAATGAAAGAGACTACTTCCCCTTGAACAGCTCATTGATAATTTGTGATAATAGATAGGCAAATATTAATTCATGTGGACCTATTAAAATTCTACCTATTATCCTAGGCCACAAGATGTCCTTTCTTGATCTTTCTGGAACTTATTTTAGATTAATTTCTTTTACCACTTATTCCCCTGGGATGGTATTTGAACAATGATCATAATACTTACTACTTTTGAATATCTCTCTAGATCCCCAATTCTCCAGTACATACATATCAGACTAAAAAAACAGAAGAAACAGAACAGGCTGTATCCCTCTACCAGACAGTTTCTCAGCATTTCTTTAGCAATTTCTCAGGAATTCTTAGCAAATTCTCAGCAATTTCCTCTGAAAAGTTATGATCATTTTATTACTATTACTATTTTATTCAAAATAATAAAATAGTATAGTTTAGTTTCTCTGTACTAAATCCCCCTATAGATTGTCACCAGATTATTTACTTACAACATACATTTGTGTTTCTCATCTCATAATATACACTCATAGGATTCCTCATTTCTCCTTGGCCGTACTTCTAGCCATTAATATGCCTAATTCATGTGGACTCCCAAGTTCTAAGGATTCTGTGATAGTTGTTGTCATCTTGTTTGTTTGTTTATTAAGGATATAGTTCTTCTCTGGAAACTTTGAGGTAAGTGACTTATTTGTCTGAGAATATTCTAGAACTGGGCCTGATGGTTAAAATAGATTATAAACCCACATCCTGCGCCAGCTGCTCAGGATTGTAGACCTACCTCATGCCTTTCAGTCTGGATGTCCTCTGCTTCCTTGTATGAGAGCTGAGGTCAAGATAGAGAATGCAGCCACTTCTCACAGGAACCCAAGCTCCATGATTTTCCCCAAACGTTCCAGGAAGCTGAAATAAGGCAGACCTGAACTGAAGGGCTGGTTCAGGTGGCAACCATGAGTCTATCAAGGCTTCCCTGGAGCAGGTCAGTGGGACACGGTTGCTCTGGCCTCTTCCTTGTACTTTACCTGTATCTTTGATGCTGGAGTTTTCTTTTTCTGGCCAGTATGGACATACTCATAGCTTGTTTTAGTGTGCTCCACTTTATTGCCCTTTGTAGGTATTGCATCTCTTTCTCCCTCTCTCTTTTTCTCTTTTTTTGAAGATCTTATTTATTTATTTGACAGAGATCACAAGTAGGCAGAGAGGCAGGCAGAGAGAGAAAGAGGGGGAAGCAGGCTCCCCGCTGAGCAGAAAGCCCGATGCGGGGCTCGATCCCAGGACCCTGGGATCATGACCTGACCTGAAGGCAGAGGCTTAACCCACTGAGCCACCCAGGGGTCCCTTTTTTTTTTTTTTTTTTTAACAAACTTAAGGTTTGTGGCTACTCTGTATCAAGCAAGTCCATTGGCACCAGTTTTCCAAAGTGTTCATTCACTTTTTATCTCTGTGACCCATTAATTCTCACATTATTTTAAACTTTTGCAGTGTTATTATATTTGTTATGGTGATCTGTCATCAGATTATGATTTGCTGAAATCTCAGATGATAGATAGCATTTTTAATAATACATTATTTTTTATTAAGGTATATACATTGTATTTTTAGACATAAGGCCATTGTATACTTAATTGACTGCAAGACTGCAATATAGTGTAAACATTTTTAGCCACTGGGAAACCAAAAAAAAAAAAAAAAGTTCACTTGATTTGCTTTATTGTAATATTCACTTTATTGTGGTGGTCTGGAAATGAACCTGCAGGTTCTCCAAGGTATGACTGTACTTGCTTGGCAAGTACAGCTTAGAATTAAGTGTTATCATCTAGATGATTAAATCAAACGTCTAAGATCTAATCTGATCTTTGAGGAATGAAGACACTATCTGGGATGGGTGTTCTGCAAAGTTTCTGGGAACGTCCAGAGAAGCTCTGGGGCCTTAGGCTGGCTAAACTGTAGGACCTAATACCACCATCACAAAGCTAATAGGAATGCCTTATCTGATATTTGTAAAACAAAATCATGAACATTAAAAAAAAATTAAAAAACAAGCAAAGTGGCTATATCAGCAGTTTAATATGCTAGTGTGTTCAAGATTATAAAAACAGGCCATGATGCTTCAGTTAAGGGGTTATAGTTCCATTAAAGCAAGTATTTCATGGGTCAATATGTAACTTAATAATTTTAAGAAACTTCATACTTCTGGAAGTTTGAAGTTTAAGGCAGAATATGTGAGATATTAAGAAGTAAAGAAAGGTCAAGCTGAATATATGAGATATTAAGAAGAAAGGTCAAGCTACAAAGCTTATGAAGCAAAGGCATCTGTTAATGAATTGTTATTCATTATCTAATAAGATAATGAATAATAGTTTTCATGTTCTCTTAGAATTATTGTGATGGCCTTGTGGCTGAAAATAACAGGGACTCAAACCCCAATATACCATACAAGTGAGGAGACAGGCCTGATTAGGAAATAGGTAGAGATCAGAATATTAGAGCAAGAGACCACTAAGCATGGTGTGATTTCTGTTATACCCTAGAGCGTAGATATGTTTATAAAGATTCTGGAAAAATTTGAGGAGACGTTCATGCATGGGAAAGCTGACCCATAGCTATTTTTCCATTGTTTCGATTTTCCAATGTTTCCATTGTTATTTTTCCATTGTTTGCTTATCAAATAAATTCCATTGTCCAATTTATTAAATTCTCATATTCTATTGAATAAAATTTCATAAACCGATCTTTTCTTGAGCATTTAAACTTTGTACATTTGATTAAACTGTCTTCGAACATTTTAAACTGGAATTATAAACTGAAATATCTAATAGGATAATGAATAATAGTTTTCATGTTCTCTTAGAATTATTGTGATGGCCTTGTGGCTGAAAATAACAGGGACTCAAACCCCAATATACCAAAGATAAATATTAAGAAAATAAACCTGGCAGACACAACACATCTACACTTGCTATTTTTTTCACACACCGCTATCATTACTTTCCTAGGTCTGTGTGGTTGTGCCGGTGTGCACGCATTGCACACACACATAGAAAAGTAAGAGTTTAAGAAGTCCTAGAAACAGGGCTTCATCTTCTTAGTGGGAGACTGACTTGATCCTTCTCCCCTCCTTCCCCCCTTAACCCTCCAATCCTGCTCCAGGCAAGGTATGCAAGGCTTTGCCTCTCCCCACTGCTGTAAAAGTAAATAAGAGTTTCAAAGTAATCCCTGGGGCACCTGGATAGCTCAGTCTGTTAAATGTCTGCCTCTGACTCAGGTCATGATCTCAGGCTCCTGGGAGGGATCCCCAGGTTGGGCTCCCGACTCAGGAAAAGATTCTGCTTCTGCCTGTCTTTCTGCCACTTTGTGTTCTCTCTCAATCTCTCTGTCAAATTAGTCAATAAAATCTTAAAATAAAAAAATGAAACAACAACAAAAAAGTAATCATCCCTAATAAGTTAGAGTACCCAGAAGATGGATAAAGTACTGTCTTACTTCATAGACTTTTAATAGATTTGGGCTATCCCTTGTGCCAGCCAGGGACTTATTGACGTGGATAGAAATGGCAGAAGGAAGACATGGGACCCCAGGGCACTGCAAATCCTTTCACTGTATGGTCTAAGTCAGTGTTTTGAGAAGTAGCTGGCTTTGCTTTTCCTTTGGGTACTCTAGCCGGGAAAGCTATCTGGTACAAAATGTGAATCCAGCTACAGGAAGCTATAGGGAGGAGAAGAGGAGCTGAGGGGTGATTGCAGGAGGTCAGATTGGAGCAGGACTCACTTACCAGGCAACAGAGAAGTGGGGAGTAGAAGGGAAGGTACAGGATACAGAGCCCTGGCTTCAAGTTGCTCACACATAGACAGATGCAAAAAGCTCTCTTTCTCTCTCTCTCTCTTTTATCCCCCCAGGAGTTATGTGGGAAAAGAAAATAACTTTAATATATGATACATATTGTAAGGAAATTGAGCATATAAGAGCTAGGTCTGTCCTCGTATGCCTATCTTTCTTGAGGTTCCAAAACCTGAAGAGTGTAAATTCTATGGTAGACTTAACTTGGAAAAAAAAAGAAATAAAAGGACTTACAAGGGTAGATGGTTCTAGCAGTTAGCTATTGCTGTAATATAAGATATCTTGAAACCAGACCCTTTACATTTGGATTCATTCTGATGACTATAGGAAGTCCTAAGGAGATTTAATCTGTTGAGACAGAGCCCCCGAACAATGGAAGTCCTATATATTCCTCCAAGTGCCATGGCAGATAGATGAGAGAAAGTTTATCCATGCTTAAGTGAGTCAGCTATGAGCTGTTGGGGTTCAATATTTAAGAAGGATAGGAGATTTCAAGATTGGGATTCCCAGATGCTGAAGTTCTGAACAGGAAAACATCACAAAGTTCAAGAAAAATGAAATCAAATAGGCCAACATTATCAACTAAACCATTATTAACTCTACATTATTTTCAGGATTACAGGGTGATGACATATCATGTCACAAAGTCAAAACACAGGAAAATTGATGCTTGCTTTTGAAAGAACTACAGCTTAGCATTGTGATACAATTTATCTTTGTGGGGTTATGTAACTGTCAGAAATATCACTAAAAAGTATCTCTAAACTTGACAGTCTCCTTTGTCTTTTAGTGGTCTTTATTCAAAACTTTATCATCTGAACTATTATGTCAACCATATCGTTATTGGTATCCCAGAATTTAGTTTCTTTCTACTTCCAATTTCTTGCCTTAGGTACTTCCTGAGAATCTTAAAATGTTTTTCTCCTATTGACTCAAAAAGCTGGAACAGTATTCTGTTTCATAATTAAATCCCAAATCTAATACCTTACTTCAAAATCAATTCCATGCCTATACCTGTACACAAGCCAATTGAGAACCATCCTTCTTTTGTCTTTCAAATACAGATCTAGTCATCTAAGTTTCTATCTTAATTTCAAGTTTGTGACAACTTTAGAGATGCTTAACTATTTTCAACTTCAGTTCATAAGTTTGTAAATAATGAGCTTGGCGGGGCGCCTGGGTGGCTCAGTGGGTTAAGCCTATGGCTCCAGCTCAGGTCATGATCTCAGGGTCCTGGGATTGGGTCCTACATCGGGCTCTCTGCTCAGCAGGGAACTGCTTCCCTGCCTGCCTCAGCCCGTCTCTCTGTCAACTTGTGATCTTTCTTTGTGTGTCAAATAAATAAATAAAATCTTAAAAAAAAAAAAAAATGAGCTTGGCAGCTTCTTACAACCATGAACCACCTATTGTACAACTTAAACTCTGAAGTTTCTTTAGGTTCATTGTTTGGTTTTGTTGCTTAGTTGATTTCATTTCTTTCTTTCTTTCTTTCTTTCTTTCTTTCTTTCTTTCTTTCTTTCTTTTTTTTTTTCTTTTCTTTCTTCTTCTTCTTCTTCTTCTTCTTCTTCTTCTTCTTCTTCTTCTTCTTCTTCTTCTTCTTCTTCTTCTTTCTTCTTCTTCTTCTTCTTTTCTTCTTCTTCTTCTTCTTCTTCTTCTTCTTCTTCTTCTTCTTCTTCTTCTTTCTTCTTCTTTCTTCTTTCTTCTTTCTTCTTCTTTTTTTTAACATGGATTTATTTCTGCTAGACTTAAAATGGCTTGCTCTCTCTCCAGAGATTGATTTGTGGACAGACTAGGTGAAAACATTAGATTTGGTTCAAGTGTACATTCCATGGCATTTTCTAGAAAGTCTTTCAGGAAGTTATGCACCACAGCCCATACTAAGGCTGTTTTCTTCTTAGTCAGTAGCATTTCTGCTTCCTTAGAAAGGAGCCAGAAATTGGACCTCAAATGAAAACTATTTCACAGTAATTTTTAATGAACAAAGACATTCCCATCACCCCACCTTCCCATTTTTCTAGAACTCAGTTTATCAGTCATCCTCATTCTTTCTTTAACCATGCCTCTCTATGATTGTTGTTTAAGAGTGCATTCATATATTTCCCATAATATATTTCTTCCCTTGTATCTTTCTTTAGCTATTTATTTAGCTCATTGATGCCCTCCTTACCTGTGTTTCTCAAGTACTTTCATCTTGACCTCTTTTTACTGTCTACATTTACTGTAATGCCTGTTCATTCACTTCTACATGTGTAGTCTATCAATACCACCATTAGTAGGAGTTTCTTTTGATCAACTTGTTTACACTCATATATGGTAATCTCCTTTCAGTGTATTCTAAAATACTGGCTAAAGTCAAGTTTGCCAAAAATTCTTTCCTTCCCTCTTAAGCATCATTGAACAATGCAATAATATTAAATAGCTTTTAATTGTTATCTTTATGAGATAGAAATAGATATAACAGTAATTCTCAAAGGAATTATGGGAACTAAATAACTCTTACTCCTTAGAAAAACATCATCTTGAAATTTTCCAAGGGACTTTGAGTGAGTATCCAGCAAGTAATTTGGCTTGTAATCTTTGCACATATCCCCTTGAAAATATGGAATATGCTTCATATTTTTGCCCATTTGAGCTAATTATATATGTGAGTTAGATTCCATAATTGTTTGGTAAAGACTAATGCCAACTATTCAAAAATAATTAGACTATTAAGAATAATTAAAAGGCAAGTATTCTTTCCCGGGGCCTTTTACTGTTGTCATGATCAGATATTTAAACATAAATAGAGTTATTTAATTCCAAGTGAGGAAACTCTTGAAATATGCAAACAGAAATCATCATAGGATAAAGTTAGAGTAGAAATGCAATGCTTTAAGTCATTAAAACATGATAGCTCAAAAAACTGTCACATTCTTGCATTTGATTAGCCTATCTTTAAGATTGTTAATGAGAAAGTATCATTTTACGCACGAACAGATTAAAGTTTCAAACTAAGATTTTTTTCCAAGTTTCATGATTAAAAAGTGGCCAGTCTGCATTGCCCTGATGCTTACTGTGTAAATATTTTCGTGTACCTGTTGACCATTTATTTGTTGCATTTGGAGAAATGTTCATTCAAGTTTGTTGCCCATTTTTGATCACGTTGTTTTCTTACTACCAAGTTGTAGGAGTCCTTGTATATTTTGAGTAATAATCTGTTATCAGATAAATGGTTTGGAAATATTTTCTCCAATTTTGTAAGTTATCTTTTCACACTGTTAATTTGTTTTGGGGGGTGGTGGTCTCTGCAGAGCTTTTTAGTTTGATGGAGTCTCCCTGCTGATTTTTGCTTTTGTGCTTTTGTTGTCTGAGCTGGTGGTGTCTTATCTAGGAAATTATTATTTAGACTGGTATCACAAAGATGTTCTGTTGTTTCCTTCTGTAGTTTAATAGATTCAGGTTTTACATTTAGATCTGTAATCCACTGAGTTGATTGGTATGTATGTGGTGTAGAATACAGTCCAGCTGCATTATTTTCTATGTGCCTATTAAGATTTTCCAGGATCATTTCTTGAAGAAATTACCCTTTTCCCCAAGAGAGTAGAATAATGGTTGTCAGGGAATTAGGGAAGAGGGAAACGCAGAGCTGCTATTCAATAGACATAAAGTTTCAGTTGTACAATATATAAGTTCTTGAGATCTGCTGTATAACATTATACCTACAGTTAATATTATAGTGTCCAATTAAAATTTGAGAGAGTAGACTTCATGTTAAGTATTCTTAGTATAGTAAAATAAAAAGTGACTGAGGCAGTTTCAAAGCCACAGTCCTTGGAGTCTAAATTTCAGGTTGTTCTTAAATTAGAGGTTACAAATCAATATATAGTAGGGTTAAGTGTAATCTTAGCTGTTAACCTGAAGTTCTTATGGATGATTTAGTTATACACTTCAGATCACATCATATTATCATATTGCAATTTTAAAATGCTACTCATTTTTTTATTTTCTTTTATCCATGTACCCCACTTTTATTCCAACTCTTTTCTATAGACAGCCACTCAAAATTGTTTAATGTCATTTTTCTGTTTTCTTGTAAAAATAAATATCTTCTCTGCATTTTTATTTTATATAATAATGTGTCACATACATTAAATTTTATTTTTTCCAAAAACTCCCATGTTGCTAAGACCTATCCTTATTTCTGTATGCAAATAGAGTGCATTGTTTCCAAATTGGATTGTGTACATGCTTCGTACCATTATCCATTCTCTCAGTGATGCATGCCTCGTTTACCAACAATTTTCAACTGCTACAAAAAATATGCTACACAGAATATCCTAGTATACATTTGTTATAGACCTGTTTGAGACTTTGGGGAATATTTATTTAAGAACATAATTGCTGGCCATGGATTATGCAGATACTGTTGTCACGAAGAATGGCTCAATTAATTTACAAAAGGGGTATATTAGTCTCTATTGCCCTTAGCAGAGCAAAAATGTTTCCATAGATTCCCACCAATATCTGGCTGTGATAAGTATTTCCTTACTCATATATGTGTCTATACAGTTCTACCTTAGGTATGATTTCCTTGTGAGTAAGGAAGCAAGAGACCATGACACAGTATATAGTTTTTAGTAATGTAAACAAATATACTTAAACCTCAAGAAAAAATTAAATTAAAAAATTAAATTTAGTTTAATTTAAAAAATTAAGATTTTTTTTAAAAAATTAAAAATTAAAAAATAAAAATTAAAAAATAATTGCTAAAATTAGATTTATTGAGTTTTTATCTCTCTGATTTCTATTGGAGAGAGAGACTAGACTCCATTACAGACAAATAAAATGAATCAAAGCTGCTTCTACATTGGTAACCGGCAGATGGCCAGTAATGCTCTCCCCTAATGCCCCCAAAACAGGGCTTGTGGAAAATGTTTTGGAAATATTTATTTTTATTTTTTAAAGATTTTATTTTTTTATTTGACAGAGAGAGAGAGATCACAAGTAGGCAGAGAGGCAGGCAGAGAGAGGGGGGAGCAGGCTCCCTGCAGAGCAGAGAGCCCAATGCAGGGTTCGATCCCAGGACCATGAGATCACGACCTGAGCAGAAGGCAGAGGCTTACCCCACTGAGCTACCCAGGTGCCCCTGGAAATACTTATTTTAATGGGAAAAAGATCTTCCTATTCAGCACCTCAAATATTTCATGTAACACTTCACATCAACTTCACCAAGATTTGTTCTTGAAAATCTTTCATGGATAAGGGAGTAGGCAAAATTTCTACCTTCAAAGATATGTTCTGATAGGAATATATAGATAATCAATATATATGTTGTATATATGTAAATTGATATTTACATTTATATAGATAGACACATACTTCATATACACATATATACTTAGACACACATATATATGCATTTCACATAAGGAGATGTATGAAGATCTATATAGATACATATATCTATGAGAAGCCAACATATACACGTGTCTATATATATGTAAATGTACATATATAAAGGTATATACATATATGTATACATTCACATAGATATGATATATGATGTCATGCTAGGTAGTAGTAACTATTACAATGAAAAAAATAAGGATAAAAGGATATAGGTGGGCAGAGCAAAATAGATCTGATCTTAGATTGTATTGCACAGAGATGAAAATTGAGCAAAAAAAAAAAAAAAATCTCAAAGTGAGGAAGGGATTCATTCAGAATCCGGATCTAGAATGTTCCAGGAAAAGGCAACAGTAAAAACAAATCTCTTCAAGATTGAAGAGGTATCATATGTGAAATGTTCTACAAATCATAAGACCAGTACTAAGAGAATACAATAAGTTTCATTTTACTTTGTGTAAAAAGGGAAGCCACTGAGGGGGTTTGAGAAGGGAAGGGATATCATCTGATCTATATTTTATAAGAATCACTCTGACTGTGATATGAAAGAAAAACAGACACTAAGGTAGGTAAAATAGAAACTTGGAGTTCCTCAGGAAACCACGTTAATATTTCAAGTGAATCATGGTATTTGGCTTGAGCTAATGTGGTGGTGGAGATGATAAACATTTGAATTTGGGGTATATTGGGAAGGCGGCACCATTGTGATTTCCTGATAAACTGTAAATGAGGTAAAAGGGCAAAAGAGAAGTCAAAGATGAGTGCAGTCATTTGGCCTGAAAAACTTTAAGAAGAAAGTGTCAGGTACTTGAGATGAAAACACTGGCATAAAAGATGATTTAGGGAAGGAAATCATTTTACTTTGTTGCTTTTGAGAAGTAGGCATCCAAGTGAGAGATTTTCTTATAAGCACTTGGCTCCCGACTAAAGATTAGCCTGGAAATATTAATGGAAAGTCATTATCATTAGAGCATAACTTTTCAGGCTGTAAAGTATATGAGATCATATGGAGAGTAACAATGTAAGAGGTCCAAGGATGGAGCCTTAACACCAGAATTTTAAGAGTTGAAAGGCTCCATCAAAAACTGTGAGAAACTACAATGAAAGTAGAAGAAAAAGTAAAACAAAAGATATTCTAAACATGCCATTGGGTTTGGCAATAAGTTATCGATCACCTTGGTAAATATGGTTTCAGGAGTGAAAGTCTGAAGCACATGGGTCCCTGTCACAATGGGAAAAGGGAAGTACTGATGAGACACGGACATTTCTTTTTTTTTTTTTTTTAACTATTTTTTTTTAAGATTTTATTTATTTATTTGACAGACAGAGATCACAAGTAGACAGAGAGGCAGGCAGAGAGAGAGAGAGGGAAGCAGGCTCCCTGCTGAGCAGAGAGCCCGATGCGGGCCTCGATTCCAGGACCCTGAGATCATGACCTGAGCTGAAGGCAGCAGCTTAACCCACTGAGCCACCCAGGCGCCCCGGACATTTCTTTTTAAGAATTTGCTCTATAGGGAGCATAAAAATGGAGTGGCAATTGCGTTGGAGCCAAGGATTTTTTTTTTCTTTTTTTCTGTGTTAAGAGAAATATTTCAGCATGTTTGCTAATAGGAAGTTCTGGTTGTAGAAAGAAAAACTGAAGTAGAAGATATGTGGAAATTACTTAAATTTCTAAGAGTTAAAGAGAAATGCAATTAAATTCACGGTAGGCCCTATTTTTCATCTTTGTCCTTCAACCACACCTTTTTGTGTTCTAATTTTTCCTCCTGTAAGGGCTAAGAAAAGTTCCCTGCCTTTTGAATTTGTGTTTGGCCATGTGACTTGTTTTGATCTGTCAAATAAGGCAGAAGTGACAATGACTAGTAGCTCAAAAGTAGCTACTAGAAGACTAGTAGCCTTCTGTATTCCTTACTCCTCTGAACCTCTGCCACCCCCAAGAGCAGATATGCCCTTGGGAAGGGGTTGCATTCTCAGCGTGGCCTTGGAGTCAATGCAAGTGAAGCAGATATGAGGCCAAAACCTCAACGAAGAGCCAAGTCCCATTAGTTTTACTTCAAGCCAGCTTTAGATCAGTCAAACTACAGCATATCCTAGATCCATGAGTGAAATAATAAAACTGTTGTCTTTAGCCACTTAATTTTAGAGTGATTTATTACATGACAAGAGCTAATTGATACACTATCTATCATACAAGTAGAAATAGAGAGGTAGAGAGGTATGTCTTTGGAAGGAGAGTGAACGATTTGTCTGTTGTAACGCAATGGAAGATAGATCTTAGGACTTTTGATTACTGAAGGTGGTTTCAGAGGTTAGTTGATAGGCGTACGTAAAAATGGTTTTCTGAAGCCCTCTATTTTCTTGGTCAAATAAGAAGCCAAGCATGAGGGAGAAAAGCGGCATTTGAAGAAAGAGGAGACAAGATAAAATATTAACCTGAAATGACAGAGAGAAATTTTTAATCCTATTTTTCTGTGGAAGTCTATTTGACATATATTAACCCTGTGTAAATTCAAGGTGTAAAACTTGTTGATCTGATACATTTATGGAATGTAGTATTGTCATTGTAGCAGTAGTTAGCTACCTATCATATAATTACCATTTTTGTGGTTGGTTGAAATAATTAAGATCTAATCTCTCAGCAAGTTTGATGTTTATAATATTGTTTTTCTTCTTCATTATACTGTGCATTTGATCTCTAGGACTTATTTATTATTTGTTCTAAGTCTTTATCCCTAAGCAACATTTTTCCTATTCTCTATCTCCAAGCCCCTGGTGACCACCATTTTCTCTGTTTTTTATGAGTTTGGCTTTTTAAGTGATACCATACATGATTTGCCTTTCTCTGTGTGACTTATCTTATGTTCTTAAGTTCTACCCATGTTGTTGCAAATGGCAGGATTTCCTTCTTTCTCATGGCTGAATGATATTCCATTGTATACATACAACACACATTCTTTATCCATTAATTTACTGATGCACCTTTAAGTTGTTTTAATATCTTGGTTATTAAGCATATGCTGCAATAAATGTAAGAGTACAAAATCTCTTTAATATCCTGTTTTCGAGGCACCTGTGTGGCTCAGTGGGTTGGGCCTCTGCCTATGGCTCAGGTCATGATCTCCGGGTCCTGGAATCAAGCCCCACGTTGGGCTCTCTGCTCGGTGGGGAGCCTGCTTCCTCCCCCTCTCTGCCTTCTGTTCTGCCTGCTTGTGATCTCTCTCTCTCTCTGTCAAATAAATAAATAAATAAATAAATAAATAAATAAATAAATCCTAAAAAAGAATATCGTGTTTTCATTTCCTTTGCCTGTATACCCAGAAGTGGAATAGAACTACTGGATATTATAGGGTGTTCTTGGATCCTTTGTCAAATATTAGTCAACTGTATATGCAGAAAATTAATTTTGGGCTCTCTGTTTTGTTCCATTCATCTGTTTATTTTTATGCCAGTAACATGCTGCTTTAAATACTATAGATTTGTAGTATAGTTTGAAGTCAGAAAGAATGGTGCTTAGCTTTGTTCTTTATCAAAATTGCTTTGGCTATTTGTGGTCTTTTGTGGTTCCATATAAATTTTCAAACTGTTTTTTCTATTTCTTTGAAAAATATCATCACAATTTTGATAGGGCTGTATTGTATCTATAGATGAGTTTGGGTAGTATGGACATTTAAAAAATATTCTAATCTATGAATATAGAGTAAATTTTTATTTGTGTCTTTGATTTCTTCCAACAAAATCATATGGTTGTCATTCTATAGTTGTTTCACTTCTTTCATTAAATTTATTCCTGGACATTTATTTATTTATTTATTTATTGGTCAGGAAAAAGACAAGGATGCCTACTGTCACTACTTCCATTCAATATAGTACTAGAAGTCCTAGTGAGAGAATTAAACAATACTAAGAAATAAAAGGCCTTTAAATCAGACAGAAAAAAAAATGGTCATCATTTATAGATAATATGATTTTGTATATGGAAAATTCCAAAGATTTGACCAAAAAACTGTTGGAACTAAGCAATTAATTCATTAAAGTTATAGATTATACAATTAACCTACAGAAGTCCTACATGCTAATAACCTACATGCTAATAATGAAACAACTGAAAAAGAAAGAAAATTATCCAATTTACAATGGCATCCAAAAACAAACAGCTTGTAAGAGTGAATTGACTTAAAAAAATGTACCCATGTTTCGGAGAAATGCTGAGGGTACAATTAAAGTTTCTGGTCATGAATTTAATGTGTTGTCTTATATTTTTCCTATTTAATCTCCAGCTAATTTGGTGTAGTATAGGGAAGTATCAGGTTTTTCAAATGAGTACTTTACATGGGGGAAAGAATGTGAGAGCCTGTGCAAAGGGAAAATTATGATAGCCCATGAAATGTAAGCCAAGTAATCAGGGAACTGAAAGTAAGAGAATTCTTTCTTTCTTTTCTGTTCTTTTCTTCTTTCTTTCTTTCTTTTTATCTTCCTTTCTTCTTTCGTTTGTTTATTTATGTATTTATTTTGCCTAAGTATCTAAGTATATAATTAATACATTGGAAAAACCATTGGGGTCAAATGATAGTTGGCCTGAGGGTACTAGACAAAAAAAAAAAAAAAAAAAAATCAAAGATAGGGAGAGCTAATCAGAATGGAGGCTTGAAAATAAAATTTTGGAGAGGCTTCAGTTGCTGCAAGTGACAAGGTATAGAGTATGACCAAGGGGGTTGATAGCAGAGGAGAATAGAGAACAAGGTTATTAGTTGTAAAAGGGAAGCAAGAATAGATTGATCATGAGAGAGAGAGAGAGAGAGAGAAGAGAAACAGAGCAGTGAATTGAATGATAAAACTCTTTAATGTAACTGCCAAGGAAAGGTAGCTGATCATATAAATTTAAGAGCTATCTTTAAAAGCAGCTTGGTTTTGTTTGTTTGTTTGTTTGTTTGTTTAGAGAGGGAGAGAGGGGAAGATGTAGGGGTAGAGAGAGAAGAGAGAGAACCTTAAGCAGACTCCATGCTCTGCACAGAGCCTAGTGCAGGACTGGACCTCACAATCCTGAGATTTTGACCTGAGCTGAAATCAAGAGTTAGATGCTTAAATGACTGAGCTCCTGTGGTGCCCCCCAAAGCAGCTGGGGTTTAGAGAAGGATAAAAAATAATGGTCTGGCAATTGACGTGAGAAAGCACAATCTAAAGCCATTCAAAGTCCCAGTTTCATATGGTTTGTAAGAAGACAACAAGCATCTTTGTAAATGCTACAGTAGAAGCATCATCTTCATGAAATAGCTAGGTTTCTTTCACATAGAACAGAAGTTGAAGGAAAAGTTTAGAGCTATAAACTATAGAAATTTTGCTGATGACAAAAAAAAAATGTTGTAGGACTGTAGATGTTTTGGAGGAATGTGGGAATCAAGGTTGAGAGGGAGATGGCATTAGAGAAGAGCATTTTCAGAGCCAAACAGAGGTAAGATTCTAAGTGACGGGTATTTGGAACTTCCTCTAGAGACTAAAAAAATGTAGGGGTATAGGCATGATGGAATTAGCCTTGGGTGTGGCCTTTCATATCCTGCCTCAGTGAGGGAGTTGTTGCTCAGTAGACTTCAGGCTCTCACCAATATGGCAAAAATTCAACTGTCAGAGAGCAGTAGCAGTTGAAAGAGGGACAGAAACATTCACTCTAACATGTGGTCACCTCTTTGGAAAGGGTGAAAAAGTCCTTTTAGTAATATAGCTTGATAATGAAATTAGATTTATGTTCTAGTAACAAATAGATGAAGTTTTATTTCATTTTTTGTTCTTATAAAATAAGCAATATTCAGATGTGATTCAAGATAGCAACTTTCAGAGTAAGTTACCAATTAACATTGCTAATACATGTAAATTATGACCTTGAGTCTCTAAAACACATTTTCAGTAGATTAGGAGTTGGTAAGTCATTATTCCTTTAAAAAGCCTTATATTAACCTAAATATTAAAATTAATCAAATTACTATGTACTATGTAACTCAATAAATAGTTATTATTTCATGTCTATTTGTAATGTGCCCATTGCACAATTTAGTAGAAAAACAATAGTAAAAAGTCACAAGGCATTGTTGAAGGAGAAGTTATTTCCTTTTGAAGCATTTCTGTTATCAAGACTACTCAGAAGATACTTAATTGTTACTTATAACACTTCAAAAGTAGTGCAGAAAAAAATTTTTTTCAGAATACCAAGACTTTTAAAACTGAGAAAATTCATTGTGGAAAATAAATGTGTTGATCTTCTAATATACTTTGGGTACTGTTCAGAAAACAGTTTTATTAGTAAGACCATCTAAGCAAATAAAGTTCTTCAACAAAATAAATACCTAATAAACAATATGGGCATTTTCAGTGGCAATTAGCTAGACTTAAAATGAGATACACAGATAAGCGATCCTCCTATAAATTGGTTGTTTTATTTTCTCTGTTCTGAATCAAAAAGTACAGACAAATAATGAACTATAAAAGTAAGAAATCAAATAATCACATTTAAGAAGTATCTTTCATTTTAAAAATCACACTTTAAATACCATCCCTTCATTAGCAGCAGAAGTTCTGAGAGTTTGGTTTGCCATACCTAAATTTTTTTTCACTTAACATACTAAAAAGTCAATCAGTCTACCACATTTATAGTGTTTTAACAGCATAGCAGCAAGTGTCCCCAATATTAAAGAAGTAAATGAAATGGCAAAGTCTGGATACATGCTGGAATACATTTGTATTATGTCTTACATTGGTAGTTAATAAATATTTTCAAAATAATATAAATTGTGGGACTAAAATATCCCTAAAATCTTAAACAATATTAATAGTTGATTTTTTAAATAAAATTTTGAAATGATCAGCAGTAGGGATGCCTGAGTGGCTCAGTTGGTTAAGTGTCTACCTTAGGCTCCGGTCATGATCTCAGGGTCCTGGGAATGAACCCCATGTCAGGTTCCCTGCTCAGAGAATCTGCTTCTTCCTCTCTCATGCAATCTCTGTTGCTATTTCTGTCTGTCTGTCTGTCTCTCTCAAACAACTAATTAAAAATCTTAAAAAAAAAAAAAAAGGAACGATCAGCAGTTGACTGACAGCATTAAGAAAAACAATAGTTTGGCATAAGATAGACCTTGGCTTAATTCTTGGTTACTTACTAGAATTTTGTTTTTAGGCAATTTACTTTCATTATGCACATACTCTTCATAGAAAGGAGAAGAAACTTTCTTGTGGTATTGCAGTAAACCACAATGGATGATGTTTCTGATGCAGGTACCTTTGATCATGGCATTTAGAGGTCACTCAATAAATAATAACAAATACAAGTAGGTTCATTTGCTCAGGGAAATATTCATAGAACAATTATTTTTTTTAAACAATGGGATGGATGGAATATTAGTCATAATTTTTCAGAGAAGTAGAAACAATAGGGTGTGTATGTGTGAGTGTGTGAAAAGAGATTTATATAAGAAATTGACTCATATGATTATGGAAGTGGATAAGACCACCTCTACAGTATGGGCCAGAAGCCTAGAAGACCCAGGGGACTAAAAGATATAGAGGAAACCCAAAGGAAGTCTGCAGGAGAATTCATTTTCTTCTTCAAAGGAGGGCTGGTCTTTGTTTTACTTAGGCCTTCAACTGATTAGACAAAGCCCACCCACATTATGGAGGACAGTCTGCCTTACTCTACTGATTAAAATGTTAATCTTGTCCAAAAGCACCTCACAGCAACACTCAGAATGATGTTCAACCAAATATCTGGTCAACCTGTGGTCTAGTCAATTTGACATAAAATTAACTATCACAGTTGTTATCAACCAGATTACAATATTGATAATTGTATTTGATAATTTGATAACATTTTATAATATAATCAATTGATAATTGATAATACAATGACAATTGATAATACTGTATTTGCTTCACCATAAGTAGACCTAAAGAAAGCAGGGCTCAGGGTATTAAATAAGTAAACAAAAACTGTTCTGCAAGATGTCCAGTTTGGGTAATTATTTAATTCTTCAAAATATAACACCAAAAAAATTATTCATGAGTTCTTGGGGAAAATATGCTAGAAACATTACAACCAGTGTTTAGTGAATCTCCGCTGTATGTGGAACAGTTTTAGGTATTTGGAATACAGTATTGAGAAATCCAGAAAATGTTCCTCCTATCTCTTATTATAGTTGGGGATGTCAAGTCATGAATATATTCCTACTTGTTATGAGGACCATACAGGCCAATTATAGAAAAATGAAAAAAAGAATTCTAGGAGAACAAAATAAAAAGGACAATGAAAGCATATTATGGAGAAGCAGAATGGCAGTTTCTGACATTTTTCATGTATGGGGCAAAGGAGAAAAGAAAGTCAAAGAAGACCCGGGGTGGTAAACCCAGCGATTACAAGTACAAAGTTGAAATTGATGGCTACAACTTCTGTTGACACAAGGAACATAAAGGGTATTGTTCTCTGTTACAGGATAGAATATTGTAATTTTAAGTGAAAAGGAAACCTATCTCACATGAAAAATTAATGTAGTGCTGTTTAGTTTTTGCATAGACAGATGAAGGAATACTTATTACCTGTTTATAGGAATGGTTTTTAATGGCTGGAACCACAATAATTTTGTTAAATGGTATCAGATTTACTAAAAAGAAATGAAAAGCTAAAGCATTTTAAATCTTATATCTCAAAACAAAAATTTTTGTAAAAATACCGTGCAGAAATTTCTTTAAGTATGTACTATTTCTAAAAATTTGAAATAAAAACCTCTTCTTGCATAATCCTCTTATTTGCTTTAATGTTGATTTGCTATCTTTATATGACAACTGAACATTTATATAAATGTACATAGAAGAATTAATTAATCAATAGACTATTCTTTAGAACTTAAATGGCAGTAATTTTGGTGTTACTTGACCTTGGAGTGTGCTGGTTCTTTTTTTCTTTACCTATTATACAACTGTGAATCAATAACTGTCCAATCACTGGGGAAAAGTAGTCCATTTCATTCTCTAGCTTTGCTTTATTTATGACAGTTAAGTTGGCCTATGGCATTTATTCATCTGGGCATTAACTGCTAAGAATTCTTGCCTCTAGGACATTATTTCCCCCCTAAATCATGAGAATATAAACCAAAAATAAAAGGTAAGAAGTGGAAATAAAAATTATAAGGTAAACTATATATTTCCTTTGATGCCAAGTTTTTGTTTGTTTCTTTACTTCTTGGCTAGTGAACAAAGCACTGGGGAAGCAAACAGTTTCATTTTAAATATGTTAATTCCTAATTGTTCTCTCAGTTTGCTTAAATATATCCTTGTTTGAAAATAGAATATTAATGTTTCCACATGTCTTCATTGTTGGACATTACTAGTAACATTATCATTACTTTTTTAACTCTAGAAATATGGAAAATAGCAGAGAACATACAAAACTTGTCTTGATATTTTATAATCTCAAATCTTTGGTGTCCTAATACCCCCTTAATTTTTAAAATTTTCTTACTAATTTGAAATAAAAGTATTGATGAAAACTTTATAAGGTGGAAACATTCCTTGTATACATAACATAAAATATTTGAAAAATTAAACATAATTGTCATTATGTATACCACTAAAACATTTGACTAATAGCCAGTGCAATTATAATAAAATAGAGTATTCAAGAAAGGGAGTATTAAAGCTACATGGTATCATGATAAATCCAATAATCCCTAAAGAAAAGGATCAATTTGAAATATTGAATAAACACTACTCACTAGGAATACTTTTTAATTTCTGTGCAAATGTATTAGATAATTACAAAAATAATTGTGTGCATACACATGATTTTATTTAGAAATTATATCAAACATGGGTGTCTATAAATTGAACGATTCTAAGTTTCAGTGAAGAATGTTTATTGTAATATTTAAAAATGAGTATGCTATATAAAATGTTAATAATTAAGGAAAATTAGTTACAATTAAATTGATATAATGTAAAATTTTAACATTTCTAATAAACTACAGATAGGATACAAAAATGGTAGATGATAAGTATATTTATAATTTAAGGTAGCTCATCAATAACTATATGACTATTAATGAAGGGCTTAATCTGAGTGTATAGTAAAACTCATAGTTTATTACAACTCAATTTAACTTTTAAAAGATGAAAGGAAATAAATACAAATGAACACAAATGAGAAAGAAGAAAAAAGAGAGGGAAGTTTCATTGGTTAGAAGAAAAATAAGACAGACTTTGGGATATAACTTTTAAAAATATTAGTTGCAATATATTCTAAAACAAAGAATTAAAAAAAAAAAAAAGATATGTCTAGTAAGGTACTCTGCCAAAGTAGGATTATTTACTATTTCTAAATTTCTCCTGTCTTGTCTGGTTTCTCTAACAGATACTCTACCAAAAATTTTCAAAAACTTACGCAAAAGAGTTACCTTCTTAATGAAATGATTTCATTTTGCATTCTGTGCCCCTCAAGAAATTTGTTTCCTCTTGCCGTAAATGATTTTCCAAATAGTCAGGAATAAGCAAAGATCATGTTTTAGAGCAAAGGCAAACCCAAACAGTAACACTGTTTTACTGTGTCATTTACATATCTTTTTTTAAAATTTTTTAAAAATTTATTTTCAGCATAACAGTATTCATTGTTTTTGTACCACACCCAGTGCTCCATGAAATCCGTGCCCTCTATAATACCCACTACCTGGTACCCCGACCTCCCACCCCCGCCCCTTCAAAACCCTCAGATTGTTTTTCAGAGTCCATAGTCTCTCATGGTTCACCTCCCCTTCCAATTTCCCCCAACTCCCTTCTCCTCTCCATCTCCCCATGTCCTCCATGCTATTTGTTATGCTCCACAAATAAGTGAAACCATATGATACTTGACTCTCTCTGCTTGACTTATTTCACTCAGCATAATCTCTTCCAGTCCCGTCCATGTTTCTACAAAAGTTGGGTATTCATCCTTTCTAATGGAGGCATAATACTCCATAGTGTATATGGACCAAATCTTCCTTATCCATTCGTCTGTTGAAGGGCATCTTGGTTCTTTCCACAGTTTGGCGACCGTGGCCATTGCTGCTATAAACATTGGGGTACAGATGGCCCTTCTTTTCACTCCATCTGTATCTTTGGGGTAAATACCCAGGAGTGCAATTGCAGAGTCGTAGGGAAGTTCTATTTTTAATTTCTTGAGGAATCTCCACACTGTTCTCCCAAGTGGCTGCACCAACTTGCATTCCCACCAATAGTATAAGAGGGTTCCCCTTTCTCCACATCCCCTCCAACACATGTTGTTTCCTGTCTTGCTAATTTTGGCCATTCTAAGTGGTGTAAGGTGATATCTCAATGTGGTTTTAATTTGAATCTCCCTGATGGCTAGTGATGATGAACATTTTTTCATGTGTCTGATAGCCAGTTGTATGTCTTCATTGGAGAAGTGTCTGTTCATATCTTCTGCCCATTTTTTGATATGATTTTCTGTTTTGTGTGTGTTGAGTTTGAGGAGTTCTTTATAGATCCTGGATATCAACCTTTTTTTTTTTTAAAGATTTTTATTTATTTATTTGACAGAGATCACAGGTAGGCAGATAGGCAGGCAGAGAGAGAGGAGGAAGCAGGCTCCCTGCTGAGCAGAGAGCCCGATGTGGGACTCGATCCCAGACCCTGAGATCATGACCTGAGCCGAAGGCAGAGGCTTTAACCCACTGAGCCACCCAGGTGCCCCGAATATCAACCTTTTGTCTGTACTGTCATTTGCAAATATCTTCTCCCATTCTGTGGGTTGCCTCTTTGTTTTCTTGACTATTTCCTTTGCTGTACAGAAGCTTTTGATTTTGATGAAGTCCCAAAAGTTCATTTTCGCTTTTGTTTCCTTTGCCTTTGGAGACATATCTTGAAAGAAGTTGCTGTGGCTGATATCGAAGAGATTACTGCCTGTATTCTTTTTTAAATGACAGTTCAAAATCAGTGAAAAATGATCTCAAGAATGTTTATAAACTATGCTTGATAGTAATCTAGAGATCAGCTGGCTGATGTTCTCAGTCCTGGTTTCCTCATCTGTAAGCAGTGCTCATCATTCCTCTCTTGCAGGGTTAATGTGACCAATAGATAATGAAATACCCATTGAATGACAAGCAAAGGCTTGGCACATCGTTGACTATCAGCACATGAAGCTTTTTTTCTAAAGGCACATCTTTCCCCCATCATCTTCACCACTAGAAAACAGAAAACAATGACTATTATCTACTGTCTCCTAAATCGCTGGGTCATCCATTTTGTTCAGGAAAATAAGTTGCATTTAAGAAAACATAAACAGGGGTGCCTGGGTGGCTCAGTGTGTTAAAGCCTCTCAGGGTCCTGGGATGGAGTCCTGCATCGGGCTCTCTGCTCAGCAGGGAGATTGCTTACCCCTCCCCTCTCTCTCTGCCTGCCTCTCTGCCTACTTGTGATCTCTGTCCAATAAATAAATAAATAAATAATAAAATCTTAAAAAAGAATACACATAATTAAACCCTACTCATTAATTATAAATAATTATATATAAAATATGATTGAAACATTTGACAGTGGGCAAAGGGTTAATTAACCCTTTCCCTTGCTGCATGGAAAAAAAAAAAAAAGAATTTTGTTCCTGTTCCCCTGGAAACCTCATATAGGTAAAATAAAAGTAAATTGCTAGGCAACATCACTTAACGATTAAAAAATGACTCCTGGTTTATGTACTGCGTCTGGCCTGGGAAAAGTACAAAAATGTGGAAAGTACAAACCATTTTATTCATCCCTGAATGCAGTGAGTATTTAACTCTCCCTGGCTCTTGTGAGGACTCTGAAAGCTATGTCCAGAGATGTTACAAATTGACGTATGAGCTGCCCTGTTCGTCTACTACAAGAACTCTGGCAAAAGAAGAATGTCTGATGTTGTCCTGCAGGCTAAGGATGTTTTTTCTTCTATTTTTTTTCTGATTAGACTGATGTTAAATACAGTCTTTGCAGGTTTTTTTTGAGTCTGAACTTTTAGTACAGTTTAAAAAACAAACAAACAAACAAACAAACAAACAAAACCCCTTCATCGTAAATTCTGTAGATTGCAATGGTGAAATAACCATTAGATTTAACTTGGTTTTAGTTGTTGATTATAGGGCATTTAGGGGTACATTTAAAAAACTATCATTTAGCTAACTGACCTGTATTTTTTAGCTACAGATTGCACTCCGTTCTATTCCAGAAAAGATCTTGAAGCCCTTAGATTAAAATGTGAGAATCAGTCTGGCTCTGGAGTTTCTCAAGTGCTTATCAAAAAAAAAAAAAAAAAAAAAAAAGAGTTTTCCTTCTGTGTATCAGAAATAACATTACATATTATCCACATATTAAATACCTAAAAAGCAAAGTAGCTTATAGAGTCATCAATTTTACAGAATGACAGGAAAATGTGTATGTTGAGTTTATTATAACTTTTATGGCGTTTGTTTTTTAACATTCTCTAAAAAAGTCCATGAGGTGCAGTATACTGTGCTAAGGGCTAACAAACTTAAAAAGACAAGAAGACATCACTGTTGAGGTAGGAGGGCTATAATTAATATATTCTAAAATCAGTACGTAAATTTAAAAATCACATATCAGTATATGATATTACAGTGAAAGCTTAATATATACATAATTACAACAAATGTAAAATTGAACTGAGGTAGATCTGGATCCTGTCTCTTAGCATCCATGCCCTTTTGTGTCCGCTTGCCACATTTACTGAACTTGGTGATGGTGCTGGCTTTGACCCTGGAACATCAGCAAAGTGGTGCAAGCAGAGACTTGGGAAGTCCTTTGGCACAGGGGCTTGCCCTGTTAGACCTCTGCTGCCACCTTGTGATGAAATCTGGTCTAGCAGCCTTCAGAATGAAAGATGACTCCGGGAGCTCTGTGGTAAGCTGTTGTTTCTGTCCTACTGCTGTCTCTGTGGAACTACGGCCAATCATCTGGTAGGTGGCTTCAGGTCCGCAGAAGAGCCCGCAGTCAGGAGGCGGTAGATGTCCAGCAGCGGAGAGTGATGCCAGTCTGGCCCCGGCACTTCTCAGTGTGGAGAGATCAGAGTGTTTCTTCATTTCCATATTCTAGATATTGTGCACATCTCCCCTCAAATACAGAGGCATACAAGGAAAGGATACTGAAAAATATATATTTTTTACTTTAATCAAGTTATCCAGAGTATTGTACCCTGCAGCCCACTTCCACATGGTATCTGTATGTACCTCTTTTAACTAGATTTAACTTCAATGTAAAATAAAAGTATGCTTCCATCTAGCATGATAGAGCTTGTACCACTGGAAGCCTATTAAGCTCTCTAAACAAAGTCCAAGGTTGTCCTTAATCCATCTGAGAGTGACGTATACAGAGTTCACTGTAGTGTGTGTGTGTGTGTGGTAACTTAAGTATAGGTATGTAAGATAAACCACAATTAGAACATATATGTAAGAGAGTAGGGAAATGGGGGAAAATGGGAAAAAAAATCAGTGTATGTTTATATGGAAGAACTGAAAAGTTACTCATAGCTACTATGAGTAACTAGTCGTTGGGTTCAATCAGGGGAATATGGAGTAGCAATATATCCTAACAATGAGAGCTTTCACAGTTGTTGGTGTATCTGGTGAAACGTCTAGAAGTGGAGATTAGAGGATCAAAAAAGAAATCTTCAAGCTCATCCTGAGAGGCCAAACATTCCAGTTACCAAAGAGAGAACAAAGGAGTAGGGGTTTGCCGAGGGATCTCTGGGAAACTGTTGTTTCTCTTCAAGTCTGCAGACAGCAAAACCTGCATGTGAAATAAGCAAGGTGAGGCCAAGCTGGAACTCAGTATCTCTGCAAATATCTGAGCCTTCATCATCTGTGGAAGCCACAAGGTGCTACTGAGATCCCCCATCAGAACATATTCCATGATGTACTGACTACTGTTAACTGATAGCTGTCAGCTATTAACCTTCTCTGGAAATCTCCCTAAATTGAAGAGAGCCACCTTGCCAAAAGTCATGCTCTGATTCCAGAAATAACCTTCATTTAATGATCTATCTGTTTTAGATATAAATGTCTGGTCCCTTCACTACAACTCAGAACAAGTCTGTAAAAAGACTAGCTTCTACCATCCCCAGTGGGTTTGGCTGGACATCTTAACAGTATATCACAGCCCACCTTCTCCCTTTGCAAAAATCTTGTTGTACTCCCTGCATGCTAATTTCCATCCCAGAATCTGTATCCTGAGGTCTGGATTGGTACCAGAAGAGGGATATGGCTAATTAGTGCTAAATGAGATGTTGGATGGAGTTGGATCACTCCCAACCTGCAGATAGAAATCCATGACTGAGCGGTGAAGAACAGAGAGAGCTAGCATGCTGTGCATGGAATTTTTTTTAAATTTTCACACATCATGAACCAGTAATAAAGCAAAAGAAGTCCATGCACTAGCGCAGGGTTAGACAGCTATGGCCTGCTGCCTGTTGTCTTGCAAAAATTTTTATTGAAACACAGCCATGTTTTATCTATGTCTGCTTTCATCCTCCAAGAGTAGATTGCAGTAGGTTCTACAGAAAATGTATTGCTCACAAAGCCTAGACTGTTTATTGGGTGGCCTCTACAGAAAACTTTGCTGAACCCTACACTAGTGAATGAGATGTAGCAGGCATTTGAAAAATATGGTGGAAATAATAATTATAAGGGTACTAAAATTGGATAGTGGTTATCAGGGTTAATTGATACTTGAGAGAGATAATGTACAGCTCTAATCAGTTAAAAGCTATGTGTGAAAGCCAGGGAGACTTTTTGGCAGTATATAAAGCTACAGATCCCTTGTTGATGGAGAGCTGAGAAAGCCCAGGACCAGGACCAAACCTAATTACAAAGAGTAGCTGAGTGCCAGAGAACATTAAATTCTTAGTCTAAGCAGGTCTACTATACCAAGATCAGAGCCCTGATTGGGAAACATTGGGACCATCAGAATGTGATGCAGATGTCTGGGCTGGTGTGCTTAAAAACCTTAAATTCCTACATGCTCCCACATCCTCCAAACCTACAGATGGATTTACTCTTCCTTCCCAAAAGACTTTAACACAATGCAGTTGCCTTCATTATACATGATGGCATACCCCCATCCTACCAAAATATGCTCCCACCTTCCTTTCTGGCTACTATGTTAATAATAGAATTAAATAATTTACCTAGTGGAGAAAGTGCTTGGCCTACGGAAGGTAAAGGATGCTCATTACCCCCAAAGAAACTGGACCTAATCAACATATAGCAGAAGGAGCTAGTGTATCTAGAACTGTTTTCTGAGTGTAGTAGATCAAAGAACATAAAGTTGTGTGGGGAGGAAAGTTTATTGGTATGGTAGCATGCACTCAGGATACAGGATCTAATACTCGGAAAAAGACCCCACACGAATGCAAAGACAGCACAAGTTGGTCTCCCAGAAACTTGAAGATAACAATATTCTATTAAATGGAATTCTAGAAAATGGGACATGCTAGAGTCCATGTGCTATAAAAGTCCAGAAAACTACCAGATGATGATATCTATGGAAATGTTACAAGATATCCTCCCTGCTACCAAGCAAACAAAAACAAAAACACAAAACAAAAACCCCCAAAGCCCAAACAACAGTAAAAAGAAAAGTGAAAAGAAACTTGCTACTGAGAATAGTGGCAGATACCTTAGAATCTTTGTGGGGATTTCCTTTGTTGCTCATGGCTAACAGTAAGAGATACTTTTACGAACTGAATCACTGTAGCAATAGGATAAGATGCCCAAATCATAGAGACCAGGTAGTGTTCAATAAGCAGCAGCAAGGAGACACAATAATCTTATGAATGGCAAGGATGAAGTAGCAGCCAGTCTGCAGGGAACTTTGAAGATAGTTAATAGAAGCAAGTTAGATGGGGAGCTAACTTGGTTCAGGCTCAGTGTATAAATCCAAAAGAAATCAAGTAGTCAGGGCTACTCAGTTTCTTGAACAGAATTAATTTCCTGATCTGGACCCCAGTAATAGAAAGAGTGTCCAAGTTTTCAGAAGGTAGACTCTTATAACACTATATCAAGTATATACATTAGTGATCTGTCCAGTTTTTTCCCCATGGGCACCTATGGAAATTTATTTGTATAACTGTGAATGGAAAAAAGGAATATTCGAATGTTTCTGAGGATTTTTGGATACATGTTCCAAGCTGACTTGATACCAAAGACCCCAGAGTTACAGGACAGTCCTCCTATTAGAAGGGAAACATATGCAAGTCAGAAAACAGATAGCATCTTGTCCCAGGCCTGGCTCATTATGAGTACACTGAGTCTAAGGTAACATTGGGTGGTCCCTTATTGGATCCTTGAATGTATAATTGGAATGGGTATACTTGGTAATGGGTAGATCTCCACTCCCCCCACCACCACACACACAATAAAATTCTGTGCACTATACCTACAAGTAGCCACATTTTAGCCATTACTGTTGTCTAGGGGTCTGCATACCAGTGGTATGTTCTGCTCTCTTAAAGGTGGAACCTCAGTAGAGCCCATACGAGCTCCAAAAGGGTTAGTTTGGGAAGAAAATTTTGTATTCCAGCTACTTAGAGGAAAGTCCTCATGAAGGAGGTTGATAGTCTGTATATTGACACATTCTCTTGGAGAGGCAGAGAAAGAACAATACCACACAGGGTCCTCTAGAGCCAAGGTTGAGAACAGGGCTCTCCTACTCTTCGTGAAGGACAGTACTGATGGAGAAGAGAAACATAAACTGTGAAGTGGTTTTGTAGCTACCTTACTCCATTAGCTCCGGGGAGATGTACGTTAAAATACCTCTCACAATATGTGGCAATGACATTTATTTTAGCTGGAAAGTACATTTCAACTTATGGTAGAAAATCTCCCACCTTTAGCTATTATATTTGGGGTCATCTGTTCTGTTCTTGAAACTTTGCCAACCGGATTTTAGGAATTGTATATCAGTTTCCAACAACAAATCTTAAGGTTCTGACTGGCTTTGCACTTAACTTATATATTAACTCTAAAAACATTTGTATCATTATGAAAGTAAGTCCTATCCATGAACATAATTTGTATCTCCAATTTGTTGAGCTTGCACAGAACACAGGAGCCTTTGACAACTGAAGGATACTGTGCACTGGTACCAACATTAAGGAGAACAATTTGGTAAAAATCAATCAAGACTATTTGAAGATGTAAAAGTGAGATCTAGAACTTTTTAAAAAGATTTTAATCATTTGAGTGAGAGAGAGAGAGACAAAGCACAAGCTGGGGGAGAGGCAGAGGCAGAAGGAGAGGGAGAAGCAGACTCCCCACTGAGCTGGGAGCAGGACATGGGGCTCCATGTTAGGAACTGGGATCATGACCTGAGCCAAAAGCAGACACTTAACTATCTGAGCCATCCAGGCACCCCTAGAATTTCTAACCTATATGCACAAGAGACATAGAAAAGGACTTTTTATGTAAGAATGAAATATTGAAAATGATCTAGTTTTACATGAATATGGGAATATATTACTGTTGTGATTCTTACACAGATGAATTTACCCATGAAAACTTAATTTAACTCTATATGAATTGTTATCAATGGACCATATTAAAGAGCTAATACTGGAGAGAATATTTGCAAATTACACAATCTAGTCAAAGGCTTTATATGTGGAATATATAAAGAAATCTCAAACAATTAACAATAAAAAGGAGAGAATAGAAAAAGGTTATTAACACATTTTCACTAAGGAGAATATACTCATGATAAGCACATAAAAGATTTTCAGTTTCATTAAAGAAATTCAAACTAAACCCACAATGAGATCTCACAGCACACCTATCAGAACTATCAAAATCATTGGCATAGGGCACCTGGGTGGCTCAGTGGGTTAAGCCGTTGCCTTCAGCTCGGGTCATGATCTCAGGGTCCTGGGATCGAGTCCCACATCGGGCTCTCTGCTCGGCGGGGAGCCTGCTTCCTCCTCTCTCTCTCTGTCTGCCTCTCTGCCTACTTGTGATCTCTCTCTGTCAAAAAAAAAAAAAAAAAATCATTGGCATAAACCACCACAAATGCAGGTGAGGGTGTAGACAAACCAGATCGCTCATACATTTATCCCAGAGAAATACAAACTGACACACAAATACCTGTACATGAGTGTTCTTAGCAGCTTTATTCAAAACAGCCCCTAGCTGAAAACAGTTCAAATGTCTTTCAGCAAGTGAATGGTGAAACAGACTACATTATATTCATATCCTAGAACAGTACTCAGCCATGGACACCAAATGATACATGTAACAATATAGATGAATCTCTGGGGCAACTGTAAGTCAAACAGCACATCTCAAAGATCATATATTATTATAGAACATTCTGGAAATGGACAATTATGAAAATAGAGAACAGATTAGAGATTGTCAGGGAAATTGGGAAGGTGGTCTCGGGAGGAGGTGTGTGTGGCTATAAAAAGGAAACAGGAGGGATCATTGAGGAGATAGAATATCTTGTTTTATATCTTGACTGTAGCAGCATCAATATCCTGGTTGTGGTAATGTGCTATATTTTGCAAGATGCTGTTATTGAGAGAAATTAGGTAAAGATATCTTTCTGTGTTATTTCTTTCAACTGTGTATGAATATACACTTACCTCAAAATAAAAATTATTAAAAAAAGCAAAATAATATCTATGCATACAAATCAGATTTTATATAAAATATGATTTTTTTATCTTTCATAAAACTTGAAAATCTAGAAAGATTTCACCTCTCATCTTTTCTGACAAATGTGGGTAGGTTTAAATTGCAGCTGCCCTTTTATGTAAGATACGTTCTCTCCAGGTTGCTAGGGTAACAGCTATTCCTGATGTTTCTTATACTTGGAACTTTAACTTATTTACACAGTTTTTTGCCTAAAGATTAATTCTGTTCAACCTGACATGCCGGATGGGACTTTTGATATCAAAACAGAGATTTACGTGTAATTTCTCATGTCTCTCTGGATCAGTAATTAGGAAAGCAAACTACATATCTACCTGTCCCAGCAGCATTCTGTAGTGTCATTTCATTTAGCCCATTTCACCTGATGGCAACTTTCTAGGTTTCCTGAGATGTCTGTAGCTCTAATTCTTGTTTCCTGGAACATGTAATTTTTCAAGAACACAGCCAAGCAATATACTTTAGCCAGTGTATATTTAACAATAACTCTCTGCACACTTACATTTGGGAGTACTTTTACATTTACAAAGGGAGATTGCAACTTATTTTTTTTTCCTTTTTCTTTTAAAATGAAGTCTAGGGGTGCCTGCGTGGCTCAGCTGTTTAAGCATCTGCCTTCAGCTCAGATCATGATCTCAGGGTCCTGGGATCCAGCCCAGTATCAGGCTTCCTGATAAGCAGGGAGTCTGCTTCTCTCTCTCTCTCTCTCCCCCATGCCCCTCCCACCACTCATTTTCTCTCAAATAAATAAATGAAATTTTTAAAAAAATGAAGTCTAAAAACAATGCATCACTGTCTTTCAGTATTTAGTGTTAAGATAAAGTTTTAACTGATTATGGTTTAATCTACATTAAAATTAGAAAATTTCATTCTGTTGCACTATTTGGCAACTTTCATATCTTGTTATAAAAAAAGTAAAGTCACAAATCTAAGCATGAGTCTCTTTTCAAAAAAGTCCCATGAAATATGGATAGATCTTTTAAATTTTCAGATTCAGATTTTTTTTGAAAGATTTTATTTATTTATTTGACAGAGAGAGACACAGCGAGAGAGGGAACACAAGCAGGGGAAATGAGAGCGGGAGAAGCAGGCTTCCCACTGAGCAGGGAGCCCAATGTGAGTTTGAATCCTAGGAGCCTGGGATCAAGACCTGAGCCAAAGGCAGACGCTTAACAGCTGAGCCACCCAGGGGCCCCAGATTCAGATGGAATATTTTTCTGTTACACCCCTGAATGTTGTTTCTAAATTATTCTACAGGAACTCAATTACTATTCATAGGTGGATTTCCAATTTCTATCACATCTTTTAAAAATTAATTTATTAATAGAGCTATAATTTATTGAGCATGTGTTGTATGCCAAGCATTTGGCTAAGTTATCTACTCACATAACCAAATTTACTTCCATAAAAACCTTATGAGAGATTTTATAGAAGAGGCTAGAGAGGTGAAATCATGGAAGTTGATAAAAGTATTAAGAGTGATCTCTAGTCTTCATTAAAGCACCATATGATGTTAAGGATTCTACCTTCCAAGGTAAATTCTCAAATTCCATTTCTGTGATCTTAATTTTGTTTGGCATAACTTCTAATGGATTTTTTAAATTTTATCTTTTTATTTACAATCATTTCCCTTCTGTTTTTATGTTCTTTAATTTATTTAAATTTCTTTGTATCCTGATATGTTAAAATATACTTGGGATTTCTTTTAATTAGGTATGGTAAGACCTACAGACATGACATGATTGTCAGGAAAGAAGAAGTTCCTATTCACAGATTCATAGAAACAGGAGGCATGCCACGCCGTGTGGAGCATGTGGGGAAGGTCCAGGGTTGGTCAGGATGAAGAGGGGCACAAAGCAGCAGCATGGCCTAGAGCCTTTATTGGGATTTTGAGCAAAGGAATGAGTGTAAGTACACTGAGTATTTTTAGGATTGGACGGTTTGAATAATTTCAGCAGGCTCTGGATTATAGCAATGGTCCCTAGTTGTCTGGTACCAGACCCTGGAGTGATTTAGAGCAGGGAAGTAATAGCCTGGTGTGTGCAAATGTGATAAATGAGATGGTTGTGGGTGGCGGGCTCTGGACCAGTTGGTTCAAAGGTGTGCTTTGATATACAAAGAGAAACCTCTGTTATAGCTAAGAATTCGCAGCCCTGGAAGGAGTAGTCTCTCCAGAATCAAGATTAAGAATCCAGGACTGGAGAAAATATAGTCCATATCCTCTGCCTCAGTAATGTCTTTTTCTAAGAGCTCTTGAGAAAACAAAATAAAAATTTAGCATACATTCTTTTGATTACCAAAGTAACTACATTCTTTCCTGTGATTCTTCCAGTTAATGTTTCCCTTGAGTGGTTTCATCATTGTCCTGAGTCATTCATTCATTCATTCATTCATTCATTCATTTTTGATTAGTTGACTCATCTCCCCACATCAAGCATTATATAACCAACCTAGGACTTAGGCTTGCCAAGAAAGCTAATGTATTTTTAGAACTCTTGGGTGGTCTTATTTTTGACATAAAGCTAGAGATTGTGAATGGCTGTACTCAACTCATGTTTTCTGTTAAGTTTTTTATCTAAGATACTAGTGGGCGAGATTTGCCTCTGCCCCCCACTCTGTGGTTTTCTGCTCAGAAAGAAGGGGAAAAAACTGTCTGGATACTCACAGTGCTTGTAGTAGTCTTTGTTTACATGTTTTGTGTAAAATTTAAAGCCCTAATGCATAACTCAAAATTTCTGTCCACAAGATTTATGTCTCGGAATAAAATCTTTTGTTACTTATTCCCATATATAATTTCTTCATTTCACCTCATTACCACCATATTGTACAATGAGTTATTATCTTGTGTTTGGATATAAAAAGAGGAATGTCGTAATTAAAGTGGGGGGTTATCAGGCTGCTTTCCTAGAGCGTATCATGCTTAGCGAAATAAGTCAAGCAGAGAAAGACAACTATCATATGATCTCCCTGATATGAGGAAGCGCTTTCCTGACAGTTTTAGCAGAAGATTCTTTTACTTTAAGTTGATACATAATCAGACACTGGCATGGACAACTATGCAATTTACATGAATCTCCTTTGTTTTAAATTGCAACATATATAGTTACTATGTCAAAAATAGAGCAGTTTTGTTAAATTTTTTTTTCTGTTTTAAAAAATCTACCTATTTATCCAGGATTTAATGGTTTTCAGTATCTCCAGTAGAGTAAATATACATTCCAGTTTGCATGAAATTGTCCCAATTTGCATCTATTGCTCCAGCCCATATGGTTCAGAACTTGTCTCTGAAATAAATTGTCTCAATTTAGGCAATATATAGTAACCCTCTCTATGATCAAAAAGCCTCTCACACAAAGTTTAAACATGATTCTTATATTAGTTAAGAATTTTTAGCCTTCTAATCTTAGGCTGTCATTTAAACTTTCAAAACTTTGGTTCCTTCCTGCATAGAGGTCACTTTGGCAAGATAAGTAAATATTGTATTAAAAACATTTTTTTCTAGGCATAGTGCCATGCAGATATAAGATGGTATATGAACTTATGTGAAAGTAATATTCTAGAATTTTAATTTCTGCGACTCTGAAGGTTAACGTCAATCATTTTTCATTGCCTACATGCCTGATAATAAAAGCAAGTTACACATTTAAGGCTAAATAATAAATTCACAGAATCAAAGAAATCCTAACCCAAAAAATACTACTCTGCAGGCACTTGCAGAATGTAGCAATGGTTTCTTGGAGAATATACTTTTAAAGTTACCCATATTAAAAAGATTTTTTTTTTTTCATTTAGAAGCTTCTGGTACATGCTAGGTGAAGACTTTAACCCTTCCTTGAGTGCAAAAGACAACAAAAGTCCCAAACTGTGCAGGAACAGTATAAGTCCACCAGCAGCATCTCACATGCCCAGGTCTTACGCTTATTCCCTGATGGCGTCTTAGTTTTTAACCTTGGAAACCCATCCATCCTTACCAAACCTATTGAAGATTTTCCAGGCTTTTATACAGTCCCCTCTCACATTATGCAAAGTATATCCCTTTCCTGCAGTAACACAAACAAGACATTTATAAATGCATATTGATCAATTATTTAATATGAGTAATTCCACTTGTAGATGTGTAACAAAATGTTTTTGCTTTCCATACAGTTATTGTTCCTCATGCAACAGAGTCTTTGTGTTTAAAGATGGTACTGGGTTTACATTAAAAATTGGTATTTTATATACAAAATATTTCACACACAAATAAAATAATCCTTGGTTCTAAGAATTTCCTGCCATGTTTCTTTTTTCTTTTCTAAGTGTAGTTCTACTTTTTGTATTTAAATCTTTGATCCACTTTGTTATTTTTTGTATAAAGCATGAAATTTGTTACATTTTTTGTCTATCATTATCTAATTTCCATCTCCATTGTTTGAAAAGGCCATCATTCCTTCACTGAATTGTGTTTGTAGCTTTGTGAAAAATCCTCTGGAGATACTTGTGTTAGTCTATATCTGGGTTCTCTATTCTGTTCCACTGACCTATGTAACTCTTCTATTAGACCTCACTGCCTTGATTACTGTAGCTCTATACTTGGTCTTAATATTGGGTATATTCTCATTTTTCAAAAGGGATTTTTTCCCCATATTCTAGGGCCCATACACTTTCATATAAATTCTAAAATAAACCTGTCTACATCTACAAAATCTCTCTGGGATTTTGATAGGAACTGTATGAAGCCTATAATTCAATTTGAGGAAAACTGACATCTTTACTATGTTGAATCTTCAAATTAACACACATGATATGTCATTTTATTTAGGTCTTCTCTGATTTATTTTGTTAGCATTTTCTAATATTCAGCATACAGATCCTGTACAGTGTTCATTAGGTTTATAATTAATTATTTACTCTGAAGTGATTGTGAACAGTGTAGTATTTTTAGATTGCAGTTTCTACATTTTCATTGCTCACTTGGCAGTTTTCCTTTTTTCTTTTTCTTTTTAATATGCAGTTATTTCTAAACACAGTTTTGGTCAACAAAATGCAATGACATGCATGCCAAATTTCTTTGAAGACCTACAAGTTTTCAAACTTGGCTCTAGGCGGTGGAATTGACATGAAGTCAGTGGTGCACTATTATGCTATTCAGTTAGATGGACAGCCCTTACGGATAGTAAATGGGCTTAGCTAGGTATTTCCTCAAAATGGACTTAGCTAGGCATTTCCTCAATATGTACCAAAGTCAAAGGACTGGGTTAATGGTAAAATTTTTGTACCAGCAAAGAGCTCTTAAGCTAAGTACAAATAAGAACTAAGATAGAAACTGTGGAATATAGGACTCAACTCAGTGTGCAGTGATATCACATATAGGACATGTGGCAGAAATTATACTCAGCACTCATACACACCTTGGCTTGGGACTATTAATATTCTTCTGTGTTGATTGGAATTGACTCAAAGTTTTAGTGAATAAGTCTCTGTATATTAAAGGAATCTTAATACAGTGATATGTGAGTGGGGGAGAAAGGCTAGTCCACTGCTTATACTCCAAGATAAAGGAAAAAAAAATGTATTGGTTTTTCTAAGTTCCCTTTCCTATAAGTAACAAATTCTAATGATTTAGCTGTTTGTTTATAAGAAACAGAAAAAAGTTTTCTTCTTTCTCGTGACTGAATATTTCAGGGTGTGTGTGTGTGTGTGTACACACACACCATATCCTTATTCATTCATCCATTGATGGACACTTAGGTTGTTTCCGTATCTTTCCTATTATGAATAATGCTGCAACAAACATGGAAGTGCAGATATCTCTTCAAGATCCTGTTTGAATTTGCTTTGGATGTACACTTGGAATAAGTCTGGGGAATCTAATGTACCCCATGATGCTTATAGTTAATAATACTTAAAAGTTGCCAAGAGAGTAGGTTTTAAATGTTCTCAATGCCCCAAATGTATGTGATATGATGGTATGATAGAGGTGTTAGCTAGTTATGTTAATAGTCATTTTGCATTACTGAGTATATCAAGTTAACAAGTCCTACCCCTTCAACTGGCTACATGTCAGTTACACATTAAACAGGCACTTGACAGTATACCTTAAAATGCTTCATGTCAGTTATACCTCAGTAAAGCTGGGAAGCCAAAAAAGAAAGAAGATAGCAGTTAATGTAGGCAAGATGTGTATGGAAAGACAGATTGAAAATATGGCCACAGTATTTCAGAGTGGAAATCTAGATGCAGATAAAGTCAGTTTCTCTACACCTTCAACCTCTGCCAGCCTTGTGACCTGTGTTGACCAACAGAATGCTGAGGAAGAAATTTTTTGAACTTTCTGGAGTATGCGTCCTGAGAGAACTTGAAGCTACTGCTCTTGCTTGTTCGGAATGCTACCCAAGACTGTCATGTAAAGAAAACTTGGTTTAATCTATTGGAATTCTGCCATACAGAGCAAAACCAAGGAGTCTCTGCTGGCTTCACATTAATTGCTGGACATGTGTGTAAGGACATTTGGATCTTCCTGACCAGGTGATCCTTAAAACTGAGTGCACCCTAATGAATGAACTGGGTAAAACCACTAGAGGTGCCACCCAACTGACCCATGGAATTGTGATTAATATTATTAAATCATTGTCTTAAACCAGGAAGTTTTGGAATGACTTGTTATGCAGCAACTAACGTCTGATACACTGTATTTCCTATCAGTTGAGAAATTCAGAGAGAAGATTTAAATATACTTGAAAATTTGGATGGGTCAGATTGGGGGATGGAAGCTAGAAATGATAATGTTTAAACTTTTCAACTATATGACTTTTTAACTTTGTAATACTTTTTTTTAAGTTGAAGTATAAGTGACTTAAAATAGCCTGTTAGTTACAGGTGTACATCATTATGATTTGATATGTTTATACATTATAAAATTATATCCATGATAAGCCTAGTTACCATCTGTCACCATATGAATTTGTTAAAATATTATTGACTATATTCCCTATGCTGTAAATTACATTCCCATGATTAATTATTTTATAGCTTGAAGTTTGTACCTCTTATATTTCTCACTTTCACTACCCCGCCCTGCTCTGGTATCCACCAGTTTCTTTTCTGTATCTAAAACTCTGTATCTATTTTGTTTTGTTTTAGATTCCACATATAAGTGAAACCATTCAGTATCTGTCTTTCTCTGGGTGATTGACTTCACTTAGCATAAAATCTTCCATGTCCATCCATGTTGTTACAGATGGCATAGCTGAGAAATGTTCCATTGTGCGTGTGTATGTATATATGTGTGTATGTATGCATATGTATGTACGTGGGTGTATGTATTTATCTTCTTTATTAATTTGTCAATTGATGGATACTTCCATTGCTTCCATATCTTGGTATTATAAATAGTGTTGAAATGAATATAGGAGTGCATAGATCTCTTCAAATTGATGTTTTCCTTTTCTTCAGATAAATACCCAGAAGCCCTGAACTGTAAGAGCTGGATCATGTGGTAGTTCTATTTAAAAAAAAAAAAAATTGTTTTGTGGAAATTTCTTCTGCATTTCTTAGCAGCTACACCGCATTTTACATTCTCTTCAGTGGTGTACAAGGATTCCCTCCTTTCCACATCCTGATCAACACTTGTTATTTTTTTGTCTTTTTGATAGTAGTCCATCCCACAGTTCTGAGGTGATCTCTCATTTTTGGCTTTAATTTGCATGTCTCTGATTATTAGTGATATTGAGCATTTCTTCATGTGCCTGCTGGCCACCTGTATATTTCTTTGGAATCTATTTATTTCTTTGTATGTTTCTTGGAAAAGTATCTATTCAAGTTCTCTGCCCATTTTTTAATCATGTTTTTTTTCTGAAATTAAGTTGTTTATGTTCTTTATATATTTTGTATATTAACCCCTTAGTGGATATATGATTTGAAAATATCTTCTCCCATTCTATAGGTTGCTTTTTTGTTTCATTGCTTGTTTCCTTCACTGTTCAGAAACTTTTTAGTTTGGTGTAATCCCATTTGTTTATTTTTGTTTCCATTACCTTTGACTGATGAGACTGGTCCAAAAAATACTGCCAAGACTGATGTCAAAGAGCTTATTGCCTATTTACTTCTGTGAGTTTTATGGTTTCAGGTCTTACATTCAAGTTTTTAATCCATTTTTAATTTTTTTTATATAATCTAACATCAGAGTCCACTTTCTTTCTTTTGCATGTGGTTGTTCAGTTTTTCCAGCCTCATTTATTGAAGAAACTATTTTATCCATCGTATATTCTTGCTTTCTTTGTCATAAATTAATTAACCATGTATGCATGGGTTTATTTCTGGCCTCTTTTTTTTTTTTTAAAAGATTTTAATTTATTTATTTGATAGAGAGAGATCACAAGTAGGCAGAGAGGCAGACAGAGAGAGAGGGGAAGGGTAAGCAGGCTCCCTGCTGAGCAGACAGCCTGATGCAGGGCTCCATCCCAGGACCCTGAGATCATGACCTGAACCAAAGGCAGAGGCTTAACCCACGGAGCTACCCAGGTGCCCCTATTTCTGGCCTCTTTATTCTGCTCCAGTGATCTATTTTCATGTCAGTACCATCTGTTTTGATTACTATAGCTTTATAATATAGTTTGAAATCAGGAAATGTGCTACCCTCAGCTTTGTTGCTCTTTCTCAAGGTTGCTTTAGCTATGCAGGGTTTTCCTAATTCTATGCAAATCTTAAGATTCTTTGGTCTAGTCATGTAAAAATTGCCATTGGTATTTTGGTGGGGATGACATTGAATCTGTAGGTGGGTTTGGGTAGTATAGTCCTTGAGATCTTGAATTGTGACCAATTATTGATGTCAAAAAGCAGGGCAGGGACTTTTTTTCTTTTTTACTGTTTCCTAACAAATACTATAGTAGTGCTGCTCCTCAACAAACCAGCTATTAATGTTGCAATGTTATAACCAACATATTTGAAGTTACTAATATATTTGTACTTTAATAAAACATAATGTCACTGTCATACAAAAAACTGAAATAAAATTACTTGGCTTACTGCATTAATATTTATTTGCAGTGTAAAAGTATTAGCACTTAAATGGTATGGATTTCAAAGTATTTTAAACACAGAAACATCCTATATTGATATCTATGGATGTTATACACTTAACAGTTTTGTGTGCTATTTTTTTTTTTTTTACGAATTGTGAGACCCATAAAATTAAATTAGCTAAAAAGAAAGAAAGAAAAGTCACCATTTTTTTTTGTTTTACTGTGAATATAGATGCAGACATATATATAGTCAAATTTGTATTTATTAAATTGAGATTTTTAAAATCAAGGGTAGTATAGATTTATTTTAAATTTCACTAGTGTGTGGTTAATGTGGGGGGAAGGAATTTCTGATCGTTTTAGGAAAAAAAGTCAGTGATTTAGGCCAAAAAGGTAAACATAATACAGTACTCAGGTACTCCTTTTTGTTTAGTCTTCTACCCAGTGAATACAGAAATTGCTCTTCTGTTTTTCATTCAGTTAAATTCTAAAGCAAGTTCAAGTTCCTTTCAGACTTCTTAAACTCATTATACTGTCATTCTTGTGCCTTAAGTTTTGAGTCAGAAAGAAAAAGAAGGCTTATTGCTGAGTTTGGAATATAACATTGCTATTTTTACTTTCATCTCAGGACTCTCTACTCATGATAGGTTCTGAGAGGAACTGAAATTGAACAGGAAAAAATAATGTAATCCTAAAAATTACTGCTATAGAAATGCAGAGCATTGGAATAGCTTTTGAGAGTATTTGGGCATCATATGTATCCTGGTTTGCCTTCTCAGCTTGTTACCTCCATTATGGATAGAAAGAGAAACCCCACAAGCTCTACTTGAATTCACACATTTGTTCATGAAAGAAAAAAAAATGAGTTAAGCCATCTCAAGGCAGACTATTCTATTATTTTAAGAAGCTAAAAGCAAAAGGAACTACTTCACAGCCTCTGTTACAGAAAAATTTGCCTGAAGGTGACCAAAAATAATCAGGCTGACAAATGTAGCAAATGAACAATTGAAGTTTATGTTGCAAAACCAATAACTCTCTTTAGACAGGAAGAAACAATAAATTCAGATTTATCACTCATTTCTGTGTTTGGTAATAATAATGCTTTACACTCAAAATTCTATCAAAAGAGTCCATTGGACTTCAAAATGCAGTCCTTGTAATAAAAATGCTTGAAGTCAATAAGGGTAAGTATTCAAAAATCATATCCTGAAGACACTTTAATATTCTATTACAAAACACTTCCACCCCCACCCCCAAATGATGCTTGCATGTTATAATCTGAAATTGATGAAATGGGAGGTTTTCAGAGGTTATTTTAATGGACAAGGGTCACGGACAAAATACTGTGTGGATTGATGGAGAAAATACAACATAGAGTAGGTAATGAAAGGTAAATATTGCAGTTATCTTTTATCATTATCCTAAATCATAACATTTTCTGAATGGAAGCCTTGTAGTCTCAGCATCCTTTAAGTCTTTCCCTTTTGATCATTTACTTTCCACCTGTGCCCTAGAGAGTTGTAATAATGTAGAGAATGTTAGAGTGGCTCTTCTAGCAGAGATATTAATACCTTTTTCTGAAAAAGATACCTGGGGATTACTTGTAGCATAATGAGAACAAAATTGAGAAAGTACCTATATTGCCTTTTGACTTTTTTTTTAATTTTTAATTTTTTTAATATAATTTTTTATTTTTTATAAACATATATTTTTATCCCCAGGGGTACAGGTCTGTGAATCACCAGGTTTACACACTTCACAGCACTCACCAAAGCACATACCCTCCCCAATGTCCAAAACACAAAAAGAATGAAGTCTAATCATGATTAGCACTTTAAAATATAAACATATTTTGTATTTCTAGAAAATAATCTTCAAGCTTATAATAAAGCATGACAGTGTGCATTCTTCTGTGTCTACATTAAGATATATTTTAGATATATATTAAGATATATTTAAGATATGTTTTAAACTTTGTTGCATTAATGCACTTTATCATTTTTATCATCTAGTGATAAAGTATTATTATCACTGCATAGTGAACAAGTAATATTCCCTTTTGAAATAAAAAAAAATAGAGTGAAAATATGAGTAAAATAACAGTAGTCGTATAGACTTGTGGAATTTTATACAAGGTACAAATGCTGTAAATAAATGGCACAAATACTACTGGATATCTTCTATTTATTTGTTAGCTTCTTTATATACACATTGCTGTTAAATAAGTACAACAGCAAGGCAGTTATTCTCTTTATTTTTTCAGCTGAGAAAATTGAAATTCAGAAGAACTTAGCAATTTATTTAGTTGTACCTAGTATGTTTTGAATTTAGGGTTTAAATCCAAGCCTGTTTGATCTCAAAAAACGTGTTCATTCTACTGTACTCCTCTGCAGAAAACCACTCTTCATCTAAAAGCCGTGCAGCATTACCTGGGGATTCTCCATGCCCAAATATACTGATGAACATGTACCATCAGGTGTATAACTACTTAAAATTAGATGAATATTCCCTGTTACTTCATGCAAAAAGCTAAGAAATCCTGTAATCCTTAACAAGGTTGTGCTAGGCACAGACTGGGGATTTTCTGGTTCATTCAATGAAAGAGATATTCTAGAGATTTTTTGAAGTTGGAAGACAATTTTCATGAACGGTCCATAAATCCAACCAATTTCCTCTGAATAAGGAGATTACTATAGTGTCAAGAGACATTCTGAACTGTGACAACATAGTTAGCTTCCCTAGATGTGACCATACCTAAGGTATAGACCTAGTATGAGAGTAGATGAAAAAATATGCAACAGATACATGTGTAGAATCATATTTGAAGAAATATGGCTTGGTACTTTTATGGTTTTTAAAGACTTCATGTTTTTCATATAAGCAGATGGAACAGATGGAATTGTAACAAAAGTGATATTGCTTTGAGGACACCAGAAATGCATTTGTTACTTTCCTGATCTAAACAAGCTGCATTGTCTTTTCTTCCTGACTCTGAAGAGTTGGCCTGAATAGCGAAATTGATAATGATAGTGAGGGTAATTAAAAAGATATTCAGATAATCAAGAAAAGAAAGATATTTTTAGAACTTTTAACACTGGCATACAATCCTACCTAATTGGAAGAAACCAAGCTCAGGGCACCAAATTTGGCAAGATGTGTTGTTCATAACCCACGGAGAGCTACTACATTCCAGTTAGAATATTAGAACAATGGGCGCCTGGGTGGCTCAGTGGGTTAAAGCCTCTGCCTTCAGCTCAGATCATGATACCAGGGTCCTGGGATCAAGCCCCGCATTGGGCTCTCTGCTCAGCAGGGAGCCTGCTTCCTTCTCTCTCTCTATGCCTACTTGTGATCTCTGTCTGTCAAATAAAATAAATAAAATCTTAAAAAAAAAGAATATTAAAATAAGGTAGTTGTTACTATAGAATGCTTATTGTCTCTCTTGTTTCCTTCCAACAAAGGAAAGGATAACACCAGGTGGTATACTCAGGTTTGTTTCCTCGCCACGCAGGTAGACTTGATAAATGCAGGAAGCATGTCTAGGAGGCACACTCAACTCAGCTCTTCCCTATTTTGTTTCTCTTGGAAGCAAGTTGCTGGCAAAGAGCGTTATGTTCCTTTCCTTCCAGGCTTTTGCCTAAAGAGTGTTCCTTGCCTTGTTCCTATGTTGTTGATGCCTGATGATTGAGCCTAATTCGTTCTGGGCATCAAGTGAATGACCCATACTAAGCTGTCTTCCAACTTTGCTTCATGAGTACTATAGGTGGTATTTCATTCCCTATACTTTCCGTTTGCTTCATTTCACAATGTCTTCAGAATTCAGTTGATGCAGTGATATTTATTGAAGGCTCTCAGCAAACCAAATGGTGTATTTATTTCAAGCACAGGAATACAGAGTCATGTGATGATCTGATGAAATACAAACAAAGGCCTCTACTAATGTGCCCCCCCACACCCCAGGCTTTACAGTATATCGTTCAAGTTTTGTCCAAGCTTTATGACTTTTTCCTTAATTTAACCTTAAATACCAGGCATAATTCCATTATTGGGGGTCTTTATAATCAGGAAATACTTTTTGTAATATCACCACAAGTTACACAAGTATAATGGCACTGTTCAAGTAATATTTAAAATTAAATCTTCTGGCTGTGGGTTTAAAGGTCCCACCATTTTGAATCTGGCAGTCTGCACGCCTCTCTCAAGAGGAAATGTGTTGCAGGTCAAGGGTCTATTTTATAGCTCCCATTCGCCTCTGTGAGTATGGGATTAACTGTCAAAAACTGGATTTTGACCTCCATGTTTTGAAGCCATGATTTTGTACTGACATTGTAAAAGTCCTAGGATGATGTCACTACAATACCAAAGAAGTGTTGTTTAGAATATCATAAGAGCCAGAGTGTTGCTTTCACATTTAGGTAGGAGTTGTCCAGGAAGTACAGACTCTGGGCAGCAATATCGTCTCCTCCACAATTCTTTGTACGGCATCAAAGGGAAGGGGAGGTGAACCATGAGAGACTATGGACTCTGAAAAACAATCTGAGGGTTTTGAAGGGGTGGGGGGTGGGAGGTTGGGGTACTAGGTGGTGGGTATTATAAAGGGCACGAATTGCATGGAGCACTGGGTGTGGTGAAAAATAATGAATACTGTTATGCTGAAAATAAAAAATAAATTAAAAAAAAAAAACAAAAAAAAAAACTCTAGGGAATATATATGGAAATAGAAATGGGAAATAGGAGTAAGCAGAGACACCAAAGTGGCGAGTTGAATTTGTTATTCCTTAAATTACCAAATGTACCAGCATTAAATGTACAAATCCTTGAATTCTGACAAATGTTTAGCAGTATAATCAAAATAACAATCAAGATATGAGGTATTTTTCCCACCCCAGATAGTGTACTCATGTCCCATTTGTCAATCCCTAACCCTTTTCAGAAACCACTGTTTGCTATAACTCTAAATTATCCTTGTCCATTCTTCAATTTCATTTGGAATTTGCTTTTTTCATAACGGGCATTTTTTTTTCTGAATATATACATTTTTAAGATTAATCTGTATTGTTACATGCACAGGCAGTTTAATCTTTCTCTATTTTATTTTATTTTTTAAAGGTTTTATTTATTCATTTGACAGAGATCACAAGTAGGCAGAGAGGCAGGCTCCCCGCTGAGCAGAGAACCCAATGTGGGGCTTGATACCAGGACCCTGAGATCCTGACCTGAGCCAAAGGCAGAGGCTTTAACCCACTGAGCCACCCCACCCAGGTGCCCCTCTTTCTCTATTTTAAATAAGCTTTCCTGAGGCATATTTATATACAGCAAAATTTACTAAATTTAAGTGTATTATTAGATGAATTTGGGGAAATATGTATGGTTGTGTTACCACCACATACACGACCAAGATAATTTCATTTTTGCCAAATTCAGTGAAATAAATCTTAGTCCAACATGATATTAAAATGATCCACAAAAACTGATATAATATGGTGATTTTGTAAACTAAACAAAGAATTAGTATTTTTCCTATGATTGGATACCAACTACTGATTTTCCTCAATTTATGATAGGATTACCTATCAATAAACCCATCACAAATTGAAAATATTGTAAGTCAAAAAATATATTTAATACACCTAAACTACTGACATCATAGCTTAGCTTAGCCTATCTCAAATGTGCTCAAAATATCTATTAGCCTAAAGAAGGGCAAAATCATCTAACACAAAGCCTATTTTATAATAAAGCGTTGGATATCTCATGTATTTGACTGAATACTGTGCTAAAAGCGAAAAACACAATGGCTGTATGGGTACAGAGTGCTTTGAGTGTATCTGCTGTTTCCCTCTGTGATTGTGTGGGAGACTGCGAGCTGGGGCTCACTGCCCAACATCCTGAGAGAAAATTGTACCACATGTCGCTAGCCTAGGAAAAAAAAATCCAAATTCAGAATTCAGAGTACACTTCTATTGAATGTGTACCGCTTTAGTACCATCATAAGTTGAAAAAAAGAAAAATCTAAGTTGAACCATTGTAAGTTAGGGACCATCAGTAAAAGTATGAAAAAATCTGAATTTTATTTTAACACCCTTAATACGTATTTATTTTTACAGTAACCATGATGTACAGTTACTGTTTACATCGTGGTAGAAGAACAAAAGGTTTAGAGACCGCCTGGATGAAGAGAAATATAGGGGCTGCCTTGCTGAAGGATATGGAAATAGATCATTGTGTTATAATGACTGTGGTTTTATAAGAGGGTATCAGAGTTTTATAAATAGTCCTAAATTTTTTAAAATATTTTTGAAACAGGGCTGGGAATTATTAAACTAATGGATCAGCAGATACTGAAGACAGAAATAGTGAGGAAGAAATACTAAAAGCCCACACAGCTGAGTTTCTTTGAGGTAGGTTTTTATCAGAATTGTAGAAGTAAGGGTCCTTGGCCTTGACTGAAAGCAGTTTAGTAATTCTGTCACCTGTGCACAGGAGAGAGTCTCAAGAACACTGTCCAGATGTTAAACTGCCACATGCTTCAAGTTAATAAACCTTTAACTGAAGATTGGCCTTTTAATAAACACAAAGATACATAAAGGAAGGGGGAAAGGAAGGAAAGAGGAAAAGGAGAGAGAAGAGGAGGAGGGCGGAAAGAAGAAAGAAAACCGCTTAAGGTATTTTGCCTAAAGGCCTTTGACATCAGCAGAGCTCCACTCTCTAACTTACTGTTTCCAAACCCAGTTGCACTATTTTTATAGCTTTATTTCTGGACTTATTCAGCAGAAAAGCAGAGATGGCGGGGGATTCAGTTAAGAAAGTTACTCTCCAGGGCATATCTGCCAGTATTTTCTTCTCTCAATACATCTTATTTAACCTATAGCAGCAGTAAGAATCGAAGCCCTATTCAGCAAAATGGAGATTCTTTCAATAAGCTTCTTGGCTGTAGAATTCAGTGCAACGCCAGCATAGGGACCTAGTAGCTGTACAGCGGTAATGTGAGGAGCCTAACTTCTTTATTCCCAGCTTTCCGGTAAAAGGAATGAAAGCACAGGTGAAACTAGACCTCAGGTATCTTTAATAACATTAATTCTGGCTTCCCCAAACCTTGCAATAGTCAGGGATCAATAAAGAGGGAAGAGTAGGGCGGAAAATGTATACAGAGTGTTTCCTAACAAGGAACACTGATAACACGTGGGTTGAATATACGTATGAACTATTGGTCACACATAGTTCCTCAGATCCACCTGGTAATTGTAGTGACCATGGATGTAGTTAGTGGCTTAATCCAGAGGAAAACAAAACAAAACAAAAATCCTCTCAGGACAGGAGGTAATTTCATAACTTAGAGTAAGTTAGGCTCCTACCCTCCTACAGAAACTGAAAGAGGCTGACATTTCAGAGCTGTCTCCCCCATCCTTGAGAAAGACTGCTCTGGGTCTTAAAGCAGACAAAAGACCTATGTAGTTTTCCAAAGAATATATATATATATATATATATATTTTTTTTTTCTGAAAGGAGAATGTACTTACAATTATACATTTTCTAAAATGAATGTTCTTAGAAAAAGAAGTCTTATTTTTGATTAGGAAGGAGAATTAAGTCTATTGTTAAATTTTTATTACCCTTATACCTTTCAGTTATTTATTAATTCATAATGTATTTGGAAGATGTGCCCTATTATACTGCTGTTTAAAACTATCAACTCAATTTCACTCTTGCAACTTATTTAAGAAATATCACAAAAATATTAAAAAAAAATAAGACACCATAGCAGAGTAGAGGACAGATGTCTCAGTAATTAGTACAATTAGTACAATTCAACTTTTCTTCCACACTGAGATGTCTAATATGGGTACTGACCTATAGATCCTAGGTCTAAACAAAGTTTGGTATGGTTTTGCAATGAAACATAGAAATTATAAAGTATGAATAGATCATTATTCTAACCTGTGAGAAACTTAACAATTTTCTTGCATTATTGAATAACCTGACATAAAATACCTGAAGCTGACAAGATGATAAAGCAACATCTGTAGTACAGAGGTAAAAGCTATCCCTAAAGCCTTCTGTCTTGACAGTTTATTGTAAAATGATTTAGTATCACAAAAAGAAAAACATATCAACAAAGTGTAGGGCTTATCCCCAGTTTAGCAGACTAAATCTGACAAGGACAATGTTTCATGTTTCTAACCAAACAACATGCACAAATTAAATCACAGTAACATTTCCTCTGGTACTTGGAAATAATAGAAAATGGCAATCTTTGGCAACAGAAAATTAAATACTTTAATGACCTAAAACTTAAAACACATGTTTAAAAAAAATTTGAATGTGAATCCTTCCTGAAAGCATTATTTGGGAGAGGGTGAAGCTGTATTTTATACCATAAAGATTTATGTTATAAGAAAACAGATATTTTTTACCAATATATGTATTTACCAAAATCTGTTCCTTAGTAAAGGAAAGACAAACTGATTTTAAGAGTCAATTAGATATTAGTTTCATTTTCCCAAATTTATATGCAAAAATCATCACAAGAAACAAAATGGGATTATATAGAGATGATTCCCTAATTACGATGTTTTGACTTAGGATTTTTGGTTTCACAGTGGTGTGAGAGAGATACTCATTCAGTAGCGATGTACCTTGAATTTTGATCTTTTTCTTGGGCTTGCCCAATGGGGCACAACCCTCTCTCATGATGCTGGGCCTTGACAGTGAGAGGTAGCTCCCAGTCAGCCACACCATCATGAGGGTGAACAACCCTTACACTGACAACCATTCTCTACTCATCCAACAATTTTTTGCTTTCAATACAGTATTCAACGAATGACATGAGATTTTCAACACTTTGTTAAAAAATTGTTTTTGTGGTAGTTGGTTTTGTCCAGTTGTAGGCTAATGTCCGTGTTAGCACATTTAAGTTAGGCTTGGCTTAAGCTAGGATGTTTGGTAGGTTAGGTATATTAAAAGCATTTTTTAAAAAAGATTTTTATTAATCTATTTATTTTTTTTAAGATTTTATTTATTTATTTTTTGAAAGACAAAGATCACAAGTAGGCAGAGAGAGAGGAGGAAGCAGGCTCCCCGCTGAGCAGAGAACTCAATGGGGGCTCGATCCCAGGACCCTGAGATCACGACCCAAGCCAAAGGTAGAGGCTTTAACCCACTGAGACACCCAGGTGCCCCTAATCTATTTATTTGACAGAGATCACAAGTAGGCAGAGAGAGAGAGGAGGAAGCAGGCTCCCTGCTGAGCAGAGAGCCCAATGCGGGGCTCCATCCCAGGACCCTGGTATCATGATCTGAGCTGAAGATAGAGGCTTTAACCCACTGAGCCACCTAGGCGCCCCTAAATGAATTTTTAATTTAATAGTATTTTCAACTTAAAATGGGTATGTCAGGATACAACACCATCATAAGTCAAGGAAGACCTGTACCTTGTTATTTCACAATTAAAAAGCTATATGTCCATGGTTTGAGCAGTAAAGATATGGATTTCAGATCATGCTAATTACCTTATAGTCATCTAGGGAGGATACTTAAGATTCTCAGCTACTTATATAACATTCTTCACTTCTGTTTGAAACTTATAATTTTATCAAAGTAGGCAAGACTATTCATAAAATTACTTTAGACAAGGACCTGAAATTCCCTTTGGTGTGATTACATTGTTTCAAAATCCATTACTTCTCCAACACCATCTCTGAAACAATTTTCCTATGATTGTATTGTATCAAAAGCTCTATCTCTCATTCACTAAATAATGGACTTTTTTTTTTTTTTTACTATCTTAGCATCAGAGAGAAGAAGCAACTTCACTTTGATTATACTTGAACAAAGTCTAAATAGTCTACTTTCCTTTCAAATTTTTCTTTGTATTTGCCATTTCTAGGATTCATGGCTATTTGCAAACCACTTAAAGTCCTATTCTGAATAAATAAATAGAAATTCTCATTATAAGGGAGACTTCCAATTCATAATAGATGAAACAAAAAAAAATCCTTTGATATATAGTTCAAGTTTTTATGCCTACTATATTCAGAATAAAAAAAAAAAAAATCTGAGACCAAAAAGGGGAAGGTTGATTTTAAAAAGGAAGAAAAGGAAAATGTCTAAGGACTTCCCCAGCAATAACTAAGGAAAAATATTTTCTTGGTATCTCTAAGCTAAAAAACACATTAAAGGAAATTTAAGCTAACTCTCCCATGTCTTTCTCTAAAACATTAAGTCCAAAAGCAAAATTTAAAGACTTGTAATTTTGTCAAAATAAGTGCAAACTTTGAATTAGAGTAAGGCACTTTGGAAATAATTTTAAATATCAATACAACTAATACATATGTATGTATCCTTTCTTTCCTTTTTTTTTTAATTTTTCTGCTTTCATTTCCTACCTTATTTCTTTCACCAAATGAAAGGACTTATAAATGGTTTTTGCTTAATGATATTGATACTGTGTATTCCTATTAGTGTTCTATTACTGGGTAGCAAATTACCAAAATATTGGTGGGTTGCAACAACCCATTTATTACCTCAGGATTTCTAGGGGTGAGTATTCTGGCCATGATTTATCTGGGTTCTCTGCTCAAGGTGTTTCACAAAGATGTTAGCTAGAGCTGTGCTACCTCAAGACTCAACTAGGGGAGGATCTTGTTTAAGCTCACTCGTGGTGATTACACATACTCCTATTTTTTGTGGGTTGCTGTTCATTCTAAGGGCCTGTTTCTTCTTAGCTTTTGTTCAGAGGCCACTCTTAGTCCCTTGCTTCCCAGTGGTCAGCTCACAATATAACAGTTTGTCTCATCAAAACCAGCAAGGAAGAGACTCTCCCAGAAAAGACAAGTTATGATATTCTGTAATGCAATCATGAGAGAGACATTCCATCCTTGCTGTATTCGGATGGTCACGGGTTCTGGCCGTATGCAAGAAGAGGGGATTACAGAAGGTAAGGTAGTAACACTAAGAGTCTGTTGTACACAATAGCTAAAATATGTTAAAAACTTAATATTTCAAAAATTTCTAGTTTTCCTCAATTATTCCTTTTCTTGTTGGTAATAGAACGAATGAGTATTGTCTGGGGTTATAACTCTCAGGAATAAATCCTACCGATTTTTACCTCCTCCAAAGCTAATCAGTTTGGTGACCAATGGAATAACAGCAAATTATATGTACTTCTTTCTTCCCACATTCTGGAACTTGAATGTGTTAGTAAATTATCTTATGGGAAGGTTTCAAAATATCCATTTGATTTCCTTAGTGGCGATAACTACTTTCGTATCACTGGGAAAAAATGAACTCAGAGGGTTAGGAATATTTTATATTTTTCTTAATAACTTTAGTTCATCCTTTATATATGATGGAATTTTCTGAACAGTTCTCTGTAAGAAAAATGATATCCGTATAAGAAAAAAACTATGAAAAAGAAAAGAAGAAAAAAAAAAGGAAGGAGGGAATGAAGAAAGAAAGAAAACCACTATCAGTATAAGGCTTATATGAAATAGGAAAAAACCCAGAGGCTGAGGTTCATAGATTTTTATTATTATTATTATTATTATTATTATTGAAAATAGATTAGTTTTAATAAATGGAACTGAATATAATCGCCTAAAATAAAATAAACTTATGTATATCTTTTTAAAGAGTTCTCCAGTATTTACCTTTACCCTTTCACTCTTTAGCACCAAAATAAATTTTCTTGCTCTCTGGTTTAATCTTTACTATTTCCAAAAAGGAGCATACACACACACACGCACATGCACACACACACACACACACACACACACACATACACACTAAGAACAAATTAAGTAGTAAAAAATCCATCGAGAATTACTTAGCTCTCTCCTTTTCTCCACCACTGTGGTATGTGGGGTTGGCTGGTGAGGACCATGACTCTTCACAAGACTTTCAAGTTGAAGTGATTCCTGGCCAAGAAACAAAAGCAGAATCATCCCATCCCCCACTGGATTCAGATGAAAACTGGTACTAAAACTGGATTTGGGCACTAAGTGTTATACGCAACTGATGAGTTACTGAACACTATTATCTGAAACTAATGATGTACTATGTGTTGACTAATTGAATTTAAATTAAAAAAAAAATCAGACACAACTCTAAGAGGAGGCATTGGAGAAGAACCAGACTGGATGTACAAGGGATCGCACAGGAGGTGGCATGCATTTATGTTACGTGAGGAGCAGGTGCTTGTATCCTGTCACTCTGTGAACATCACTGCTAGCTGAACAATAGACATTTTTATCGGGGAAATGATTTTGCTGTTACTATACTTCTGCACCAGTAGGTTGGTTCAGTAACAAATATGTGAGACCCTTTGAAAAGGAAAATAATTCCTTAGTATAGCATTATAATGAACATAATATCCCAGAGTAGAGATTCAAGCTCTGGCCAATGAGCACAGCTGGAACTTCCTACGGCACACTGCACTGCCCCTCCATCCACTGGTTACCTTTTATGAGCAATGAAACAAGCAAACAGAGCTTTCCTTGGTCCTTAGCTGTGAATGTGCATGTCTGGTGGCTCAAGTTCTTTGCCATTCCAGCATATCCAGGATGACCCCCGAAGCATTAGGAGTATTGATTTTGGAGTTACAAATAAATGTTAGTAGTAGGCAAAATAGCAAATATAATTAGGCAAATTAGAAAATACAGAATCTTTGAATAATGAGGGAAGATGTCTGTCAATTAGTGTAATACTTGTAAAATTCTTTTCCCACACTAAGAAGTACAAAAGTCACACTTTCGTTCATCTCTGCCAGTGACTACCTGTGGTAATGACTTATAAGACTCCCTAGAAATTCTGATTTCGTTGCATGAGGATAGAAAGAAAAATAGTAGAGCTTCACTTAGCTTTTTTAAAAAAATCACATTTAAATTAGCCATAAAATAAACTTGTAAAGAGGAATAATTTGAGTGTGTTCTCAAAACAGCAAACAAACAAACAAAAATTATACACCTATATAATTTTCTAGTTCTTAAAGGGGATAAGAGACAAAACCAAATTCTTTTTATTATGACATAGGCTTTTTGATATATTTAAAATTAATCAAGCTGCTGGCATTATTCAAAATGACTTCTATTTTCAGGCTTATTACAATTTTTAATTTATATTTCTCCCCATCATCATGCTTAATGCTTCCTTAATTAAATTGTTTTGTGTATCCATCTAAATGATGTTCTTTGGTTCACTATTTCATGCACTATGTGTACCAATTTGATAATGAAGTAAAACAATCCAAGACTTTTTGGATTTAAAAAAAAAATTTTAACCCATTAGCTCTGAATTTAAATATTTAAGTATGAAACTATTTCATTTTAATGGACATTTCTCTCGAATATAAGAGTAATATATTCTGCCATTTACTGTATATTTAGATACTAGTTTTTCATTAGAATATAATTATTATTAAATGAATATTTGAACACTAGTCTGAATTCCCTGTAATATATTAAAAAAGACTCCACCCCCTGCTATTATCGTCTCCCCGTCCCCAAAACAACCATAACCACAAGAATAATAAGTCCTACAGTTTATCTGGAAGCTGTAGAAACCTAACATACTATTTATCTTTATACCTCTGTATGGCAAGAATAGCACACTAATAGAATTTTACTTCACTCTCTTACTAACTTTTAGCAAAACACCACTTTCTCTGAACCTGATTTATCTATACAATTAAAGGAATAATAACGGTGGTCGATATATTACATGGCTATGGTCAAAATCAGATAAAATAGTTTAAAGTTATTTTAAATTGCAAAACAAATATTAAAAAGTATAAAAAATACTGTTTCATTTGATATATATCTTTTTAATTTGAGTATGGTTGACACCCAATATTAAATTTTTTTCAGGTCTACAACTTAGTGATTTGACAAGTTTGTATATTACACTATATTCATCACAAATATACCTATCATTTGTCCCATTGCATTGCCAGTACGGTCGCTTTGACTGTATTTCTCACACTGTATCTTTTCTTCCCTTAATCATTCCCTAACTGAAAGCCTGTATACCCCTCTTTTCTTCACCCATTTTGCCTAACCCCCCAACCGTGTGCCTTCTGGAAACCACCAGTTCTCTAAATATGGGTATTACTCTGTTTTTTGTTTGTTTATTCCGCTTTTGAGTGGAATCATAGTATTTGTCTTTCTCAGTCTCATTTATTTCATTATACTCTAGGTCCATCCATGTTGTTGCAAAAGGCAACAAATCTGATCATTTTTATGGCTGCATAATATTCCATTGTGTGTGTCTCTGTGTACACACACATCTTCATCTATCAATGGACACTTAAATTGCTTCCATACCTTGACTATTGTAAATAATGTTATAATAAAAATAGGATGTATATATCTTTTTCAATTAGTATTTTTATTTTCTTTTTCTTTTTTTAAGATCTTATTTATTTGACAGACAGCATTCACAAGTAGGCAGAGAGAGAGAGGAGGAAGCAGGCTTTCTGCCAAGCAGAAAGCCCCATGTAGGGCTCAATCCTAGGACCCTGGGATCATGACCTGAGCTGAAGGCAGAGGCTTTAACTCACTAAACCACCCAGGTGTCCCAGTATTTTTGTTTTCTTTGGGTAAATATTCTGTAGTGGAATTACTGGATCCAGTAGTATTTTAAGTTTTGATTTTTTGAGGAGCCGCCCTACTGTTTTTCACAGTGGTTGCACCAATTCATATTCCCACCAACAGTGCACAAGGGTTCCTTTTCTTCTAATGCTTCACCAGCACTTATTTCTTTTCATTTCAGTGTTATCTATTCTAACAGGTGTGAGGTGATATCTCATTGTGGTTTTGATTTGCATTTCCCTGATAATAAGTGATGTTGAGCATCTTTTTATGTGTTTGTTGGCCACCTTCATGTCTTCTTTGGAAAAATGTCTACTCAGGTCCTTTGCCTATTTTTTAATCAGATTGGTGTGTTTTGGTGTTGAGTTGTATAATTTTTTTAATATATTGATTATTAACTCATTATCAAAAATATTACTTGCAAATATCTTCTCCATTCAGTAGGGTGTATTTTTGTTTTGTTGATGGTTTCCATTGCTGTGCAAATGTTTTTTTATTTTTGATGTAGTCTCAGTAGTTTATTTTTGCTTTTGTTTCCCATGTCATAGAACACGTATCTAGAAAAACATCTTTGCAGCCAATGTCAGAGAAATTACTGTCAGTGTTCTCTTCTCAGAATTTTATGGTTTCAGGTCTCTCATGAATTTCAAGTTTGTTTTTGTGTATGCTCTAAAAGTGGTCCAGTTTCATTATTTTACATGTTAACAGTGCAGTTTTCCAGCACCATTTACTGAAAAGATCATATTTTCCCATTGCATACACTTGCCTCCTTTGTCATAGATTAATGGACCATGTAATTGTACATTGATTTCTGGGGTCTCTATTCTGTTTCACTGATGTGTCTGTTTTTGTGCCAGTTATATACTGTTTTGACTATTACAGCTTTGTCTATATCTGGGTTGTGATACCTTCAGGTTTGTTCTTTCTCAGGATTGCTTTGGTTATTCAAGGTCTTCTGTGGTTCCATACAAACTTTAGGATTATTTCTTCTAGTTTTGTAAAAAAAAAAAAAATGCACATGATATTTTGATAGGGAATGCATTGAATCTGTTTTGAGCATTGAGTTGCTTTTGGGTAATATAGACATTTTACCAAAATTAAGTCTTGAATCCATGAGTATGGAATATCTTACCATTTTATTGTGTGTCATCTTTAATTTCTTTCATCAGTGTTTCATAGTTTTCATTAATGTTTTTACAAAGACCGATTTACTTAAGAAGTGAACAAAAACACAGTATAAAGTCAATAAACCTGATTACATTTTAAATTTATGTTTAAGTGTCTGCTCTTCCATTGAAAATTAATTTTGTTAGATTATTGTTGCTCTTATTGATGTTTCCTTTTTCTATACCTAGCATAGTGCATAGACCAGAGCAATTTCTCAAAATATATTCATTATGTAAATGAGGAGAAACATTGTCTTCCCAACCAAATTATTATAGGCAAAAATAAGTTCCATATATACATATACATATGTAAACATTTTATAGTTTATAAAACTTTCTCATATTTTTTAGTTATTGTTTCTTAAATTTAGGATTTGTCCTCCTTTATGTATGAGCAATAAACCAATCCATACAGAGTTGTCATTACTCTCCAGTTAGTTGAATCTTTGGATTTTTCCACTTATGATTATATTTTGACAAAATATATTGATAAGGACCTTTGAAGCAGCTGTCCTTAAGTATAGTTGTGATCTTTAGGTAAAAAACTATGAACCTAACAGTCGCACAAAAACATGGTACAGAGACTGATACTTAAACATTGGGGAAAATGAACGATAAAGACAGTAAACCAAACTTTAATTAGTAACTCTTAATGATTTAAATAAAAGGTTTTTGTTTTCCAGTTATAGTTACATGAAAAGGGGAACAATTTACCCTGAAGAGCTAGTCACTTAAACACTTCTGTTATGTAATAATATATTGGATTCAATAGTGATAAATACTGAATCCTACCTTGTTTCTTTTGCATTGAACATAGGGACACAGATAGTTTTGCTTAAGTAGTGATTCAGACATCACTTATAATGTTCTAAATTGGTGACTAACAGACTACATCACAAGTTGTAGATTTCAGATGTGGAATTTGCGAATAGAAGATAATTTACCTGAGCTCTTTCCTCTTTTTCTACATCAGCAGGCTTTGGGAAGGTCTCTGCCTATTATGTCTCACTATGTCTAGCTGTACATGTATCCCCAGAGGATCACCTTCTTCAAATGAAGTCAAAACAGCTAAAAAGCAACCAAAATTCAAAATGTTATAAATCACACAAGACATAGTTACCTGTTGTTTGCTGTTGTCAGGTAAAGGATCCTGGTGTGTCCAAGGGTTTTTTTTTTGGTCTCATGCAACTGAATGTCAACTTATCCATGACATAAACTGAGGGGAAAAAATCTGAGAAATCTGTATTTAGTCTGTTTCCTACTTGTAAGGAAGGGTGTTGAGTTTTTCATCTGTTTTTATTGTTTTATACGCTCTGCTCTCCCCTTCCGTCCTTCAAACGAAATGGGGAGAAGTCTCTCATTTACATACATTCCTTCACTGATTATTTATACATAAATTATCATTCAATTTTATCAAGATCACACATAGTATTTAGCTCTATTTCAGTAACAAAATGATTTAAGAATAAATTTCAAATATTAGCAAGTGAGCAAAAAGTGACTTGGGGGAAATAAAGAAGTATACAAAAATTCAAGAGCTAGACATAACCTACTATTTAATAACATTGTCTTAATAAGAATAAACAGATTAAGGAACTGGAAAATATACCTCAGGGTCTTTTTTCTTTGGAGTTTTTATTAATCTATTTCATGGAATTGACTCAGTGACTGGTAGCATATCTACTTGAGACACCATGGTTTATGTATATTGGGATAATAAAAATACTAGTTTTTGAAGTGTATGGTAGACGATTAATGGATGCCCAAATATGTCCCTGTCTAAGCTTCTGATATTTGTGAATGTATTACCTTACATGATAAAATGAACTTTGTAATAGGATTGAGTATTTTCTTTTGTCCCTGATTAAGCACTTTTATTCTTGAAGCTTTTGTCCTGCTACAGCAGCATTTCCAGGAAAGGAGTTTTATTTATTTTTTCTTTTTTTAATTCAATTAATTAACATATAGTGTATTACTAGTTTCAGAGGTAGAGTTCAGTAATTCATCAGTCTTATATAATACCCAGTGCTCATTACGTCATGTGCCTTTGTTTCCCTTGTTTTTGGAGACATGTCTAGCGAAAAGTTGTTGTGACCAAGGTAATAGAGGTTGCTGCCTGTGTTCTCCTCTAGGATTCTGATGGATTACTGGACTTAGAAAACTACATAATACTCATGAAATAAATTGAGGAAGACCCAAAGAAATGGAAAAACATTCCATGCTCATGGATTGGAAGAACAAATATTGTTAAAATGTCTATGCAACCTAGAATAATCTACACATTCAATGCAATCCATATCAAAATACCATCAAGTTTTTCACAGAGCTGGAACAAATAATCTTAAATTTTTTTTAAAGATTTTATTTATTTATTTGGCAGACAGAGATCAGAGGTAGGAAGAGAAGCAGGCAGAGAAAGAGGAGGAAGCAGGGTCCCTGCTGAGCAGAGAGCCTGATGCCGGGCTTGATCCCAGGACCCTGGGATCATGACCTGAGCCAGAGGCACAGTCTTTAACCCCCTGAGCCACCCAGGATCCCAATCTTAAAATTTGTAGGGAACCAGAAAAGACCCCAAATAGCCAAAGGAATATGAAAAAGAAAACCAGAGTTCCTGGCATTACAATTCTGGTACTGGCATAAACATAGACACATAGATAAATGGGACAGAATAAAGACCTCAGACATGGACCCACGAATGTATGGTCAACTAATATTTCACAAAGCAGGAAAGAATATCTGATGGAAAAAAGACAGTCTCTTTAACAAATGGTGTTGGGAAAAGAAGACAGCCACATGACAAAGAATGAAACTGGACCACTTTCTTACACCCTACATAAAAATAGACTCAAAACAGATGAAAGATCAACTTTTTTTGAATTGGGGAAATTACACTGTATAATCTTGGTGGACCTGATGTAATCACAAGTACCCTTAATAAGAGAAAGGTCATAGTGAGGACAACATAACGTGATGATGGAGAGTTTTGGAGGAGCGTAGTCACAAAGCCAAGGAAGGTCTGCCCCCTCTTGAGTCTGGAGTCAGCAGGGAAAAGCTTCTTTGGTGGGAATCTCATAAGCAACCATCCCTTCCAACACCTTAATCTTAACCCTGTAAGACTAATTTCAGACTTCTGACATCCAGAATTATCAGGGAAGAAATATGCATTACATCACTAAGTATGTGATAATGTGTGGTAGCACCAACAGGAAGAAGTGATTTGATTTGTGACCAATGAGAATGAGAATGAAAGGGTGGTTAGTCTGCTCTTTGCTACATTGTTACAGAGGTCTGAAAAGACAACGAAATATAATAAATCCAGTGTATCTAGTCAGAAGGCAAGTGATTCTATCACAATGTAGGTATTGCTCTAAGACCTAATTATGATACAGTGCAGGGTCATATGTGAAAATCAGTTATATTGGTAACATCTGTCTTCTGAAAATTGACTTCTGTGACAAGCCAATGAGTGAGCCTCAAGATCTACAGTAAAGCAAGGAAATACTCAGGAAATTCTCCTAGATTCAACAAGCAATATGCCTGTTAGAATACATAATACATTTTCAAATCAAATTGAGTCAAGTACTCTGGTTATTTTGCCATAAATACCTCCTGTGCCCTTTAGTGAACTCTGTTATCTTCAAACATCAATGACTGCTCATGTATTGATGTAAAATGCAGTGACTTAATAAGTAAATTATAACTTGGCAGTGTTCTCAACTTTGATTTTTCTTTTCTTTTCTTTTACACTAGGTAGAGCAGCACAGTATGGTGCTTAGTTTCCAAAGGCTATTAAAGATCCTAGATACACACCATAAAAGTAGCTCTGAAAAGATAGAGAATAGATACACAGAGTCAATATTGATACTTTTGAAAGGGTTCAGGGAAACTGGTAGGGCCCAAACTAAGAGTGTAATATGTAAGAAAGGGATGAGAAGGGTTGGATGATATGTAGAAGTTAGAAAGAATAGGATGAGGGATGTATCTGTTTTTGCACATTAGTATCTATTTTGTTTCAAAAGTGTTTTATACAAGTTATATATAATGCTTTCATTGAGTCATTATCATTGCTTTACAATATGGTACTTTAAAAAACAAATTGCTTATTTGGAGACATAATTTAAAATAGGTAAAAATAAAAATCACTCAGAATATTACTGAGATTATTCAGGTAGTTGTGACACACTGGTATAGCTGAAAATATTCTAAAATCAAATCAAATCAAATCACTTATTTCTGCTTATTTGGTATATACGTGTGTATGTGGTGTGTGTGTGTGTGTGTGTGTGTGTGTGTGTGTATGGAGTGGATGTATGCACACTTGTTCCTTTGTGTCTCTAAACTAACTTGACAACTTTTCATATTTTTTTGCAACTTAATCAGTTTTGATGTAAAGCAGAGGTGACCTGATTTTGCTTTCTTAATTATATAATTCATATTTGAGCATAATATTGAAGTAGACAAACTATTCATTCTCACATGTCACCATTATAAATATTACAGCATTTTATAAAATGATTACTTTGTCCAAGTTCCCCTTAGAATTTTATTAATCTTTACAATTTGTAGTGAAGAAGGAAGTTGGCGTAGACCTCATTCCTTGTATCTTTGAAGAGTCATAATTACCCTAATTATCTGCTCCAGTGCGATGTTAAAATGCTTTAACATTCCACTTTACCTCCAGAGGAATGTACTTAGTTTCTTAGAAGTTGCCATCTGTTTTTTATTTGAATACTCACTGTAGGTTAAAAATCCACTTGTGTGTTCAGTGCTATCAACATCATCCATCATGGATTTCCTATTTCAGGGGCAGATACTCTGCAAATGACAGTAGGAGGTATAAAAGCAAGAGTCAACAGCACAGAGAAAGACCCAGATTTGTACCCTCTCCTCTCTGCTCTGAGAACCTAGAGACTATTTTCATTCTTCAACTCTTCTGTTCCCTCTTTAAATGAACTTTTAATAATCTTTATCATCCTAGAATGGTCTTTGCGACCTTCCTTAATTCCCTCCAGTTCTGTGTTAATACACATGTTTTTACATAGGATTGTAAATATTTGCAGCAGCAAATACTGCATTTTGAAAAAGGCAAAGTATGAAAATTGGAATAAAGAGACCGAATGTCACAGTAATCATATTTTGATTAATTTGAACAATGTAAAGGACATGTACATTTGACTTAAAAAATTACATAGTATCAACCAGAAGTGTCAGCTTGTATTATTTATAGTACTGTAAACTTCCAAACCTGATTACAATTGATTGCTATCAGTTGGATGGGTTAGATAAAGGGAAATTACTGGTTTTGGGGGGAAAAAAAAACACCTCATAAATTAGTGGTGGTGAAAATGTTTTTCCCTTCATCACGAGTCTGGTTGAGAATCTCATGAAGGTTACATATCTCTTCCCAACGGGAACACTTACATTCACTCAATATTTTATATTGAATTTAGAAAGTTAATGAGCTCTGTGAAATACAGTGCTATCCTGGTCTACCATTCAACACTGCATCTTAATAGAATGCAAAATTTAGACTAGGCACATAGAAAGTTTAACTTTAAAGTAAATGTATGAAACACAATGGTGTCTTTAAGTAGTAATTTTAAATAAAATGAATGTATTCTTTCTTCCCAAAGGAAAATAAGTTTTACCATATGTGTATGCAATCAACAGAAATGTCTATACAAAATGTATTTTTTGGACTGTACTTCCAGAATATCTAAAATAGCAAGTTTTGATTTGGGTCTCAGGAGGCTAAAATTACTAGACAAAGCAGAAACTAAAAATAGGTAGAACTTCTAAAATTGATACTGAACGTTTTAGAATATAAGTGGAATCAAAGAGTATTTGTCCTTTTGTGACCGGTATATTTCACTTAGGATAATGTTTTCCGGTCATCCATGTTGTAACCTGTGATAGAATTTCCTCCTTTTTAAAGGCTGTATAATTTTCTTGTATGTGCGTATACCACATTTTCTTTATCATTAATTTGTTGATGGATATTTGGGTTGCTTCTGTCACTCAGATATTGGGAAAAATGCTGTGATAAACATTAAGTATGTGGACATCTTTTCAAGATTCTGCTTTGAGTACTTTGAGATATATACCCAGAAAGAAGATTCCTGGATCATACAGCAAGTCATTTTTAATTTTCTGAGGATTCTTCATACTGTTGCCCATACTGGCCACACCTCTTTGCATTCCCACCTAGAGGGCACACAGGTTTTGATTTCCTGCATCCTCATCAATTTATTCTTTTCTGTGTTTTTGAGAGTGGTTATCCTTATGGGTGTGAGATGGTATCTCATTATCGTTTTGATTTGCGTTTCCCCAAAGATTAAGGATGTTGGGTATCTTTACACGTGGTTATTATACATTTTTATACCTTCTTTGGAGAAACCTCTATTCAAGTTCTTTACTATTTATTTATTTATTTATATTATTACGTTTTAATTATTATTATTATTATTATTTTTAAAGATTTTATTTATTTATTTGACAGAGATCACAAGTAGGCAGAGAGGCAGGCAAAGAGAGCAGGGAAGCAGGCTCCCTGCTGAGCAGAGAGCATGATGCGGGGCTTGATCCTAGGACCCTGGGATCATGACCTGAACAGAAGGCAGAGGCTTTAACCCACTGAACTACCCAGGCGCCCATTATTACTTTTTTTTTTTTTTTTCAGCATAACAGTATTCATTATTTTTGCACCACACCCAGTGCTCCATGCAAACCGTGCCCTCTCTAATACCCACCACCTGGTACCCCGACCTCCCACCTCCTGCCCCTTCAAAACCCTCAGATTGTTTTTCAGACTATTATTACTTTTTTGTTTCAAGTTTTTACTTAAATTCCAGATAACGTAACTAGAATTGGTTTCAGCAGTAGAATTTAGGGATTCATCACTACATATAATGCCCAGAGCTCATCACAATAATATACCCATGAATATATTGTTAATATACCCATCACTTATTTAGCTCATCCCTAGCTCACCTCCCTGCAGGTGAGGAGGTACCTCACTCACTACCCTCAGTTTATTCTCTAAAGTTAAAAGTCTCTTATGGTTTGCTCCCTCTTCTTTTTTACCCCCTTCCCCTATGTTCTTCTGCTTCTTAAACTCCACATAAGACTGATCATATGGTATTTTTATTTCTCTGTTTTACATAGCATAATACACTCTAACTCCATCCCTGTCACTGTAAATGGCAATTTTTCATTCTTTTTGATGGCTGGGTAATATTCTATTATATACCTATCTATCTATTTGCCTACCTACCTACTTACCTATGTCTCACATCTTCTTAATAAAAGAAAGGATAAAAACCATATCATCCTCTCAATAGATGCAGAAAAAGCATTTGACAAAATACAATGTCCATTCTTAAAAAGTAGGGATAGAGGGAGTTGTGGGATAGGATCATACCTCTCATGAAAGCCTCGTTATAGGTCTGTAGTTTAGAGTGATATAATCAAGAAGACAGAGATAACAAAAAAATGGGTGGATTCATAATTAGCGTCCCTGCCTAGGAAGTATGTTATCTAAAAACTATGTATAAACTTTAATAGAACGCCAGTACTTGTTGGCTACACTTTTAAATTTTATTCGGAATTTGATCCCTTCTTGCTAGCCTTATTGCAACATCCTCACCAAGATTAAGATCCTCTTAACTAGGCCATTTCTTTCTCACTGTCCCCAGATCATTTACCCCTAGCCATTCATAAAAGTGCATCCAGTGTTCCTGTTAAAATAAAGTGAGATCATATCACTATTCTAATGAACAACATTCACTGGTTTCCCAGTACACTCAAAAGTAAAGGCCAAAGTCCTCAGGAAGGTTTATAGAGCTATATATGAACCTGTCTCCTCTTTACCTTATGGTTTTACTCTTTTTCTTCTCAGCTCCAACATTAATGGCCCCTTGTGGTATGTGGAAATCCATTGGTCATGCTCCTGATTTAAATGTTCAGAGTTGCAGTTCTCTTGCTTTTAATCTACATCCACTAACTCTTTCGTTTCCCCTAAGTATTTATTTTTAAAAAATAACTCCTTAGTTTTTTTTTTTTCCTGCTACTCTATCCAAAACTCAAGAGGACATTCAGCATTTCCTAAGCCTTTTCTCACACACAAAAAGAAGTTTTTTCTTCTTTGTTGCTTTTCCCTATGCAATATATTTTAATTATTTATTATGTTTGCATATACATCCCGTTAGAAAATAAACTCCATGAGAACAAGATTCTCTGTTTGGTTTTGTTCTCCACTGCATCCCCAGCAATTAAAATTTCCTGGCCCCTCGTAGGAGCTCAATAAATAATTATTAAGTGATTTCAAGCTATAAGATCTATTCTTTTAAGGAGCTAATAGAATTGTTTTCTGTAATACTTAGAAGAGCTTAGAAGAGCAAGAATGTTGTTGCCAGTACATGTTTTAAATGGAAAGAAAAAAAATGGACACCTCCTATAGAAGGGGAAACAATATAGTAATTTTAGAGTTGCTTTATTCCAAGACCTAACAATAATCTCAAGACCCCAAATTATTTCCATTTCTCCATGTTGCCATAGCTGTTTTTTTTTTTCTGATGGCTTGTTACATTCACTTCCTGATTAAAACATTATAGTGTCTAGAATAGTGTCGAGGGGCCCCAAATGAACTCTTTATTCCTGTACAGATCAGGAATCTATAGGGGCCCCAAATGAACTCTTTATTCCTGTACAGATCAGGAATTTTTTTTTAAGATTTTATTGATTTATTTGAGAAAGAGAACTTGAGCAAGGGGAAGGGAAAAAAGAGAAGAGAGAAGCAGACTCCTCATCAAGCAAGGAGCCTGATGTGGGACTTGGTCCCAGGACCCCAGGATCATGACCTGAGCTGAAGGTAGATGCTTCACTGACTGAGCCACCCAGGTGCCCCATGATATATTCTGTGTAGAGAAAATGTGTAAATAGGAAGTCTAGTATGGAAGATACTACATATTTAGAGCAGAGAAGCACTAGAGCCAGCTTGGACTAGTAGGTTTACAGTTGAACTAGAGAAAAGTAAGAGGATTTGCAACTTTGTGGATAGTCATCATAGGACAAACTAATGGGATCAACTGTGGAAGAAGAGAGAATTTGAGGATTTAAGATGTGTCCCCTTTTGTTTATATTTGTGTCTTCAAGAAATGGGATAAAGATACCAATTGGATAGAGATACCATTTACATAAAGAAGGTTTGGAAAGAATAACTTGTAAGTGTTACATATATGTGTGCATATATGTGAAATATGATAATCCAGTCATTTTAACCAATAGGATAAAATCTGTCAACTACATAAAACAATTCTAAAAGTTTGTAAAGTCCTATTAGTCAGTTATACGCAGACAGTAATTCAAGTTACTTTGTTCAGACATTAATACCAGCTGTTTTGTTTTTTAAGTACTTGGATAATTATTGACTTACTTTGTGTGTGTGTGTGTGTGTGTGTGTGTGTGAAAAACAGCATTTTATTTATTTTTCACTTCAAGTTTGTATTTAAATTCCAGTTAATATACAGTGTAATACTATTTTCAGGAGTAGAATGTAGTGACTCATCACTTACATATAACAACCAGTGCTCATCACAAGTGCCCTCCTTAATACCCATCACCCATTTAATCCATCCTACAGCCCACCTCCCCTCCAACAACCCTCAGTTTGTTCTCTATAGTAGGAGTCAGTTTTATAGCTTACCTGTCTTTCCCCCCCACTATATCCATCTGTTTTGTTTCTTAAATTCCATATATAAATGAAATCATAAGGCATTTGTCTTTCTCTAATGGACTTATTTCAATTAGCATAATATCCTCTAGCTCCATCCACGTCATTGCAAATAGTAAGATTTCATTCTTTTTATGGGTAATATTCCATAGTGTGTGTGTGTGTATACCACTTCTTTATCCATTCATTGGTTGATGGACATTTGGGATCTATCCATAAATTGGCTATTGTTGATAATGCTGCTATAAACATTAAGATGCATGCATTCCTTCAAATCAGATTTTTGTATCTTTTTGGTAAATACCTAGTAGTATAATTTCTGGATAATAGGTTCTATTTTTTTTTTTAAGACTACATATTTACTTGAGAGAGAGTGTGTATGCAAGGAAGGAGAGTGAGAGGGAGAAGCAGACTCCCTGCTGGCCAGAGAGCCCGATGTTGGGCTTGATCTCAGGACTCTAAGATCATGACCTAAGCTGAAGGCAGACACTTAACCAACTGAGCCACTCAGGTGCCCCAGGTTAATTCTATTTTTAACTTTGTGAGTAACCTCCATAGTATTTTCCAGAGTGGCTACACCAAAGTTTGCAGTCCCACCAACATTGTAAGAGGGTTCCCCTATCTCTACATCCTTGCTAATATCTATTGTTTCCCGAGTTCTTAATTTTAGCCATTCTGACATGTGAGGGGATATCTCATTGTAGTTTTGATTTGTATTTCCCTGATGATGATTAATATTGAACATGTTTTTCATGTGTCTGGTAGCCATCTGTATGTCTTCTATGGAAAAATGTCTATTCATGGCATTTGTCCATTTCTCAACTGGATTATTTCTTTTTTGGATGTTGGGTTTGGTAAGTTCTTTATAGATTTTAGATACTAACCCTTTATCAGATATGTCGTTTGCAAATACTTTCTCCCATTCCAGAGACATTGTTTTGTTGATTGTTTCCTTCACTGTGAAGAAACTCTTTATCTTAAGTCCCAATAATTTTTGCTTTTGTTTACCTTGTTTCCTGCAATTGTCTAGTAAGAAGTTGCTATGTCGATGTCGAAGAGGTTGCTGCCTATGTTCTCCTCTAGGATTTTGATGGTTTTCTGTCGCATGTTTAGGTCTCTCATCCATTTTGAGTTTGTTTTTGTGTATGGTATAAGAAAGTGGTCCAGTTTCATTCTTCTGCGTGTTGTTGTCACTTTTCCCAACACCATTTGTTCACAAGACTGCCTTTTCCCATTAGATATTTTTTCCTGCTTTGTTGAAGATTAGTTGACGGTGTAGCTGTGGGTCCATTTCTGGGTTTGCTATCCTGATCCACTGATCTATGTGTCTGGTTTCATGCCACTACTATACTGTCTGGATAACTACAACTTTGTAATAGAGCTTGAAGTCCAGAATTTGCTGCCTCCCACTTTGTTTTTCTTTTTCTAGATTGCTTTGGTTATTTGGGAGTCTTTTGTGGTCCTACACATATTTTAGGAATGTTTGTTCTAGCTCTGTGAAAAATGCTGCTGGCATTTTGAGAGGGATTGTAGATCTGTAGATTTCTTTGGGTAGAACAAACATTTTAACGATATTTGTTTTTCCGATCATCTTCAATTTCTTTCATAAGAGTTCTGTAGTTTTCAGGATAGAGATCTTTTACCTCTTTGGTTAGGTTTATTCCTAGTTGCATATTATGGTTTTTCGTGCAGTTGTAAATGGGATTGATTCTTTGATTTCTCTTTCTGCTGCTTCATTATTGGTGTATAGAAATGCAACAAGTTTCTATATATTGTCTTGCAACATTACTGAATTTGTGTATCAGTTCTAGTAATTTTTTGGTGGGGTATTTTGGGTTTTCTATGTAGAGTATCCTGTTGACTTGCTTTTATAAATTAGAATGAGACAAAGAAAATAGAAAGGAAATTTAAATTAAAGCTTAGAATTATCTTATGAGATTCTCTCACCTCTAGCTCCCAGGGAGGGAATTAAATTAGAACCCTGGAGCTGCAGAGTGTGTCACATCAGGTGTCCATTGGCTCTCACATCACAAAAACTAGAAAACCAGGAAATCTCATTCTATAAAATCCAGATGCAGTTTTCTGAAATCCATTATATATGTTTGTTCCAACAAATTTTCAAAAATTAAAACTACTGGGGCGCCTGGATGGCTCAGTGGGTTAAGGCCTCTGCCTTCAGCTCAGGTCATGATCTCAGAGTCCTGGGATTGAGTCCCTCATCAGGCTCTCTGCTCAGTGGGGAGCCTGCTTCCCTCTCTCTCTCTGCCTGCCTCTCTGCCTACTTGTGATCTCTGCCTGTCAGGTTGATAAATAAAATCTTTTAAAAAAATTAAAACTACTAATTTCATGTAGCTGAGAATTAAAATATCCCACTAGATTTCCTTATTGGTAGACCTATAAATTAAAAAAAATAAAATTATGCATTTTTCTTTTTATGTATGGGGTGGGAGGGGCATTAATCTAATGCAGACCAGCATCCTAGCTTTCAGCATGTTACTTGGCATATACTTTTAGATGTGTGTGTTAGAAAAGTTAATATTTTTATATAAGCATCATGATATAGTTTTCTCTGGTATCAACATTTATTTTTCTCTTTTATTTCACACCTGGAAAACTAGAGTTACTTTACATCAAATGTTATTCAGTAGTTTTTCAATATTATTGTGTACGTGCGAAATGTTCATCAGGGACTAGTTTTACTAAAGATAACTACCCTATCACTGCCCTTATCTACATTGAAGGGAGAGAACTCTGGTCACACAGTGAAAACAGTTAATTCTAAATTATGTTTAACAGATTATTAAAATAGCAAGCAAACAATAAAAATTTGCCCCAATATCTTATTCCTTCTATTTTTTTTTAATCTAAAGGTCCATGCAATTTTAAATAGCCCAAATGATCAGTCACAATTTTTAAGGGCCCTGAAATTTCCTTATGATACAAATGAAAACCAAGCATCTTCTTTAGTCATTAACTCCTTTCACTTTCAAAATTATTACAGTATCTACAGACACATTCATTTGCTCTCTTCATAGCTATAAACACATTTTAGTACATCATGAGTAATTTTGTTTCATATAAGTCATATGTCAGAGGATTATTAAACAAAAAGCAAGGGCATGCCTATGACTCAATTATATTTAAATCCTCCTCCTCCAGCCTCCCCTCCTTTGGAAAAAGAAAATGCCATTTTTAAGCTTCCTCTTGCTCATTCACTGTATTCGCTTATTAAGAAGCTGATAAGAATAACAAAAAGGAATCCAGTGGTGGTAGTGGTGGGTAGAGTGGTGGCAATCACATTTATAAAATGTATCAAGCCAGAAAATGTAACTAATTGCATGATACATGCTGTGTATGTTCCTGGATTGTATGTAGACTATAAAAAGAAAAAAAAATATGTCACAGTGAGGTTCAGTGAATATATCTGAAATGATGGCACTTCTTTCCCAAATATTAACCAAGATCCTACTATGTGTTTAGATACAAAATAAAGATAAGAAACAGGCAGTATCCACGGATTACATGGCATTTAATCTTATTTAATCCTATTTCATCTTCACTACCACCCTCCAGATCCTTACATTTTTTCCCATTTTACTGTCAAAATCATGATGACCTAGCTGATACCTGGCATATACTTGAGACAGAAAACATGGTCCCAATAACTCAGCCTCTGCCTTGTTCTAAGGCCATAATTACTGTTCTACAATTTTATTGTGTTTGTTGCTTACCTTCTTATTTACTCCTTCTGAATATTTTTCGGTAGGAAATGGTCTAGAATCATTGTCCGTCACACTCTTTAATCATAGCCCAGGAGCTTGCTGTCCAGCACTGCTTCTCAGTGTTACCTGGTTGTGAGCTACTCATCCAAGTATTGGCTCATATGGCCAATGAATGTTATTAAACAACTTGAATTTTATGAGGTGGGAGCACAGCTAGAGTCCAAATACAACCAGAAGACCAGACTATGCAGAGCACAGTGAGCAGGAATTGGTAGAAAAGATGTGAAAGGCATGGGGTAGTGACAGATCCTGAGGGGCACTGCACTTCTTGCAAGGACTTTGAGGAACCTTCCTAATGAGTGAAGACTTGATAGCCAGAGGGCCAGTCCAGCTGCTGGAAGCAAAATAATTGTTATTATTACAAATTTGCAACATAAATTTGCTCACAGATTTATTATATATTTTACCTCTTTATATTTTAACTGGAAAACTTTCAATTATTATTATGACCCATTAAGTGAAAAACATCTACATTCTACTGAGAAAAGAAGCAGGAATTATTTCTTAACAACATCACTATTAAAAATATTTTAATGACTTAGTAAACAATATTGCAGGCAGGATAACATATGCAGACAGCATAAGAATGACATATGCTATTGAGTAAACTTTTAGCATTTCTAAGTATTGTTTCCCTCTCCACATGAATGTCCTTGTGTTTGAAGTCATTATCAAAGTCTGACTTCATTTTTGGGGATGTGAAAAGAAAGCAAACGCTTCCATGAGATACACAATACTTGCATAAAGCATTTCTACATTTCAAACTATATCCTACCAATGCAATGATAAGTGATTAAATGACGTTCATTGGAAGAGGGCTTTTATTGTCCATAAGTTGAAAATATAATCTTTGGATCCATGACATTTCCCCTAATATGGTTTGCAGTGGATCATTGCCTCATATTGGTCTTAAATTAATTGCACAGAACAGGTGAGTCAATCTCTACCAATTATGATATACATAATAATGCTGAAGTATTGAGCTTTACTCTTTTTAGAATAAATAATCTAATACTTCTCCTAGTTCAGATTTTTTGGAACAAATCATTTATTTCCCCAAACCAAGGCCTTTTTAAGTGCTGTTTCTTCACTCTAACAAGAATCTCTTTCCTCTAGTTTTATTCATTTTTGTGGCTCTCCAAGCCTCAGTAGAGAAGAGATACTGACTTACAGAAGTCCTAGCTGAAGAGGTCAGAAGTCCTAGCTGAAGAGGTCAGAAGTCCTAGCTGAAGAGGTCATCTAAAGTAGTTCTCTCCTCTTTGTTCATGCGGTTCTTTCTTTGAGAGGATGTAATTGCATTTGTAATCATTTATTAAGATTTTTTTTTGTGGGGGCACCTGGGTGGCTCAGTAGGTTAAGCCGCTGCCTTGGGCTCAGGTCATGATCTCGAGGTCCTGGGATCAAGTCCCACATCGGGCTCTCTGCTCAGCAGGGAGCCTGCTTCCCCCTCTCTCTCTCTCTGCCTGCTTGTGATCTCTCTCTGTCAAATAAATAAGATAAAATCTTAAAAAAAAAAAAAAAGATTTTTTTGGTGATACTTTAAAACAGCATCCCCATTATGTTCTAAGCTCTATCCATGTGCTTTGTTTAGCACTAACACAGTTCCTAGCATTTAGTGAATATTCAATATGTGAACGAAAGGGTTGATATTACCCAAGTCCCTTTGCCCACACATATGCATAAATCCAAACTGAAGAACCATAATTGGAATATACATGCCTCTATCGGTTTATGTTTCTTCTACGAGAAGAAAAACAACCGAAACAAATTTGTCTCCTCAAGGAGCAACCTATAGAAATATTTTCCAAAACATAAAGGGTGCCTAAAATAACCAATAGAAACTGGAGAGTAAGCATTTAATTTTTTCATGGTGCTTTGTGACAACCTGGCCCTCCATACCTTTTAGTGTTGTGTATTAGTGTGCTCTATAATAGCAAAACCCTGGCTCAAGGAACCAGATGGAAGCATGATGCCTTCATAACCAAAGCCATTTTCAAAACAGTGCAAATTACTTCTTCACTTAATCATGTTATGACAAAATACATTATAATGATGGATAGACCCAAGGACATTGTTAATACTGAGACAAAATCTAAAGGAACTCGATGTTTCAAGTTTGTCTCATAGGTTTTCCTTTGTATAATTGTGAGTTATAAGATAAGAAAGGTAGATTTTATGGAAGATAGATAAATATTTTAAGAAAACGATAGATTATAGTTATGATTAATGAGTATGACTATTTTGATGAAAAAACAGATCACTGGGAAAAATGATTAATAGTAAAATATTTATGTTAATTAAAATACAGCCCTGACATTGATAGACTGTATCTATGAGCTTCATTGCATAAGTAACTGAGGAACCATTTGCGTGTAGCAGAAGATGAGGGTGAAGGACTTACAGGGTATGTGTCCATTTGGGTGCACAATTGGTTGGGTTGGTTTGTGATTTTGCTTAGCCCATTTGTAAGTGATCATGTAAAGGGGCATTATATAAAATATTATAAAATACTTTAATACTTCAGTATGTTCAAGGAACTGTGGTGATTTCAGTTAAAAGCATGCATGAGAAATTGTATTATAAATTATAAGATACTCTGATTTATTTCTGTTTTTTTTTTAAACAGGGAACATGAATTATCTGTGAAACTGAGAGAAAAATTAAAAAAAAAAAAGCTAAAATAGTATTTCTTATTGGAAACTAAATGTTCCTTCCTATTTCCAGAACCCTCCATAGGTTATTCTATTATAGTAATTATCACATTCTGCTCATAATGTGTAATTATAAAGTTTTCCTAATAAAACTATAGGGCCTGATGGGAAGAATGCTATAATTTTTACTGTAGTACAATGCCTAGAACCTAACTGTTAGATGAATAAATGAAGACCAGTTAGAAAAGGGAGTAGTGGATCCCAAATACCCAACTACAAGGATGTCATTACATGAAAATGCAGGCCATTCCTCTACATTGTCGTTAGACTATTTTGTGATTGGTTCTCTCTCTCTCTTTCTCTCTCTTTTTTTCCCTTCTGCCTTCTCCCAGGTCTTTAGCTAAACAGTGGTGGTAGTAGCAAATACGGTGTTCAAAACTAAATCTAAAAAATAAAGTATTTAAAGAAATGGCTGTTGAGCTGCACCATTAAACATAAAGTGTTTTGGGGGCACCTGGGTTGCTCAGTCCATTAAGCACTGGACTCTTGATTCTGGCTCAGGTCATAATCTTAGGGTCCTGAGATGAAGCCAGGACTGCATGGGCTCCATGCTCCACGGTGAATGAATGTGTTTGAGATTCTTTTCCTCTCTCCTGACCCCCGCCGCGCACCTCTGCTCTCTTGCTCTCTCTCCTCAAGTAAATAAATCTTTAAAAAAAAAAAAAAAGTAAATAGGAATGAAGAGTTTACTCAGGATGGAAAGGGTGTGTGAAGAATTTCAGGTGTCCTGAAGGAGAGAATACTATCTGTGGTGGTAAATGAAATAGAGTTTGAGCGTAACGGGAAAACTGAGACAATAAAATGGAAGGACGTGAGATTGGTAACATAAACTTTTAGGTTGTCAGGATACTGGAGTACAGTGTTAAATCAGGCTTTATTAATTTGTGTAAGTGTATGTGGAATTAAAAAAGGTTCTCAAATAGAGAAGTGCAAAATCAATTTCTTTTAATTGTTGGATCTTTATGACTAGTGACTGATTAAATGGCATGAAATAGCTGCTCTATATTATTACCTGCCTCTACTTAATATTTACTCAGAGTCAAAAATATGTCATAAGGAGATTATTTTTTTCCTCATGTTGCCCCTATCTTTCATCAGATTGGAGAAAATCAGCAATTACCAGTGCCAGTATGTAGTTAGTGAAATTATACTATGAAATGTTAACATGGAGAAAAAAATAATTAGAATATCTGTATAGAAAATACATATTAAAAGAGGTTATGGACTGGATACTCAATTAACCAAGATAGAATTCTAAATACCAGTTACAGAGAATATTTATTTCTCATTCATAACAACTACAGTCTACCTTGCCCCCCAAACTCAAATATATCTTAAATAAAATATGTAAAATAATACCTAACATTACACTGTACACCTAAGTTACTAAAACGTCTTGGTCCAAGTTTTAGATTAGTGTTGACTGTATTCTTTCCATTCCTTTGTAATACGGATTCTTCCAAAGAATGCCTCAATTCTTCCAGGACGTTTATGTTTTCTTTCGACTCTGAAATTTGCATATCAAATTCCCTCAGTTTGAAAAGCTCCCTCACTCACCCTCATTTTCATGACTACCCTAAGATTCCGTACATCTCCTTGTCCAATGGAAAAGTTGATATTTGAAGCACAACTCAGCTATATTGTATCCCTTTGCATTGCAGTATATTTTTTTATGTCTTTCTCAACCCCTTCTTCAAATAAAGTCATGTCTTACACATTTCTGTATGCTCAGTAGTATTATGCTTGACAAATATATTTTTCTTTATTACATATGTTTGGGGCTAATTCAATCTAAAAAGTAAAAGCAAAAGAAGAGAGCCATTTTGTAGTGATTAGGACCAAATAGAAGAGATAAGCCAACCTGAATTAGTTCATTAGTTCATATGAAAAAACAAAAATTAAAAGAATGTTCTTTTTTTCTCATGACTGAAAAATTCATGGTACACTATATCCACATGATGAGAGAGACACTGATCTGTACCCACCCCCCTTCCAAGCAGATCTGGGTTTACAGGTGCTTAAAATTTGTGAGAGAGACTTTCCTGCATATATAGTGATCTCAGAAAAAAAAAAAAAAACTGGCCCTACTTCTATACCTCACTCCGGATCAATCATTTTATAAGGCAGAATTATTTTTAATGGCCACTCTAGGTAAATGCTTGTATTTATCATGGAGTAGTGGATCTTCACTTTCATCCCCATTAAGATCACATAGATTTAAGTAGGGAAAGATGTATAGTTCTAGAAATGATGAAATTGAGGTCAGACAGAAAATACTGTATGTCCACTCTATAAGTAGTCTTTTGAGTAAAATCATCTCCATCTAAATTAGGCCTATAGCCATTATATATGGGAAATTTTGGCCCACTGTGTCTCTGTTTTATTTTAATAAAATGGATTAAGAATGGTGCTCAGAAATAATACTTATCTTCCAGTGATGAGAATAAAGAAAACCTAGCATAATGCACCTAAAATGCTCAGCATAATAACTCACAAGTAATAATCATTCAAAATATTGGCTAAGACAGCAACGTAATTCTTAATTTTCAGCATATCATTCTGGTCTTTTGATGCTTGAATTTTTTTTTTTAAAGAGGCATTAGTTTATGGGGGGTTTTAAATAGTGATTCATAGGGTTCTGGGCTGAATGTTCTCTGGGAAAACCTAGGAAGGGGCAGAAGGGAGAGAGAATTTAATCTCATCTGTAATTCTAGCTCAACTTTTATGAGCTTTACACAGTGTGTCTCAAAGAAAGATTTCATTTGGAAACAGAGTTCCACAGCTAATTTTATAACCTAATGCTGCTTTAAGATCTCAGATACCATCTGTAGAGGTGTAAGTAAACTACAAGCGGTACACCTAAAATAAAACAAAAAATACAGCTGGTGTGCCAAGCTTGTTATGAGAGGGCTGACCAAAGAGTATAGGTGACTAATGTCAGCATTTTACTGCTATTGTGGGAAAGCAATTTATGGTCTCCACTCTACTGAGCATATTTCAGCAGTATCACTGTTACAGAGAGAAGACAACACTGGTATATTATAATGCTCTTAACTGTATCAAATATCATATGTTTAAAGGACTGATGATGCATATCTTCTTTTTCACTCCAAAAACATATTATTTCTTTCACAAGTGCAATCAGAACATTGACAGATAATATAGCTATTTATGAACTGTGGACAAAAATGAAAGCATAAAGCACAATCATATTAGGATTCCAGCTATGCTTATCTCATTATCTCAGTCAGAGCTGAAGAGATTTTAAGATGTTTATGTACAGAGAATGTTAACTGTTTTTAAAAGATCATTTTTAAATATTTCAAAATGGGGACTTAATAGTGCATGTGCTTAGAATACAGGTGCAATTCTGGCAAAAGACTCAGTACTTTCCCAAACATTTTCATGAATATCTCTAATCTAATTCTTTTTCTTTACGTTTCTCAATTGCTGATTTTGTTTTAAATCTCCCTTTTCTGATCATCTTCTAGAAAGTAATAGGTAAAATTTGCCAGGAAAAAAAAAATGTGGCTTCCGAAAGTGTCAAATCCTAAAAAGAATAATGTTGAAAATAGAAAATAGTTATTTGGTTATTTTGATTACAGATATCTGAATAGCTTTATTTCTACTGAGTTTATTTGCTACTTCTGGAGTTTGGGTTTGCTTGTTTTGTTTTCATCAAGGCTAGCTCTCAGTCAAGGTCCCCTTTCTTGTAATTAAAATAAGATCCTTTTGAAAGAACTATTTAGTTAAAGGGGAGGGTGAGATCAAACACAGAAATGGCAAAATTCATACTTCCTCCCTGCCCTCCCAGGAAAGGGCAGAATTTATTTTTTTTAAATAGAGGAAATATGGTAGATCTGCTAAAAGAATGTGAAAATAGTTAAGTAAATTATGAAATATATGATCCAAATTATCCCATGCTAAAATTATAAATCATAAATCTTATGAAATTTCTATTACCATGTATGGGTGCTTTGATTGTCCAACCAGTATTAGTCATGACACACCTCTGTATATTTCATGTGCCAAAAAAAGACATCTGTGCAAAGAAAAACAATAATTATAATCAGTGCAAAATTATTTAGATATGTTAAAATATCCATATTTTAAAAGTATCCTTAAAAAAGCCCGGTGGAAATTTGAGGGAGACATGACACAACAAGGTACTCCAAAGGTGGTCTTGGTACAGGCTTAAAGTCCTAATGTCTCAGGCCAATAGAACAGCAATAATGTAGTCCTACATCCTGGGCTGTACTTGATATTATCAATAAAATTAGCAGGTAAGGATTTTAAAGGAGCTATTGTAATTATGCTGAAGAATGTAAAGAAAGATACATAGTTTAGTTATGGTTAAAGGAATAGCAGGAAAATGGAGAAGCTAGAGAAAGAGATTTGGGTCATAGAGAAAACATCCTGCAAGGGAGGACTGATTGGCAATTCTTGTTGCACTAACATGGTGTGATATCTTACGGTGCTAATCAATGAAGCAAAAATGATCGAACATGCAGTTAAATTGACATTTGTTTTTTACCTTGTAAACCCATACATCACCTATTCCACTCCCTGAAAGTTCTGTGAACACATTTTTCCTTAACTAGATGGCAATTCTATGATGCAAAAACTGATGTGGTACGTATTTATGAGTCATAATCTGAAACATGATGTCAGTAAGGTTTTCTCTACCATGTCCTCACTTCCTCTGAGTCTTCACCAGAAGAATGGTTAACATTCTTATTTCTACTCACCTATTCAACGCTGTCTCGGCCTTGTTCTTTAATATTCATAGCCTTTGCTCACTGCCCGACTTCAAAGCTACCTCCACATTTTCAGGTATTTGGTATAGGAGCATTCATTCCACTTTGAAGTTCGGAAATCTGCGGTGGTTTTCTAAGACTGCTAAGCCAAAAATTTAGTGGCTTAAAAGAAAACTAATTATTTTATAGATTTGAGGTCACAAGTCCAAAATAGGTCTCACTGAGCTAAAATCAAGAGCTGTATTCTCTACAGGAAGTTCTACAGGAAATGCCATGTTCTCCTCCTTTTCAGCTTCTAGTAGTTATACACTTTCCCGGCTCACCGGCCCTTCCCATGTTCAAAGCCAGCACCAGATGGTTGAGTCCCTCTTAGACCACATCACCCTGGGTCTTCTGCCTCCCTCTTCCACATCTAAGGACCATTGCGATTACATTGGGTCCACTTGGATAATCCAGTATAATCTCCCTAATTTAACATCAGCTGCTTAGCAACCTTAATTGTATCTGCTACCTTAATTCTCCTCTGCCACATAACAGAACATATTTACAGGCTCCAGCCATTAGGATATGAGCGTTTTGGGGTGGCCATTATTTTTTCTACCATTCAGGTCAATATTGTGGACAAAATAATGCAAAAAATCTCAAATACATGAATTTATAAATACATTCTCACTCTTACCAACTTCCTAGAAAATACTCTGAGTAGTTAGCATATACTAAATCTTATTCTAAAAGCTATCAATCTGTAAATCACATGTCATAAGTGGCGGATCTTAGATGCAAAACCAGGCAATTAGGCTCTTTGTTCTCAATTACAATGTTATACTGTCGTATTATACCCCGTATTCACACACATGCATATATATATATCTATACACATTTTATATAAACTATGTGATATAAATATTCATATAAATATGACTTACTTTCGTTTACTCCAGAAACATATGGAAAGTGTTTGAGGCTGAATTGTACCCCTTCAAAATTCATATGTTGTAGTCCTAACTGGGTATGGCCTGATCCAATCAATTAAAGTCCATAATACTCTTTCAAGGAAGAGGGAATTTTGCCAGCAGACTGCCTTGGTGTGGAGCTGCCACATCAGCTTTTCCGTGGGTCTCCAGTTTGCATCCTCCACAGTCAGATAAGCCAATTCCTTAAAAAACTCTCCAGACAGATAGATGTTATATATGTAAATATTTACCTTTCTTTTTCTCCTTCTGCTTCTCAGAAGAACCCTAAAACAGAAAGTATAACAGATTAAAGGGAAAAAATATGTAAAACATCTCATTAAGAATAAATGCATGATAAAAGTCAGCATCTACTCAATTGTAAAATGCCTTTGTATATTAGGAATGGAAGTTAATTTTATTCCTCAAATGATACAATTTAAAGAATAAGGAGGGAAATTTATAAACTAAGACAAAGAAATAACACTTCTAATTGACAAAGGAATACTATCCAGGATATATAACTTCTGTATACAAAAATTTAAGGTTCAAATTAATATAAAGTGATCAAGAGATACAAAGATGAATTTAATAGAAGAAATAAATATAGCCCCAAAACATTAGAAAGGATGTTCTATCTCATAATAATCAGGGGAGCAGAAAACCACAGTGAGATATTATTTTAAGATCTACCAGATAGATAAAAATGAAGGCATAGATAGATTTGAAGAACATAATACTTAAACCTTTGGGCACTGTTGGTGTTAATTGAAATTGATATAAGAACTTTGGAAGACAATTGACCTTTTTTGTTTGAGATTTGTCCATCCTCTTGAGCCATCAATTCTATTTCAAGGTATATAACTAGCAAAATTCTGTACATGCATGTCTGCAAACATGTATAAATACATACAGATGAGCACTGAACATTTTACTATTTGTTTATGGTAAAACACTGAACAGAATCCTCGTATACACTGACAAATGAATGTACCTTGTGGTATAGGGGAGTCCTCCAGTTGCCTTAATGAGCATGGATGAATATTAAAATAATTGTTGGGGCGCCTGGGTGGCTCAGCGGGTTAAAGCCTCTGCCTTCGGCCCAGGTCATGATCCCAGGACCCTGGGATCGAGCCCCGCATCGGGCTCTCTGCTCAGTGCAGAGCCTGCTTCTCTCTCTCTCTCTCTCTGCCTGCCTCTCTGCCTACTTGTGTGCTCTGTCAAATAAATAAATAAAATCTTTAAAAAAAAAATAAAATAAAATAAAATAATTGTTGAACATAAATTATGAGACACAGAAAATTACATGCAGCAAAATGTAAGACTATAAAGAAAATGAGGAAAAATTAATATATTATCTAAGGATATTACATATTTCATGAAAGCATAACTGAAAAGATAGCAATAAACACAAAATCAGAATTTTATATAACTTTTTCTTTTCTTTTTTAAGATTTTATTTATTTGACAAAGATCACAAGCAGGCAGAGAGGCAGGCAGAGAGAGGAAGGGACGCAGGCTCCCTGCTGAGCAGAGAGCCTGATGTGGGTCTCGATCCCAGGACCCCGGGACCGTGACCTGAGCCGAAGGCAGAGGTTTTAACCCACAGAGCCACCCAGGCATTCCTATTATAACTTTTTCTAACAAAAATTTCTAAGCATGGACACTCTGTCATACAACAAAAATTCTTCATTGTTCCACCTAAAGATTTTAATAACAAATTTATAATTAATATTTCATGTAGTATTAGAATAACCTATAGTTGATTTGAAGTTTTCATAATGTTCTTAGTATATTACTAAAAGCCAAATTAATATTGTATAATACTGACTCAGTTAAAACTGAAATTGGTTAGATTCTGTGGATTTAATGTAAATTGTTCTGTTAATATATTTGGACAAAAACAATCTAAATAATGAGTGTGAATATAGTATTTAGAATCAGAACTATGAAAAGCTTATAAATGGGGCGCCTGGGTGGCTCAGTGGGTTAAGCCGCTGCCTTCGGCTCAGGTCATGATCTCAGGGTCCTGGGATCGAGTCCCACATCGGGCTCTCTGCTCAGCAGGGAGCCTGCTTCCTCCTCTCTCTCTGCCTACTTGTAATCTCTCTCTGTCAAATAAATAAATAAAATCTTAAAAAAAAAAAGAAAAGCTTATAAAGAACAATTTATTCTTTTTCAAATAAACAGTAATTAAAATACAGTTAGCCACTTCAGGTAGAAAGATTAAAATGGCTGTGTGAGTGAAAATCATGAATGGCTATTAGATATTTTTGAGAGTTTTTTTTAAAGATAAAAATATATATATTATTGTAAGAAAAAAGATATATATATTTCTTGGAGTTTACAAAACCATGTATTGAACTTAACACATTTTAAACAATATTGAAGAGAACAGATTCTTATAAAATATCTTATACAAAAAACATGGTTACAAAACAAATAACATAGACTGATTTGAACAGTTTTGTTGAGACATGTATTTTGTACAATAGAGTATAATTATACAGTATAGAAAATTATTAAGGTATTTTGCTTACCTGTAAAGGATTTGTACAAAATCAATGAATTTCAAGTTATTTTTAGCCATGGGTTTCATTCTTTTTTTTTTTTTTAAGATTTTATTAATTTATTTGACCGGCAGCGATTACAAGCAGGCAGAGAGGCAGGCAGAGAGTAAGGAAGGGAAGCAGGCTCCCCGCCAAGCAGAGCGCCCAATTCAGGGCTCCATCCCAGGACCCTGGGATCATGACCTGAGCCCAAGGCAGAGGCTTTAACTGACTGAGCCACCCAGGCGCCCCTCCATGGGTTTCATTCTTAAAGTGAAATCTAATGTAAGAATGAAATACATGTATTATATAAAATTGGAGATTAACTGAGTGCTTTGTGGACGGAGATGAGAGAGCCATTCCAGACCCACTGACCATCTTACATTCCCACTGCATCATCAAATCACCTTGGAGGAAAAATTTCAACATCACTAGACCATAGGGTTCGCCTAGTTGTCTCCTAATCAAAGAATCTACGACTTACATAAAATAGAGTCTCTTTAAATTTTGAAAATTAAGTTATTCATAGTATCCTCATCTCCCCATTCAAATAAGGAAATGGTTATAAAATACAATTTAATAATTCTATGCATCGGGTATTATTAATATGTCCAAATTTTTTCCAAAGAAAATTGAGGCTCAGAAATATAAAGTAAGTGGGGCGCCTGTGTGGCTCAGTGGGTTGGGCTGCTGCCTTCGGCTCGGGTCATGATCTCAGGGTCCTGGGATCGAGCCCCGCATCGGGCTCTCTGCTCCGCAGGGAGCCTGCTTCCCTCTCTCTCTCTCTCTCTCTGCCTGCCTCTCTGCCTACTTGTGATCTCTGTCTGTCAAATAAATAATAAAATCTTAAAAAAAAAAAAGAAATATAAAGTAAGCTTCCCCTATTCCTCCAATGAATGAGTTTGAAGTCAGAGTTAGAAATAAACTATATTTCTAAAACTTAGTCTCTTTTCATCATACTCCATAGGAGGCAATAAATCAAGGACACAACAAAGATTCTCTTGACCCTGAGTCTTTTTTTTTTTTTTTTTAATAAGCAGTTACTGAAGGGTGAGTTTCTAACACTACAATTTTAAATTTTGGGCTTATAACATTGTCCCTTTGATAAAAATCAAATATCTCCAGAAAGACAATACATTGTTACCATGATTCATCTTTCCTTAGGGTGAGTTAGTTAATAAAAGTACTTTTGAAAGTTAGTTTTGGGTGAACCTTACAGGAAAGTGAAATATCTGGATCCAGGAGAGAGAGAAATGTAAGCCCACAGAATATTACTGGAGTAATTTCCAGCTGTGCTTAAAGCCTTTGGCTTTGAGTCATATAGGTATATGTTTCTTTTCTTGATAACATCACTTACTGCACAACTTTAGGAAAGTCACTTAAACATTCCAGACTGTATTATCTATAAAAAGGGGTAAATAATTGTACCTATTCCACTGGCTGTTTTAAAGATGAAAAATAGAAAAAGCACTAAGCACAATTCATATAGCATAAATTCATAGAGATTAAACATTTAAGTCTAGTAACTATTAATACTATGGAGTCATAATGCAAGAAAAGAAAGAATAAAGTTAGAGAAGAAAACAGAAATGCAAACCTAATTAACTCCAAGTCAGGAGACATGATAGGTAGTTCCATCAGCAGATCTCGGAACCATTGGGTAGATAATTTTAAACTTTTAACATCTTATTTTTAGAATGAAGGAGAAATATAGTGAGTGGATAATAATTTCTAAATGTCCTTTCATTTCAAATGTTCAGTGATTTTCATAATAGTACCCTGTACTAGCCTTAACTAAAACAACCTGGAAACAACTTTTCTACACAGTGGATTTCAATGCCTACGAAGTAGGAATTACCTTTCTCTGGAAGGTATTTTAATATTAAAATGGTTGACAGGCTAAGTGATAGGATATAGATCAAGAAGGTCTTATAGAGTGTAGATTATGAAATATCACACAAGTACACTGAAGAAAATCAAGATTGTTATGGCTACATTTACTTTTTAATTCTTATGTTAGCAAACTGCAAAACACATTCATAAGGAGAAAAACTTACTTTAGGAACATTTTGTAGTGGTGGAATCAGATAAGGCAGTAATTTCTCACTCAGTCTGATTGGTGGAAGTAGTTGCAATAAAGCAAAAATAAATGAAGAAGAAAGAAAAAAAAAAAAAACACCACCCTTCCTGGAGGTTTCCACTGCCTTAAAATTACAGCACAATCTCATTAAGCAGTAATAGAAATGGAAATTAGTTGCTCTTGTAGTTCTGATTGTATTCCTGTTAGGTCATTTGCATACTGTTCAGTGATTGGATTACTGGTGAGGCTGAGAGGTCTCCGAACGCGTTCCTATGCATTTCATCTAATTGTACTGCTGTGACTTTGAGGAGAAATCATTTCCTGAACTTAATAATATGATCCTACTGGAAGCATACAAGCCTTCTTTAGATTTTAGATGAGTATGAGAAGTGTAAACTCTTCTGATGTTGGCCCAAAGCAGCAAATTTTAAAAAGCTTCAAATATACTTCCCCATGTTATGTCATAGAATGTTAATAACTTTCTTAATAGTTCCAAATGGAATGAGCCAATGCTTACTTTCACAACAGTGGCTGGTATGGAATGAACTAAGTGAAAATCAGAAATAGTAGAACAATTTCTGGTTAACACATACCACTTTTTTGTTCTCTGCTTTCTCTTCTTTATAATACGAGGATACATAATTCTCTCCCGCTGCAAGTCCCCATGAAAGAGAAAAGAGTGTTTTATTTCTTTGTCACTCCAGGAATTAACCTCTCATAAGGCACTTCATACATAGCAAGCCCTAAACAAATTAATATATATTTCTAAGAATTTCTTTCCTATTTCTTCACATAGATCCACAAAGATGTAAAGTTAAAAAAAAAAATAAAAACATAATAGAAATTAATTTGTACAAAAAATACTCCTGTCCAAGTCTTCTCAGCAGTTTTAAACAATTATCTATGCTATTTACTTCATTGGACATACTTCTTTTACCTCTACTAAGGAAATATGAATGATAGTCTCACAAAAATATCAGGAATAAACTAAATACTTAAAATAAGATCAGACATTGTTGTTGGTAAGTGTTGATAGCTCAGTTCCATTTGTCAGCACTGTCTTCAAGAGCACATCTAAGGAATGAGCTTTTTGAGAGACCCGTACCTAAAAACCATTGAAATTCATAAAGTGAACATGGATATTGATTTTTAAATGAAGCACTAATGTCATTTGTTGGTTCTCCAGAAAGGTCCAGCCTTAGCAGAATGCTTCAATGGTAGGGGGAAAAAAATGTGTGTTTTCAAAATGTTCTAAGCAATTTTCCTTAGTTTAGGTTTATTGATGCCATTTCTTCCTTTTACCAATTCAATCTTATGTTTTTTTTTTTTTAAGGAATTTTGAAACTTGGATCCTTTGGAATCATAATAATGTTAGCAGAGACATATGTAACATTGTATCTATCAATTTAGGGCTGATATTTTATTGAGCTGTCAGAGACCCAGCCTCTTGAGAAGTAGCACTGTACTAATACGTAGGTCTGAATTCTTAGGATGTAGGACAGTGCCAAGTAGGAAATGAAAATTGAACAAAGATGTTCTAATAAATTATTAGATAATGAAAATGAAGACATTATCACAAAATGAGACTAGGTACAGACCCTCATAAATGACATTTAACACCAAGTTAAGAACACGTAGTTAATTGAAAGGAAATTTAAATTTAGTGCATAGTAAAAGAAGATGAGGCCTAAATTCAGTGACCCAGGCTTATGTCTCAGTGCAAACATATATTCTCAGAATAATTTTAAATAGTTTAATCTCTGATTCTCCACATCTTCATTAGTTAAAAACAAACACACACACACATTGCCTATGACTTACATGGTTCATATAAAAATCAGATGTGTCCTATAAAATTCTGGATAATCGTACAATTAGTATGTTATTCTATAATATTCTTCACATTGTTTTTATATTATTTAAAAAGGTCTTATTAAAAAAATAAAGAACTTAAAATGCTCAGAATTAAAAATTCAAGTTCACTTTTATCCATAGCACTGTTTTCCTGCTGAGAAGAAGCTACAGTTTAACAGTTTGATTTTTAAAACTGTATCCACTGACTGACAAAACATACATATATAAACAAACATGAAAATGGAATAGTAATTTTACTACAGGAAAAGCTACACTTCTGTAATGAGAAGCTCCCAAAATACACTGCAGGTCAATGTACATGGTCACCTCTGGTACATTAGCTCTTTCGTGACCAGTTTCCCTCCGTCATGTTGCTCTGTCATTCCCTCCACGTTGTCGGTATGTTTATGGGTAAAGCTGGCGTAGCTCTACATAGGATTTGCAAAACATTAATAAATGTGAAATATTTTACGTATATTAACTTATTTAATATTAATATCAACATATGAGAGCTTCCTCTCATTAATATTTATATTAACTCATCTTTCAGAAAAGAAAACTGGGATTTAAACAGGTTAAGTGCTTGTTCAAGTTTACATAGCTAGTAATTGGCAGAAATTAGTATGTATTAAATCATTCTTCCTGAAAGTACACTTATCTTGGGTATATTTTTTTCTGTTAGTATGAACAACAAATGTTTCTTTTCTTTTCTTTTCTTTTCTTTTCTTTTCTTTTCTTTTCTTTCTTTCTTTCTGTCTGTCTGTCTGTCTTTCTTTCTTTTCTTTCTTTTTAAGCAACAACTATTTCTTTTGCTTTGTCTTTTTTTTTTAAGACTTTATTTATCTGACAGAGCTAGTGAGGGCACAAGCAGTAGGAGAGCAGCAGAGGCAGAGGGAGAAGCAGGCTCTCCGCTGAGCAGGGAGCCTGATGCAGGGCTGGATCCCAGCACCCTGGGATCAGGACTTGAGCTGAAGGCAGATGCTTACCTCACGGAGCCACCCAGGCATCTGCAACAACTATTTCTATTGGATACACTCCTAAAAGTAGAAGAGCTGGAAGAAAATAAGTACAGCTTTTAATTCTGACAGAATCTGACATCATTTTCCAAATAGCATCCTCCAAATTATACTCTAATGGGGTATGAGAATAGAAGTCTTCTGACATCCTCACTCACACTGGGTATTATAAATCTTAAAACATATGAGAACAATAAACAACATTACATCCAGTTGTCTTATCTTGAACTATCCTATTTACTTCTGCAGATCAATGTTTTATATATATATATATATATATTAGTGTACTTTCATTTTTTGGCCTATGACCCCTCCTACCTCAATTATCTATCAAGTTACATTTCTTAAGAACACGAGGATTAAAAATTTTAGGTAAAATTTCTGTCTGCCTTGGGGCTAACTTTTTTTTTTTTTTAACATAGAAGATATTAAAAAAATAAACTCAGGACTCCTGGGTAGCTCAGTCATGTAAGTGTCTGCCTTTGGCTCAGGTCATGATCCCAAAGTCCTGGGATCCAGTCCTGCATCAGGCTCCCTGCTCAGGGGGGAGCCTGCTTCTCCCTCTGCCTGCCTCTCCCTCTGCTTGTGAGCTCGCTCTCTCTCTCTCTGACACACACACACACACACACACACACACACACACAAATGAATAAATAAAATAAAAAATGAACTCAAAACTATAAATTTCTAAGAATCTATTTATATTCACAGAAAGTAAGTAAAGATAATGAGTATACCTTTTTTTTTTTTACTTTTAATTTTTTATTTTTTATAAACATATATTTTTATCCCCAGAATAAATGAAACAAGATGGGATTGGGAGGGAGACAAACCATAAGTGACTCTTAATCTCACAATGAGTATACCTTTTAAAGAAATGAAAATACTTAGTGAATTTATGCAGCTATTCCTCCTTTATCCCCTCAGTTTTGTAATATAGTGGTAATGTTTTTTTTCCAAATTATTACCCATTTATTTCATATTCCTCTATGTCATCATACAGAAATTCAGAATTGTTTAATACATTGAAGCTTGAGTCTTTTTATGTTCATTGACTTAAGAACTTTGATCCTTTCTCAGGTAAACTTTTTCTACTTCATACATTTTATACCTTTCATAATTATTTAATATTTTGTCTTGTTCTTCATCTGAGTTTATATTGTTTTGTGTACTCTTCTAGTTCAGTTGCACTTTATTATAATTAAACCCTTTAATCAATCTCTAATAGGACTTCTTTCTCTTTTTCTCTGTACTTTCTGGACTTTTTATTCTTTTTTTTTTCCTTGTTTCATTACCAGACTTTTATTTCATTAATTTATTTAGACATGATTTTTTTTATTTTCTAAGATTGAATATAGTTGATACATACTGTTATATTAGCTTCACATATACAAGTTAGTAATTTGACAAGTTTTTTAATGCTGTGTTCACAAGTGTAGCTACAATTTTTATCCCATTACATTGTTAATACAATATCACTGACTGTATTCCTTATATCCTGCTTTGTAGTCCCATGACTTATGCATGGGAATAAAGTGGAGGTCTATATCTCCCTCTACATTTTATGCATTTTATCCAAACCCCTGCCCCATCCCTTCTGGCAAACATCAATCCTGTTTTATAGTTCTGATTCTTCCTTCCTTCCTTCCTTCCTTCCTTCCTTCCTTCCTTCCTTCCTTCCTTCCTTTCTTTCTTTCCTTCCTTCCTTTCTTTCTTCCTTTCTTCTTTTCTTCCTTCTTTCTTCTTTGGATTCCACTTATAAGTAGAATCATAAGGCATTTGTCTTTCCCTTTCTGACTTTTTTTTCTTAACACTGTCTAGGTCCATCCATGTTGTATCAGATGACACAATCTCATCCTTTTATATGGTTGTATAATATTCCTCTGTGTGTCTGTGTATACATTTTCTTTATCCATTCATCTCTCAGTGGACACTTTAGGTTGCTTCCATATCTTAGCCTGTAAACAATACTACAATGAACATAGGGGTGAATATATCTTTTTAAATTAGTGTTTTTGTTTTCACTTAGTAAATACTCAATAGTGGGATTATGGGAACATATATTTTTAGTTGTAGTTTTTTGAGGAACCTCCAAACTGTTTCCTACTGTATCTCTTTATATTCCTGTCAACAGTGCACAAGGGTTTCTTTTTCTCTACAGGATCTTTACCAATACTTGTTGTTTCTTGTGTTTTTTATTTTAGTCATTCCAACGGGTGTGGGGTGATATCCATTGTAGTTTTTATTTGATTTTCCTTGATGCTTAGTGATGTTGAGCATCTTTTCATGTGTCTGTTTGCCATCTGTATGTATCTTGGAAAAATGTCTGTTCAGGGTCCTCTGCCCATTTTTAAATCAGATTGTTTGGGATTTTTGGTGATGAGTTTTGTATATATAAAGTTCTTTATGTATTTTGGAGATTAACCTTTTATTGGCTATATCACTTGTAGATATCTTCTCCCATTCAGTAGATTGTATTTTTGTTCTGTTGTTTACTTTGTCATGAAAACATTTTATTTTGATATAGTCACAGTAATTTTTTTTTTAACTTTTATTTCCCTTGACTTAGGAGACATTCTAGAAAAACTTTGCTATGGCCAATGTCAGGGAATTGCCTGTGCTCTCTTTTAGGACTTTTATGGTTTCAGGTCTCATATTTAGGTCTTTAATCCATTTTAAGTTTATTCTTGTGTATGGTATTAGAAAGTACTCCAATTTCATTCTTTTACATGTAGCTGTCCTGTTTTCCCAGCACTGTTTATTGAAAAGATACTCTTTTCCTCCTCTATAAAAGATTGACCATATGCCAGGTTCTTTTAATTCATTTTTATATCCATATATCAAATACTCTTTTTTCCCCAAAAATATCTTTTGTACATGATAACCTTTAGGTTTATTTTGTCTAGCTTGTAACAAAATAAAAACTTTCCTTTTTTACATGAAAACTATACACTTCACAGGTTTCACACTGATATACTTAAAATTATTTTTATGTAAACTTAGAATTTAAGTATATGTAATTTTACTGTAAAAAGTTAATAGGAAAGTATGAAGATTTTTGTTGTGGTATCTTTTTGTTTATCTCCACTATATGGATGACCACCTTTTTAAAAATTGAGCTAAAACATCCATTTGTTTTAAAGCTTCAAAAATTCAAAATTATAAAAACCTTTCTGTTATTGAGTCTTTAGAGGTCAAGACTAAAGGTCTATAGGATGGAGAGGAAGTGGAGTGAGACCAGGCCATTTGACCATGAAGTAGCCCTTCCTGTCCCCCCATCTAAAGATGGGACCACCATGAGGTCTCCCAGTGGGGATGAATGGGCCAAAGCCAGGACACGGCAGGAACAGGAGGAAAAGGGAACTTGGAGGTGTTAGGTTCTCCTCACTTTCATTTCAGGGCTTAGTAGTCAACCAGGATGGTATCCCTGGGTTTGAGGGAGGGAATCCAAGGAGACCCACGTCCTGTTGAGGAGTGTGGCCCTCCTCAGCTGCACACCATTTCAACTGGGGGTTCTGAAAGCTGCTCACAAAGCTGTAAAAGCAAACTGCCCACCCCTACTAAGCAGCAGTGATGAAAAGGGCATTAAAGCTGTACCGCACCTGGGCCATGACCCCTCACTCTGATGCCAACGTTCAGCATTTAATCAATTCTCCTTATATGCTTTTTAAAACTTTATTGAGATACACTTCAGGCAATATAAATGTCACCATTTAAAGTTCAGTTGTTTTTAATATATTCACGACCATGACCACAATTTTAGGACATTTTCACCCCAGAAAAAAACCCATAAGCATTCATTCTCTCTCCATCCTTTGCCCATCCAACTCCCAGCCCCAGATAAAACCAGTGTATTTTTTGTTGGCTATAGACTTGCCAATTCTGGAATTTCATATCCTTTTTATGTACTTTTATTTTTTAGTTATATTAATATGTATATGGTGACCAGTGACCATAAATTCAAAGATTCTATAAACTTGTGTCATTAAATGGTGGGGTTTAAACATATATTTGAGCCTTTATAAAATATCGATATTTTTTATTTACAAAAAAGATTTTGTGACCTGCTGTTAAGTATAGTAAAAGACTAAATACTAAATAAGGTTACAGATAAAATATCAGGTATTTATGGATTTCCCAGGGCTATATTCATGGAGAATGTGTAATATTGTACTCTCTTTCATTAACTCCTAAGTGTTCCTGGAATATGTCTTTTTATTAGTCTGTGTGTGCTAGCATATGCAAAAGAGCTTTAAGGTAGGCAAAGGAAAATATAATTACAAATATAAATCTTCCTCCAAAGAACTCAACACACCCTACACACAGACATGCTTTGGTTTCTCTAAAAGTCGTATCAATTAAAACCGTTACTCTTAAGCATATTCACTGTTATTCCAGCAATAAAGGCTGAGCCTATTTACTTCACAATGTTTAAATGAGTTTTGCTTCTGAAGCAGCCAGGAGAGACATGTCAAGTGAGAAAAATAGAAATTCTGCTCTTAGTTGTGATTTGTAGATCTGGAGAAAAGTTCCCTTCTCCAACATCTTCCGCAGTGTCCCTTCTTTAATTGTGGTTCTTTAGATGGTCCCTAAGATGATATACAAGGTATTTATTCACTCTTTCAGTATTATCAGAAGGTCAACAATGGCATGTTGGCTGATTTTTTTTTTTTTTATTGTGTAACTCTGTCCTGTGCACTGCGAAACAGCTAGCATCACTGGCTTTAAGTCAATAAATGCCCTTTGATCTCTTCCCTTCATGGTAATAGCCAAAAACATGGTTTTACTTATTTCGACATTTTTCATTACACTTGCCCCTGCCACCTTAGTTGAGAATCAGTGCTAGAGTGAAACTTCAGTAACATTCTTACTAGTTACTGTTTCGGTTCAAATTCCCTTATTACATGCACTAAACAGATAATTAGTAGGGCTGGACCTCTATTATTTTTTTTTAATATGAAGTACAGTTGACATGCAGTGTTACATTAGTTTCAGGTAGAGGACATAGTGATTTGACAAGTCCCTGCATCATGCTATGTATGCTCACCACAAGTGTAGCTACCATCTGTCGTCATACAACACAATTAAATACTGTTGATGATATTCCTTTTGCTGTAAATTTTATCCCATGGTTTATTTATTCCATAACCAAAAGCCTGTATCTCCCACTCCCCTTTACCCAATTTGTCCATCTCCCCTCCCCCCTAGCAACCATTAGTTTGTTCTCTGAATTAATGGGTCTATTTCTGCTTTTTGTTTATTTGTACATTTGTCATCTAGATTCCACATATAAGTGAAATAATACAGTATTTTTTAAAAGATTTTATTTATTTATTTGACAGACAGAGATCACAAGTAGTCAGAGAGGCAGGCAGAGAGAGAGGAGGAAGCAGGCTCCCCACTGAGCAGAGAGCCCGATGCTGGGCTCGATCCCAGGATCCTGGGATCATGACCTGAGCCAAACACAGAGGCTTTAAACTGCTGAGCCACCCAGGCACCCCCAGTATTTGTCTTTGTCTGACTTATTTTATTTAGCATAATACCTTCTAGGTCTATCTGTGTAGTTGCAAGTGGCAAGATTTCATCTATTTTACGACTAATATTCCATTATGTTTACATATCATATCTTATTTATCCATTCATTTGTCAGTGGACACTTGGGTTGCTTGCATATCTTGGCTATTTTGAATAATGTTGCAATAAACATAAGGATGTATACAACTTCTTGAATTAGTGCTTTTGTTTTCTTTGGGTGAATACCCAGTAGTGGAGTTACAGAATCGAATGGTATTTCTATTTTTAAATTTTTGAGGAAACTCCATTCTGTTTTCCAAATTGGTTGAAACATTTTACACTCCCAATAGTGCATGTGAGTTCCTTTTGTTCTCTACATCCTTGCCAACATTTGTTATTTCTTGTCTTTCTCATTTTAGTCATTCTGACAGGTGTAAGGTGATATCCCATTGCGATTTTGATTTACATTTTCCTGATGATTAGTGATGTAAAACATCCTTCATGTGCTTATTAGCTACCCGTATATCTATGGAAAATTGTCTATTTGGGTCTTTTGCCCATTTTTAATTTATTTTTTTTTTTTTTGGTGTTGAGTTATATAAGTACTTTCTATATTTTGGATATTAACCCCTTCTGAGATGTATCTTTGGGAATATCTTCTCCCATTCAGTAAGTTACTTTTTCATTTTATTGATGGTTTCCTTCACTGTGCAAAAGTCTGGACTTTTATTCTTCTTTTATTAAGACTTTATTTATTCATTTTAGAGAGAGTGAGAGAGAGCATAAGAGGGAAGAAGGTCAGAAGGAGAAGCAGACTCCCTGTGGAGCCAGGAGCCCTACGCGGGACTGGATCCTGGGACTCGGGAATCATGACCTGAGCCGAAAGCAGTCGCTTAACCAACTGAGCCACCCAGGCACCCTGGACTTTTTTCCCTAACACTCAAGTTTTATTTCTCATTGTGTGCCCTTGGCTTATGCCGCTTTTCACTAAAATTTTTTGAGAATTTTTCTAGCCCATATCCTGTCTACTTCATAACACTGGCTGAAGTGTAACACTAGCAATACCTAATAATCATTGTCTCAGTGGCCATCTATTTGCAGTTTCTATACAATTGCTTCCTTCTATTGTTTGTTGATATCTTCTTACTCTTTCCCACCCCCCCACCTGCCCCCTGCCATGGCTAGAAACTATACTCTGTCAAAAGGCAGCTGTTTTCATTTTAGCTAAAAACAGACCCCCTACCCATTAAATGCAAAAGTGATTAATGGAAAACTCTATCTCCTAGAAGCTTCTGTGTTCTTACCATTCTAGTTCTCAGATAAATTGAATGAATGAATGGTATATTAAAACTGAGATCTGTACAAACTAAGGGGTGTTGATTGCCATTGTCAAAAGCTTTGTTAATAATTCTTATAGTCATGGGTGAACTCCAAAAGGAATTTATAGCCTATTTCTGTATGAGCTGGTCAACAGATGGCCTATGTGTCTGTCTTGACTCTGTTCTTTTATAGATTGATGTGACTAATTACTGTAAAGGTTTAATGTAGCATATCCAGGTTGGTATATACCAGATATACCCAATAGGTACAAGTGGCTTTTCCCATAAATAAACCTCAGAGATCTCTGCATGAGCTTAAATAAAGAGACCTGCTTTACTGGAGACAATACCAACTGGTTTGAACCTTGGTGGAAAGGAGCTTATCAAGTACTATTAAATACTGACAAAACAGTTAAGAAGCAAGGCATAGATCCCTGGATGTGTATTTCCACAGTCGGTCAATACATCATGTATTTACTCTTTGGGGATCTAAAACTGAAGTTTTCTCAGGATTCTTAGAAGCAGACATCATCATAAAGGAAAGAAAATCAGATCAAGAAATAGGCTTCCTGAACTGATAGTACCCACCTAAGATTCCTAGACAAAGATCCACAAATGCTACTAACCACTAAAGGTCCCATGATTTTGTCTTTGAACTCCTATTTACTGAGGCCCAATTTACATACAGTAAAATTCACGGTTCTAATATATAGTTCTAAGCATTTTGACAAACATAGTTTTCTAACTGCTGCCATAGTCAAAATATAGAAGATTCCCATTACCCCCCCCCCCAATTATACCTCTTTATAGTCAAACCCTCTCCTCCTATACGGCCACTAGCATATCGGCTCTCTGTTCTTATAGATTTTCCTTTTACAGAATGTCACACAAATAGAACCATGTAGTATCTAATCTTTTGAGTCTGACTTCTTTAATTTTGTATAATAGATATGAGATTATCAGCATCTTTAATTGTTGGACAGTATTTTATAGCACGAGTTTAACATCATTTATTCATTTTCTTTACCAGTTGAAGGATGTTTTGTTTGCAGGTAGGCACAACTCTGAGTAATGCTGCTATGAATATTTGCCTACATGTTTTTAGAAACAGAAGTTTAAAAACAGTTCCCTTGGGCAAACTCTTAAGAGTGAGATTAATATACTATATGGTAAGTGTAGGCTTAACATTATAACAAACTGTCAAAACAGTTTCCTGAAGTTGTTGCCAATGTTATTTCGCATTCTCACTTCAGTGTTTGAGGGCACAGGCATTGCTGTGTGTACCTCCTAACACTTGACACAGCCGGGTTTGTTGTGTTTGCTTTTCTAATAGGTGTGTATTACAATCATGCTATGTTTTTTTTTTTTTTTTCTTCTTTGAACTTCATGGACCTGAATATATAGTTTGATGTCTCTCATAATTTTTGGAATATTCTTGGCAGTTATATCCTCAAATACTTTTTTTGCACAGTTTTCCATTTCTTCTGTTTCTAAACTTCTAATTGTTCATATTTCATAGTGTTTAATATTGTGTACAACTCCTGGATGCTTTTCAGTTTGGTGAATGTCTATCAATTCCAAGTTCACTGGTTCTTTTCTTGGCTCTGTCAACTCTACTGTCGAACTTGTAAACAACATTCATTTCAGGTGCAGTGTTTTTTATTTTTTGCATTTCTATTTGATTCTTCTTGTAATCTTCATCTTTCTGCTGATTAGGCAAACTGTCCACTTGCTCTATTAGACCCTTTAACATAGAAATCATAATCATTTAAAGTTTTTTGCCTGGAAAAATAAATAAATAAATAAAAAGAAGATCAAAGTATCTGCCTGTGAGTTCCAACACCTGAATCAACTGAGTCTGGTTCTATTAATTACATTTAATTTGGAAAGCAGTTGAGGGGTACTTGGGTGGCTCAGTGGGTTACACACCAACTCTGGATTTTCAGCTCAGGTCAGGATCTCAGGGTCATGGGATCGAACCCCACATCGGGCTCTTTGCTAGGGATGAGTCTGCTAGAGATTCTCTCTCTCTTTGCCCCTCCCCCTCAAATAAATAAATTAATCTTAAAAAAAAGGGCAAAAAAAACCCAATTGATTTTTTGGTGCCTCTTAATTTTTCACTGAAAGCTGGACAACATGTTTAGGATAGTAGTGACTAAGGTAAACATTGTGTAAATAGGTATGCCTCTTACTCTGTTAAGTCATTAATGTACTGGGGGGTAGTTGAGCTGTTCGAGTAGTTGTCATCATGGTTACCTTCTTCACACTGCCAGCTTTAAATTCCTCTAGAATTACCTCTCCTTCAGAGGGAGCAAGTTTGCTGACGGATTTTTCTCAGTGTTTGAGCTCATTCTTCAGCTTTAAGCCTCACCTGTATCCCTTTCCCCAGAGACTCTCTCTTCATTTTTTGCCCCTTCTTCAGTTGGGAACAGTTTTTATACATGGGACTTAGTTCTTGCTAGCCTCTTTCTGTAGGGAAGAGGGGACGAGTTCCCTTTTGTTCATTTTCTCATGGGCTCTGCTGTGTCAGAAATGTCACTGTGTCTCAGGAATTGCATTTTCTCAGTGGTACATCCTCTTGTCCATTGCTAAGAGATCTCTAATAATACTGAAGCAGGATCTGAACCCAGGACGACTTTTTTAATATCCCTTCTCTTGGGCTGAAGGCTTTTCTTGCGTCCTTCTTTTAGCTTCCGTTGGTCTTCACCTGTGTCTTGGAGGGTCATAAGGGTGGTTACCATTCCTCTGGTGCTTAAATGCTTTCATTCCTTAGAGAAGTATCTGAGTGAGACTGTATTCCTCATTTCTATTGGCAGCTGCTTTCCTCTGCTTTTTCTGATCTCCTGTTCTGTCCCAGACTTTCTTACAAGCTCTTGTTGAAGACATGTTTGCACTTGCCTTGTATCAGGGTTCTCAGGATTTTATATTTCCACTCAGCCTTTAGTAATTCATTAAATATGTTATCTAAATTTGTCTTCATGTCATGTGTTTCTTCCCTCCATGTTCTTTCTCTGACGAGCCAGTACTTATATCCTGTGTCTCTTTGGAGGCACACATCTTTCCTTCGGTAGCAGTTTAGTTGTTTGCCCTGTGGCTTCAACTCTTTGATGTGGCTTCAACTCTTTGATGGGTTCAATAAAATGCATGCTTTTTGTGATTATCCATCTTGTTATTAAAGTGAGTTTGGCTGTCTATATCCTAAGTGGGAGCCAGATTTTTTTTTCTTTTCACAGCTATTTTTTTTCCTCTTAATTTTCAAATTCTAGGTTGTTAATTATCAGGGATTAAATCTACAAGGTTTTTCTCTTCAACTCTTTTTTTTTGGCTTCCAAAGGCTAACCCTTAGTATTTTCACAGTTCTTCAAAGAAAAGATAAAGAGAGGGACAGAAAAGATGAGAAACTTGGAGACCTGACTGTTGTTCCACTTTCCAGGTTATTCTAGAGCTGTTCTCTAGTCTCATATTGAAATGTGTGAATACGTTTTTGAACTAACATAACAGTTTTTGTTGTTGGTTTCTTTTTTTCCGAAGTTTGAGGTCCATATTGTCCATGTTAATTTTTCAAACTACTTGGTATGTAAATTATTTTATTTAGGCTTAAAAGTCTTTATTGACCACCTACATTTTGGGTTAATAAATATAAAGAATATGTTAGATAATGTGCCAAATGTTGGCATTTTAAAGACAATATTTAAAAGCATTCCAGGAATTTAAAGTCTGGTGTTTCTGGGCTTTTTATGATCTCCTATATCATATTTATCTCAGCTTGGAGGCATATAGTTTTAGTAAAGTTTCAAACCTCTAAGCTCAGGGTGTGCATTTCAAAAACCAGCTTTATAACACAATACCCTGGATAAATTACATTTCTTTCTTTTTTTAATTAACATATAATGTATTATTAGCCCCAGGGGTACAGGTCTGTGAATCGTCAGGTTTATACACTTCATAACACTCACCATGGCACATACCCTCCCCAATGTCCATAACCCCACCACCCTCTCCCTAGACCCCTCCCCCTGGCAACCCTCAGTTTGTTTTGTTAGATTAAGAGTCTCTTATGGTTTGTCCCCCTCCTGATCCCATCTTGCTTCATTTATTTTTTCCTACCCCCCCAAACCCGCCACATTGCTTCTTGACTTCCTCATATCAGGGAAATCATATGATAGTTGTCTTTCTCCGATTGACTTATTTCGCTAAGCATAATACCCTCTAGTTCCATCCACGTCATCGCAAATGGTAAGATTTCATTTCTTTTGATGGCTGCATAGTATTCCATTGTATATACATATACCACATCTTCTTTATCCATTCGTCTGTTGATGGACATCTAGGTTCTTTCCATAGTTTGGCTATTGTGGACATTGCTGCTATAAGCATTCGGGTGTACATGCCCCTTTGGATCACTACAATACATTACATTTCTAAACACAATTCTCAGTACAAATTCTGGATAACTGTTGTACTTGGTATATAAGACCGTTAGTAGTATTAAATGAGATAATGCAAATTAAATTCTTTGCCAATGATGGAAACACAGAAGTGTTAAATAAACATTAAATTCTGAAATAAGATACTGCCATTGATACTACCATCTCTTAAAATTCCATAAAAATTGAGCTGTAGCACTTTTATGCACTCATGGTATTCTCACCTTCAGGGAGATGCAATGTAACATATAATAATTAGCATAATAGGAAACATCAAGTAGCTTCATATTAATTTTTCTTAACTGTAGTGAATACATATTTTAAGGATATAGCTGTTAGGCAGTATTACCAAGACAGCATTAATTAGTAAGAAGAGAGAAGATATAGAAAAATATTATGGTAAAGTTCTTGAGAAATTGTGATGACGCTGGTTTAAATACCTCTAAAGAAATGAGGGATAGAGAGAATAGCAAGAGGAAAGATTTCTGTTTAATATAGCAAGTTTTGGGGCATCTGGGTAGCTCCATTGTTAAGTGTCTACCTTTAGCTTAGGTAATGATCTCAGAGTCCCAGGATTGAGCCCCAAGTCTGGCTCCCTGCTCAGTGGGGAGTCGGCTTCTCCCTCTGGTCTTAACCTGCACTCTCATGCTCTCCCACACTCTTTCTCAAATAAATAAAATCTTAAAAAAATGTTTACATGACAAATTTGCCTAGAGCCCATTCTAGAAGCAAAGGCAACCACCAAATATATATTTTGCTTTAATTAAAATTCAGTACACAAATTAGCCTATGTAGTATATTTGTGTTTCTATGTATGGGCATTATTGTTTATAATCATGGCTTTATCTTCCAAATCTCTCTCAAGCAGTTTTTGATACTAGTAAAGACTTTAGTCTAATGGTTATATATATGTTTTGCATGTACTGTTCAACCATAAACTCTTTTTAGAATATAGTGTGTATTTATAAATTTAAGAAATTTTTTTAAGTAAACTCTTTCATGTAATTTTCAAATAATGTAAAATATAATTATATTCTAGATTTGACTTGATTGTTACACAGCAATCTTCTGTGCATCCTATGATTCCCCCAACTCCAAAATAATTATCTTATATTTTCTATTCATATATATCTTTGTATAATTTGGGTTGTATCAATCTTCTTAAATTTCTATTGGATTTATATATTCTTCATGAATTTATTTTATTTATATCAAAATTTTACCCCTATTGATTGAAATTTTGAAATTTATATTTTTGAAATTTCATTACCCATAGATTGAAATTTTGAAAAATTGAAATTTGAAATTTTGAAATTGCAAATTTTACCACATATATGATCACATATATGTAATCATTTCATATATTAAAATTTTACCCATATTAGTCATTTCATAGATAATGTGATATATGATCATTTCACATATATTTTCATATATGTGAAAATAATAAAATAACATATTTCTTATTTTCACTAAAATCATTTAGGTATTCAGCTGTTATATTAAATATACAACTTTTTCACTGTCTTTTGTAAAATGTTAATTTGGCATTCTATTATCATACATTTATAGTGTTCTTGTTATCTTTATGTTTGGCTTGTTGGTTCCCTTATAATCTTAGAAAAATATTGTTTACTAGTTAAATCATTTTATTTGTCATATCAGAATTTTTTTTTTAAAGATTTTATTTATTTATTTGACAGACAGAGATCACAAGCAGGCAGAGAGGCAGGCAGAGAGAGAGGAGGAAGCAGGCTCCCTGCTGAGCAGAGAGCCCGATGTTGGGCTCGATCCCAGGACTCTGAGATCATGACCTGAGCCGAAGGCAGCGGCTTAACCCACTGAGCCACCCAGGCGCCCCCATATCAGAATTTTTTAAAGGTGAATTTCATAAGGACATATTTCATAATATGTCCTCTTCTTCAGGAGGACATATTGGATATCTCTGGGTCTTCAGCACCAAAAATAATTATGTTTCTTTTGTGTAATTGTTTTCTTTACTTTGGTATACTAATTTATGTATGTGACCATGTTTGTTTTTATATTGGTGGTAGGAAGGGCATTATAGGACAAGATTTTCGACCTGTCTGGTTAATATAGTTGATTTTAAAGATGTATATATGATATTCCTATGAAAATCTGACAATAATTGAGACATGATCCCATTTTTTTATTTATCAACTTTTGACATAAACTTTCAAATTACTGACTAGAGAAAGCTATATTTTCTCTTTTGACTAATTTTGTTAAGAAATTGATGAGATTAAAAAAGAAATTGATGGGCTTTTTAATATTTGCTTAGTACCTAATACAATAATCAAAAGCAGTTTATGTTTCATTTCATACTTGTAGTATCAGAATATTTAAAAATCCCTCCACTAAGTTTTTAATTACAAAATGGTTATAAATCTTAATCATTTAGAGTAGGATAAATTCCAGAAAGAATACATTTCGTTTCTTCATAAACAAGGCACAGTTTAAGACTTTATAGATATATTATCAATGTTTAATAAAACAATACTTGGGATGTCTAGTTGTCAAATATAAATGAATAACCCTCATTTGTCCTAATAGATGAAATTAAATTACGTAACAGGAAATAAGTTTATTTTGCTTTTCTTATATAGACACTAGTTTTTTCCTCAATTTCATTTTAGTATACTTAAAAATTTTTTTTAAATAATTTATTTTTTTATTATCGACCTTCAATCACCTATGGTTAAACTGAGGAAATTGATTTTTGCATAATTAATGAAGCTTTTCCATTTTGTCATTTATTGCATATGCATTTTGACTTTGAAATTATGATCTTAAATCTAGAAACTGTTGTGTTGACATCATCGCCTCAGTGCCTAGCATAATGTGGCCGTGGCAGTTATTCAATCAATATTTAATTAATGAACACATGGTAACACACACTTCCTAGATAGAAGACAATTCAAAATTGGTCTAGATTGATATTCTATCAGATGCTGATTTTTGCCTATTTATTATTATTTGACCTCTTATTTCCAGGCTCAATTATGCCTTAGGCTTATTCCACTGATTTGCCAAGCTAAGATCAGGAACCATCTGAGGATCTCTAAGTTAATACTATGGGAATTCATGATCCCAATCTGTTGTTGTTGTGCTTTCTATTAATATTAACATATAGCCTGCTTAGTCCATAAAATTACATCAGTTTGAATAAGTAGTTAAATTTTGGTAACCAATTATATTTTCTTATTTAGACGTTCTCAAGAGTAATTTCTACTTTCTGTTCTAAAAGCACTTAACATACTAAAACAACTTAACATACTAAAACAAACAAACAAAACGGACCCATTTCAATGTTGTTTTAGATGTAATAAAATCTGGACAAATCAGTTCTTCTATGCCTTCAATGTCCCTAGCTGACATCTCCCCCACCCCTCCCAGGGTGAACTTACCTTTCAATTAATAACAAATGTGTTTCTTACCCTAAGATCTTCAGCCTAGCTGTTTCTGTGGCTATATTCACTATTAGATAGTGTCTCACATTGGAAGACCTATTCAGGGACACTCTGGAAAACTGGATTTCTAGGCTGTAAATATCTAGAGTTTATGTCTTTTATTGATATAATCAAGCAATTTCCTGGAAGTTATAAATCCCTTTCACATTGCTTACTTTTTCATCTGAGAGTTTAAGAGACTTGCTCAGGCAGTAAGGGAAAACAACACATTATATTAAAAGGGCATGAAGAATATGATTTGATTATACGATTATTCTATGATTTTTCTTCTCTAAAATAACCATCCTTTTTCCCCAATCACATAATTTTTATAGTACATAATCATAGCTGCATAATTTTTAAGGCTTTTTACTGTTGTTTTACAGCAACTTTGGTTAAGTGTAGGGAAAAAATTAGTTTTGAAATGAGTTTTATGAATAACTCATCCCAATGAGTAACATTTTTACTTTAAGTTCTTCTTTGATACTAATGTTATGTGATAAACTGCTCTTTCTAAAAACTTGAAGAAATTCATAGAAAAAACACTTTTTAGGAGAAAGAAAAATCACTCCTAAAACTGAATTCTATGATCTTGTGGTTTCAAACCCTTAAATGTAAGTTCTAAAAAATTCTCTGACCTAATTTTATTGACAGACCAATTTTGTTTGGTGCTACACAGTGTTTTCTCTCATACATGTGGAATTTTATGCCTTAATGACATTTGCCTATTCCCCATGAGCCTCCATTCTTTCTTCATTTATGTTAATGGTTCTGCTTTTTTCTATTTAAATGTAAACCTCTATTCTAAGTTGAAACATGAATTAGGGTATATATGAGCAAGAATACTTTTAATGAATGCTCAAGTAAAATTTAGTGCAAATATAGCCTAATGATTCCTGAGTTATCCTTTCTAAATTTATCATTAGGAATATAGAAAAATATGATACACATATGTTTTAAAAAACCCACCTCCCGGTGGAAAAAAAATCAGTAAAGTATTAAAATCTGGGGTCCCAATTTTTTATTATTTTCATTTATCATAATATCTTCATTCATTATTTGTCATTTATTACTCTAAAAACAATGCTTAATAACTTTTTGCCAATGAAATATACTAAACACAACAAATGGCAAAATCCAATAACAGAACCCACAACAATTTTTCAAATATTTTATATAAGAAAGTATAATGGCAAATTAACATTCAAAAACCTGTCATCAAAACAGAAAATTTATGATAGACAGATATGGCAAATTTATATCTCAAAAAAGAACTCTTGTTGAGTATGGTACTATGGAGTTTATGAGGAAAATGTGTTTTATGTGAAAATTAAATATTTAATGACATAAAAATAAGCATTAGACAACATAGCTACATAGAATTCTAAATACAATTAAAAATTTATTCTTTTATATACAAAATTTCTCCAAATGACAGGAGTGCAGAAGACTTCTATATGGGCATTATATATTATTTAAATCAGATTTTTATTCTTTTCACTAGAACTATAGATAATGGTGTTATTAGAGTTCTTATAATTTTGTTTTTGGTCTGAGCCTAGTATTATAATCTGAATGCTATGAAATTATCTTAATGAATATTGCCCAGATAAACATCACAAATATATTTCAAAGAGATCAAAGAGGTTATACACCTATGAACCAATGGAGTTGAGATTATAGAAATTATAGTCCATTGTATGGTATAGAATTTTCAGATTTAATTTGGGGTTAATAGGTAGTTAAGTGTCCCTGTCAAAATTTAATTAATGAATATTACCAAGGCAAATTAGGACATTTCATAGCATAAATGTTGTAATACTAGGTTCATACTAAAGACAAAATTATAAGGGCTCTGACAGCAAGGACATGTTTTAGACCTATTAGTAATACCTCTATAAAATGTGATTTTTGATAACTCAGTTCATTCAGAAAAAAGTTAGAGTGATCTTCAAAAAAGTAGTTAAATGAATCATGCTTTCTTTTTTACATGTATTTGTAATCCCATAAAGGATCACATTCATGAAATGGGATTTTTTTAATGTTCGAATAATCATATATTACAAGGTTGTGTAATCCTAATTAATATACCTTTTAAAAATTAATTTTATTTTTTGTGTGTGTTCCAACATTCATTGTTTATGTACCACACCCAGTGTTCCATGCAATATGTGCCCTCCTTACTACCCACCACCAGACTCAACCAAACCCTTACCCCCTACCCTCCGAAACACTCAGTTTGTTTTTCAGAGTCCACAGTCTCTCATGGTATATATTTTTTAGTGAAATCTCCCTCTCCCTTGTCCATAAAAGAGATCATTTTGATCTCTTTCCCTTAATTTCAAATCAGGTAAAATCTCCATCACAAAGTTGTCCACAAATCTATCCCATTTGCTCCAGCCTCCCTGCAATTATGTGCCTACGACCTCATTCTTGCATGAATTATTGACCCAAACTGTTTCAGTCTGTTCTCTACCTTGCCGTGAAAGTGATCTATTTAAAACACATTTGATTATGTAACTCTCTGCTGCAAAGCTTGTTGTGGCTGAATATTCGTTACAGTTCCTAGTTTAAGGTTCTTAGCATGGTATTAAAAATTCTGGGTCATCTTGCCATTATTTCTCACTCCCATCATTTGCCAGATAACTTCTTCTGTCCATGTTATATCAACCTGAAATGTTCTTTCACTTCATCCAGCATATTTCTCTCGATCCTTCAAAAATCTTCTCTGACCCATCTCTTTAGAAATATTTTCTTGATTTTAACTCTTAGTCTGTGTTATATAGCTCTCTTCTATGTTTCAGTTGTGATTTTGTTAGCCTGCCAAATATAACTGATTTAAAACCCTCTATTAATATTTTGTGTATCATTAAATGTAGGTATTATGTATAAATCCTAAAAATCAGCATGATGCCTATAATATGGGAAGTGAATCAAAACTGTTAAAATTTAAATGAGTTTTTCTTTTGGTGCATAATACCACAATAGCACAGACATAATTAGGAAAGGGAAACAATTACATAATCAAATCTGGACCAATGTGATGATTTTTATGAGTTTTATCCTTTTACTTTTGAAGAATGTGAATTGTAGTATATGACAATAAACTACAGCTGTGAATTTCAACTCCATTGGTTCCTGGATGCATGATCCATCTGAATGACAAGTTCTTCATCTGTAAAAATGATTTTTCAAAAGTACTTATTATAGAGGTTTATTATAGTAGGGATTAATTTAATGTACATGAGATGCCTGGCAGAGATTTTGACACATAATGAAGATATACTAAATATGTTTTAAAAAATGGGTATTGGAGTGTGCCTTTGAATTTAGATCGATTAACCTTTAACCAATCTGGTAAATTACTTAATCTCTAAAGTCTCAGATTCACCAGTGGCAAAAGGATAAAACTATTGTGAATATTAAATAAACCCATCCATTCAGTGTCCCTGGAACATTGCAAATAACATTTAGTACTTGTTAATTGTTGTTATTAGAATAGATACTTAGCGAAAGATTGTTCTTTGAGTCCTTCTTCCTACTCGTGCCTCACCTTAAGCATTAAAAAAATAAGTATTTTGACAATGGCTACAATAACAAACTATTAAGAATTTTAGTATGCGAATTTTAGGACAAAGAAACCATTAAAAACATTTTTAAATACTGAAGATAAAGATAAAATTTTTTCATCCTTCATGGGACTTTTTTCCTTTGCATCAATTATTTTTTCCAGCTTTATTGAGATATGATTATATTACATTATATACATTACATTTTAATTATATTTACAACTGTTTAATTATATATAGCATTGTGAAAGTATAAGGTTATACAAAGTGATGATTTGGTATAGGGATATATTGAGGAATGTCTACCACAATAAGGTTAGTTAATATAGCCTTTAACTCACATAATTGGGATTTTTATTGTTGCTATAATGAAAACATTTAAGCCCTACTCATTAGGGACCTTTGAAGGATACAATACAGTATTGTTAACTATAGTCTTCATGTTGTACTTTAAATTTCCAAAAGTTCTCCTCTTTTAATTGGTACTTTGTACCATTTGAACATCTATCTCATTTACCCCTCTCTCCCCAATTTCTGGTAACCACCAGCTTTTTTAGATTCTACATGTATGTGAAATCATACAGTATTTCTTATTCTGACTTATATTATCATTTGGTATAATGCCCTACAGTTTCATCTATGTTGTCACAAGTGGCAAGATTTCCTTCTTTTTTTGGCTGCATAATACAGTGTTAAATGTATTTACTACATTTTCTCTATCCATTCATCCATCAATGGACAGATTGTTTCCATATGCTGACTGTGTAAATAATACTATAGTAACCATGGAAGTACAGCTATCCCTTGGAGAAACTGATTTTATTTCATTTGGATACATAACCAGAAGTGACCCTACTGAATCATATGGTAGTTCTGTTTTTTTTTTTTTTCCCCATGAAATCTCCAGACTCTTTTTAATGACTTATCAATTTACATTTTAACAGTGTACAAAGTTTCCCTTTTCTCCGCATTCTCACTACCACTTACTAATCTTTGGACTTTTTGATAATAGCTATCCTAATATGAAACGGTACTTCTTCTTTGATTCAACAATTCTATGCTAATGATAAGTATTTATTAACATGGATTTTCCACTTAAAACTGTCCTTGGTTCATCCCATAGGTTTTATTAGGTTGTGTGTCTATTTCTTTGTGTTAAGATATATTTTAGATTTTTCTTTTGATTTACTCTTTGATCCACTGGTTATTTAGAAATGGCTTTAATTTCCACATATTTAATTTTCCATCTTTTCTAATGTTACTGAGATTTCTCATTTTATACCATTGTGGTCAAATAAGACACTTGATATGATTTCAACTTTGAATTTGGTAAGACTTGTTTTTGTGATAACATATGATCTCTCCTGGAGAACATTTTCTGTACACATGACTAAAATAAGTATTTTGGTGCTAAAGGATATTCTATATATGTCTGTCAGCTCCATTTGGTCTAATATATAGTTTGATTCCATTATTTCTTTACTGATTTCATCTCTACATCATCTCTGCAATGTTGAAAGTGGCGTGTTGAAGTCTCTTGCTATCTATTTCTGTCTTTGGATCTGTTAATTGCTTACTATATTTAGATGTTCCAATGTCAGGCATATATACATATTTATAATGGTTATATTCTCTTAATGAATCGACCCCATTGTCCTCATATAATGGCCTCCTTTATTTCTTGTTATAGGTTTTGATTCAGTCTATGTTCTCTGATTTAAATATAACTACTCTTGCTCTTTTATTGTTATTTGAAGGGAATATATTTCATTATTCTTTCATTTTCACTGAGTGTCCTTTACATGAGTTCCTTATAGACAGCATACCATTGGATCTTTTTTTTTTTTTTTTAATTTATTCAGCCATTCTGGTCTTTTCACTGGATAATTTAATCCATTTACATTTGGAGTAACTTTTGATGGATAAAGACTTATACCAATTTAATTGTTTTCAGATTGTTCTGTAGTTCCTTTGTATCTTTTTCTGTCAATGTGAAGTGATTTTTTAAAATAGTGTTATGCTTTTTTTTTGTCTTTTGTGTAACTACTATAGGTTTTGCTCTGTAATTTTCATAAGGCTTAAAGACATAACAGTTCATTTTAATCTGAAAAACATATATAAAAGCTCTACACATTTATTTGCCTCCATTTTGTTTTGTTTTGTTTTTTAAGATTTATTTATTTATTTTGACAGGGAGAGGGAGAGAGAATTTCCAGCAGATTCCCTGCTGAGCACAGAGCCTGATGCAAGGCTCCATCTCACAACCCTGAGATCATGACCTGAACTGAAACCAAGAGCCAGATGCTTAACCAACTGAGCCACCCAGGCACCCCATCCTACTTCATTTTTCATGTCATAACTTAGATATTTTTTCATTATTGAAATATATTGATTTAGAACACCACATTAGGTTCAGGTATACAAAATTATAATTTAAAAAAAACTCTATATATTATGCCCTATTTAACACAAGTATAGCTACTATTACCCTACAAAATTATTATAATATGATTGACTTCTCTATTCTGTACCTTTCATCCTCATAACTTATTATTTCTGTAACTAAAAGCCTGTACCTTCCACTCTTATTCACCATTTTTTACATATCTGCCAACTTCCCTCCCATCTGGCAATGAATATTTTTTCTGTATTTATGCATCTGTCTCTGCCTTTTTTGTTTGTTCATTTATTTTTTAAATTTCACATATAAATGAAATCATATGGTCTTTGTCTTTTTTTGTCTGACTTATTTTACTTAGCATGATACCCTGTAGGTCCATCCACTTTGTTGCAAGTGACAAGATCTCTTTTTTTTTAACAGCTGAGTAATATTCCATTTGTGTGTGTGTATACCTATCAATGAACACTTGATTGCTTCCATATCTTGGCTATTGTAGATAATTCTGCAATAAACATAAGGGTGCATATATCTTTTTGAATTAGTATTTTTGTTTCTTTGTATATATACCCAGTAGTAAAGGACAACTTTGCTGGATAAACTATTCTTAGTTGGCAGTTTATTTTTCTTTCATCACTCTGAATACATTATCCTATTCTCTCCTGTGCTTGCAAGGTTTCTGCTGAGAAATCCTATGGTAGCCTTACTGGTATTTCCTTGTATGTGATTTATTTTTTCCCTTCCTGCTTTCAAAATGCTTTCTTGAGTTTTTATATTAAAAGGTTTGATTGTAAGATACCTTGGTGAAAATCTCTGGTTTAGCCTGGGGATTTTTGAGTTTCATGAACTTGGATGTCCATAATTCTCCTCAGACTTAACAAGTTTTTAGCCATTATTTTTTTGAACTGGATTTCTGACCTTTGTTTTTTCTCCTCTTTCTTTAGACTCCCATAATGTGTGTATATGCACTCCTGATAGTGTTCCACAGATCCCCTAAGTGTTAATTTTTTTTCATTATTTCATTAACTTCTGGTTAATTTTAGGAGATTTGTTTTCAAGTTTGCAGATTCTTATTTCTGCTTCATGAAATATGTTGTTAAAGCTCTTTAACACAACAAATGAAATGAAAAGATGTAGTATTCTTCTCTAAAGTTTCCTTTTGGTTCTATTTTATGATTCCCAACTCTTTGTTGGACTTCTCATTTTGTTCATATATCGTTTTACTGAGTTCATTGAGTTGTCTATATTCTCTTGAATCTCTCTGAGCTTCCTTAAAATTGTTTTGAATTCTTTTTCATGTAAACTTGTATCTTTTTTATTCTTTGAGGTCAGTTTTCTAAAAATTATTTTATTTCTTTGGTAGTGTCATATTTTTTCATGTTCCCAGTGGCTTAGAGTTGATATGGCTGATACTGAGGAAGTAGTCCCATCTTCTACCCTTTTTGAACTTGTAGATTGATTTTCCCCTATATAGGCACTGTCTGGATGGGATGTACATCATGGGGAAGGTAAATGGTGTAGTCACTCAGTTCCTTCATTTGTGGTCACAACTGGTGTTCTTGGTGACCAAGGATGCAGGTGTCTGTAGTAGTATGATGGCATGGCCTTTTGGGGATCATTGTTGGTAAAGGCTGCTTGGGTCCATCGAGTCTCTATTTTGCCTGGGGAGGGGTTTTCTTGCTCAGGGGATTCCTCTAGATGTGTGGTTGGTGCACTAGTATTCAGCAATAGCAGAACCAGGATCCTGGGATCAGGACTATGCAGAACTTCTAAGGCACCAGGAGCACAGGCACAGTTGCTGAGTCAGTGGTGTAAGTGTCTCAGGAGTAGGCATGAGCAGATAGCCCATGGAAACAAGGTCTATGTCTTTCAGGCCCCCTGCTGTGACTTGGGCCCAGATAGTATAGAGGCAGCAAAAATGATACAGTAGAATGAGTCCAGAAGAACAGGGTGTAGCAAAGTCCTGTTCTCATATTATTGTCTAATTGTATGATTGTCGTGGCCAAGTTAAGTTTTAATATACAGGCCTTCTTTATTTGAAGAACAAAGAATGCTATAATTTTAATATGCCTACAATGACACACCACATTAAACATTAAATAGTGGAAATTAAAACTATCTTCAGTAAAACATTACTGTCATAGCCCCATTGTTTTTGTTTTAACCTAAACTTTCTATTTATCCTAAAATAGTTGAAACTTCAGGGCAATTATAGTGAAGATTTTAAAAAATTCCTTTAAGATAGTCTCTATATTTCTGGGAAATGTAAGGGTGTGATCAAGGGTGCCTTGAGTGGCAGAGGCAAATTGACGAATCTTATTTCAATCATGAATAAAGGAACAAAGTAATAACAATCTAAAGAAATACTCTCTTTGGGGAAGTGGTAAAGTACTTCAAAATTCTAAAATCAAGTTTTACCTTACCACTAACAGACTTAAGATTTTATAAACACTTTCTTCTCTAGCTTTTGTGCTATCTTTGTTGCAGCTTTAGACTATCCAAACTCTTTCATTACTTGTGATTCCAATACAGTAGAAATTGTAACAGTTTCTGTGGAAACCATATTTTAAAACCAATAAGCAATAATAGACTTTAACCATACATAAGAAAAGTAGTAAATTTTTTATTAGTAAATCTTTTTGAACTCTCATAATTTACTTCTTCCTGCTGGTTCTTGTGTGTGTGGTTTTTTTTTTTTTTTTTTTTTACTTTGGCATAAAAAACTTGTTTCCCTCTTTTTATATTGCCCTTTAACTTTCAGTGAATAATATTCTCTTAGCTTTATTATCTACTCCTAGATCTCTCCTCTGATTTAGCTCCAATATCTAACATTTATTCTGTTAAATGACTCTAAACTACCTAAGTGAGGGAACACAGTAGTTCATTGTGTCCATAACACATCTTTTATGCTAAAATGGGGCTAAACCCTTTACCCAGATAGTGTTACAACTTGGTTTTAAAAGCACTTAAATCTGGTCCCTTTCAAACATTTTTAAAGAAATTCTGCCTTGGCTTATGTGCTTATAACAAAGAGGGATGATTTCAAGTACGCCCTGTGGAAAGATGCTTAGCTCAAAACTGTTTAATCATTGAGCTTTCAGTAAGTTTTTGTTTGTTTTGTTTTGCTACTGACTTGTGGGTGGCTGCTGACTGATCAGGGTGTTAGTTGCTGAAGGTGCTGGGGTGGCTGTTCAATTTCCTAAAATAAGACAGCGATGAAGTTAGCCACATCAATTGATTCTTTCATGAATGTTTTCTCTGTAGTGTGTGATCTTATTTGATAGCATTTTAGCCACATTAGAACTTCTTCCAAAATTGGAGTCCATCCTCTCAAACCCTGCTGCTGCTTTGTCAACTAAATTTATGTAATATTCAACAATCTTCACAGCATCTTCACCATGAATAGATTTCCTCTAAAAAAAAACCCACTTTGCTCATCTGGAAGAAGCAACTCCTCATCTGTTAAAGTTTTATTCTGAGATTGTAGGAACTCAGTCACATTTTTAGGATCCACTTCTAATTCTACTTCTCTTGTTATTTCCACATCTATAGTTACTTCCCCCACTGGAGTCTTGAACCCCTCAACATCATCCATGAAGGTTAAAATTAACCTTCTCCTAGGTCCTGTTTATATTCATATTTTGACTACTTTCCATGAATCATGAATGCTCTTAATGGCATCCAGAATAGTGAATCTTTTCCAGAAGACTTACAATTTATTTTTCTCAGATCCATCAGAGGAATCACTCTCTATGGAAGCTATAGCCTTATGAAATGTACTCCTTAAACAGACTTGAAAGTCAAAATTACTCTTTGATCCCTGGGCTGTGGCTGGATGTTCTTTTAGCAGACATGAAAACATTAATCTCATTGGTCATCTCAATCAGAGCTCTTGGCGACCAGGTGCATTGTGAATGAGCGCAAGTATTTTGAAAGGAATCTTATTCCCTGAGCAATAGGACTCAACATTGGGCTTAAAATAGTCAGTCATGTTGTAAACATATGTATTGCCATCCAGGTTTTGTTTTTCCACTTGTAGGACACAGAGTAGATTTAATACAATTCTTAAGGGCTCTGGGATTTTCAAGGTGGTACATGAGCATTAGCTTCAACTTAGAGTCACCAGCTATTTAGACCCTAACAAGAGAGTCAGCCTGTCCTTTGAAGCCAGGCATTCACTTCTCTCTAGCTAAGGTCCTAGATGACATCATTTTTCAATATATGGTGGTTTCATATACATTGAAAGTTTGTCTAGCCTCGCCACCTTCATTAATTATCTTAGCTAAATGATCTTCTCAACAACTTGCTGCAGCACCTTGAACTATTATGTTATGGAGACAGTTTTTTATTTTTTATTATTTTATTATTTTTTTGACAGAGCATAAGCAGGGACAACAGCAGGCAGAGGGAGAAGCAGGCTCCCCTCAAACAGGGAGCCCAGTGCAGAACTCGATCCAAGGACTCTGGAATCATGACCTGAGCCGAAGGCAGATGCTTAATTGACTGAGCCACCCAGGCACCCTTCTTTCCTTAACCTTCATGAACTCAACTTTACTTCTGCAGTTTTCTCACCTTTCTCAACCTGCATAGAACTGAAGAGAGTTAGGGCCTTGCTAAGGATGAATTTGGCTTAAGGGAATGTTGTGACTAGTTTGATCTTCTATTCAGACCACTTCAACTTTTTCTACTAGCCATAAGGTTGTATTATTTTCTCATCATTTGTTTGTTCACTGGAGTAGCACTTTTAATTCCCTTCAAGAACTTTTCCTTTTGCAACTTGGCAAACTGGGGCAAGAGGCCTACCTTTCAGCCTATTTCAGCTTTTGGCAAGCCTTCTTCACCAAATTTAATCATTGTAGCTTTTGTTTTAAATTAGAGAGGGGTGCCTTGGTGGCTCAGTCAGTGTCTTTGGCTCAGGTCATGATCCGAAGGTCATGGGATAGAGCCCTGAGATGGGGCTCCTGCTCAGTGGGGAGCCCCTGCTTATTATTTAAGATAAATAAAATCTCAGATAAAGTTAGAGATCTCTGACTTTTGTTTACTTGAATACTGAGAGCCCATTATAGGGTTATTAATTAATATTATTGTGTCTCAGAGAATAGGGAGGCCTGAGGGGTGAGAGAGAGAGGCAGGAAAATGGCAAGTCAGTGGAGGAATTAGAACACACACATTTTTTTAGTTCACCATCTTATATGGGAATGCTTGGTGGTACCCTAAAATAATCACAACAGTAACATCACTGGCCACAGTTCATCATGACAAATAGAATGATGAAAAAGTGTGAAATATTCCAAGAATTACCAAAATGTTACAAAGTGAGGTAAATGGTATCAGTAGACTTGCTTGATAGAGGGTTGCCACAAATTTTGATTTGTATAATTTGTATAATTTGATTTGTATAAAAAAATGCAGTATCTACAAAGCTCAATGAAGTGAGATATGTCTATATTTCTATTGAAATCCAATATATTCTATCTTTTCCTAAATATCACCTCTTCTGTCAAACTTTTCTTACCTCTCAAGACACCTGAGGTCTCTGGATGAAACTTCATAGCCATCAGTACCTTTCTTATAGGACTTAGAATGAACTCTCATTGAAGAGAGTAATTTCATTTAACTATTCAAGCCTAAGAATCTATTGCTAAAAAAACTGGAAAATTGCTTGCTAAAATGAATTAAAATTATTAAAGTCAATGCTTGCTTTCAGTTATAGCTTGCAAATGATACTAAAATTAACATATGAGTTATTCTAAGTTTATTATCAGTCTCAAGCTGATAGAAGATCTGGGAAAAAATTTTAAATAGAATCCTTGCTCTAAACATACAGAAGTGCTTCCAGGATACTAGAAAAAGCATGTTGAAATATACATGACCAGTTTTGCTGTTTTTGCCTCATGTAATCAACTACCACAGGTGTTTCCTTGTGCTGTATGAATTGCTTAACTTAAACATATAACAATGGCAATTATTCTTGTGCTTTGTGATATATTTATAAAAAGGTATAAAGTACAATAATAATATTAAAATTATACTTTCTAATGGATTTTGTTAGCCTGGATTGCAAATGTCATAGCATTCAACAAAAATGTAATGTATATACCACATAACTTAGTTGTTTTATATGTGCAATGCCATTAACTAGTTTCGATCCATTTTTTCATAACCTTGATGTGTCAGCTGAAGAGGTGAGCTCATCTCAAACATCTTATCAAGGAGATACTGGCTAGTTAGCTTAAAGAACTACACATTCCTTACAGCCTATTGATGATTTCAAGGGCCACCCCTAATATCCCTGTTAGCTTTTTGCCTGATTGCTTTCAACAACAAAACCAAGAAAATTAATATTTCCAACTTATCAAAAGGCATAATATATACCCACTTTCTTCATGGTTTTCTATCTGAAATGATGCCCTTCCCTGGAAATCCCAGCCAATGATTAAGCAGATCAGGGATACTAGAACTCTCCGTCTACGATGCAGCTTCTTTACCAGTTAATCTTCAATTTTTTTTTTATTATTTTTTTAAAGATTTTTATTTATTTATCAGAGAGAAGAAGAGAGCAAGCACAGGCAGACAGAATGGCAGGCAGAGGCAGAGGGAGAAGCAGGCTCCCTGCTGAGCAAGGAGCCCGATGTGGGACTCGATCCCAGGACGCCGGGATCATGACCTGAGCCGAAGGCAGCTGCTCAACCAACTGAGCCACCCAGGCGTCCCTTAATCTTCAATTTAAAGCTCTCCAATAGGGTTGTCCAGGACTTATTTGTATTGTTATCCTAGGTTCTCCCTAACCAATTCCACTTTATCCTCCCTTTGTGTTTCACAGGCATAATCCTGCAGTAAACCTCTTGCATTCATAATTGTGTCAGCATTTACTGTTGTGGAGGATAGAACACAACAGTCTCAGAAGTGGGATTTGAGGACCGCATCACTTACCACTTTGCCGACAAAACCCTCATTACAGGGAGTTTGTGAGACACAGGTAATCCTTAGTACAAAGTGTTGCCTCAGTTGCTTTAATTCTCACTGATGGTGACTTAGCAACTTGAGAGAATGTTTTGGTAAAGGGTAGTACCCTGGTCATTGCAGCATTTTAGGAATTTGAGGGATTTAAGGGAAATCATACATGCTAAGACAATGAAATTGACTAGTTATTAATAGTGTGGATGCCTGATGAAGTGGTAATGAAAAGCAGAGGGAAATTTTTTTTAAAGATTTTTATTTATTTATTTGACAGAGAGAGATCACAAGGAGGCAGAGAGACAGGCAGAGAGACATTGGAGGAAACAGGCTCCCCACTGAGCAGAGAGCCCAATGCGGGGCTCAATCCCAGAACCCTGGGATCATGACCTGAGCCGAAGGCAGAGGCTTTAACTGAGCCACCCAGGTACCCCAGAGGGAAATATTTAAAGAATGGAAAACTAAGAGTAAAGACTCCCTAGCAGCTTATAAAGTAGCCATTATTAATTCCCAAAGAAGAGTGGACAAACCAAAGACAATTACATGCTCAACTGAGGCAAATCTGCTCTATCAATATTTTTTGGAAAAACTAACTCTAAAGCATGGGGCAGGGAATCTAGTGCACATCCCTTAGGATTTAGGCTCCCCAGACTCTTCTGAAACTTCAGAGTCTGAACAGCTGACCTCTCTTTTAAAAGATAGCATTCTCCTGAGCCTAAGAAAACATCACAACTCAAGGGACACTCCAGAAGCCTCTCCCCTGAAAGTCAGTAGGAGACCCATCAGGACTTGCCTTATCACCTCTCTGGCTGCCAGACAGATAACAAAGTTATCTGTCTTAACAGATAACTTTAGTTATCTGATAACAAAGTTAACAACAGATAACAAAGTTAAGTGCCAGTATAATTCAAGCAGCAACACCCGGATCTGATTAAGAAGGTAGCTAGCTATGTACCTCAGAAATTGAGACTAGTTTTTGAGGGTGCTTAACCAAGAGAGCTGGAACATAGGACCAGATAAGGAAGAGATTATTCACATGAGCTCACATACCTAAGACAAAGCTCAACATCCCGACAAGTGTCTTAGAGCATGACTCAGACTCTCTAATAGAGTGGCTTCTAGAAACCTGGAGAAAGTGTGGCTCATTTTGAGTGGAGCTGAAAGGTCAGATTTGCCAACACAAATGGTAGAGAAAGAGATTAGAACGCTCAGAGAATTGGACACGCTGGGATGGATGTATTTTATAAAGCCAGAGATGTCACCAGAGGATCATGTTACCTAAGAGATAACGTACTCTTCACAGAGGCTATCCACAGAGGTGGATACTGATGAGAGGAACACCGAGAAGTTCCATGGTGGCTTTCCTCTGCAGGCCGGGCTCATGATAGGAAAGACTGTTAATGAGTTTGGCTCACTGGTAACAATGGGGACGATAGGGCCCCAAAGCGATGTTTGTTTGGTAGGTGGAAACAAACGCCAGAAGCCAAGAGCTCTTCATGTCAAAATGGCAGCAAAAAGGGCTTGACTTATAGATCCTACCTAGTAGGCCTATCCAGAAACTTACATAAACCAAGTATCTGGTCAGGAAGCCCACTTTATAACAAAGAAACCATAGGAGTAGGCCCATGACCGTGGAATCCACTGGTTTTACTACATATCATACTATCCAGAAGCAACTGACCTGAGAAAGCTGTGGATAGCTTAGTGCATGTGCAGCTGTTGCAGTACCTTATTAGGGACAGTATCTTCCAAGATGAGGTGTCCACACTGAATACAGAAATCAATAAGGCCTTGTGTCCTTAGTAGGAAGATGCATGTGTCTGAGACCAAGATGTGGAAAAATGAGTGTCCTGGTTATTTTCTGTGACCCACTGGAACGTTTAGGCTTCCCATCCTCATGTCTCTGAGATTACAAGGGTAGTGGGCCTACTTCCAAAATGGAATGAACCTTCTCTAGCCAAGCAATGTACAGAGATTCATTGAGTGATAAGATACAGGTGTTTCCTGGGCATTTTTTTCTTTCCAGGTATCTAGAGACATGAGGAGTCATCATGTAAGTAGAGATGATTCACCCTGATCTGCAGAAGGAGCAATTGTTTACTTGCTGTTAAACAATGGAGGTAAGAAGGATTATGTGTGGAACTCAAGCAGCTCCCTGGGAACCTATTGTTATCTTTCTTTCTCACCTGTGTATACCAAGTGTAAGTGCAGAAACTCCAGTGTGACAAGAGAATGATTTCTAGGAGCCCAGATCCCCTTAGGAATGGGGATTTGAATTACTTCATCAGGGAAGCCACTGAAACAGTATGAATGACCACCTAAGGGAAAAGGAAATTTAGAATGGTTAGTGAAGGGGCAGGTATGGTTAGAAGTACTTGTGACAGCCCAGGCTTCCCTGCAGTGGTGTTAGAGCTTATCCCACTACCTACTTTCATAAATTCCCCCTCAGGAATTTGGAGTAGTTGCTGTCAAAACAGTTTACCAGGGAAGGGTTTTGCTAAACATGGAGGTATGCTGGTGCAGATATCACCAGTTGCTGGACAGATCAGCCAGTTACTTAGCCTGTTAGATATACTGGAGTCCGGACACTTTGCCTAATACAGGACTCCTCTACTGGGCAATCTTTGCTCTGAAACTCCCATTAAGTCACTGAGAATTTGTCATGTCTGCATCATGATCTTTGCCTCAATAGACATGGTACACTTCTAACTCCATCTCAGTGTCTGTTTCCCAGAGGACCCAGTGAACACAATTGCTGTGTTAATGATAGTCTCAATAGATTTTAATTTTATAAATTCCCAGGACCTTTTATAAACTTGTCTCACGCACAGTCCTCACTTAGTATCTAGAGCTAATATAGATATAATTACTTTATCCACCTCCATTGCATCTTGTCAGGAAGGAGATTTAATAGATACCTAATTTTGATAAACCTTACATCTCTGTGGTCTTGAACTTATAAGACTAAAATTCTTTTTTAGTCAGTGTGCTACAAAAACAAGTAGCTTTTATGCTTCACAGAACACACAATTTATTCCAACGTATTATTCAGTAAGACTATGAAATGTAATTCTTCACCACCATTCATAACTAGTATTAATAACTACAGAACAATGTTAGTGAAAAGCAGGAGTAGGCGTTTCAAGGATATGGGAATATGATTTATATAAAAAGTGCTTTAAAAACTGGCTGAATACAATTTCTTATTCTGGGTAATTAAAGTGGGTGATTTTTCTTTCCAATCCTTCTTTTGTATTGCTTCATTTTGTTAATTCAGAAAAAACTCATTATTTTTGTTGAACTAAGGAAAAAAAAATAAACCTCTTGAACCCCCTTCCCTCCAAAACAAAACAAAACAAAACAAAACAAAACACAGTTCTTGGACTCCTTTGAGGTTGGTTAATATGTGATCCTAAGAGTTATATTTAGCCATTATATACATACATACATGTATACACACATTAAAATTATAAAATATAAAATATACTCCTCCTTTAAGATAAATTTTAAAAATTGGCAGGGTACAAATTGGCTACTGAGGGAAAAGATGCTGTAGGTTGTTAAATGCAATAGAGTGATGAAAGCTCATATGAACAAATTCGAATGTATAAGTTAAAAAAGTTACTGTTAAAAAAAAGCTACTGTTAAAAAAAATGGTTAAAATACCTACTTACATATGAGTTTCCTAAAATAAAATATTGAATCTTTGTCAGAATTTATTGTAGAAATTGGAATACAATATGTGTTTAAAATACATTGTAGGTTTAAGGAAAAGATTACCTCTACTTGAATGCAATGTAGGCACTAAAGAGTATAAACTGCTTCTTAAATAATAGGATTGAATTAACTACTGTAATAACACTGTTTTGCCCACAAACATATATGGACTGAGGGTTTTGGAGGAGAATACCATGACTATGGAAAGAGGAGAAAATAAGTTAAAAAAAAAATCAAATATTCTAAGAAAAGTAGAAATCAGAGGTATGCATATTAATGTGAATATAGAGAAATCAATTCAGTTCAACATACAATTAGAATATCAGCAAAAGTACTCTACTGAATCTGTTCTAGAAATACTCATTAGAAAGAAAAAATCAAGAATAGCTTCTTCTGAAAGAAATACAACATCAGACCTCTTTGCCCTGAGGTATCTGCCTTTAATTATTTCCTCGGTACATTCTTCTAGTTTAACTTTAGTATTTATTTTCTTTCATTTTTCTTCCCATTTCAAATACATTTCTTCTTACTTATTATGTAATATATAGTCTTATATTTTCATGTCCTTTCAGACAAACTTTCTCTGTCACTAGATTCTTGTCAATAGGTACTTTGAAGTTTGAGTGGCTCTGTTCATTGAGTGGGTCTGTTATTGTGGTTTCTTAAAAAGGTCATTCCAAGTTCACCAGAATTACATTTTTGGCATTTATAATTTTTCTTGGCATGAACGTGAGGATGACTAAAAAGTCAATATTAGAACTTAATATTTTTAAAAAACTGAGCATTTTAGTACATTTATTCTGATGTCCATCTTAATCCTGAAAATAATGTCTTATGACCATGCTATTGAGTTAGAGAAACTTAAAGGTTAAGACGTAATGTATTTTCCAAAAGCATATAGATGGTATAATAGCAAAATTTTGTTTTAAATTGATGACTTTTTTATTGAAAATGTTAAATTTTCTACTATGAAACATAGCATAACAATAACAAAAATATATACTCCCAAACCTGCAAATCAGTTGGGCAAATCAGCATAGATATTTACTCTATAGGTAGACAAAATATAAATCTCTTGTTCTATAAATCCAACTATCTTTGTATTACGTTTTATTTCATTGATTCTGCCTGTTACAGTGTCATTACATTAAAAAAAAGTGTTTAGATTTTTGCACCTAAATCCCAAAACAATTTTGTGTATATATGTACTTGTCGCTAAACGCAAAATTATTTCTATAACAAATATGTGTGCTCCGTTTAGGACATTGTGTACATAGATTGTTTTAGAGCACAAGGATCCAATATATGTTGTTTGCAGTGTAATCATGTCTTAATTTTCTTTTTTTTATTTGCTCTCTGTCTCCTTCTCAGAAATCAATACTGAGATGGAAAGGTATAAAATATTCACAAAGGTGTCAGAATTTGAATCAGATGAAATAATTCTTTTCACTATTATATAGGATTTCTCTTTTGTTTTTCAAAATGAAAAGAATTTTACTCTTTGCCTGATTTTAAAAACAAAATATATTCCTTGAAAGAATCTACAAGAAAATTGAAAATAAGATTCAAAACAAAAACCAACAATAGAACCATGCAAATATAATATGTAGAGAAAAACTTATAATTTTGAAAGATAACCTTTAGGAGAGCTATATTTCCCTTTTACTCTGACATGTTTATTTCAGTGAAAGAAAGAAAACTTTCATCCTTTCCACTTTTGTACTTCTTGGTGTCTGAAATTCATTTTTTTTTAAGGGTTTCCTTTCTCCTTACAGATATTCCTTTAGCTATTTTTTTAGGGTAAGTTAGGTGAAGACCAATTCTCTTAGTTTTCAGAGACATTTTTAGGTGAAAATGTCTTCTTTCAACTTCATTTCTTTCTTCTTCTTCTTCTTTTTTTTTTTTTTTTAAGATTTTATTTATTCATTTGACAGACAGAGATCACAAGTAGGCAGAGAGGCAGGCAGAGAGAGAGGAAGGGAAGTAGGATCCCCGCCAAGCAGAGTCCAATGCTGGGCTCAATTCCAGGACCCTGGGATCATGACCTGAGGGGAAGGCAGAGGCTTTAACCCACTGAGCCACCCAGGCACCCCTTCACCTTCATTTCTTAAGGATATGACATGACAGATCTTTTCTTTTAGGGCTTAAAAAGTATTCTGTCACCATTTTCTGGCCTCTATGGTTTCTGATGAGAAATCTGATGTCATTAAAATTGTTTTTCCTCATAGGTGAAATTTCTCTCTCACTGCTTTCAAGTTTTTTTTTTTTTTCCTTTTTCTTTCATTTTTGGAAGTTTAATTATCATGTGTCTTACTGGGATTTGGGGGGGGTTCATTTTGTTGTTTGCTTTAATATTTGAATCTCTAGATTTCTATAGTTTGACAAATACAAAAATTTCCAGCTATTATTTATCAGAATACCTTTTTTTTTTTTTTAAAGCTTTGTCATCTGTATTCTCTACTGGGATGCTAATGACATAAATGTTAGAAATTTTAAATAATTTTTCAGATCCCTGAAGCTTTAATTTTTTTTTTAAGGATTTTCTTGCTGTTGTTTAGTTCATTTCTATTGTTCAGTTTTACAGAACCCAAATCCTTTCCTCAGTCCCCTTCATATGCTGCTGTGGAGTCCTTTCATTCAAGTTTTTATTCAGGTGCTATATCTTTCATTTCTAACATGTCCATTTTGTTCTTTATGATCTTCTAGTGTTAAATCTAAAACAATTATTTCCAAGACCAAAATCAAGGAGCTTACCTGGTATGTTTTTTTCTAGATGTTTTACAGTTTCAGGGCTTACGTTAAAGTCTTCAATCTATTTTGAGTTGACTTTTGAATATAGGGTTAGCTGGGAGTACAGTTTCATTATTGGGCACATGGCTATCTAGTCTTCCCAGCACCATTTATTGAAGAGACTGTCTTTTCCCTGTTGTATACCCTTGGCTTCTTTACTGTAAATTGATTGGCCATAGGTGTGGTTTTACTTCTGAGCTCTGTTCTATTGATCTATGTGTCTGTTTTTACCCAACATCATATTTTTATTACTATAGCTTTGTAATACAGTTTGAAATAAGGTCTCTAGCTTTGTTTTTTTCTCAAAATTATTTTGAATATTCAGATTTTGTTTCATGTAAATTTCAGGATTGTTCTATTTTCTGTGAAAAATGCCATTGTAATTTCAATTAGGGATTGCATGGATGTATATGTTACTGTGGATATAATGGACATTTTAACAATATTCTTCCAATCTATAAACATAGGATGTCTCTCCATTTATGTCTTATTTTCAGTGTACAGGTTTTTTTACCTCCTTGGTTCTTTTTTCTATGTATTCCGTTGTTTTGATGCTATTTTATTTTAAAGATTTATTTGGGAGAGCTAGAACAGAAGCAGGCGGTGAGGCAGAAAGAGAGGGAGAGGCAGATGCCCCTCCCATTGGGCAGGGATCCCAATGCTGGACTCAGTCCCAGGACCCTGAGCTCATGACCTGGGTTGAAGGCAGATGCTTAACCAACTGTGCCACTTAGGTGGTCCTTGATGCTATTTTAAATGGGATTGTTACCTTAATTTTTCTTCCTGATAATTAGTTGTATATAGACAAGTGATTTTTGTACAAATATTGGAACTAATAAATTCTGGCTTTAAGGTGTTTATATATATATATCATTTACAAAGAGAGCTTTTATTTTGTCTTTTGAATTTCAATGTATTTCCTGCTTAATTGCTTTGGCTAGGATTTCCATTTCCATTAATATTTTGAATAAAACTAGGGAGAATGGGCATCCTTATCTGTTCCTTATTTTATTATATTTTTTAAAGATTTTATTTATTTATTTGACAGAGATCACAAATAGGCAGAGAGGCAGGCAGAGAGAGAGGAGGAAGCAGGCTCCCTGCAGAGCAGAGAGGCCGATGTGGGGCTCGATCCCAGGACCCTAGGATCATGACCTGAGCCAAAGGCAGAGGCTTTAACCCACTGAGCCACCCAGGTGCCCCGGTTCCTTATTTTAGATGAAAAACTTTTAGTGTAGCACCTTTGAGTGTTATGTTAGTTGTAGGCTTCTCATAAATTTCCTTAATTATGTTCAAATATATAACCAGTTAGTTGTATGTTATTATGAAATGCTGTTGAATTTTGTCAAATTCTTTTTCTGCACCTATTGAGATGCTCATATATATTTTATTCTTTATTTTGTAAATAGCATATCAAATTGATTTGCATATGCTGAACTATCCTTCTTGAAATAAATCCCTCTGGATCATGATGAGTGATCCTTTAAGGTATTCAACTCGATCTGCTAATATTTGAAGATTTTTGAACTTATATTCATCAGGTTTATTAGCCTACATATATATTTTTTTCTTTCAGTGTCCTTGTCTGGCTTTGATATCTAGGTAATTCTGGCTTCATAAAGTGACCTTGGAACTGATCATTCTTCTACTTTTTGGAGGAGTTTCAAAAGAATTGGTTTTAGTTCTTTAAATGTGTAATAGAATTCATAATTGAAATCATCTAATTCTGGACTTTTCTTTTTTGGGAGGATTTTGGTTATTGATTCAAACTCCTTACTAGTAATGGATCTATTGAGATTTTCTAATTCTTTATTCAGTCTTGGCTCATTGAATATTTTAAGAACTTTATTGATTTCTTCCAGGTTGTCCAATTTGTTGGTGTATCATTTTTTTATAGTAGTCTTCTATAATCCCTTATATTTTTGTGATATACATTATAATGTCTCTTTATGTATTTGAGCTTTAACAACTTAGCAGTTTTATGTTTTTAAAAATCAGCTTTCAGTTTCACTGATGCTTCCTATCGTTTTTTTAGCATCTATTTAGTTTTTTTCCACTCTGATTTTACCGGCTTTAATTTCATGTATATATAAAAGCTTTAGTTTTCCACTCCCACCTTCCACATTTTATATATTTGATATCATAATTTAAATCTTTTTACATTGTATTTCCATTAATGAATTATAGTTGTAGTTATTTTTACTATTTTTCATCTAATAATCTTCATACAAAAGTTGTGAATTATTTACCCCCATAATTACATTAAAGAATGCTGAATTTAACTATATATTTAGCTTACCAGTGAATTTTATAATTTCCTATCTTTTCCTGTTACTCATTACATCCTTTTGTTTTAGGTTCAAGAACTCTCTTTAAATATATATATATATTTTTTATCAAGATGTCTGGTAGTAATGAATTCCTACATCTTTCATCTGGAAAATATTTTAACTCTCCATTAATTCTGAAGGATAGCCTTGCTAGTTAGAGTATTTTAGATTGGATTTTTTTTCCCCTCCACATGTAGAATAACTCATTCCAATCCCGGCCAACAAAGCTTGTTGGAAAATCTGCCAGTTAGCTAAAGGGGTTCCCTTGTATATAGCAAGTTCCTTTTATCTTGGTGTATTAAGATGCTTTACTTCCCTTAATTTTTTGAGTTCTTTCTCTTTTTTTCTTTCTTTCTTCCTTCCTTTCTTTCTTTCTTTCTTTCTTTCTTTCTGGAAATACTCCTTCATTTGTTTGATTTTGTTCAATTAACATATAATGCATTATTAGTTTCAGACATAGTAAACTTTTGAAAATTTTATATATAAGTCATTTCAGTGAGGGTATCTTTGGATTCATCTTATTTGTTTTGAGCTGCCTGAATGTTGATTTCTTTATTCCATTAGGAATGTTTTTAGACATTATTTCTTTGAATAAGTTTTCTGTCCATTTTTTCTCTCTCATCCCTTCCTGGAACTCCTATAATGCTTATATTTGTAAGTCCCTAGGCTGTCTTTACTCTTTTTCATTCTTACCTTTAAGTTAGATGATTTCCACTGCCCTGACTTTATGTTTGTTGATCCTTTCCTCTTGGTCTAGACTGTTGAATTTTTCAGTTCTATTGTGTCCTTCAGCTCTGTGATTTGTTTGGTACTTTGTTATATATTCCATATATATATTTTTTTTTAATTCGCATTTTTTAATGTTCTCTTCTACCTCAGTGAGCATCTTAATGACCATTATTTTGAACTCTTACATTAGGATCTGCTTTTGAAGACTTGTTTTTTTAAACATATTCCTTTGTGTCTTTATTTTCCTTGTTTTATGTGTTAGAAAAATCAGCCTCTCTTCCAATCTTTACAGAATAGTCTCTTGTAGAAGATGAATTTCATCAGTCAGCCTAGTTCATAGTTTTATGTTTTTTTTTTTACAAACTTTTGTGACTACCCAGGATGCCTCCAATGTCCTCTATTACTGAATCTCAGTAGTAAACAGGGTGTGCCAAAATGTGTCAGTGTCTGTAACAGTGGGGAAAACATATAATTAGCCCCTCCTAGGAAGAAACTGGGAGATGGGTATTTTTTCTGTGTCCTCTCTGCTGTGTCTGGGTATATGTATGGCTGTAAGGGGATGCTCCTATGCCATTTAGATTTGCATATTTGATTACTATAATCCTGCAGGACTTGTGACTGAAGGTCTCATTGTCTATGAGAAGAAGACCCCTGGTTTCCAGTGCTGCACGTGTGCCTGCAGCTAGACCTCATCCCTGCTACATAAGCACACTCACCACTGGCTGTAAAGACACAATAATGATTATAACAGCTATGTGTCCCTGCTGAAGTCTCACAGCTTTCTCTTCCAAGGACAATGCAGTTGTCTGTGTTACAGACCCCAGCTGCCTGAGTCACTATGCCACCACAAATCTGGATCTAGAGCCAGTACACATCCACACAACCGTGTACCATTAGGCACAGTACTACAGTGTGCCTTTATGTTCTTATCCTTAGTCAGTAGCACTGTGGCTCCATATTAAGATCTTCCCACTCTCTAAAGTCTGAAAGAGGTGACTGCTTCTTCAAAAGAACAGAGATCAATGAAAGGCTAGAACACAAAAATCAGGAACAATTATGCCAGTAAACAAAAAGGAAAAGAAAAAGAAAATCCTTTCAATAATCAACCACAAATAAATTGTAATCTACAATTTGTCAAATAATTCAAAAGTAATTACAAAGAAGCTCAGCAAGCTACAAGAAAATGCAGATAATTTTTTCACAATAAGGAAGTCAATACAAGAACAAAATGAACATTTCAACACCATAAACAAAAAACCAAACAAACTCTGAAAGAGAACAAAATGATGCAGTAGAGAGGTTAAGTAACAAACTTAATTAAGCAGAAAACCAATCAATGCTCTTTTACATTTTTTGTCATTCTTCTCAGGTGACCTAAGAAATATATAGAATACTTTAAAATAAATTATACATGCATTGTGAGCATTCCAGAAGGTAAAGTGAGAGAAAGGGGCTAAAAGCTTTTTTAAATAAGTAACTTAAAACTACCCAAATTTTGGGAGAGAAATAGATCTAGTCTCAAGAGACATAGAAGTTGCTATAAAGGTTGAATTTAAACTCTTTTGGTGTAAACCTCTTTAATTATCAAAAGTTGAAAGGAGCAGGAGAAAAACAACTCATCATGCACACACACACACACACACACACACACAATTATCAATGGATTAGTTTTTTTAAAAAATTATTTATTTATTTGACAGAGAGTGAGATAGCAAGATAGGGAACAAAGTGGGGGTGGGGGTGAGAGAGGGATAAGCAGGCTTCCTGCTGAGCAGGGAGTGCAATGTGGGTTTCTTTCCCAGGACCATTGGGATCATGACCTGAGCTGAAGGCAGACGCTTAACGACTGAGCCACCCAGGCACTCCTATCAATGGATTTATTAACATTAAGCTTGCAAGCCAGCAGAGAGAGGAATGATATATTTAAATAAGTGAAAGAAACATCTCCCAACTAAAAATACTATAGCCTGCAGTACTGTCTTTAGAAATGAATGCTTTTCCCAAACAAAATCTGAGCAAATTTGTTACTACTAGATCTGCATTAAAAGAAATACTTGAGGGAGTTCTTCAAATGGAATTGAAACTATATTAAACAGCAATGCAAATGTATATGAAAATATAAATCTCAATGGTAACATTAAATATAGAACAAAATAGAGTATAATAAAACTGCATTGGTGGTGCATGAATTACCTATAACCTTTAAAGTGAAAGGTAAAAAAAAAAAAAGAAACCATAACAAAATTTTGGGGACACCTGTGTGCTCAGTGGGTTAAGCCTCTGCCTTCAGCTCAGGTCATGGTCTCAGGGTCATGAGCCCCGAGTTGGGATCTTTACTCAGTGGGGAGCCTGCTTCCCCCTCTCTCTCTGTCTGCCTCTCTGATTACTTGTGATCTCTGTCGAATAAATAAATGAAATTTTGGTTATGGATTCACAGTACAAAAATAAGTAAACACTGACTTTTAGAAAACAAAGTGAATGTGTAGAGTTAGTGGGCAAAGTGTTAAGTTTTTCTATGCAATTAAACTTGTTATTATCAAATTAAAATAGATAGTCATAACACAAATTTATGCAAGTCTCATTTTAACCACAAAGGAAAAATCTCTTATGGATAAAGAAAATATAAAGAAATGAAACCAAATCTCAATCAAAAAACATCAAATAATAACACAAAAATGTAAGAGAAACAAAAGAGATGCAAAACAGAAGATATTGTAAGACTTTACTTATCACTGTCTTAAATGTAAATTGATTATATCCCCCAAAAGATAGTGACTGCATAAATAAGAAAAATTCTAAGACTATCTTGTCTACAGGAGATTAACTTTAGATATAAAGACATGCATAGGCCAGAAGTGAAGGGATAGAAAAATAGATTCTTTGCAATTGGCAATCAAAAGAGCAGAGATGGCTATGCTTTTATCAGAAACATAAACTTGTTTTTATTTTATTTTTTTAAAGATTTTATTTATTTATTTGACAGGCAGAGATCACAAGTAGGTGGAGAGGCAAGTGGGGTGTGTGTGGAGGGGGGGAACCAGGCTCCCCACTGAACAGAGAACCCCACGTGGGACTCGATCCCAGGAACCTGGGACCATGACCCAAGCCAAGACAGAGGCTTTAACCCACTGAGCCACCCAGGCACCCCCATAAACTTGTTTTTAAAGATTTTATTTATTTGAGAGAGAGAGTGTGTGTGTGTGTGTGAGTATGAGCAGGGGAATGGGCAGAGGGAGAAACAGACTCCCTGATTAGCAGGGAGCCCAACACAGGGCTTGATCCCAGGGCCTTAAGATCATGACCTGAGCCCAGGGCAGATCCTTAACCAACTGAGCTGCCCAGATGCCCCAGAAAAAAAATAAACTTTAAAAAAACTATGACTAGAGACAAAAGAAGGCTGTTAAGTAATAGTAAATTTTCAGTTTAACAAGAGGATATAACAATTGTAAATATATATGTATCCATCTTTAGAGAACCCAAAAAATTAAAACAAATGTTGACAGATCTGAAGGGAGAAATTAATAGTAATTCAGTTATGGTAGGAGTTTTTAATACTGTACTTTAAATTATGGATAGAACATCCAGGCAGAAAATCAGTAAGAAATGAGCTCACTTAGACAACACTATAAATAAAATAGACCTTACAGACATATACAGAATTTCCCATCTAACATCTGCAGAATACATTTTCTTCTCAAGCACACAGAGATGGTATGTTAGATCACAAAATAAGTCTTAACAAATTTAAGAAGATTGAAATAGTGCTGAATATCTTATCAGACCACAGTGGAATGAAACTAGAAATCAACAACAGAAAACAGGCAAATTCACAAAAATACAGAAGTTTAACAACACATGCTTAATCACTGGTAAAAGGAGAAATAAAGAATTTTAAAATACCCAAGACAAACGTGAAAATCCAACTTCCCAAAACTTGTGGAATGCAGCAAGAGGATTACAAAGGAAGTTAGTAGGGAAGTTTATTGTGTTACAGACCTACATTTGAAATAAAGATCTCAAACAGCTTAAATTTCTTTCCTTTTCAAATTTGATTTAAATTTTAGTTAGTTATCATATTATAATATTGGTTTTAGGAGCATTTAGTGATTCATCACCTACATATAACACCCAATGCTCATGACAAGAACCCTCCTCAACACCCTTCATCCATTCCATCCACCAGCAATCTTCCCTCCATTAACCCTCAGTTTGTTCTTGATAGTTAAGAGTCTGTTATGGTTTGCTTCCCTTTCTCTTTTCCCCCTTCTCCTATTCATCTGTTTTGTTTCTTTTTTTTTTTTTAATAATTTATTTATTTATTTGACAGAGAGAGATCACAAGTAGACAGAGAGGCAGGCAGAGAGAGAGAGGAGAAAGCAGGCTCCCTGCTGAGCAGAGAGCCCAATGCGGGACTTGATCCCAGATCCTGGGATCATGACCTGAGCCGAAGGCAGTGACTTAATCCACTGAGCCACCCAGGTGCCCCTCATCTGTTTTTTTTCTTAAATCCACATCTGAGTAAAATCAAAGAGCCTCACTTTAGATCTAAGGAACTAGAAAAACAACAAATAAAATGTCCTGACTACCCAAAGTGATCCATAGATTCAATGCCATATCAAAATCTCAAATGCATTATTTATAGAAATAGTAAAAACACCTGAAATTTATTTGGAATCATAAAATACTCCAAATAACCAAAGCAATAGGACTAGAGGCATCCTACTCCTTGGTTTAAGATATTATAAAGCTATAATAATCAAAAGAGTAAAATACTCTGATAAAACAGTCATATGGTCAAGTGGAACAGAATGAAGAACCCAGAAAACTTCAAGCTTCTTTGGCCAACTGATTAACAAGCTTTCCAAGAACACGAATGGAGAAAAGATTACCTCTTCAACAAATGGTGCTAAGAAAACTTTTTAACCACATGCAGAAAAATGAAACTGACCTGTATCTCCACTAAATACAACAATCAACAAAATGCCAAACAAATTACTGAAGGAAATAGGGGCACCTGGGTGGCTCAGTGGGTTAAAGCCTCTGCCTTCGGCTCAGGTCATGATCTCAGGGTCCTGGGATCGAGTCCCGCATTGGGCTCTCTGCTCAGCAGGGAGCCTGCTTCCTCCTCTCTCTCTCTGCCTGCCTCTCTGCCTACTTGTGATCTGTCTCTGTCAAATAAATAAATAAAATATTTTAAAAAAATCACTGAAGAAAATAAAAAGTTCATGGACATTGGTCTAGACTATAATTTTTTGTATATGACAGAAAAGGGAAAACTAGACAAGTAGAATTCTATCAAATTAAAAAGAAATTGCATGTCAAAGGAAACAAGATGAAAAGACAGCCTACCAGAGAAAATAATTGCAATATATATATCTGATAAAGAATTAATATCCAAAATACATGAGAAACTCAAAAAATTCTATAGCAAATAAATAAATAAATAAATAAAAATTTTAAAATGACCATGGGTCTCTGAATACACATTTCTACAAAGAAAATATATAAGTGGCCAACAGTTAAATGAAAAGGTATTCAACATTTTGATTCCCAAACCCTATCAGATCACCTCCTGCATGAAGCACCCCAGGACACCTCTTCCTTCATCCAACTCAACCTCATGCACCCCACCAGAGTGCCCCTTGAACTCAGTATCCTCAGGAAACACAGCTTGCACTCACTTCAGACATCCTGTCAGGGCACCCTTCGACCAGAAATGAAGAATACAATAACTGAAATCAAAAATGCAGTAGATAGTGGGTGTGTGTGTTGGGAATTGCCTGGATGGCTCAATTAGATAAGCATTAGACTCTTGGTTTGTGGCTGGGTCATGGTCTCAAGGTCTTGAGATAAAACCCCCACATAAGGTTCTGTTCTCAGCATGGAGTCTCCTTTGGATTCTCTCTCTTCTTCTGTCCCTCCCCTTGCTTGCATCCCACTCTTTCTCTCAAAAAAAAATCTTAAAAAAAAATGCACTAGAGGGAATTAACAGACTAGAGGATGCAGGAAAAAAATGCATCAGTGATCTGAAAGGGTAATGTAAAATGCCCTACCTGAGCAGTAAAAATAAAAATAAATAAATATGGGAGAGGAGTCAAGATGGCGGAGAAGTGGCAGGCTGAGATGACATCAGGTAGCAAGAGATCAGCTAGATAGCTTATCAAACCATTGCAAACACCTACAAATCCAATGGGAAATCGAAGAGAAGAAGAGCAACAATTCTAGAAACAGAAAATCAATCACTTTCTGAAAGGTAGGACCTGCGGAGAAGTGAATCCAAAGTGACGGGAAGATAGACCGCAGGGGTAGGGGCCAGCTCCCGGCAAGTGGTGGAGCAACAGAGCACAAAATCAGGACTTTTAAAAGTCTGCTCCACGGAGGGACATCACTCCAGAGGCTAAACTGGGGGAAGTCCACGTGGAGTCAGCATAACCCCAGGCCCTGCAGGGTCACAGAAGGATCAGGATTGTCTGCATGTCTCAGAGCTCATAGGTATTAGAGAGGGGAAGCTGGCTACAGTGAAAAAGCTGAACAGTGAGCTCTCAATTCAGGGTTACTTTGAACTAGTCACAGGCTGGGTGAGCTCGGAGCATGGCTGGAGGCCATAGAGAAGGAAGCGACTGGGCGCTTTTCTCCAAGTGCAAGCAATTGAGCGCTTTCCTCTAAGTGACACCAGAGGCCAGGGAGACGGGGGCGGTTGGGTGCTTTTCTCTGAGGGCGCACAGGGACCCCAAGCTCTCGGCTCCTCTGGGCCGGAGACTGGGAGGCTGCCATCTTAATTCCTGTCCTCCAGAACTCTATGGAAAGTGCTCAGGAAACAAAAGCTCCCAAAGGCAAACCTGCGTAGATTACTTAGCCCAGCCCCTGGTAAGGGCAGTGCAATTCCGCCTGGGGCAAATACACTTGAGAATCACTACAACAGACCCCTCCCCCAGAAGATCAACAAGAAACCCAGCCAAGACAAACTTCACTCACCAAGGAGAGCAGCGGAATTCCAGAAGAGGAGGAAGCAAATCTTATCTGGACAAAATGACAAGGCAGAAAAACTCACCCCCTCCAAAAAAGAACAAGGCGCAGTACCAAAGACTGGGGACCTAATCAATACAGACATTGGTATTATTACAGATATAGAGTTCAGAATGACGATTCTTAAGGCTCTAGCTTGAAAAAGGCATAAAAGATATTAGAGAAACCCTCTCCGGAGAGATAAAAGCCCTTTCTGGAGACATAAAAGAACTAAAATCTAACCAAGTTTAAATAAAAAATGCTATTAATGAGGTGCAATAAAATATGGAAGCTCTTACTGCTAGGATAAATGAGGCAGAAGAATTAGTGACATAGAAGACCAAATGACAAAGAATAAAGAAGCTGAGCAAAAGAGAGACAAATACTGGACCATGAGGAGAGAATTTGAGAGATAAGTGACACCAAGACAACACAACATTAGAATATTCCAGAAAAAGAAGAAGGAGAGAGGGGAGCAGAAGGTATATTGGAGAGAATTATTGTGGAGAATTTCCTTAATATGGCAAAGGGAAAAAACATCAAAATCCAGGAGATGCTAAGAACGCCTCTCAAAATATATAAAAATAGGTCCACACGTCGTCACCTGATAGTAAAATTTACAAGTCTTAGTGACAAAGAGAAAATCCTGAAAGCAGCCTGGGAAAAGAAGTCTCTAACAAAGAAAGGTAAAAGCATTAGATTGGCAGCAGACCTATCCATGGAGACCTGGCAAACCAGAAAGAACTGGCATGATATATTCAGAGCACTAAATGGGAAAAACATGCAGCCAAGAATACTATATCCAGCTAAACTATCATTGAAAATAGAAGGAGAGCTAAAAAGCTTCCAGGATAAACAAAAACTGAAAGAATTTGCAAACACCAAACCAGCTCTATAGAAAAAATTGAAAGGGGTCCTCTAAGCAAAGAGAGATGCTAAAAGTAGTAGATCGGAAAGAAACAGAGACAATATAAAGTAACAGTCACCTTACAGGCAATACAATGGCACTAAATTCACATCTTTCAATAGTTACTCTGAATGTTAATGGACTAAATGCCCCAATCAAAAGACACAGGGTATCAGAATGGATTAAAAAAAATCAATATGTTGCTTAAAATAAACTCACTTTAGACCCGAAGACACCTCCAGATTTAAAGTGAGGGGGTGGAAAACAATGTACCATGCTAATGGACATCAGGAGAAAGCTGGGGTGGCAAGCCTCGTATCAGATCAATTAGATTTTAAGCCAAAGACTATAATAAGAAATGAAGAAAGACACTATATCATACTCAAAGGGTCTGTCCAACAGGAAGACCTAACAATTTTAAATATCTATGCCCCTAACATGGGAGCAGCCAACTATATAAACCAGTTAATAACAAAATAGAAAAATACATCAACAATCATACAATAATAGTAGGGGACTTTAACACTCCCCTCACTGAAATGCACAGATCATCTAAGCAAAAGATCACCAAGGAAATAAAGGCCTTAAATGACACACTGGACCAGATAGATATCTCAGATATATTCAGAACATTCTATCCCAAAGCAACATAATATACATTCTTCTCTAGTGCACATGGAACATTCTCCAGAATAGACCACATCCTGGGTCATAAATTAGGTCCTAACCAATATCAAAAGATTGGAATCATTCCTGCATATTTTCAGACCACAATGCTCTGAAACTAGAACTCAATCACAAGAGGAAATTTGGAAAGAACCCAAATAAATGGAGACTAAACAGCATCCTTCTAAAAAATGAATGGGTCAACCAGGAAATCAAAGAAGAATTGAAAAAATTCATGGAAACAAATGATAATGAAAACACAATGGTTCAAAATCTGTGGGACACAACAAAGGCAGTACTGAAAGGAAAATATATAGCAGTACAAGCCTTTCTTAAGAACAAGAAAAATCTCAAATACAGAATCTAACCCTATACCTAAAGGAGCTGGGGAAAGAACAACAAAGAAAGCCTAAACCCAGTAGGAGAAGAGAAATCATAAAGATCAGAGCAGAAATCAATGAAATAGAAACAAACAAAAAAAAAAAACATAATAGAACGAATCAATGAAACTAGGAGCTTGTTCTTTGAAAGAATTAATAAGATTGATAAACCCTGGCCCGACTTATCAAAAAGGAAAAAGAAAGGACCCAAATAAATAAAATCATGAATGAAAGAGGAAAGATCACAACTAACACCAAAGAAATATAGACAATTATAAGAACATACTATGAGCAAATCTACACCAATAAATCGACAATCTGGAAAAAGTGGATACATTTCTAGAGACATATAAACTACCACAACGGAACCAGGAAGAAATAGAAAACCTGAACAGACCCATAACCAGTAAGGAGATTGAAACAGTCATCACAAATCTCCAAACAAACAAAAGTCCAGGGCAAGATGGCTTCCCAGGGGAATTCTACCAAACATTTAAAGAAAAATTAATTCCTATTTTCCTGAAACGGTTCCAAAAAAATAGAAATGGAAGGAAAACTTCCAAACTCATTTTATGAAACCAGCATCACCTTGATCCAAAACCAGTCAAGGATCCCATAAAAAAAGAGAACTACAGACCAATATCCTTGATGAACACAGACGCGAAAATTCTCACCAAAATACTGGCCAAAAGGATCCAACAGTACATTAAAAGGATTATTCACCATGACCAAGTGGGATTTATTCCAGGCCTGCAAGGTTGGTTCAACATCCACAAATCAATCAATGTGATAAAATACATTAATAAAAGAAAGAATAAGAATCATATGATACTCTCAATAGATGCTGAAAATGCATTTGACAAAGTAAAGCATTCCTTATTGGTTAAAACTCTTCAAAGTGTAGGGATAGAGGGCACATACCTCAATATTATCAAAGCCATCTATGAAAAACCCACCGCAAATATCATTCTCAGTAGAGAAAAACTGAAATATTTTCTGCTAAGATCAGGAACACAGCAAGGATGTCCGTTATCACCACTGCTGTTCAACATAGGACTAGAAGTCCTAGCCTCAGCTATAAGACAACAAAGAGAAATTAAAGGCAACCAAATTGGCAAAGAAGAAATCAAACTATCACTCTTTGCAGATAATATGATACTATATGTGGAAAACCCAAAAGGCTCCACTCCAAAACTGCTAGAACTTGTACACGAATTCAGTAAAGTGTCAGGATATAAAGTCAATGCAGAGAAATCAGTTGCATTTCTTTACACCAACAACAAAACAGAAAAAAGAGAAATTAAGCAGTAAGTACCACTTAAAATTGCACCCAAAACCATAAGATACCTAGGAATAAACCTAACCAACAAGGCAAAGAATCTATACTCAGAAAACTATAAGGTACTCATGAAAGAAACTGAGGAAGACATAAAGAAATGGAAAAAATGTTCCATGCTCATGGATTGAAAGAACAAATATTTTGAAAATCTCTATTCTACCTACACATTTAAGGCAATCCCTATCAAAATCCCATACATTTTTTCAAAGAAATATAACAAACAATCCTAAAATTTATATGGAACCAGAAAAGACCTCGAACAGCCAAAGGAATATTGAAAAAGAAAGCCAAAGTTGGTGAATTACAATTACACATTTCAAGTTCTATTACAAAGCTGTCATCAAGACAGTATGGTACTGGAACAAAAACAGAGACATAGATCAATGGAACAGAATAGAGAGCCCAGAAATATACCCTCAACTCTACAGTCAACTAATCTTCGACAAAGCAGGAAGGAATGTCCAATGGAAAAAAGACAGCCTCTTCAACAAATGGTGCTGGGAAAATTGGACAGCCACATGCAGAAAAATGAAATTGGACCATTTCCTTACACCACATACGAAAATAGACTCAAAATAGATGAAGGACCTCAATGTAGAGATAGGAATCCATCAAAAGCCTTGAGGAGAACACAGGCAGCAACCTCTTTGACCTCAACTGCAAAAACTTCTTCCTAGGAACATCGCCAAAGGCAAGGGAAGCAAGGGCAAAAATGAACTATTGGGATTTCATCAAGATCAAAAGCTTTTTCACAGCAAAGGAAACAGTTAACAAAACCAAAAGACAACTAACAGAATGGGAGAAGATATTTGCAAATGATATGTCAGATAAAGGGCTAGTATCCAAAATCTATAAAGATCTTAGCAAACTCAACACCCAAAGAACAAATAATCCAATAAAGAAATGGGCAGAAGACATAAACAGACATTTCTGCAAAGAAGACATCCAGATGGCCAACAGACACATGAAAAAATGCTCCACATCACTCGGCATCAGGGAAATCCAAATCAAAACCACAATGAGATACCACCTCCTACAGTCAGAATGGTTAAATTAACAAGTCAAAAAATGACAGATGCTGGTGAGGATGCAGAGAGAGGGGAACCCTCAGTGTGGAGGTTCCTCAAAAAACTGATAATAGAGCTACGCTATGACCCAGTGATTGCACTACTGGGTATATATCCTAAATATACAAACATGGTGCTCCGAAGGGGTACATGCACCGGAATGTTTATATCAGCAATGTCCACAATAACCAAACTATGGAAAAAACCATTCATCAATAGATGAATGGATAAAGAAGATGTGGTATATGTACACAATGGAATACTATGCAGCCATCAAAAGAAATGAAATCTTGCCATTTGCAACGATGTGGATGGAACTGGAGGGTATTATTCTTAGCAAAGTAAGTCAATTGATGAAAGACAACTATCATATGATCTCCCTGATATGAGGAAGTGGAGATGCAATGTGGGGGGATTGGGGGGTAGGAAAAGAAAAAGAAGATGGGATTGGGAGGGAGACAAACCATAAAATTCAATCTCAAAAACCAGACTGAGGGTTGCTGGGGGGAGGGCTACTGGAGAGGGTGGTGGGGATATAGACATTGGGGAGGGTATGTGCTATGATGAGTGCTGTGTAAACCTGGCTATTCACAGACCTGTACTTCTGGGGATAAAAATACATTATATGTTTTTTTTTTGTTTTTTTTAAGGCTTTTAATAAAATATTTTATTTTTTATAAACATATATTTTTATCCCCAGGGGTACAGGTCTGTGAATCACCAAGTTTACACACTTCACAGCACTCACCAAAGCACATACCCTCCCCAATGTCCATAATCCCACCCCCTTCTCCCAATCCCCCTCCCCCAGCAACCCTCAGTTTGTTTTGTGAGATTAAGAGTCACTTATGGTTTGTCTCCCTCCAAATCCCATCTTGGTTCATTTATTCTTCTCGTACCCACTTAAGCCCCCATGTTGAATCACCACTTCCTCATATCAGGGAGATCATATGATAGTTGTCTTTCTCTGCTTGACTTATTTCGCTAAGCATGATACGCTCTAGTTCCATCCATGTTGTCGCAAAGGGCAAGATTTCATTTCTTTTGATGGCTGCATTGTATTCCATTGTGTATATATACCACATCTTCTTGATCCATTCATCTGTTGATGGACATCTAGGTTCTTTCCATAGTTTGGCTATTGTGGACATTGCTGCTATAAACATTCGGGTGCACGTGCCCCTTTGGATCACTACATTTGTGTCTTTAGGGTAATTACCCAATAGTGCAATTGCTGGGTCATAGGGCAGTTCTATTTTCAAAATTTTGAGGAACCTCCATGCTGTTTTCCAGAGTGGCTGCACCAGCTTGCATTCCCACCAACAGTGTAGGAGGGTTCCCCTTTCTCCACATCCTCGCCAGCATCTGTCATTTCCTGACTTGTTGATTTTAGCCATTCTGACTGGTGTGAGGTGATATCTCATTGTGGTTTTGATTTGTATTTCCCTGATGCCGAGTGATATGGAGCACTTTTTCATGTGTCTGTTGGCCATCTGGATGTCTTCTTTGCAGAAATGTCTGTTCATGTCCTCTGCCCATTTCTTGATTGGATTATTTGTTCTTTGGGTGTTGAGTTTGCTAAGTTCTTTATAGATTCTGGACACTAGTCCTTTATCTGATATGTCGTTTGCAAATATCTTCTCCCATTCTGTCAGTTGTCTTTTGATTTTGTTAACTGTTTCCTTTGCTGTACAAAAGCTTTTGATCTTGATGAAATCCCAATAGTTCATTTTTTCCCTTGCTTCCCTTGCCTTTTGCGTTGTTCCTAGGAAGATGTTGCTGCGGCTGAGGTCGAAGAGGTTGTTGCCTGTGTTCTCCTCAAGGATTTTGATGGATTCCTTTCTCACATTGAGGTCCTTCATCTATTTTGAGTCTATTTTCGTGTGTGGTGTAAGGAAATGGTCCAATTTCATTTTTCTGCATGTGGCTGTCCAATTTTCCCAGCACCATTTATTAAAGAGGCTGTCTTTTTTCCATTGGACATTCTTTCCTGCTTTGTCGAAGATTAGTTGACTGTAGAGTTGAGGGTATATTTCTGGGCTCTCTATTCTGTTCCATTGATCTATGTCTCTGTTTTTGTGCCAGTACCATGCTGTCTTGATGATGACAGCTTTGTAATAGAGCTTGAAGTCCGGAATTGTGATGCCACCAACGTTGGCTTTCTTTTTCAATATCCCTTTAGCTATTCGAGGTCTTTTCTGGTTCCATATAAATTTTAGAATTATTTGTTCCATTTCTTTGAAAAAGATGGATGGTACTTAGATAGGAATTGCATTAAATGTGTAGATTGCTTTAGGTAGCATAGACATTTTCACAATATTTATTCTTCCAATCCAGGAGCATGGAACATTTTTCCATTTCTTTGTGTCTTCCTCAATTTTTTTCATGAGTACTTTATAGTTTTCTGAGTATAGATTCTGTGTCTCTTTGGTTAGGTGTATTCCTAGGTATCTTATGGTTTTGGGTGCAATTGTAAATGGGATTGACTCCTTAATTTCTCTTTCTTCTGTCTTGCTGTTGGTGTAGAGAAATGCAACTGATTTCTGTGCATTGATTTTATATTCTGACACTTTACTGAATTCCTGTATAAGTTCTAGCAGTTTTGGAGTGGAGTCTTTTGGGTTTTCCACATATAGTATCATATCATCTGCGAAGAGTGATAATTTGACTTCTTCTTTGCCGATTTGGATGCCTTTAATTTCCTTTTGTTGTCTGATTGCTGAGGCTAGGACCTCTAGTACTATGTTGAATAGCAGTGGTGATAACGGACATCCCTGCCGTGTTCCTGACCTTAGTGGAAAAGCTTTCAGTTTTTCTCCATTGAGAATGATATTTGTGGTGGTTTTTTCATAGATGGCTTTGATGATATTGAGGTTTGTTTCCTCTATCCCTACACTTTGAAGAGTTTTGATCAGGAAGGGATGCTGTACTTTGTCAAATGCTTTTTCAGCATCTATTGAGAGTATCATATGGTTCTTATTCTTTCTTTTATTGATGTGTTGTATCACATTGACTGATTTGTGGATGTTGATCCAACCTTGCAGCCCTGGAATAAATCCCACTTGGTCGTGGTGAATAATCTTTTTAATGTACTGTTGAATCCTATTGGCTAGTATTTTGTTAAGTATTTTCTCATCTGTGTTCATCAAGGATATTGGTCTATAGGTCTCTTTTTTGGTGGGATCCTTGTCTGGTTTTGGGATCAAGGTGATGCTGGCCTCATAAAATGAGTTTGGAAGTTTTCCTTCCATTTCTATTTTTTGGAACAGTTTCAGGAGATTAGGAATTAGTTCTTCTTTAAATGTTTGGTAGAATTCCCCCAGGAAGCCGGCTGGCCCTGGGCTTTTGTTTGTTTGGAGATTTTTAATGACTGTTTCAATCTCCTTACTGGTTATGGGTCTGTTCAGGCTTTCTATTTCTTCCTGGTTCAGTTGTGGTAGTTTATATGTTTCTAGGAATGCATCCATTTCTTCCAGATTGTCAAATTTATTGCCATAGAGTTGCTCATAGTATGTTCTTATAATAGTTTGTATTTCTTTGGTGTTAGTTGTGATCTCTCCTCTTTCATTCATGATTTTATTTATTTGGGTCCTTTCTCTTTTCTTTTTGATAAGTCGGGCCAGGGGTTTATCAATTTTATTAATTCTTTCAAAACCAGCTCCTACTTTTGTTGATTTGTTCTATTGTTTTTTTCGTTTCTATTTCATTGATTTATGCTCTGATCTTTATGATTTCTCTTCTCCTGATGGGCTTAGGGTTTCTTTCTTGTTCTTTCTCCAACTCCTTTAGGTGTAGGGTTAGGTTGTGTACCTGAGACCTTTCTTGTTTCTTGAGAAAGGCTTGTACCGCTATATATTTTCCTCTCAGGACTGCCTTTGTTGTGTCCCACAGATTTTGAACCGTTGTATCTTCATTATCATTTGTTTCCATGATTTTTTTCAATTCTTCTTTAATTTCCCGGTTGACCCATTCATTCTTTAGAAGGATGCTGTTTAGTCTCCATGTATTTGGGTTCTTTCCAAATTTCCTTTTGTGCTTGAGTTCTAGCTTTAGAGCATTGTGGTCTGAAAATATGCAGGGAATGATCCCAGTCTTTTGATACTGGTTGAGTCCTGATTTAGGACCGAGGATGTGATCTATTCTGGAGAATGTTCCATGTGCACTAGAGAAGAATTTGTATTCTGTTGCTTTGGGATGAAATGTTCTGAATATATCTGTGATGTCCATCTGGTGCAGTGTGTCGTTTAAGGCCTTTATTTCCTTGCTGATCTTTTGCTTGGATGATCTGTCCATTTCAGTGAGGGGAGTGTTAAAGTCCCCTACTATTATTGTATTATTGTTGATGTGTTTCTTTGATTTTGTTATTAATTGGTGTATATCTTGGCTGCTCCCACGTTGGGGGCATATATATTTAAAATTGTTAGGTCTTCCTGTTCGACATACCCTTTGAGTATAATATAGTGTCCTTTCTCATCTCTTATTATAGTCTTTGGCTTAAAATCTAATTGATATAAGGATTGCCACTCCTGCTTTCTTCTCATGTCCATTAGCATGGTAAATTCTTTTCCACCCCCTCACTTTAAATCTGGAGGTGTCTTCGGGCTTAAAATGAGTTTCTTGGAGGCAACATATAGATGGGTTTTGTTTTTTTATCCATTTCTGGGTAACTATTGAGAGATATGAATTTAGGCCCATGGTATTGCCTGTAAGGTGACTGTTACTGTATATGGTGTCTGTTCCTTTCTGATCTACCACTTGTAGGCTCTCTCTTTGCTTAGAGGACCCCTTTCAAGATTTCCTGTAGAGCTGGTTTGGTGTTTGCAAATTCTTTCAGTTTTTGTTTTTCCTGGAAGCTTTTAATCTCTCCTTCTATTTTCAATGATAGCCTAGCTGGATATAGTATTCTTGGCTGCATGTTTTTTTCATTTAGTGCTCTGAAAATATCATGCCAGCTCTTTCTGACCTGCCAGGTCTCTGTGGATAAGTCAGCTGCCAATCTAATATTTTTACTATTGTATGTTACAGACTTCTTTTCCCGGGCTGCTTTCAGGATTTTCTCTTTGTCACTGAGACTTGTAAATTTTACTATTAGGTGACGGGGTGTGGGCCTATTCTTATTGATTTTGAGGGGTGTTCTCTGAACCTCCTGAATTTTGATGCTCGTTCCCTTTGCCATATTGGGGAAATTCTCCCCAATAATTCTCTCCAGTATACCTTCTGCTCCCCTCTCTCTTTCTTCTTCTTCTGGAATCCCAATTATTCTAATGTTGTTTCGTCTTATGGTGTCACTTATCTCTCGAATTCTCCCCTCGTGGTCCAGTAGCTGTTTGTCCCTCTTTTGCTCAGCTTCTTTATTCTCTGTCATTTGGTCTTCTATATCACTAATTCTTTCTTCTGCCTCATTTATCCTAGCAGTGAGAGCCTCCATTTTTTATTGTACCTCATTAATATCTTTTTTGATTTCAACTTGGTTAGATTTTATTTCTTTTATTTCTCCAGAAAGGGCTTTTATATCTCTCAAGAGGGTTTCTCTAATATCTTCCATGCCTTTTTGAGCCCGGCTTGAACCTTGAGAATTGTCATTCTGAACTCTAGATCTGACATATTACCAATGTCTGTATTGATTAGGTGCTTAGCCTTCGGTACTGCCTCTTGTTCTTTTTTTTGTGTTGAATTTTTCCGTCTTGTCATTTTGTCCAGATAAGAGTATATGAAGGGGCAAGTAAAATACTAAAAGTGTGGCAACAGCCCCATGAAAATATGCTTTAACCAAATTAGAAGAGATCCCAAATCGTGAGGGGGGAGAAAGGGGATAAAAAGAGGTTCAAAAAGGAAGAAAGAAAAAAAAATGAAAAAAGAAAAAAAAAAAGAAAAGAATTTAAAAAAAAGAAAACACCTAAGAAAAATATAAAAAAGAAAAAATATATATATTAGATAAACTAGTAAAAAATCGTTATAAAAGAAAAAGGTAACAGTTAAAAAAAAAATTTTACCCAAAGGCGAGAAAAAAAACAAAAAATGAAAAAGAAAAAAATTAAATTAACTGCAAGACTAAAAAAAATCACAGGGAAAAAGCCATGAGTTCCGTGCTTGGCTTTCTCCTCCTCTGGAATTCTGCTGCTCTCCTTGGTATTGAAACCGCACTCCTTGGTAGGTGAACTTGGTCTCCGCTGGATTTCTTGTTGATCTTCTGGGGGAGGGGCCTGTTGTAGTGATTCTCAAGTGTCTGCCCCTTACACCGCCCTTACCCGGGGCCCGGGGTGAGTAATCCGCTCGGGTTTGCTTTCAGGAGCTTTTGTTCCCTGAGCGCTTTCCATAGAGTTCCGGAGGACGGGAATACAAATATCGGCCTCCTGGTCTCCGGCCCGGAGGAGCCGAGAGCCCAGGGCCGCACTCCTAGTGCGCCCTCAGAGAACAGCGCCCAGTTACTCCCATCTGCCTGACCTCCGAGCCCACTGAGCCTGCGACCGGATCAAGGTCACCCCGAGCTGCGAGCTTACTGTCCGCTCTGTCTCTGTAGCCGGCTTTCCCGTTCCAATACCCGCAAGCTCTGCGACACTCAGACACCCCCGATCCTTCTGTGACCCTGCGGTACCTGAGGCCATGCTGACCCCGTGTGGGCTTTGCCCCGGGTAGCCTCTGGAGCGATGTCCCTCAGCGGAACAGACTTTTAAATGTCCTGATTTTGTGCGCGTTTGCTCCCCCGCTTCCCGGGAGCCGGCCCCTCCCCCCGGGGTCTATCTTCCCGTTGCTTTGGATTCACTTCTCCGCCAGTCCTACCTTTCAGAAAGTGGTTGTTTTTCTGTTTCCAGAATTGCTGTTCTTCTTCTCTTCGATCTGCCGATGGATTTTCAGGTTTTTGCAATCTTTAGATAAGCTATCTAGCTGATCTCCGGCTAGCTGAAGTAGTCTCAGCCTGCTACTTCTCCGCCATCTTGACTCCAATACATTATATGTTTATTTAAAAAAATCTAAATAAATAAATAAATAAAGGTAGGTTAAAGGATTTCTTGGACAGCATCAAGTGAACATACATTTGCATTACAGTGGTCTCAGAAGAAGAGAGAGAGCAAAAAAGGCAGAAAACTTGTTTGAAGAAATAATAGCTAAAACACTTTCCCAACCTAGGGAAAGACAGAGATATCTAGGTTCAGGAAGCACAAGTTCCAAATACGTAAATCAAAGGAGGTCCATACAATGACCCATATAATTAAAATGTCAGAAATTAAAGAGAAACAACTAGTAAAGTACAAAAAAATAAAAAAGAAAGAAGAAAGAAAGAAAGAAAGAAAAAAGACTTCATAAGGATATCAACTGATTTTTCAGCAGACCAATAGGGAGTAGCATGATATATCATAGTGCTGAAAGGAAAAAGCCTACAACCAAAAAGAATACTCCTCCCAGGAAGGCTATCATTCAGAATTGAAGGAGATAAAGGAGGTCCTTTAAAATTTCTTGTAAGGCTGACTTAGTGTGATGAACTCCTTTAACTTATGTTTATCTTAGAAACTCTTTAAGTGGTTAAGAAAAGGCCATAATTAGAAGGAATTATAAAAGAAAAAAAATCATGAGTAAAAGCAAACATACAGTAAATGTAGTAATCACTTTAAAGTAAGTATGAAAGGTAAAAGACAAAGGTAGAAAAATTATATTTAAAAAATCAAAAGGGTCTGTAAATGAAAATATAATTGAAATGAAAATGTAAAATATGTCATCATAAACATAGCATGGATAAGGGTAAAAATGTAATTCTTTAAGAATATGTTCAAACTTAAGTGATGGGCAATTTAATATAGACTGCTATATACTTAAGTTGTTATATATGAACCTCATATTCACAACTAAAAACCTATAATAGATTCACAAATAGAACAAGAGAAGAAGGAACAAAGAAGAACTTCAAACACAGCCAGAAAACAATTAACAATGTAAATGGTCTAAATGTTCCAAAGGACATAGGGTGAAAGAATGGATTAAAATTAAGACCCATCTATATATCTATACGCTGCCTACAAGAGACTCATATAAGACCTAAGGATACAGCCAGACTGAAAATGAAGAGATAGAAAAAGGTATTCCATGCAAATGTAAGCAAAACAAACACAAAATGTTGGTGGGATGATACTTATCTCACAAAATAGATTTTAAAACAGAAACCGTAACAAAAGACAACAGCATTATGTAATAGAGGGGTTAATCCAACAAAAGAATGTAATAATTGTAAATATCTCTGTACAACATTGTAGCATCTAAGTACATATAGCAAATATTGATAGACAGAAAAGAAGAAATTAACAGTAATATATTTTGTGAACCAGAAGAATGCCATCTTGGACAAATCTAACATGATAATTGCTTTGTGACCTAAAGCTTTTTTGAGCACAGTCCTCTCTCCTGATATTATTTCCTTTTGTTAAGCACAACCTTAGGTACACTCTTAGGGAATATTCTCCTTAACCTGATCCGAGATGGCTGACACACAACTATTCTCAAATAGTCTTTTCCTGGATGGCCTCCCAATACCTACTCCTCAGCTCCTAGGGCTATAAAAGCAAGTCTTTTGGGATATGGGCTTATGCCCAAGGCCACCCAAGACATACTTCTGGAGAAAGTCCTCTTAATATCCCATTTCTTAACAAGCTGGACTTGCTGGCCTTTATTTTCAGTGTTACAACAACTTCATCCTTTAGATGTAGTTTTGCCTATACCTCCCTTTCACAGAATATACATTAATAGTTGGGGATTTTAACACCTCACGTACATTAATGGATAGATCATCCAGGCAGAAAGTCAACAAGGAAACAGTTGCTTTGAATGGTGCATCAAGCCAGGTAGACTTAAAAATATATATATAATTTCATCCATAAAACCCAGAATATTCACTTTTTAAGTGCACATGGAATATTCTCCAGTGTACACTACATATTGGGCTACAAAATAAGTCTCAATATATTTAATAAGATTGAAATCATATCAAGCAACTTTTCCAACCACAATGGTATGAACTAGAAATCAATTACAAGAAAACAACTGGAGAGAACACAAATACATGGAAGCTAAACAACATGCTACTAAACCAGTGAAACAACAAAGAAATCACAGAGGAAATTAGAAAAACAAAAACAAAAACATGGAAACTGAAAATCAAAACACAAAGCTCTAAAACCTTTGGAATGCAGTGAAAACAATTTTTTAGAGGAAAATTTATATCAACACAGGCCTACCTCATGAACAAAAAATCTCAAATAATCTAATCTTATACCTAAACAAACTAGAAAAAGAACAAACAAATCCTGCAGTAGAAGGTAGAAAATAATAAAGATAAGAGCAGAAAATAAATGACAGAGACTAAAAGAAAACAATAGAAAAGATCAATGAAACAAGAGGTGTTTTTTTGAAAAGACAAATGTTCTCAAACCTTTAGCAGACTCATCAATAATACAAAAAAAAAAAAAAATCCAAAAACCTTCAAAGTCAAAAATGGAAGAGGAAAAGTAACAACTGACATCACTGAGATTACTACAAAAAAATTATAGGATAAAAAGTAGGACAACCTAGAAGAAATGGATAAATTCCTAGAAACATGTTCTTCTGAAGTTCAAGCAAAAAGAAACAGAAAATTTGAAATCACTAATAATAAAATTGAATTGGTATTTTAAAACAAAGAAATAAACAAACAAAAACTCCCAACAATCAGAAGTCCAGGACTGGATGGATTCATGGGTAAAGTCTATAAAACATTTAAAAAAGAGCTAATGCCTAGTTTCCTCAAACTATTCCAAAAAATGGAAGAGGAAGAAAAAAAGTTCTAAATACATTCTATGAAGTCAAGATTACCCTGACACAAAAACTAGAGAGATACTATGAAAAAAGAAACTACCAGCCAGTATCTCTGATGAACATAGATGCAAAAATCCTCAACAAAATATTAGCACACTGCATTCAACAATAACACTAAAAGGATCACTCACCATAATCAAAAGGGATTTATTCTAAGGATGTAAGACTGCTTCAATATTCACAAATCAATCAACATGATTCACTACATTAACAAAGTAAAGAATAAAAATATGATGATCTCAATACAGACAGAAAAAACATTTGACAAAATTCAACATCTGCTCATAATAATAATAAAAAAAAAACTTCTCAAATGGGTTTCAAGGGAATATATTTCAACATAATAGAGACCATATCTGACACACCCACAGCTAACATCATAATGTTGAAAAACAAAACTTTCCCTTTAAGATCAGGAACAAGCAAGATAACAAAAAGAAATAAAAGGCATCCAAATTGGTAAGGAAGAAGTAAAACTGTCCCTATTTATAGATGACATGGTACTCTACATAGAAAATCCTAAAGACTCCACCAAAAAAACCATTAGAAGTAGTAAATGAATTTAGTAAATTATGGGATACAAAATATACAGTAATCTGTTGAGTTTCTACACATTAATAATACAAAAAAAGAAAGTAAAAGCATTTTATAACTGTACCAGAAAACCCCAAAATACTAGGAATAAACTTAACCAAGGAGGTGAAAGACCCCTATTCTGAAAACTATAAAACACTGATGAAAGAAATTGTAGATAACAAAAACAGATATCCCATCTTCATGCATTGGAAGAATTAATATTGTTAAAATGTCCATACCACCCAAAGCAATCTACAGATTTAATGCAATCCCTATCAAAATACCAACAGTATTTTTCACAGAATTAACACAAATAACCCTAAAATTTATATGGAACCAAAAAACACTCTGAATAATAAAAGCAATCTGAGAAACAAAAAGCTGGAGGTATCATAATCCCACATTTTAAGATAAATTACAGAGCAATAGTAATCAACACAGTATGGTATCAGCATAAAAATAGACCTATAGACCAATGGAACAGATTAGAGAGCCCATAAATGAATCTACCCTTATAGGATCAATTAATCAATGACAGAGGTAAAAATATACTGTGGATAAAAGCAGTCTCTTCAATAAATGATTCTGGGAAAACTGGATAGCTACAACCAAAAAAATGAAACTTGTCACTTTCTTACACCATACACAAAAATAAACTCAAAATGGATTAGAGACCTAAATGTGAGACCTGAAACCACAAGTATCCTAAAAGAAAATACAAGCAGTAATTTCTTTTATATAAGCTTTAGCAAAATGTTTATGGATATCAACAAAGGTAAGGGAAACAAAAGCAAAAATAAACTTTTGGAACTACATCAAAATAAAAAGCTTTTGCACAGTGATGGAAACCATCAAATGACCAAAGGACAACCTACTGAATGGGAAAAGATTTGCAAATGATGTATCTAATATGTTAATATCTAAAATATGTAAAGGAATTGTACAACTAAAAAAATCCAATTAAAAAATTGGCAGAGGATATGAATAGACATTTTTCCAAAGAAGGCATACAGATGGCCTACAGATACATGAAAAGATGATCAACATCACTACCCGTCAGGAGATGCAAATTAAAAGCACACTGAAATATCATCTATACCTGTTAAAATGGCCAAAATTAAAAAGACAAGAAATAATCAGCATTGGCTAGAATGTGGAGAAATTAGAAAACTTGTACAATGCTGGTGGGAATATAATTTGGTGAAGCCACTGTGGAAAACAGTATGGAAGTCCCTCAAAAGGATAGAAATACCGTATGATTCAGTAATTCCATTACAAGGTATATAGCCAAAGAAAACAAAAATAATTGATTTAAAAAGATATATGCACCCCTATGTTTATTCCAGAATTATTTACAATAGCCAAAATATGGAAGGAATCTAAGTATGTATTGATTGATGAATGGATAAAGATATACTCACACACACAATGGAATAGTATTCAGCTATTAGATCAGATCATGCAGTTTACAACATGAATGGACCTAGGTCTTATATTAAGTAAACTAAGTCAGAAAGACAAATACTGTATGATTTCACTTCTATGTAGAATCTAAAAAGGAAAACAAATGAACAAAGAAACAGATCTATAAATATAGGAGAATAAACGGGTAGTTGCCAGAGGGGAGGTGGATGAGGGTTAGACAAAATAGGTGAAGGGGAATGGGAGATACAGGATTCTAATTATGGAATGAATAAGTCATGGGGATGAAAGGTATTATGTACCTATATTATGCAAAATGTCAACACATTCTGCTCTTCAACTATTAAAACAGTTGACTATAAAATACTGCTGAACTCATACCATGACATTCCTCTGCTCAAAATACTTGTATCAGCTACCAAGGGTTTCATGGTTTCTGGAGGCTGGCATCCCAACCAATTTTCTATAAACAGCTGGCAAACCCCATTTAAAGCCATCTGGCACCAAACAGCCTTAATATTCCTGATAGATGAGAGTGCTTTCCTCACTGTCTCATGAGGAAGGAAAGTAACAGAAAAGAGAAATCCCATAAAAGAAGAACATTTTCATACTAAGGACTCAGAAAACCCCACTGCTAGAATACTTCATGGTTGGGGTGGTGGTGGGTAATGAGAAGATCTGGGCATTTATTTCTTGTCTTCTGTTGTTGGCCTGGGTACATTTGTTGTCTCTTTAACAATATCTATTCATAACCTATACACAATGAGTTTTCTTGTAGAATTGATCCATAATCTTGGAACATAACAGGTGAATCAACTCACATGATAGAACATCACCCTCATGATTGGGATGTATAAATTGATCAATAAATATAATTATGGTTAATATTTATTGAATGCTTCATAGAATTTTTATGTAGTACCTCATCTGATTCTTATATTCTTATAACAGTCTTTTTGAATTTGGTGCTACTATTTTCATCCTGCTTTATAGCTCTATAGTCAATAAAATTTATAGTCAATTTAGTCAGTAAATCTCATATGTAATTATTTGTATGTGTATATGTACATTAGCCACATAAAAGTTAGATACATTTAAACCAGATAGTCTGTATTTGGATGGCTTTCTATTTGAAGTTAATACCATGAAGCTTTCTGCATTACTGTTATTTAGAAATGTGGTTGGGGGAAAAGCTGAAAGGATAGCTACAAGAGAGACCCTAGCTTTTTTGTAGGTAATGAAGAGGAAATTGTAGATTTGGGAAAATGAATAAAATATTTATTTTGGAAATCTCAGGAAAACCAACTGGATTTGAAAGTAACAAAGTTAATCAGACTACCAATGACAAAGCTGTAACAAAATTGTGTGTTAAAGAAGTGATGTTTAAAAAAAATATATCTAGAAAGTAAAATTGCCAAGATTTTACATGTGATTACACTAATTTTAAGTTAGAAGGAAGAGTCAAAATGACTCTGAGGTGTCAGTTGAAGTTGGAAACAGTATCTATGATGAAGGAGAAGCATTCTGCTTAGGGAAATGATTGCTATTTCAATTGTATGCAGGTGGCATCTAAGATACTCTTATGACAAAAGCAAGTGGCAAGTAGTATAACTAGTAGTAGGGTTGGATCTACATGTTCTCTGCTAAGATAAAAAATGAGTTTATCAGGCCTACTAGGTGGGCCCAAGTCAAATACAGTAGACTTTCAGGCTAAAAGCCTATCAAATAAAATTGTGTAACTCTATGTGTAGATATTCATCAAATTCATAAAAAATCTATTATGCATAACTCCTTTCCATCCATCTCTTTTTTCGGAGCAGTCACACTAATAGGATGACCATATATGAATCCAGTCGCTATGGCAGCTTCCTCTAGAACATTACTTGGACCAGCACTGTGAGAATCAGATAATTATTTTGGTATGTGTTTTGTGGTGAAACAGCATCTCCTCCACCCCATCTTACCAGAGGCAACTTTAAAGTTTTGGTCATTTTGGTCACTTTTCTTGGTTGAAATTGTTTTTCACTCCCTATAATACTTAGGCATATTTAAATTCAGATTTTTTTAAAAGATTTTATTTATTTATTTGACAGAGAGAGAGAGAGAGAGAGATCACAAGTAGGCAGAGAGGCAGGCAGAGAGAGAGAGGAAGGGAAGCAAGCTCCCTGCTGAGCAGAGAGTCCGATGTGGGGCTTGATCCTAGGACATTGAGATCATGATCTGAGCCGAAGGCAGCAGCTTAATCCACTGAGCCACCCAGGCACCCCTAAATTCAGATTTTTTATGTATTTATTTTACAAGGTCATTCTCAGAAAGCAATTTCCTTCCCATCTTTTCTTTCTTTCTTTCTTTCTTTCTTTCTTTTTTTTTTTGCAATGATGTGTGTGAGGTTGGGAGAGGATATTTAAATGCAGTCTTCAACTACTAAGACCAGTGTTAACAAATTATTGCTTCAGAGACAACTAGATATAGTAATTTAGCACACAGAATAAAGCTTTGAGATAGGAATGAGAATTTTTAAATATATGTACGCTAGACAGGTGATATCAGTAAAACGGAGGACTAGAAGGTCCGGATACTCATCTCTCCCACCAAATAAAAGAAACTATATAAACTAAAGTAGAAAGCTTTGGAATACAGGGTCCACGGTGGCTTATTCAGTTAAGCCCCTGTCTTTGGCTTAGTTCATGATCTCAGTATCCTGGATACTTCAGGCTCCCTGAGGGGGAGTCTGCTTCTCTCTGTGCCCCTCCTCTTTCCCTTACTCAGTGCGCTGTCTCAGGAGCAGCTTGGCATCAGGTGATACCCCTGAGAGGAATTTTCACTCTATAATGAAAAGGAGAGAAAAATCCCAACAAGGCTTACTACTGTGAGTGTTTGCAGCCCCTGTTAGAGAGTATTCCATTAAGGCTGATATCAATTTATGTAGCTGTGTCAGAGTACCTTTCAATGCATCTGCTCCTCAGGGTTGGAGTTGTTACTGCAGTAAGAAGCCCCGGTAACAGCTGTGTCACACTGTCTGGGATAAAAATGCCATAACACCTTGCCTTGAATCTCAGGTGATAGTTCTGACCTGTCACTGCAGGGGCCAAACTGCCACTACCACAGCCTGATCCCAGGTCATGGTACTGAATCATCATTGCTGAGGCTCTGGCGTCCCACATCATGGCTCTAGTCCTCACTGTTGTGGCCATTAGCCATGCCACCCCTGCTCTGACGCCACTTCCCAAGGTTCTGATAGTTTTAACAGACCACCATTAGAGTCACCCTCTGACTGCTTTCATGGGTCAGAGTTAAAACAAGCTGTGCTTTTACTATACTCTGGGCGCAAGCCACTCCTGCACTTTCTTATCATAGGACCCAAATAATTGTTTCTCCATCATTCCCCTGAAGCTACTGTGGCAAGCCTGAGGCCCAGGTCCTAGTTCCATGAAAAATCTACATACCCCCACATCTTAGACCCCAGTGCAACAGTTGCAGTGACCCAGGACCCAGGAGATGGGGTAGTTACATATGTATTTAATCCAAGACCAAGGTTTTACTACTAGGTCAATGTCAGCAAGTCGGATCAACTGCTAATTTTCTTCCTTGGGCTAAAAAGGAGATCAGGAAGACCCTAGCTCTTTCTCCAAGGATCTCAAAGCCCTACCTTCCAATATTACCCATAAGACCTCTGCAATCTCAGCCATAAAAGTCCCCACAGGGTACCTCAATAATGATCTCAGAGAACAGAGCCCCACAGAAACTATGCTACTGTGTCTTCCCAGAAACCCAACACATTGTATCACACCCAACCAGTGGACTTGCAATCACTGTCAGGTGAAAGTCCCACCGAATCTAGTCTGAATGACTGAAAGAAGAGACTGCCCTCAAATGAGTAGGCATTAATGCAAAACTGTTAGATACATGAAAAAAAAAATAAAACAGCAACAAATGTTTTCTAGTAACTAAATCCAACTAACTAATTTTCTAGTAACTAAATCCAAAGAAGTAGATATTTGTGGATTACCTGAAACAGAATTCAAGATAATTATTTTAAGGAAGCCAGATTCAAGAGAATACAGATAGCTCAGAGAACTCAGAAAAATACACGGACAAACCAAGAAGCTTAACAAAGAAATCATAAAATAGAATCAAACGGGAATTCTAGAGCTGAAATTCTATAAGGAATGAAATGAAAACTCCAACAGAACATTTCAATAGCAGGCTTAATCAGAAGAATAATCAGTGAATTTTGAATACAGATCTTGTGGTATTATCTAGTCAGAGGAGAAAAAAGAAAATGAAAAAGTGAAAAAGTCTGTGTGAATTATGGGACACCATTAAGTAAAACAATATCACATTTGAGAGTGTCAGGGGAAAGGAGAGAAAGACAGAAAGTTTAAAGAAATAATGGATGAAAACTTCCCAAATCTGGGGAGAGTGATGGCTATTTATGTACACAGACCTCAAATATGTCTAAACAGATTCAGCCCAAATGAAACAATGTGTCAGTCTCGAGACATAGCACAAAAGCATAGTTGGAAAAGCATGTGGAGTGTAAGTGAAGGAGACTTATTTCCTCATTGCAGATCTGTGTAATACTTCATACTCTTGAAAGTTGTGGCCTGGTGTAGAAAAGGACTTACAGTGCTCTGTAGCAAAATTCTCCCTGTCACCAGAACCACGTACTCCAGGGTTGTCTTCTGTGTGGGCTGCATGCACACTACTCTTGTGGAGCCACATTTGCCTTTAGCTCAGTTGGCTGTAGTCATCTACTTTGCCTGTAGTGGGTGCACTGGGTAAATTTTGTTTTAGAGGCCTGTCTGGGGACGCCATGAGTTCATAGGTGGGTAGGATTGGCAGTGAAGCCAGCTTTCTGCAGTTAGCCTCTCTGCCACAGCTGCAGGTGTACAGATTCAGAGAGAGCTTCTCAGAAGATTAACCCAAGGAGAGCTAAACCAAGACAAATAATAATTAAAATGTCAAAAAAAAATAATGATAGAGAATTTTAAAAGCAGCAAAAGAAAAATTACATACAAGGGAAACCACATAAGGCTACCAGCTAATTTTTCAGCAGAAAACTTGCAGCCCAGGAGGGAGTAGAATGATATATTCAAAGTGCTGTAAGTGAAAACCGGTTACCAAAAATACTATAAAACATATGCAAAATAGGAGAAATAAAGACTTTTCTGGACAAATGTTAAAGGAGTTCTCTACCATTAAGCCAGCTTAAAAAAAAAATGTTCAAGGGAATTATTATAGCATACAGAAAAGGCCATAAGTAGAAGAAAATTATGAAAGGAAAATAAATTCACAAGTAAAAAAATATATATATATAGTAAGGTAGTAGATTACTTATCTATAAAGCCAGTATGAAAGTTACAAGGAAAAATAGTAAAATCAATTATATCTACGAAAATCAGTGAAGGGATACACAAAATAAAAATGATGTAAAATATGAGATCATATTTATAAAACATGGAAGGAAAAGTAAACATTTAGTGCTTTTAGAATGTATAGGAACTTAAATGACCCATCAAATTAATATAGACTTTTATACACGTAAGGTGGTATATATGAACCTAATGATAATCACAAACCAAAACCTATTATAGATTCACAAAAAATAAAGAGAAAGGAATCTAAACATAACACTAAAGAATGCCATCAAATCACAAGGGAAGAGAGCAAGAGAAGAAAGGAACAGAGAACTATAAAAATAATAAGAAAAAAAGTTAACAAAATAGCATTAAGTATATATCTACCAAAAATTACTCTAAATTTGAATGGACTAAATGTTCCAAAAAATAAACAAACAGAGGTTTACTGACTGTATTTTTTTTTAATTTTTATTTATTTATTTGACAGACAGAGCACAAGTAGGCAGAGAGACAGGCAGAGAGAGAAGAGGAAGTAGGCTCCCCACTGAGCAGAGAGCCTGATGCGGGGCTCGATCCCAGGACCCTGGGATCATGACCTGAGCCGAAGGCAGAGGCTTTAACCCACTGAGCCACCCAGGTGCCCCTTACTGACTGTATTTAAAAAAAAAAATTAAAAAGCCTATTGAAATGGCTACCTTGAAGAAATTCACTTCAGACCTAAAGACACACACACAGAGACTGGAAGTGAATTGCTGGAAAAAGATATTCCATGCAAACAGAAGCAAAAAAGACAAAATTCACTTTAAATAAAAGAATGTAGGAAGGCACAAAGAAGGGCACTACAAATGGTAATAGGATCAATCCAACAAGAGGTTGTATTAATTGTAAATAGTTATACACCCAAGATAACCTAAATAAAGAGAGTAAATATGAATATACATAAAGAGGGAAATAGACAGTAATACTATTATAGTAGGGGAATTTAAACCCCATTTACATCAATAAATAGATCATTTAGGCATAAAATGAACAAGGAAGCAGTGCTTTGAATGACACATTAGACCAGATTGACCTAACATATATACAAAATATTTCATCCAAAAAGCAGAATATACTTTCTTTCAGGTGCAAGTGGAACACTCTCTAGGATGTTGTTAGGACACAAAGCAAGTCTCAATAAATTTAAGAAAACTGCAATCATATCAAGCACCTTTTCCAGCTACATTCTATTTTTAAATGTAAAGATAGACATCAACTACCAGAAATATCTGGAAAGAAGACAAATACATGGAGGCTAAACAACATGATACTAAACAGTGAATGGGTAAACCAAGATATCAGAATTAAAAATACATAGAGACAACTGAAAATTAAAAACAAAAAATGATGATCCAGTATTTTGGGGACTTGGTAAAAGCAGTTCTGAGAGGGAAATTTATATCAACACAGGCCTACTTCAAGAAATAAGAAAAATATCAAATATTTGACCTAACCTTACAGCTAAAAGAACAACAACAACAAAACACAAAGCTAATAAAAGGAAATAAATAATAAAGACTAGGAAAAAAGACTAGGAAAAACAGACTTAAAAAAAAAAAGCCCATAGAAAATATCAAGAAAAGCAGGAGCTGATTCTTTAAAGATAAACAAAATTGATAAGCCCTTACAGGGTCCCAATACCGTAAATGTTAGATCCTGACTCCATAACCAGTGGATTTGATCATCACAGGGAGCTTGAGACCTCAGCAAGCTGAGGTTCATAATGTCCACATCAGCCCCAGACACACTAAAACACAGAAAAAAAAAAAAAAAGCCACAGTTTAAAAAGGCCAAGAACTTAGAAATGTGCTTTCCCCCTCTACCTTAAAAACCCAGACTGGAGCAAAATCTGGCTCTTGTTGATCTTATGACCTCAAGGAACCAGGGGCCACAAGCCTGCATTAGCCACACTGTGGAGCTATAGCTCAGAAAACAAGCTGTGATTTTGTGTGTGTGTGTGTGTGTGTGTGTGTGTGTGTGTGTGTGTGTTTTAATATGTTTATTTGCTTTTTAAAATTTTTATTGTACTTTTTAAAAATCTGTCTTGTTTTTCTTTTTCTTCTCTTTTTGATTTTGTTCTTTTCATCCGTATTCTTTTTTCTTCTTTCCCGCCTTTTCAATTTTTTTAGCATTTTCTTATTTTGTCATTATTTTTCCTTTATCTCTCTATAAAAAGTCACACTTAAATGAGTAACTAACATACATAGCCACAGCTCCACCCAGCCATCTAGCAAAAGTCACCAGGTACACACAGTCTGCATAAAGTTCACCATACACAAGCCACACCTTCAACTTTAGAAGTAGCCATTTTGCCTAATCCATAGAAACAAACACAAAAAATCATGCAAAATGGGGAGACAGAGGAATATACTCCAAATGAAAGCAAAAGAAAAAAGGTCTCAGTAAAAAAAATTAAACAGAGATAAGCAACATGCCTGATTAAAAAAAAATTTGTAATAATAATTGTAAAGATACTCATGGACTGGAGAAAAGGATGGAGGAATTCATTGAGACTTTCAATAGAGGGATAGAAAATATTAAAAAGAACCAATTAGAGTTGAAGAATACAAAAACACACACTGCAGGAAATCAGTAGATTAGAGGATGCAGTAGAACATATCAATTATCTGGAAGACAGGCTATTGGAAAGAAGATAAGGTGAATAGCAAAGGGAGAAAAGAATTTTTTTAAATGAGGATAGAGTAAAAAAATCTCTTGGACAACATCAAACAAATATTCCCATTATATGGGTCCCAGAAGAAGAGAGAGAGAAAGGTGTAGAGAACTTCTTTGAAAAAAATTATAATTGAAAACTTCCCTCGCCTAAGTAAGGAAATAGATATCCATGTCCAAGAAGCCCAGAGAGTTCCAAACAAGAACCAAGGAAGTCTACATCACAGTATATAATAATTAAAATGTTAAATTTTAAATATAAAATTTAAATATAAAGGGAGAATCCTAAAAGCAGCATGAGAAAAACAAATAGTTATTTATGGGGACAAGGTGGGGGGGGGGTACCTGTGAGACTTTCAGCTGGTTTTTCAGAAAAACTTTATAAACCAGAAGGCCTTTGATATCCAAAGTGCTGAAAGGTAAAAGTTAACAACCAAGAATATCCCTACCAAGCAAGGTTATCATTCATATACGAAGTAACAATAGTCTTCGGGGTGGGGGAGGATCTAAAGGAGTTTATCACCACAAAACCAACCTTACAAAATATGTTGAAGGGATTTTTTTTAATGGAAAAGAAATAGCCACAGACATAAGAAAACATAAGAATAAAAAGGTATAAAATAGAACAACATACACATACAATATGGAGAAGGGAGAAGGGGAAAAACAAAAAGATTTTTTTTTCTGTTTTTAGAATATATTTGAACTGATATAATCATCAAATTAATGTGGAATTTTACTTAGGATGATATGTATGAACCTTACAGTAACCAGAAATCCAAAACTTAGGATACACAAAAAATAAAGGAAATAAAGCCAAATAAAGCACTATAGATACTCATTGATCACAAAGAGAGCAAGAGAAGAAGGAAGAAAAAAGAACAATAAAAGCAACCAGAAAGCACAATTTTAAAGTGGCAATAACTTCATACCTATCAATAATTACTGTAGTCATGATCTCAGGGTCATGAGATTGAACGCTGCATTGGGCTCAGTGCTCAGCAAGAAGTCTGTTTGAGATTCTCTCTCTCTGTCTCTCTCTGCGCTTCTCTTACCCCCCAATCTTGAAAATAAAATAAAATCTTTAAAAGAAATAATTACCTTAAATGTAAATGACTTAAATACTCCAATTAAAAAACAGAGTGATGGAATGGATTAAAAAAAAAAAGACCCATCTGTATTCTGCTTACCAGAGACTCACTTAAGACCTAAAGATGCATAGAGACTGAAAGGGATGAGAAGAGAAAACATTCACCATGCAAATGGAACCAAAACCAAAACAAACAAACAAACAAAAAAACTGGGGCAGCAGTACTTATATCAGATAAAATAGACTTTAAGACAAAGTTTGTAACCAGAGACAAAAAAGGGCACTACATATTGAAAAAGGGATCAGTCCAACAAAAGGTTATAACAATTGGAAATACTTATGCACCCAACACTGGAGTACCTAACACATAGAGTAAATCTTAATGGACATAAAGAGAAATTGATGGCAATACAATAAACTAGGGGACTTTAACACTCCACTTACATCAGTGGCTAGATCATCCAGACAGAAAATCAATAAGGAAACAATGTCTTTGAATGACACATTGGACCAGGTGGACATAATAGATAGAACATTTCATCCAAAAACAATATATTTGCAATTCTTTTCAAGTGCACATAGAACATTCTGAGAATAGGTCACATATCAGGCCATAAAACAAACCTAAATAAATTTAAGAAGATTGAAATTATACCATGCATCTTTCCTGACCACAATAATATGAAACTAGAACTAAATCACAAGAAGAAAACTGGGAAATAACACAAACACAAGGAGCCTAAACAACCAATCAGCCATCAAAACTATCAAAGAAATAAAAAAAAATGCATAGGGACTAATGAAAATGAAAATACAATTGTCTCTGAGACACAGTGCAAGTAGTTCTAAGAGAGAAGTATAGACAATACAGGCCTACCTCCGGAAACAAAAAAAAAAGAAAAAATGAAAGAATCTAACCTTACACCTAAAGGAACTAGGAAAAGAAGAACAAAGACCAAAGTGAGTAGAAGACATGAAAGAATAAAGATTAGTGTCCAAACAAATGGCATAGACACTAAAAAATACAATTAAAAAAACCCCAAAACCTTTATCAAGACTCACCAAGAAAGAGAAAGGACTGAAAATCAGAAATGAGACAAAAGTAACAATAAATACCATAGAAATAAAAGAAATAAAGACTATGAAAAATTATATGCCAAGAAGCTATAGAACCAAGAAGAAATGGATAAATTCATAGAAATATGCTATCTTCCAAAACTGAGCCAGAAAGAAATTGAAAATCTGAATAGACTGGTTATAAGGAATGCATTGGAATCAGTAATTAAAAAACCACAAAAAGGGGCACCTGAGTGGCACGGTTGATTAAGCATCCAACTGTTGGTTTCAGTTCAGGTCCCAATCTCAGGTTCATGAGATCAAGCCTCACATTGGTCTCCAGTCTCAGCATTGGAGTCTACTTGAGATTCTTTCCCTCTCCATCTCCCACTCTTGTGCTCCCTCCCTCCCTAATAAAAAATCTTTTTAAAAAAATCCCAAAAAATAGAAGTTCAGACCAAATGGATTCACCAGGTGAATTCTGTCAGACATTTAAAGAAGAGTTAATCCACTCTCCTCAAACTAGTCCAAAAATTAGAAGAGGAAGGAAATCTTCCAAATACATTCTAAGAAGCCAGCATTACCCTGAAACCCAAGCTAGACAAAGATATCACACAAAAAAGAAAACTACAAGCCAATGTTCCTGATGAACATAGATGCAAAAATCCTCAAAAAGTATAAGCAAACCACATAACAGCACTATATTAAAAAAAAAAAAATCACCAAGATCAGGTGGGATTTATTTCTGGGATGCAAGATTGGTTCAATATTTGCATATCAAGCAATGTCATAAACCATTATCAACAAAATAAAAAGGATAAAAATCATATGGTCATCTCATTAGATGCAGAAAAAGCATTTGACAAGATTCAACATGAATTCATGACAAAAATTCTCAATAAAATGGGATTAGAGGAAATGTACCTAAACATAGTAAAGGTCATAAATGAAAAGCCCACAGCTGACATTATACTCAATGGTGAAAAACTAAGTTTTATTTCTAAGGTTAGGAACAAGACAAGGTTGCCCCCCCCCTGCGTTTTTAAAAATTCCAAAATAGTTAACATACAGTGTTATATTAGTTCCAGGTGTACAATATAGTAGTTCAACAATTCCATATATTTCGCAGTGCACATTAAGAAAGTACACTCCTTGGGGCACGTGGGTAGCCAGATGGGTTAAGAAATTACACTCCTTAATTCCCATTACCTATTTCACTCATTCCCCTCCACCCAACCCACCAAACTTTATTCAGCTAACCATCAGTTTGTTCTCTACAGTTAAGAGTGTATTTCTCGGTTTGTTGCTCTCTCGCTCTCTCTCTCTCTCTCTCTCTCACATTCTCTCACTGTTGTGCTCAGTTTTTGCTCATTTGTTTTGTTTCTTAAATTCCAGATGAGTAAAAACATTTATATTTGACTGAAGCTATTTGCTTAGCTTTATACTTTTTAACTCCATCCATGCTACTTCAAATGGTAAGATCTCATTCTTTAAGGATGTCCACTCTTCACACTTTTATTCAACATTGTACTAGAAATCCAAGCCATAGTACTTATGTAAGAAAAAGAAATAAAAGGGATCTGAATTGGTAAAGAAGTTGAACTGTCACTAATATCAGATGACTTACTACTACACATAGAGCATTCTTAAGATTCCACTAAATATGACTAGAAGTGATAAATGAATTTAAGTTGGAGGCAGGATAAAAAATTAATACCCAGAAATTGTTAGTATTTATATACACTAACAATGAAGTTGCAGAAAAGAACAAAAAACACCATTTACAACTTTGCCAAAAAAATTTTTTAATACCTAAAAATAAACTTTATCAAAGAGGTAAAAGGCCGGGGGTCCTGAGTGGCTCAGTGGGTTAAAGCCTCTGCCTTCGGCTCAGGTTATGATCCCAGGGTCCTGGGATTGAGCCCTGCATAGGGCTCTCTGCTCAGCAGGGAGCCTGCTTCCTCCTCTCTCTCTCTCTGCCTGCCTCTCTGCCTACTTGTGATCTCTCTCTGTCAAATAAATAAATAAAATCTTTAAAAAAAAAAAAAGGAGGTTAAAGGCCTCTATCTGAAAACTAACTGTACTCTGAGCACTTTGTTCACAAAACTGGAACAAATAATACAAAATTTGTATGGAACCATAGTAGACCTAGAATAGCCAAAACAAACTTAAAAAGACCAAAACTGTAGTATCACAATGCCAGATTTCAAGATACACTACAAAGTTCTAGTAATCAAAGCAGTATAATGCTGCCACAAAAATAGACACAAAGATCAATAGAAAAGGATAAATGTGAACCTATGAATATATGGTCAATTAATTATGACAAAGGAGACAAAAATATACAATGAGGAAAATGCAGTCTTTGCAATAAGTGGTGCTAGGAAAACTGGATAGCTATATGCAAAAGAAAGAAACTAGGTTATTTTCTAACACCATACACAAAAAGAAAATAAAAATACATTAAAGACCTAAATATGGGACCTGAAACCGTAAGATCCTACAGGAGAACATAGTAACGTCTCTGATATCAGCCATAGCAACATTTTTCTAGATACGTCTCCTCAGGCAAGGGAAATGAAAGCAAAACTATAGGTACTACATCAAATCAAAGCTTTTGCACAGCAAAGGAAACCATCAACAAAACAAAAAGACTATCTATTAAATGGAAGAAGGTATTACCAAATGGTATATCTGATAAAGGGCTAATGTCCAAAATACATAAGGAATTTATACAGCTCAATACCAGGAAGCCCCACAAATAATCTGGCAATGTCCACAATAGCCAAATTATGGAAAGAACCTAGGTGTCCATCAACAGATGAATAAAGAAGATGGATAAATAAGATGGATGAGGAAGATATATATATAGATATATATATAGATATATATATATATAGATATATAGATATAGATATAGATATAGATATGATATAGATATCCATATGGATATGTGGATATATATAATGGATAAAGAAGATATATATAATGGAATAGTATGTATTCGATGTAGTGTTCAATGATTTTTTTTTTACTCAGATGGCTTTATGGTATTGAGTTGTATAAGTTCTTTATGTATATATATACTAACCTCTTACCAGATAGATCCTTGTAAATATCTTCTCCCATTCATCAGGCTGCCCTATGTAATGTTGATGGTTTCCTTTGCTGTGCAAAAGCTTTTTATTTTGATGTAGTTCCAAAAGTTAATTTTCACTTTTGTTTTTCTTGCCCAAAGAGATAAATCTAGAAAAACATGATAATTTTTAATCATTGATAATGATAATTAAATATCATTAATTAAATTTTTATCATTGATAATTAATGATAATTAGTTAAGTTCTATATAAAAGAGATTACTGTCTGTTTTCTTCTAGTATTTTTATGGTTTCAGGTCTCACATTAAGGTTCTTAATCCATTTTGAGTTTTTGTGTATGGTCATCCAGTTTCATTTTTTGCATGTATCTGTCTAGTTTTTTCATCAACATTTATTTGAAGATAGGTCTTTTCCCCACCATATGCTATTATTTCCCTTGTCATAGATTAATTGACCATGTAAGTATAGGTTTATTTCTGGGCTCTCTATTCTATTCTATTCATCTCTGTGTCTGTTTTTGTTAGTTTGTGTGTGTGTGCACCAATTGCATAGTATTTTGAATACTAGAGCTTTGTAGTAGCTCTTACATTTAGAGATTGTGATACCTCCACTGTTTTCTACTTTCTTGAGATTGTTTTGGCTATGTATAATTTTCTGTGGTTCAATAAAAATTTAATATTTTTTCTAGCTCTGTTAAAAATGTTATTGGTATTTTTATAGGGATCGCATTAAATCTGCAGTTTGTTTTGAGTAGTATGGATATTTTAAAATAATATTAATACTTCCTTTCACCCATTTTGCCTACCACCTTGTCCTCTGACAACCATCAGTTTGTTACCTGTATTTATAGTTAATTTTATTTTTTGTTTATGCATTTTTTTTAGATTCCCTTTACGAGTGCCATATATGGCATTTGTCTTTCTCAGATTTATTTATTCTTATTTCACTTAGCTTAAAACCCTCTAGGTCTATCCATGTTATCTCAACTGGCACAATCTGATCCTTTTTTATGCGTGGGAAATATTCCATTTTGTGTGTGTGTGTATGTGTGTGTGTGTGTTTATGTCACATTTTCCTTATCCAGTCTTCTGATGGACATGGACACTTAAGTTGCTTCTCTGTCTTGGCTAGTATACATAAAGCTGCAATGAACATAGGGGTGCATAGGTCATTTTGAGTTAGTGTTTGTCTTCTCTAGGTAAATACCCATTAGTGGAATTACTGGATCATGAGGTATTCCTATTTTAAAAATTTTTTAAAATTTTTGTTTATTTATTTGAGTGATAGCTAGAGAAAGCGAGCCAGTATGAGCAAAGGTGGGGGGATGGAGTGAGAGGGAGAAGCAGATTCCCTGCTGACCAGGAAGCCCTATGTGGAAGTCTTCCCCAGGACCCTGGGATCTTGACCTGAGCTAAAAGCAGATGCTTAACCGTCTGAGCCACCCAGGAACTTCTAATCTTAATGTTTTGAGGTGGTTGCACCAATTTACATTTCTAACAACACTACATAGGTTTTCTCTCTTTTTTTTTTCTTTTCTTTTTCTTTTCTTTTCTTTTCTTTCTTTCTTTCTTTCTTTCTTTCTTTCTTTCTTTCTTTCTTTCTTTCTTTCTTTCTTTTTTCACATCCTCACCAACACTTGTTATTCCTTGTCATTATGATTTTGGCCATTCTAACAGGCAAAAATATATCTATGTAAATAGAAACCAAAAGACAGCAGAGATAGCAAAACATATAAAAAAAATAAATCTAAGTAAAAAACTTAAAAAAAAAGACAAAGAACATTATTAGTTAATGACATTATAACTATTATCACAGAAATAGAGAAAATCATTAAAGATTATGGGAACAATGACATGCCAACAAACTAGGTGACCTAAAAGAAATGGATAAATTTCCAAAAAAATACAACCCACCAGGACTGAATCAGGAAGTAATAGAAAATCTGAGACCAATAATGAATAAGGAAATTGAATCAGTAATCAAAACTTCCTAACACAGAAAAAACCCAGAACCAGATGGTTTCAAAAGTGCATTCTACCAAACATTTAACAAATAATTAATGCTGGTCCTTCTCAAACTCTAAAAAAAATGGAGGAAGAGAGAATACTCCTACACTCATTTTATAAGACTAGCATTACCATGATACTAAAGCCAGATGAGAAAGCAAAACTAAGAAAGCAATCATACTTAGGATAGCATTGAAAACATTAAAATACTTAGGAATAAATTTAACTAAGGAGGTGATGTACACTGAAAATTATAAAACTGATCAAAAAGATTAAAGAATATACATATAAATGTAAAGATAACAAGTTCTTGGATTGGAAAAATTAATAATGTGAACATGTATGCATTTTTGCAAAGCAAGCTTGACATTCAGTGCAGTACCTAAGTAAAATTCCAGTGGCATTTTTCACAGAGATAGAGAAAAAACAAAAAAACAAAAAAACAAAACCTATTCTAAAATTTGTTTGGAATCACAAAGAACTCCTAAATGTCAAAGCAATTCTGAGAAAGAAAAACAAACCTGGAGTCAACACCCCATCACTCACCCAGCCAATTCCAAAGCTGTATGGTATCAAAATGTTATACTGGTATAAAAACAGGCACAAGACCAGTATAAATAGAGAGCTCAGACACAAACCCACACATACTCTCTCAATTTTTACAACATGGTGCCAAGAACATACAATGGGGAAAGGACAGTCTCTTCAACAAATGGTGCTGGGAAAAATCAGATACTTAACATGCAAAGGAATGAAACTAGACCTCTATCTCAACAGCACTCACTAAAATTAACTAAAAATGTATCAAAGACTTCACTATAAGTCCTGAAGTCACAAAACTAAAAGAAAACTTAGAGAAAGAGATTCTTGAATTGGTCTTAATAATAATTACTTGTAAAAGACTTCAAAAACAGAGACAAGAAAAACTAAAACAAGTGGAACTAAAGGGCTTCTGCAAAGACATCAATAAATTGAAAAGGCAACCTACAGAATGGAAAAAAAATAGTTATCAACTATGTATTTATTAGAGGTTTAATATCTAAACTTGGTAAAGAATTCATATACAACTTTATTTTTCAATGTTTGACCTCTTGAAATTTCCAAAATGTTATAATCCTTTATTTTAATATGGTCATAGAGTGGTAGTTGGTTCATTGAAATAAAGAGAAAAATTTAATAAAGAACAAAGGCTAGATTATATTTTCTATTGTTGTCAAGATAATATAGTAAAAGCCATAATATAATATCTAAAAATAATTATAAGTAATCCACTAAATTATTGCTGTGAATATAAATATTCCTTAAAACAATACTTTCCTGAAGAATTCTTTTTCATTCAGATCAACAGCTTTGAACTATATTCATTAGTACATTAATAAGGTATTTTTTCTTTGGGAGGTGCTGACTTGGGGTTTTACATATTACCTTCAAAAGTCTGCTAATGTAGTTACTCAAGTATTGAGTTACTTGACAGTAAGTGCCATATTTTGATTTTTCTACCTCAAAGATTTTAATGCTAAATAATTTTCAGCACATTTTTTAAGTCCATAAATTATAGATCTACATATATCTATATTAAGACTAAATGATTTCTTAAACTATACCAACTGATGCGATTGGTATAAACCCTAACTTCTCAAGGTTAACTGTTTACAAAATTTGAAAACAAATATCTATTTATCTATACTCATGAGTCATTAAAAGATACAAATGTCATGAGTCCTCAAAAGAAAAAAAAAACATGTCACATTTTGGGGAGCATAGGGTCAATTGAGATCAGGAAAATATCATAAAAGAATAGGACTAAAGGAATAAGTTGGTGTTTTTTCCCTTGAAGACTGGATAGGATTTCAGGAGACAACTTCTTTGGAGAAGTTTTTTCAAGCTGAAGAGCAGGTGCAACGGAGAGAAGGTGGCAAAGCGTGAAAATTGTTCAGGAACAATTAGTTGTGCTGTTGAACAACGGTGGTGTTATATAAGTGTGCAGAAGTGGGTAACAGGCTGGAAAGTTCCATTGAGGCCATTTTGTGGAATTATTTGAAAATCAGGCAGATGGACTTGTGTTTAATTTAATTGATACTTGGATGTCATTTAAGGTGGTTGAGCAGGATAAGAATTAAATCAGTGTTGCACTTCAGGAACATTGATCAGCCATTGGAGGAGTTAGACTGTGGGTGAGCCAGAGACAGGAAGACCAATTAAGTAAAAGGCAACAGGCAGTAGGCTCATGAGAGGATTAAGGGATCTCATTAAAATTGGAAGGAGAGTAATTAGGATGGAGAGGAGACTGGATTTGAGAGAGGATACAGACAGAGCAAACACAGTTGCTGTTAAAGGATGCTCTGTATTTACTCCAATGCAGAAATTTAGACCAACACAGAATAAAGATGTGAAAATTAGAACAAATGGGAATTCACCTTGACAGTTTTACGACTGGCATTTTTTTCCAGCTTTACTGATATAATTGGCATATAGCATTGTATTGTTTATAATGCAAAATAGTTATTTTTGAAGCAAAATGAAGCAAATACAAATTTGCTACAGGCTTTCTTTAAAGAAACAAAACATTACAGATTTAATTGAATTGCCTTATGTTGTTCTCCTCTATGATATTAGATAGTTATTATCATAAATTCAGTGTACTGCTTATGATTTTTAAAATCTCCTACATATATCTGCATACAGAAGAAAAAATATGTAATATTTTAACTTTTTAATTTTAATTTTTATATCATTCTGTAATTTGCTTTCCAAAACTATATGTCTTGAGATCTATCTGTATCAATATATATAAATCTGGTGAATTCATTGTTAACTTTTGTATAGTCTGAATATACTACAGTGTATTTATGTGTTGTTTTCTTTTAATTTCCTTACAAATAAATGTTTAATGCTGGTAGAAGAATTTGGGAGAGGAGTCACTCCAGCTAAGACTCCTCTGGACCAGAGAGTCCCCGTTTACGCCACAGGTGATCTGGCAACTGACCACAGATGTATGAGTGAGCTTAGCTGAGATTAACAACATTTGGCCCAGATCAACAGAACCATCTCAATGGCACACAGACTCATATAATAAATAAAAGATCGTTGTTTGAAACCATTTATCTTTCAGTAGGATTTTGTGATTATTTTTAAGACAATAGCTAAATAACTCATTAATTGATAAGTCATTGTTTATATAAAGGCAATGAAAATTAGGTTATATGTTAGTTATCTGTAGAATTCTTTGATAACAATAAATGAATTCTCAGTAAAATGCCTAACAAAATATTTCACCGGAAGGTGTTAATCTAAGTTGCAATTACTATGTTAAAATATTTTATCAATTTTTTGAAAATGTTACACCCAGTTATGGTTATGATTACCCATAATACCACAATGTTCTTAATATTGCATTTTATAATCATTTAATTTGTAAGTTTATTTTGAGTTTATAAAATATTTTAAATTATTGGGGTACCTGAGTGGCTCAGTTGGTTTAGCAACAGACTCTTGATTTTAGCTCAGGTAATGATCTCAGGATTGTGAGATCCAGCCTTCTGATGGGCTCTGCACTCAGCACAGAATCTCCTTAAGAATCTCTTCCTCTCCCTCTCCCTCTGTCCCTCCTACCCAACTTGCTTGTGCACACTCTCTCTCTGTCAAATTAATGAAGTTAAACATTTTATTTAATCATTTAAATTATTTTATGCATCAAAATCAATGACAAAAATACAAATAAAAATTCTCTATTTTAATAGCAAAACCTGATTTTAAAAATGACTTCTGGGGATGCCTGGGTGGCTCAGTTAAGCAGCTATCTTCAGCTCAGGTCGTGATGCCAGGGTTCTGGGATCGAGTCCCACATCGGGCTTCCTACTCATTGGGAAACCTGCTTTTCCCCTCTGCCTGCTCTGCCTGCTGCTGTCCCTACTTTTGCTCTCTGAGACAAATAAATAAATAAAATCTCAAAAATTTTAAATGAAATTAAGGTGGCTTCTGTCATAGTCAAATACATAAAACCAGAGTAGAATGGTGGCTGCTGGGGGCTAGGGGAATGCAGAAATGAGGAATTCCTATTCAACAGGTAGCTATAAAGCTTCAATCATATAAGATAATTATGTTCTAGAGATAAGCTATACTATATTATTATGCCTGTAATTAATAATAGTGTATTGTGTACTCAAAAATTTATTGAAGGCAGATTGCATGTTAAGTGTTTTTACTACTCAACAACAACAAAAACTTGCAAAGCAAGCTTAATATCAATGAATAAGGCAGGGTGAAAATTCTGCACCTTTAAATTACTTGAAATTCAGTTTATAGAAATGAACAGTAGTAATTGCAAATTAGAGGATGTTCCTTAATTTATATTTATTAGCAAGTGTAATATTTATATGTGACCACTAGATAGAGCTAGTATAATAATATCCTGAGGAAATAAAAATATATGAAACACTATCTTATATATGTATATTTTGCTTTCTTTATATTGAATTCTATATAATCCCATGTACCTCTAAAACTGTTATCTTTAAACAGATACAACTCAGCTCAGCTCTATTTTCACTGAAATACCAATCACTGAAATATCACTGAAATCACAAAGTTTGTTTCCCAATAGTGATGTGCATATAATACATTATAAAATTATAAAATTATAATAGTCATAGTTCTTAAATCATATTATAACATTTTAGGATGTCTCAGCATATAAATTATCCTAAAACCTCTAAAATACTTTGTGATGAAATTTTAATATATTTTGTGGTTTTTGATATTTGTACACAATATAGTGTTTATCACACATGGGGCAAATTATATTTGTTACTTTCAGATAAAGATTTAGTATATACTAAAGAATCTACAAAAATAAAGTTTCAGACTAATGAGTAGATTTTTAAAGCAGAATATGTTAAACAAAACATAGTTCTCCCCTCTTTTTAATTAACAGAAGACTTCCATTATGGAGCCAACAATGAAAACCACAATTTGTAGGAAACTTGAAGGTAGAGATCACGTTTTAAACTTCTTTCCTAGATCCTATAAATGGCCATCACTATCATCATCATCATAAAATAAGAACATGTCTTTGGAGGCTCATTTATTTGCTAGCTATATTAGTACACTATTTATAAATATCCATAAACTAAATTGACCATTACGCAGTGCAATATATGTAGCTTACTATACTTTCAAATTAATGAAATCTTTAAAACTCAGTTTCTTAATCTGTAAAAATGGTTTTAATGTGATGTGATTTAAGAATTAAATTAGGAGCAATTGACTTTGCTAGTCATTAAAGTAATACTTGTCGTATTTTGGTGAAAATCAGAATCATCCAGGAGCATGTTAAAATGAACATCCTAGACCCCATTCCCAGAGAGTCTGACCTAACTGGACTATGGTTGCTAGAAATGTGCATTTTATCAAGTGTCTCTGGTAGTTCTGATGCAAAAGTTTATATACTGTAATTTCAGGAGTATAGTAAATAAGAACATAGGCTCTAAATTGAGACAGACCTGAAATGCAAGCCTCAGTTTTTAATCAATAAAATGGAACATTGACACCTAACACAAGTCGTTGCAAGGATCAATACAGACAAAATGTAAATAATGCTTGATACATGGTAATAAGCCTATAAATAGTATGTATTATATTCCTTTCCCCAATTATGTCTACACGGTGTGGCTATTCTCCAACAAGATATCAAGGAAGTACACAGTGATGATAGTTTTTTTTTCTTGGTTATGCGTTTGTGATTTAATTTTTCCTTGCCATTTATATTATGCAGTTCCTGCTAATCACATACTTACCTGCAGTGCAATGTCACTTTATCTATTGGTAATTACGTAGAGTCCTGTTTGTGACTTTTTTTAAACTATGTTTAGGAGATTACATCGCCACAAGGTATGTCTGCCTTGTTCAGCACAAATGTAAGTTGTCAAGAAAAATATACAACATGCCTTTTCTCACAAAGAGCTCTCAAACAGGAACTTCAGAACTCCCTCCTGAAGAAAATAATTCAATTGAGTGTTGTCATCTAATATTTTAAATCCTTTTCTTGTCATAGGGTTGCTCATAAAATTGTTAATGCATGACCCTCAGTGAGTCCATTGAACTAAGCTGCTTTTATAGTCTTGCATTTACATAATCCTGCTCGCTGGTATCCTATTATCTGAAGAAAAATATGTGATGTGTATAAAATACACTGAACCTTCTCAGCAATTATCTTTTCTTTTTAAAGTGATCACTTTGAAAAAACGTGCATTGATATAATGTATTTATATGGCTTTTGAATAAAAGAACTGTTCACTGACATATTGAAAAATATTCCAAATTAAATAAACAGTAAGTTAGGCTACATAATAATGTACTTGTTCAAATATTAAGCTGTATATTTAGAAGGTATATTGTTTCAAATGTTTTCATCATGCAGTTTTTTCTCTTTATTCATAATTAAACTTAAGGGAGCTAGAAAAACTATTAGTTAACATTTATTGAACACTTATTAATTTCTGGACATTCTCATAAGGACCCCATATTTAATACCTCAAGTAATCCTCACAAACTGATAAGGTGAATAATATTATTTCCCTGCTTTTATGGGGAAAAAAATAGACAAAAGTAATGGGCCAAAGAGAATTCAGTGTGGGATTCAGGATTTAAGCCCAGGCAGGCTAATTCCCAGGAGCCTAGGGCCTGACCTCATATCAGAACTTCCTTTCCCTTTTTATTTCCACAGTCCCATCTCCAGTTGAGGGGCTTATTTCCTCCAGGGGAATGTGGGGGTTTACCACACAAACCAAAGTTTGGTTTCAATCTACTTCTCTACTTTGCAGTAATTCAGTTTTTCATCACTTCCTTTTTGGCTATTTATGGGATCTTGAACTTGCCACTTTTTGAATTATGGTTTAACCCATCTGAATGCACTGCTTTGTTTTAGAAGATACTGATATCATAATGATCATTCTGCATCCCACTCAAATTCTTCATTCTTTGTAATGTTTCGTTCAGATCTCTCTGATGCAAAATAATTCCTTCTTTTTCTGATCTTGGTACAAGAACCTTGAGAATTGAATCTTAGAAAATCTTAAATCCATGTGACTAAACTCCAAAGTCCTCTCTGCTCCAATATACATTTATTTCCCAGAAATAACCTTATGCTTTGGGATACTTTCTACCCACTAGGTGTGATCCCCTTTATGGCATGCCCTGCATTTAGGAGACTTAGAGGTGACCCACATTATGATTTATAACGCTTGGCATGGCGTTTCAGGAGAATAAATCATTAGCTCTATGAGTCTAGTGATGTGTCTAAAGAAAAAATCTGGATCCCATAAGACTTAGCTTGATAAAACTCTAGCCACAAAGGTACAAATGAAGGTGCAGTGGGTATAATGTTTGGGTTTTCACTTTGAAACTCCTACTATATCATTATTAAACATTATCAGTGGTCCTACATTTTTGTTAAGATAAAATTATTCACAGATCCCATTAGCTGTTTTAAAGTAAAAGCTATGTGTCCAGTAATACCTATAAAATCATTAAATTTTGTTAATATCAGTAGCACCTATTATCACATAACAATATGAGATAATTTTTTGTTCAGTTAGAAGATAATGTGTAGGACCTGGGAATCTGAGGATTTCCTGTAGTAAATCCGATGCCTGACATGGCCTGAAAACTAGAAGTTGAAAACCTCTTACTAGGACACTTTATTTGGACACTTTGTTTTTCCCTTTATTGCATTGTGATATTATTCTAATGCCTCCTCTTCTCTCCTTTTTTCTTCTCTTCCTTCTCCTCTTTCCCTTCTCGCCTTTTATTCTTCATGACGTTAGCGTCTAACTAAACTAACTAACTAACTAACTAACTAACTAAAGCCATATCAAAACCCTCAAGGACCCAACATGTTGAGAGTGGGAAAAGAAATTGATGGAAGGAAACTGGATCCTGGAGAGATGCTCTCTGTTGTACAGGCAGCCTTCATATATTTTACTATGTGACCTCATTGTTTAAGCATTATTAAGGTTTCAATCACTTGCAGGAAAATCATCCCATTACATGCTTATTTTAGTAATCCTAATTTCTCAGAAATTTTGTTCCAGAGAAAAATATGATGGTCTACTCTAATTGTACTGACATTACATAAAACATCTTCTGCTACATTAAAATAATCTGCAAGCTATCTGGAGAATTCTGGAGATAGCATACTATAAACTTACCTAAAATTAGGACAAAAGGAAAGCTGTTATAATTATCAGGATGTTAATTTCTCTGAGATTTTTAAGCACCCATAATAATTAAAAGTAATGTTATAGGATTGGCTGAGATATACACAAAATTCTACTTTTGTGTTAACTTTTGGGAAATATATTTATGTTATTTTGAGGACAACATAGTTTTTTTGTGGGACTTTATAGTTTATTACTGTTACTTGTGGCAATATGATTTTCTTAAATTTTCAACTCAAATTAAGCTTTACTACAATAGTTTATTTCTAATACTTTATAAAACTTACTTGTAATAGATGTATGATAATTGTCTGGTCCTGACTATTTTGGAAGTCTCCTAATAACGATTAATATCAATATAAATTTTAAAGTTTACAATACTTTTTATCATATAACATTATAATTACAAAGTAATTATATTAGATTTGTCTTTTATAATTTTTATTTTGTTTTTATTATTTTATTTTTTAAAATTATTTATTTTTCTAATAGAGAAAACTAACTTCAGAAACCTCACATCAGTTACTCAATATCATAAGACCAAAGTGACAAAAGAGTAGACAAACATGTCTATTATATATATTATATACTATTTATATGTATATTATAATATAATTCATTATATTATTACATATAATAATTCTATGTGTGAGTTAGTACAAAATTTGTTAGGAGTTTCCTGGTTATTTGATGAAATACAGTTAAGTATAATTATAAAGTATGGTTAAGGAGACAAGGATCATTCAGCAATCTAAAAAGCATAAACAAAAACTACCTGGATAGTTTATGGTTCTGAAATCAGGAACTTGATAATTTTTCTTAACAAGATTGGCAGAGTCGGGGCGCCTGGGTGGCTCAGTGGGTTGGGCCTCTGCCTTTGGCTCGGGTCATGATCTCAGGGTCCTGGGATCAAGCCCCGCATGGGGCTCTCTGCTCAGCGGGGAGCCTGCTTTCCTTCCTCTCTCTCTGCCTGTCTCTCTGCCTACTTGTGATCTCTCTCTGTCAAAAAAAAAAAAAAAAAAAAAAAAGATTGGCAGAGTCACAGAGTTGAGAAATAACATATTCTAAAAACTTGAGGCAGTTCAGTATTACTAAAGTTGGTCAAATGCCATGAAAATGCTGATTTTTAACCATTTTGAATGATAGAAATGACAATTTCATCAAGCTCAAAAAAAAAAAAAAAAAGACAAGTACACCTGGGAATTAAAAATGGACAGATGAGGGCATCTGGGTGGCTCAGTCTGAGTATCGACATTTGGCTCAGGTCATGATCCTAGGGTCCTGGGATTGAGCTTCCACATCAGGCTCCCTGCTCAGTGGGGAGCCTGTCTCTCCATCTCTTCCCCACTCCTGTTCTCTGCCACTTTCTCTGTCTCTCTCAAATAAATAAATAAAATCTTTTAAATAAAAATAGATACAAATGGAGACATGAGTAAGATTAGAGAGGTACCAGGTCACGTAAGGTATAGTGAAAGATAACAAGCTTATGCTCTAAATTATTCAAAAGCATTGAAAACCTTTTAAGTATAAAAATAATATAATATTTTAACTTAAAACAGACCGTTCTGGATGTATAGAAATATCTGATTTAAGGTCAGGGTCATGCAGATTATACGACCACAAGACAAGAAGTTAATTACATTACAGTTAGTTGCAATCACTCAAGTAATAAGGAACCCAGATCCTGGCATTAGTGAAACAAAAGGTTAAATGAAAAAATATTTATGTGATAAAACTGGTAGGTATTATCAAATTATCAAAGCTGGTGTTGATAAAGATGAAAAATGGTAGATTACTCTCAAGTTTCTCACTTGTATGACTAAGTGGCAAAACTATGGCCAGGTGGAAGAAATACAGAGAGAAAAGAAAAAAAAAGAAAAAAATATATATGTAAAGGGCAGAGGACAGTGTACAAATAAAACTCAAAGTCAAAGCAAGAAAAATGGGGCATACTTTAGGCTAAAGAATAGTTAAGTTTATTAGGAAGGAAATCAGGGGAAGAATGATTCAGAAGGCAAGAGGGAATAAAGGCTTAGAAGAAATACCAGTATTTTGTAATAAATAGGGGCAGCAAGAAAATTCAAGACTATAAAACACGCATTGTGTTTAGCAATTTTTAAGTTATCCTCTAAGAGAAACAGATCACAATTCTTGACAGGCATTGTGTTATATAGGGAAAAAAATCTTTTTTATGGGCTTCTCATAGTGATCTTCATACTTTCATTTTTAAAAATAATGTGTTTTTAATATTTTGTTGTTCTATTTACCTGAACTGGTAAATATGACCTTAATACATGAGGTCTTTGAGAACAGGGAGGCTAACATGTTAATATGGTTATATTAGGAAGAGCTGCTCCCATCACCACACCCTTGGTATGCCACTGCTATAGAGATAAATTTTGGCTAAAAGTTTGGGGATTAACAGAGTAATTGACCATCTTCAGTTTGAGGTTTATTTTGGACAGGCTTATTTGAAGTGTATGGGTGGACAATTGGATGTACACTCTGGCACTAAGAAGAGGTCCATGTTGGAGTTAGTTTCTAAATTACCAGATAATAGATAGTATGTGACATAAAGGGAGATTGTAGGACAGGTTTAAATTAAAAAAAAAAAAAAAAAAAAAAGAAGTGGTGATAAATCCCTGGAGCACAGAGATCTTGTGAATAAAAAGCCCAAGAAAAACCTGTGTGACGAGTGGTAATTAAGGGAGAAAATGATTCCTATAACGATTAAAACAACAACAAAATTCTCCCAAAGACAAAGACTTTGGGAGAATGAAGTTAATGAACACCTTTGGTTAACACAGTTTTACTGAATGTGAACTAACTGGTCTGTTCTCTGGATTGAGGAGACAAGTGTTGATCTAGAGGTTGAGTGAATAAAACTATTACACAATGTTGCTGCATAGAAGAGTTGAAAAACGGGTAAATACTGGTAGTAGGAGGTTATATTGCAGGATTTTTAATAGGGGATACAAAAGTTTTTGATCAAATCAGATTCTCAATGAAACTTCAGCAGGTTTTCATTTTTCTAGAGTAAGTACTTACAAATGGCATGGCTGGATCATCTGAAAGGTATATATTTAACTTTTTAAGAAATGGCTTGTTTTCCAGGCACCTGGGTGGCTTAGTCTGTTGTGTCTGTCTGCCTTCTGCTCAGGTCATGATCCCAGTGTCCTGGGATTGAGTCTCGCATGGACCTCCCTGCTCATCAGGGAGCCTGCTTCTCCCTCTGCCTCTAGCCTCTGTCTTTCTGTATCTCATGAATAAATAAATTAAATCTTAAAAAAAAAATGGCTAGTTTTCCAAAAAGCCTATGCCATGTTACATTTGCACCAGCTGAGTATGAGCATTCCACTTGTACTTTTTCCATGCCAACACGATATCATCAGTATCATTGGATTATTCCAATGAATGCACAGTTGATTTACGTTTTTCTGATGGCTAGCATTAGTATTTTGTATTTATTAGCTATTAATACATTTTTGTTTATGAAGTACCTGTATAAATTATCTGCCCATTTTAATTTTTTATTTTTTTATAAACATATATTTTTATCCCCAGGGGTACAGGTCTGTGAATCACCAGGTTTACACACTTCACAGCACTCACCAAATCACATACCCTCCCCAATGTCCATAATCCCACCCCCTTCTCCCAAACCCCCTCCCCCCAGCAACCCTCAGTTTGTTTTGTGAGATTAAGAGTCACTTATGGTTTGTCTCCCTCCCAATCCCATCTTGTTTCATTGATTCTTCTCGTACCCACTTAAGCCTCCATGTTGCATCACCACTTCCTCATTTTAAAATTTATCTTATGAGATTGAAATATTTATATTCTGGACATAAGATACTTTCCAGACACATGAATCAGGACAGTTTTGACTGTGTGGCTTACCTTTGAGAGTACTTGAAAAAATAATTTTTATTAAAATAAAGTCCAACTTTCAAATTTGTTTTTATGGTTCATGTTTTTCTGTATATACTATTTAATAAATCTTTGGCAAATTCTAAGTCATAAGTATTTACCTCTTCTGGAGGTATTATAATTTTAGTTTTAATACTTCAGGTCTGTGATCCATTTTGAGATAATTTTATGTGCATTGTGAAGTTTTATTTTATGTGCATTGTGAAGTTTTATTTTAATTTTTTTCCATACAGGAATATCAAGTTCCCAGCACCGGTTGTTGAAAATCCTATGCTTTCCTCACTGAATTGGTGGATATCTTCCTCAAAATCCATTGTTTAATTCTGGGCTCTTATTATGTTTCATTAATCTATATTTGTCCTTTGACCAATATTTTATTGTACTGATTCCTGAAGCTGTTTTTTTTTAACTGAACATACACTGAAATATTAGTTCCAGGCATACAATATAATGATTCCAAAAAAGTTGAATCTAAGGTTTTTAAGTCAGGGAGTATACAGGGTTCTCCTGCCTTTGTGAGGTTGGGTATGGTTAGAAGTTTACAGCATCTTTTTAAATACTCAAACAGTTCCTTATGTATCTTAAAAATTGATTGCAATCTAGTCAAGTTTTCAGGTGTAATAATACTCTGTTGTATATAGATATAAAACAAATATATATCTCTATATATATAGATACCAGGTTTTGTTCATTCTATTCATTTGTTGTTGGAAGTGTGGCAGTTTTCACTTTATAGCTATTATAAATAATGCTGCAATGAACACTGGTGTACAAGTAAGTGTCTGTTTTAAAGTCTTTTTGGTGTGTCCTAAGAGTAATACTACTGGGTCATATGATAGTCATATGATAATTTATGTTTAACGTTTTGCGGAGTCACCATATTACTTTGCACAGCAACTGTGCCATTTACATTCCCTTTATCTATGTGTGTGTTCCAGTGTGTCTACCTATTCAACAATAATTGCTTTTTTTTTTTTTTTTTAATAAGAGCCACTCTAGTCGGTATGATGTGGTATCTTTATGGTTCTATTTGTACTTTGTCATTATTGATTTGCATTTCCCTGATGACTAACAGTATTGAAGATCTTTTCATATACTTACTGATCATACTTGTAGATACTGACCATACTCGTAAATCTTCTTTGGACAAAAATGTCTATTCAAGTCCTTTGCCCATTTTTTAATTGGGTGGTCTTTTTGTTGTTGAGAAGTTCTTTCTATATTCTGGATATTAAATTTTTGACAGATATACCTTCTCTCATTCTGTAGGTTGTCTTTTCACTTTCTTGTTCTTTAGTGCAAACATATTCTTAATTTTGATTAAGCCAAATTTATGTATTTTATCTTCATAAGCAACAAGCTTGTGTTTTTGGTGTCCTAAGAATCTATTACCAAACACAAAGTCATGAAAATTTAGCCTTAAGAATGCTTCTAAGCATTTTATAATTTTAGCTTTCATATTTGTTCTTCCTTTTGAATTTTTGTATATGGTGTGATGTAGGATCCAACTTCAATTTTTTACATGTGGAAATCCACTTGTCCATCCCAGCACCATTTGTGGAAAAGATTTTTATCTCCTCCCCACCCCCTGTTTTTTTGTTTGTTTTGTTTTGTTTGTTTGTTTGTTTTTGAGAGAGAGAGTGAGAGAGAAAACAAACAGGAAGGAGGGTGAGAGAGAAAGGGAGAGAAGCAGACTCTTTGCTGAGCAGGGATCGTGATGTGGGGATCGATCCCAGGACCCTTAGATCACCACCTGAGCTGAAGGCAGATGCTTAACAGACTGAGACACCCAGGTGCCCTGAGACATTTTTTTCCCTTCTTGAATGGACTTGGCACCCCTGTCACAAATCAACTGCCCATAGATGCAGAGACCAATGAAACAGAATTGGGAATTGAGAAATACACTATTCAGCTATCCTTATGCCAGTACTATCCTGTTTTGATTATTATAGCTTTGTAGTCAGTTTTGAAAGTGTGAGTCTTCCAACTTTGTTCTTTTTTTTTTCAAGATTATTTTATCCACTGGAGATCATTGGTAATCACATATAAATCTGGGGATCAGTTTTTCCATTTCTGTAATAAAGGCTGTTAGAATTTTGATAGAGATTATATATTTAATCTGTAGATTACATTAGATAGTTTTTTTAAAGATTTTATTTATTTATTTGACAGGCAGAGATTACAAGTAGGCAGAGAGGCAGGCAGAGAGAGGGGAGGAAGCAGGCTCCCTGCTAAGCAGAGAGCCCGATGCGGGGCTCGATTTCAGGACCCTGGGATCATGACCTGAGCTGAAGGCAGAAGCTTTAACCCACTGAGCCACCCAGGCGCCCCTACGTTAGATAGTTTTGACAGTATATTTATACATCTGTCTGTTGAAGGCAGTAAATGGCTTTTTCTTAAAAAATGAATCTTTTGTAATTTACCTATTGGAGCAATATGAAGCGTTATGTTCCATTATTTGGATCCAGAAAGAGATTTTAATGTGTCAAAACTAAGAAAAAAATATACTGAACAAAGCTATTTATGGGAAAAATACATTTTTTATAAATTTATTTGCATCATCATAGTTTAGCAACGTTAGACTTATACTTTTAGTTGCTATTTTAAAAGTGAAACATAGCTAACAGAGCTATTTTATGAGGATAATTCTGTGGTTTATGTAGAAGGGCCTCAACATTTGATTTTTAGTCTGACACAACAATTTTGAACTACTATAAAGGATAAGTGTATCTATATAAGGAGAGAAGATTGGTTAAAATTGGTGAGTTTTACATACAAGGTAACTCCTAACATTTGAGTGATATAGACGCAGTATATTGTAGTGGTGAAAACATAGGCTTGAGAGTCAAATTTTCTATGTTTTCCTCCCAGCTTTACTATTCACAGGCTATATAACATTGGGCAATTTCCTTAGGATATATCTGCTTCAGTAGTCTCACCTATAAAATGGGAATACTTACATCAAAGGGTTAATGAAAACTATTTTATATTTGCACATAGTAAGTGTTCCCTAAAAGTTAATTATATGCAATAGTTTATATCTTTATTTATTTTACTATTTGCACAATTTTTTTAAACATTCTTAACCTTCTTTTTTTTTTTAAGATTTTATATATTTGACAGAAAGAGATCACAAGTAGGCAGAGAGGCAGGCAGAGAGAGAGAGAGAGGGAAGCAGGCCCCCTGTGAGCAGAGAGCCCAATGCGGGGCTTGATCCCAGTTCCCTGAGATCATTACCTGACCTGAAGGCAGAGGCTTAACCCACAGAGCCACCCAGGTGCCCTCTTAACCTTCTTTTACCTAATCCCCTCTGAAATAGGAGATATTATTAGCCTCATTTAATGATGAAACTAAAAGTCACTGTGATACATTAAGGGCATATTAAAGATCAAAACAAAATTTAGGTATGCAAGATGAATAAGTTCTAGAGATCTGCTATACAACATTATGCTTACAGTTAAGCTTGTAGTTTAAAATTTTTAAAAGGATAGATTTCATGTTATCTGTTCTTACTACAGCTTAAATCAAAACCTATAAAATCAGATCTTATTAAAACCAAATAATTGTTTGTCAAACTTGTATCCTTTCCACCAGGACAAATTGCTTCTACTTTCTATTTTAAGTGAACAGTAAGGACAATATAAAAGTGAAATTATGTAATGTTATAACAGAAGACAAATTGAAATAATGAATTTTATAGCAATATACAGAGAGTTAATTTCCTTTTCCTATGGTTCATATTTGTTTCTTCTGGTTTTTGGGAGAGAGAAAGTATATTACTCCTTGTAAAATTCATATACTGGTTGGCAGTTGGCTGAATATGGGATCATATTTAATATTTGTACTGTTTGGATTTTATTATAAATAGTCACAATTTATCCTAAGTCTTGTAGCTCTGGATGCAATCACATCAACAATGAGATATGCCTGCATATTTGCTTTCTATTTAAATAGATCTTTATTATTGACTCATATTTGAAGAAAATCTATCTTGTTCGTTTTGCAACCTCATAAATATAAGTAAAAATGAAACATTAACAGACATTTTTAAGATTCAACAGTACAATTTAGAAGATAAAATTCTTTACTAAACCTATTTTGACTTAGTGAAACAATTATCTAGTTAGTAAATATTTGTCTATGTATGAATTTTACTATTATCATCCCCTACTAAAATCAGAGGCATTTAAAACATTTCAATTGAAGTTATGGCTTTGAATTGGATGAATAAGAGATAACAGAGTTTTGGAAAGTGATTTCCAGTGTCTTCAAACAGATGTCATTTGAAAGAAATCAGCACAAGTACTATGTTAATTGGAATAACAAACATTGATGCATATAACACATGCACACAGAATTCAAAGCTTAATAAGAAACATCTTTTGTGATATGGCATTAAGTGTAATCTTACTTATGGGTAATATTTACATAGTTGTACCAGAATTAAACATGATACCGGAGATTTTAGCTATTGTGAAAAAAGAATTTGCTGATTTTCCTCAGTTCTAATTAGTTAACATAATGATGTTTAGATTGGTCATTAGTCACTTAAGAGGTAGTAAATGCAGTTCAGTTAAACTATGATTCATAAATTCAGGAGTTTAATACCTATGGAATGCTCATTCCACCACTAAATATTGAAAATGCAAATACTTAGAATAAGACCTTAGAATGATATCTTGAGACCAATATTAAACTCAATAAGTACAACTGAAAAGAATAATGAAGTTAGTTTGGTATAACTTGTTCTAGGAAAATCATCCTGGTTACTAATGATCATTTCATTTTTGGAAATTCAGTTAAAATTATCAATAAGCTTTAATAGACTTCATTTTTTAGAGGAGTTTTAGGGTGACAGTAATATTGAGCAGAAGATACAGAGAACTGTAAAAGATTTTAGTCTATATTGTAAACTGCTTTATTTTCACGTTTTGAAAGTCATTTATCTGAAGAATTTAAATATTCTCTTGTGCTACAAAATTATTCTTTCAACTGAAGCTAAATTAACTCCTAGTTTCAGTGAAGTTATCAGATGACTTGTTATTTTAATAAGTAATTAATGTTAGGGGAGGGTCAAGATGGTAGAGAAGTAGGAGACCCTGTTTCAAACAGTCCCCTGAATTGAGCTAAATATCTACCAAAACAATCTGAACACCCTTGAAATCAGCCTGAGATGTAAGATTATACACTTCTCGATCTCTGTGGGAGCAGGAGATTATCAGTGGAGAGGTAAAGCAGGGTGGGAGCACTCAGACTGATTTGGAAGGATAAACAGAAGGGGAAGGGAGCCACCAGAAGTGGCCCATTGGAAAGTAACAGCCCAATATGAAAGTGCCCTGTGATTGAGGACCAGCATTAACTTGGGAGTCTGGTTAAAAACACTCAAAAAAAGCAAAAGATCTTCAAGGACAACTGGTGGAATCAGGCAGTTAATAGGCATGGGCCTAAGCCCACAATCCTAGGACAGCCACTGCCAGTGACCACCAGGGCCAGAGAGACTGAAGTGGAGCCCCCAGGGTTGCTCGGCTTGTACCACAGTTTAACTGGGCACACTCCTGCCCCCGCATGAGGTAGTCTGGTGACGCCGGCCTGCACTTCCTAGAACTTTTGCATACTGCACAACTGGGGTGTGACCTACTCCCTGCCTGTGTCTGATCTCTGCAGGCACTAGCCCACAGTCTCTAGGGCTGGCCAATGGTCTGGACTCTCCCAGCCCCCGCCTGAAGGGATTTAGTGCTATCTTTTGTCACAATCCCCTGGTGGCAACCTGAGGTCTGGACCCCAGACAACAGTCCCGGCAGAGGCAGCCACTGGAAGTGGGTTCCCTGGACCAATATTGCTCGTGGTTTTAGTAACACAGGGGTGCAGAGACAAGCAGGCACTTTGGGCGACCCCTGAGACGGTGGCTGGGGACTTACTCTGCTTGTGGGAGGTTGTGCGGCTCAACGGAGTTTGCAGAGGGGGAGTCTGTGTGTTATGGACCACCCAGAGGGGAGCAGACCAGAGTCTTCTCTCTGAGGCAGAGGTCTGGGTGCAGTTTGCTTTCCACTAAACCCCTGAAAAGCAGCCAAAGAACAAAAACCTCCAGAGAACAAAAGCCTGAAAAACCAGTTTCCCAGAGCCCAGCCCCTTGATAGGGGACAAGAGGACTGAACCCAAGCAAGACTGACTGAAAAACACAGCAGGCTACTCCCCCTTAAAGCCAGCCAATAGAATGAGATGGTTACTACCACAGGTTTCCCATAAAACTGTAAAACCCCAATGTCAGGGGAAAACAATGTATTAAGCACCTGGTATTGCCTTAAAACCTGTGTATTTCATAGATACAACTTTTGTTTTTAATTTGTTCTCACTATTCTTCTTTTTAATTATTTTTAACCTACTTACCATTACAACTAGAGGTTTAATACAACACATTCCATAATAACTTTCAACTTGAATTTTTTTTCATACATATGCCTGTGTTTCTTTTTCTTTTCTATTTTTTTAATATACATATAGATATAAGCTTCAAGGTAATCCTCTTTCCCTAATCAATACTACCCTTATATATAAGTCAGTTTTAATCTCTTTTTATTTCTAGAAAGTTTAGTACTTTAACAAGATATCAAGATACAGCCAGGAAGAATCAAAATAAACTTTCTCACCCACATTGGTTTATAACCACCCTCCCATCTTTTTCTTCTGTCAGTGTTTCTGTGTATTTGCTTTTGTTCTGGTATTATATCAGTCTTATCCATGGGGTTCATTTTGGCTGGGTTCTTTGTTCTTTCTTGTCATTTACTTTTGTCAATCTTTTAGTTTGTCCATTTTTGTTTGTTTACCTTATAAATCTTACCTTGGGGCCCACTGTGGCCCACTGTGGCTGGGTCTTCTTTCTTCTTTCTTTCTTTCTTTCTCCTTTTTCTTTAATTTTGGTGGTGACTTCTGATTGCTCATAAATGTTCTGGGTTGCACTTTGCCTGGATTGTGGTTGATATAACCACCTCTCACCAGAATGACTAGGAGGAAGAACACCCAAAAGAGGAAAAACTCAGAGACTGTGCCCTCTCCATCAGAACTATTGGATATGAACATGAAGGAATTCAGGGTAACAGTTATCCAGGCAATTTCTAGGTTGGAGAAGACCATTAGTGGCAACATAGACTCTCTATAGGCAGAAGTGAGAGTTGGTCTGGCAGAAATTAAAAATGCTATCATATCAATGAGATCCAACCGATTCTAAGTACTCTAACAGCTAGGGTAAATGAGACAGAAGATAAAATAAGTGATCTAGAGGACAGACTTATAGAGAAAAAGGATCAGGAGGCGTCATGAAAGAAACAGCTTAGAAGCCATGAAAACAGAATTAGGGAAATAAATGATGCCATTAAATGTCCTGACATCAGAATTATTGGGATCCCTGAGAGGATAGAGAAAGAGAGAAGACTAGAAGATATAGTTGAACAAATTTTGGATTAAAATTCTCCCAATCTGGGGAATGGAAACAGTGTTTATGTCCTAGAGGTAGAAAGAATACCCCCCAAGATCAACAAATCTAGAAAGACCTCAAGGAACTTGATTGTGAACTGGTGAATCATAATTTTAGACAAGAGCTTTTGAGAGGGGGAAGAGATTCCTTACATACAGAGGAAGGACCATCAGAATAACGTCAGACCTGTGCACAGACACCTGGCAAGCCAGAAAGGGCTGGACAGACACATTCAGGGCACTAAATGAGAAGACTATGTAGCCAAGAATACTTTATTTAGCAAGGCTGACATTCAAAATGGATGGAGAGATAAAGAGCTTCCAAGACCATCAAGGTTTAAAAGAGTATTTGAGGGGCGCCTGGGTGGCTCAGTGGGTTAAAGCCACTGCCTTCAGCTCAGGTCATGGTCTCAGGGTCCTGGGATCAAGTCCCACATTGGGCTCTCTGCTCAGCAGGGAGCCTGCTTCTCTCTCTCTCTCTCTGCCTGCCTCTCCATCTACTTGTGATCTCTCTCTCTCAAATAAATAAATAAAATCTTTAAATAAATAAATAAATAAATAAAAGAGTATTTGACCATCAAGCCAGCACTACAAGAAGAAAGAACCCAAGAGTGACACAGAACAGAAATTTACAGAGACAATCCATAGAAACAAGGACTTCACAGGCAACATGATGTCAAGAAAAACGTATCTTTCAATAATCACTCTCAACCTGAATGGCCTAAATGATCCCATAAAATGGCACAGGGTTGCAGATTGGATAAAATGACAGGAACCGTCCATATGTTGTCCACAAGAGACCCATTTGGACCCTAGGATACATCCAGACTGAAAATGAAGGGATGGAGAAGCATCTTTTCATGCCAATGGGCCTCAAAAGAAAGCTGCTATAGCAATTCTCATATAAGATAAATTAGATTTTAAACTTAAGACTGTAGTCAGAGATACAGAAGGACACTACATAATTCTTAAAGGTCTATCTACCAAGAAGATCTAACAATTATTAATATTTATGCCCCCAATATGGGAGCAGCCAACTACATAAGACTACTGTTAATCAAGATAAAGTGTCATATTTATATGAATACATTAATAGTAGGGGATCTTAACATGCCACTCTCAGTAATAGATCATCCAAGCAGAAAAGTCAATAAACAGGAGCACTGAATGACACATTGGACCAGATGGACCTCATAGATATATACAGAACATTTCACCCTATAAGAATAGAATACTTATTCCTATCGAGTGCACATGGAACTTTCTCCAGAACAGACCACATACTGGGTCACAAATCAGGGCTCAACTGATACCAAAAGACTGAGATTATTCCATGGATATTCTCAGACCACAATGCTTTGAAACTGGAACTCAACCACAAGAAAAAGTTTGGAAGTTAAAGACGACCCTGCTTAAGAATGTTTGGATTAACCAGGAAATCAAAGAACTTAAACAATTCCTGGAAACCAATGAGAATGAAGACACTTCGGTCCAAAGTCTATAGGATACTGCAAAGGTGGTCCTAAAGGGGAAATACATAATCATCCAAGTCTCCCTAAAAAATAAAAAAAATAAAAAGATCCAGAATACACCAACTATCTTTACACCTTAAAGAACTGGAGAATCAACAAAAATTAAGCCAACACCACTCACAAAAAGGGAAATAATCAAGGTTAGAGCAGAGATCAACAAGTTAGAAACTAGAGATATAGTAGAACACATCAATGAAACTACAAGCTGGATTTTGAAAGAAGCAATAAGATTGATAAACCACTGGCCAAACTAATCCAAAAGAAAAGAGAGAGAGAACCCAAAATAATAAAATTGTGAATGAAAAAGGATGGATCACAACTAACACCAAAGAAATAGAAATAATCATCAGAAATTATTACCAACAGTTCTATGCAAATAAGTTAAGCAACCTAGATGAAATGGATTCATTCCTGGAAACCTATAAACTTCCAAACTGAATCAGAAGAATAGACCAATATCTAGTAACAAGATTGAAGCAGTAATCAAAAACCTCTAAAACACACACACACACACACACACACACACACACACACACACAGAACCCACACAAGAGCCCAGAATCTGACAGATTCCCTGGAGAATTCTATCAAACATTCAAAGAAGAAATAATACCTATTCTCCTGAAGCTGTTTCAAAAGATAGAAACAGAAGGAAACTTCCAGACTCTTTTTTATGAAGTCAGCATTACCCTAATCCCCAAACCAGGCAAAGACCACTTCAAAAAGGAAAATTTCAGACCAATATCTCTGATGAACATGGATGCCAAGATTCTCAAGAAGATCCTAGCTAACATGATTCAACAGTACATTAAAAAGATTATCCACCATGACTAGGTGGGGATTTATCCCTGGGATGTAAGGGTGGTTCAACATTTGCAAATCAATCAATGTGATAGAACAAATCAATGAGAAAAGAGAAGAATCACATGATTCTCTCAGCTGATGCAGAAGAAAACTTTTGACAAGATACAGCATCCATTCCTGATTAAAATTATTCAAAGTATAGGGATAGAGGGAACATTCCTCAACTTCATAAAATCTATCTATGAAAAACCCACAGTGAATATCATCCTCAATGGGGAAAAGCTGACAGCCTTCTCTTTGAGACCAGGAACACGACAAGGACATCTACTCTCACCACTGTTGTTCAACATAGTACTAGAAGTCCTAGCAACAGCAATCAGACAATGCAAACAAATAAAAGGTATTTAAATTGGCAAAGAGGAAGTCAAACTCTCTCTCTTTGCAGATGACATGATACTTTATATGGTAAAGGACTCCACCCCCAAACTACTAGAACATATACAGCAATTCAGTAATGTGGCAGGATACAAAACTGATGTACAGAATCAGTTGCTTTCTTATATATTAACAATAAAAATATAGAAAGGGAAAAGAGAGAATTGATTCCAATTACTATAGCACCAAGAACCATAAGATACCTGGGAATAAATCTAACCAAAGAGTTAAAAGATCTGTACTCAAGGAACTATGGAATACTCATGAAAGAAATTGAAGAAGACACAAAAAGATGGAAGAGCTTTCCATGCTCTTGGATCAGAAGAATAAACATTGTTAAGATGTCTATACTACTTAGAGCAATCTATACTTTCAATGCCATCTTGATCAAAATTTCACCAGCATTTTTCAAAGAGCTGGAATAAACAATCCTATAATTTGTATGGAACCAGAAGAGATCCCAAATTGCTAAGGAAATGTTGAAAAAGAAAAACAAAATGAGGGGCATCACGTGGCCTGATTTCAAGCTTTCTACAAAGCCATGATCAGCAAGACAGCATGGCACTGGCATGCACAGACACAGAGACCTGTGGACAGAGTAGAGAGCCCAGATATGGACCCTGAACTCTATGGTCAACTAATCTTTGACAAAGCAGAAAAAAAAAAAAAAAAAGAAAGAAAGAAAAGTATCTTCAATAAATGGTGCAGGGAAAGTTGGAGAAAGTTGGAGAGCTATGTATAGAAGAATGAAACTAGACCATTCTCTTACACCATACCCAAGATAAACTTGAAATGGATGAAAGACCTCAATGTGAGAGAGGAATCAAATCCTAGAGGAGAACTTAAGCAGTAACCTCTTCAACATTGGCCACAATGGCTATAATCGCCAAACTGTGGAAAGAGCCAAGATGCCCTTCAACTGACAAATGGATAAAGAAGAAATGGTCCATATATACAATGGAACATTATGCAGCCAGCAGAAAGGATGAATACCCAACTTTTGTATCAACATGGACAGGACTGGAGGAGATTATGCTGAGTGAAATAAGTCAAGCAGAAAAAGTCAATTATCATATTTGTCACTTACTTGTAGAGCATAGGAATAATATGGAGGACATTAGCAGAAGGAAAGGAAAAGTGAATTTGGGGAAATCGGAGAACCACGAGAGACTGTGGACTCTGAGAAACAAACTGAGGGTTTTAGAGGAGACAGGGTTGGGGGCATGGGTGAGGCTGGTGGTGGGAATTAAGAAGGGCACATATTGCATGGACACTGGGTGTGGTGCATAAACAATGAATCTTGGAACACTGAAAAAAATAAAATTGTAAAAAAGTAATTAATGTTAATATTTTACTATTTTTTTCCAGTGGGTAAATGGTATACAATTTCAAAAACATTCTCACAATTACATAATAATGAGGATGGGAAAATAAAGTTAAATTCATAAATATAGTTGCACCAAACAAGTTCCTAACTGATGAAAGATTTATAAGAACAAAACTATAAAAATATGAGAAGTAAAATACGGTAGGATAGAGGGAGGAGTCAAGATGGCGGAGAAGTAGCAAGCTGAGACTGCTTCAGCTAGCCGGAGATCAGCTAGATAGCTTATCTAAAGATTGCAAACACCTGAAAATCCATCGGCAGATCGAAGAGAAGAAGAACAGCAATTCTGGAAACAGAAAAACAACCACTTTCTGAAAGGTGTTTTCTTTTTTTAAAAATTCTTTTCTTTTCTTTTCTTTTTGCTTTTTTTTTTTTCTTTCTTCCTTTTTGAACCTCTTTTTATCCCCTTTCTCCCCACTCACGATTTGGGATCTCTTCTAATTTGGTTAAAGCATATTTTCCTGGGGTTGTTGCCACCCTTTTAGTATTTAACTTGCCCCTTCATTTACTCTTATCTGGACAAAATGACAAGACGTAAAAATTCAACACAAAAAAAAGAACAAGAGGCAGTACCAAAGGCTAGGGACCTAATCAATACAGACATTGGTAATATGTCAGATCTAGAGTTCAGAATGACAATTCTCAAGGTTCTAGCCGGGCTCGAAAAAGGCATGGAAGATATTAGAGAAACCCTCTTGAGAGATATAAAAGCCCTTTCTGGAGAAATAAAAGAACTAAAATCTAACCAAGTTGAAATCAAAAAAGCTATTAATGAGGTGCAGTCAAAAATGGAGGCTCTAACTGCTAGGATAAATGAGGCAGAAGAAAGAATTAGTGATATAGAAGACCAAATGACAGAGAATAAAGAAGCTGAGCAAAAGAGGGACAAACAGCTACTGGACCACGAGGGGAGAATTCGAGAGATAAGTGACAACATAAGACGAAACAACATTAGAATAATTGGGATTCCAGAAGAAGAAGAAAGAGAGAGGGGAGCAGAAGGTATACTGGAGAGAATTATTGGGGAGAATTTCCCCAATATGGCAAAGGGAACGAGCATCAAAATTCAGGAGGTTCAGAGAACACCCCTCAAAATCAATAAGAATAGGCCCACACCCCGTCACCTAATAGTAAAATTTACAAGTCTCAGTGACAAAGAGAAAATCCTGAAAGCAGCCCGGGAAAAGAAGTGTGTAACATACAATAGTAAAAATATTAGATTGGCAGCTGACTTATCCACAGAGACCTGGCAGGCCAGAAAGAGCTGGCATGATATTTTCAGAGCACTAAATGAAAAAAACATGCAGCCAAGAATACTATATCCAGCTAGGCTATCATTGAAAATAGAAGGAGAGATTAAAAGCTTCCAGGACAAACAACAACTGAAAGAATTTGCAAATACCAAACCAGCTCTACAGGAAATATTGAAAGGGGTCCTCTAAGCAAAGAGAGAGCCTACAAGTGGTAGATCAGAAAGGAACAGAGACCATATACAGTAACAGTCACCTTACAGGCAATACAATGGCACTAAATTCATATCTCTCAATAGTTACCCTGAATGTGAATGGGCTAAATGCCCCTGTCAAAAGACATAGGGTATCAGAATGGATAAAAAAACAAAACCCATCTATATGTTGCCTCCGAGAAACACATTTTAAGCCCGAAGACACCTCCAGATTTAAAGTGAGGGGGTGGAAAAGAATTTACCATGCTAATGGACATCAGAAGAAAGCAGGAGTGGCAATCCTTATATCAGATCAATTAGATTTTAAGCCAAAGACTATAATAAGAGATGAGGAAGGACACTATATCATACTCAAAGGGTCTGTCCAACAAGAAGATTTAACAATTTTAAATATCTATGCCCCCAATGTGGGAGCAGCCAACTATATAAACCAATTAATAATAAAATCAAAGAAACACATCAACAATAATACAATAATAGTAGGGGACTTTAACACTCCCCTCACTGAAATGGACAGGTCATCCAAGCAAAAGATCAGCAAGGAAATAAAGGCCTTAAACGACACACTGGACCAGATGGACATCACAGATATATTCAGAATATTTCATCCCAAAGCAACAGAATACACCTTCTTCTCTAGTGCACATGGAACATTCTCCAGAATAGATCACATCCTCGGTCCTAAATCAGGACTCAACCGGTATCAAAAGATTGGGATCATTCCCTGCATATCTTCAGACCACAATGCTCTAAAGCTAGAACTCAACCACAAAAGGAAGTTTGGAAAGAACCCAAATACATGGAGACTAAACAGTATCCTTCTAAAGAATGAATGGGTCAACCGGGAAATTAAAGAAGAATTGAAAAAAATCATGGAAACAAATGATAATGAAAATACAATGGTTCAAAATCTGTGGGACACAACAAAGGCAGTCCTGAGAGGAAAATATATTGTGGTACAAGCCTTTCTCAAGAAATAAGAAAGGTCTCAGGTACACAACCTAACCCTACACCTAAAGGAGCTGGAGAAAGAACAAGAAAGAAATCCTAAGCCCAGCAGGAGAAGAGAAATCATAAAGATCAGAGCGGAAATCAATGAAATAGAAACCAAAAAAACAATAGAACAAATCAACGAAACTAGGAGCTGGTTTTTTGAAAGAATTAATAAAATTGATAAACCCCTGGCCCGACTTATCAAAAAGAAAAGAGAAAGGACCCAAATAAATAAAATCATGAATGAAAGAGGAGAGATCACAACTAACACCAAAGAAATACAAACTATTATAAGAACATACTGTGAGCAACTCTACGGCAATAAATTTGACAATCTGGAAGAAATGGATGCATTCCTAGAAACATATAAACTACCACAACAGAACCAGGAAGAAATAGAAAGCCTGAACAGACCCATAACCAGTAAGGAGATTGAAACAGTCATTAAAAATCTCCAAACAAACAAAAGCCCAGGGCCAGACGGCTTCCCGGGGGAATTCTACCAAACATTTAAAGAAGAACTAATTCCTATTCTCCTGAAACTGTTCCAAAAAATAGAAATGGAAGGAAAACTTCCAAACTCATTTTATGAGGCCAGCATCACCTTGATCCCAAAACCAGACAAGGATCCCACCAAAAAAGAGAGCTATAGACCGATATCCTGATGAACACAGATGCGAAAATACTCAACAAAATACTAGCCAATAGGATTCAACAGTACATTAAAAAGATTATTCACCACGACCAAGTGGAATTTATTCCAGGGCTGCAAGGTTGGTTCAACATACGCAAATCAGTCAATGTGATACAACACATCAATAAAAGTAAGAACAAGAACCATATGATACTCTCAATAGATGCTGAAAAAGCATTTGACAAAGTACAGCATCCCTTCCTGATCAAAACTCTTCAAAGTGTAGGGATAGAGGGCACATACCTCAATATCATCAAAGCCATCTATGAAAAACCCACCGCAAATATCATTCTCAATGGAGAAAAACTGAAAGCTTTTCCGCTAAGGTCAGGAACACGGCAGGGATGTCCATTATCACCACTGCTATTCAACATAGTACTAGAGGTCCTAGCCTCAGCAATCAGACAACAAAAGGAAATTAAAGGCATCCAAATCGGCAAAGAAGAAGTCAAATTATCACTCTTCGCAGATGATATGATACTATATGTGGAAAACCCAAAAGACTCCACTCCAAAACTGCTAGAACTTATACAGGAATTCAGTAAAGTGTCAGGATATAAAATCAATGCACAGAAATCAGTTGCATTTCTCTACACCAACTGCAAGACAGAAGAAAGAGATATTAAGGAGTCAATCCCATTTACAATTGCATCCAAAACCATAAGATACCTAGGAATAAACCTAACCAAAGAGACACAGAATCTATCAGAAAACTATAAAGTACTCATGAAAGAAATTGAGGAAGACACAAAGAAATGGAAAAATGTTCCATGCTCCTGGATTGGAAGAATAAATATTGTGAAAATGTCTATGCTACCTAAAGCAATCTACACATTTAATGCAATTCCTATCAAAGTACCATCCATCTTTTTCAAAGAAATGGAACAAATAATGCTAAAATTTATATGGAACCAGAAAAGACCTCGAATACCCAAAGGGATATTGAAAAAGAAAGCCAACGTTGGTGGCATCACAATTCCGGACTTCAAGCTCTATTACAAAGCTGTCATCATCAAGACAGCATGGTACTGGCACAAAAACAGACACATAGATCAATGGAACAGAATAGAGAGCCCAGAAATAGACCCTCAAATCTATGGTCAACTCATCTTCAAAAAAGCAGGAAAGAATGTCCAATGGAAAAAAGACAGCCTCTTCAATAAATGGTGCTGGGAAAATTGGACAGCCACATGCAGAAAAATGAAATTGGACCATTTCCTTACACCACACACAAAAATAGACTCAAAATGGATGAAGAACCTCAATGTACGAAAGGAATCCATCAAAATCCTTGAGGAGAACACGGGCAACAACCTCTTCGACCTCTGCCGCAGCAACATCTTCCTAGGAACAACGCAAAAGGCAAGGGAAGCAAGGGGAAAAATAAACTATTGGGATTTTATCAAGATCAAAAGCTTTTGCACAGCAAAGGAAACAGTTAACAAAATCAAAAGACAACTGACAGAATGGGAGAAGATATTTGCAAACAACATATCAGATAAAGGACTAGTGTCCAGAATCTATAAAGAACTTAGCAAACTCAACACCCAAAGAACAAATAATCCAATCAAGAAATGGGCAGAGGACATGAACAGACATTTCTGCAAAGGAGACATCCAGATGGCCAACAGACACATGAAAAAGTGCTCCATATCACTCGGCATCAGGGAAATACAAATCAAAACCACAATGAGATATCACCTCACACCAGTCCGAATGGCTAAAATCAACAAGTCAGGAAATGACAGATGCTGGCGAGGATGCGGAGAAAGGGGAACCCTCCTACACTGTTGGTGGGAATGCAAGCTGGTGCAGCCACTCTGAAAAACATGGAGCATGGAGGTTCCTCAAAATGTTGAAAATAGAACTGCCCTATGACCCAGCAATTGCACTATTGGGTATTTACCCTAAAGATACAAATGTAGTGATCCAAAGGGGCACATGCACCCGAATGTTTATAGCAGCAATGTCCACAATAGCCAAACTATGAAAAGAACCTAGATGTCCATCAACAGATGAATGGATCAAGAAGATGTGGTATATATACACAATGGAATACTATGCAGCCATCAAAAGAAATCAAATCTTGCCATTTGCAACAACATGGATGGAACTAGAGTGTATCATGCTTAGCGAAATAAGTCAAGCAGAGAAAGACAACTATCATATGATCTCCCTGATATGAGGAAGTGGTGATGCAACATGGAGGCTTAAGTGGGTAGAAGAAGAATAAATGAAACAAGATGGGATTGGTCACCATAAGTGACTCTTAATCTCACAAAACAAACTGAGGGTTGCTGGGGGGAGGGGGTTTGGGAGAAGGGGGTGGGATTATGGACATTGGGGAGGGTATGTGATTTCGTGAGTGCTGTGAAGTGTGTAAACCTGGTGATTCACAGACCTGTACCCCTGGGGATAAAAATATATGTTTATAAAAAATAAAAAATTAAAAAAAAATACGGTAGGATACAAAAATAATCTAGGGGTGGGGATTTATTCCTGGACAAGATACAAAATCCAAAAGTGATAAAAGAAAATGTATTTGTTATACAGTATTTGAGAATTATATAGGTCTAAAGATGCCCTGAACAAAATTGTATATTTCGAGTACAACAAAAGACTAAATAGAAATCATAATTCTCTTTAGCAAGTAGGGATCTTTTAAACAAGATGAAAAAGGAGGAAGACCTATAGAGACCATAGACTAAACTGTTTAAAGGATAATTCAACAAATATACAGAAATCCAACAAATAAAAAGAACCCAACAAATCAACTTGCACAAATAAAAAATAAAATGACAGAATTGAGACACATAGAAAACAAGAATAGAAGTGATAAAGTGTCAATTTATATAATATGAAAAGTTCTCCCAAGGTGAAAATAAAAAGTAATAAATATAACAGAAAAGAAATAGGTATGGAAAACAAAATTTTTAGGCAGTTTAGTTCATTCCTAAGGATGAAAGAAACATCTGAAAAGATGCACTAGCCAGATTAAATTGAAAATAACTTAAAAAAAAAAGTCTCAGTGTTCAGATAAAAATTTCACCACAGGGATTCTAGGGAAAAGAGAATGACTCATTTCACAGAGGTCATCAATTATTAAAATCCTACTCTGCTGAAGTTGCTCTTTGGTGAGCATTCATGTGAAATACTAATACCTTCACACTGCACCCTTCCGAAGAAGTCCTTCCGCATACTTCTTCCTCAGACCTTTTGTTCTCAAGTTTGGAAACATGGTAATAAAGACCAACAAAAGAAAAAAGCAAAGGCTCTTCTTGACCTTGCTATATAGCAAGGGAGTCAGCCACCATGACTACATTTTATCAATCTCAAAGACAGGCATAAGAGTGAGAAAGCTGCATAGTGATAAAAAGGGAAGGCTTCAAGTATGGACTGAGTGGAAGTGGTTGGTATAGAGAAGCTGTAGACAGCATGCCCCGCTTCTAGTTAGCCCAAGTGATTGATTAGGGATGCATATTTGGATTTTTCTGGTTGGTACAAAGTTGGAAGCAGGGACAAACAATAGGAAAGCTGTCAATTATTAATCAAGTCCTGTCCATGTTGGTTCAATTGTTACAGAAATTATTGTTTAACTGCCTGGATTGTTACCAAAGATAACAATCCGCCTCCCTATAAATCTGATTTATAGCAGGCTGGTTTCCTGAGCTGTTTATTGTGGAGAACAGGGCTGGTTTCCTAGGCAGATTTCTTCTGATTGTACATCAGAGTCCTATTTTTATCCATGGTCTGACCATTCTCCATTTATAGATTCAGTTTCTCAGTACTGTTTGTCCCAAGTCCTGGAACATTATGCCAAGCCACTGACCACTATTACTGGGTTAGTGAAGATCCTATCTCAGGCCATAACTACTTCCAGGCAAAATATGTACTCAAAACTACTCAAAATGAGTTTCCCCATTTACTTCTGTTCTTCAAAATCACCCGAGAGAAGCTATACTAGTACTGGCTTAATCCAATTTGGGGAATTGCCAGCATAACATGCAAAAGTATCTTTAAAAACACACTTCTCTTTATTTCTTCTTAAGTCAGTTGGTCATAGGGAATTCATCATGAGACCACAAAGGGTGTTATGAGAAAAACAAAAGACGAAAAACAAAACAAAACAAAAACAATTTGACAAGAATAGGCATTTAGGCCACTAATGTAATTTATCTGTGCTATCTGGGATTGTTTGAGCCTAATCTTGAATACACCACTCCCATTTGACATTGGAATGCTGCTGTGCACCTCAACCCTATGTCTTAGGTGTGTCAGAAAATACCCAATTCATTATGGTCAAGGTTTATTCTCTAGTAGCCTTAGTAGCAAGCTAGAAGTCTATTGTATCTCAAAAGGAGAAAGGTTACCTGGAAAGGATGGCATGGCCTTGCCTCAAAATCTCAAAGATCTGTGATAAGATTCACCTTTAGAAGTTTGCTAGAAACTCCATATAGCATTCTTAACTGCCACAGATATTCCAAGCACCACCAGATTTGTTGATCTTTTGGCCCAATGATTAAATGGTTTGTATGGGAGTTTGTATTTGTTGCAATCTTTTCTTACTCTGAGTCTCACTCAAAACAGGAAACACTGTATTATTTGGTAATTGGTTTGGAGTAGCACACTCAAATGAGGAAGTATGTTGCTTCCAAAATCCAAAGAGATCCATCAAGCATTGTTACTGCTTTTTTCATAGTAGGGAGGCAGATGCAGCAAATTGTCCTACCCCTGAAATGGCTAACTCAACCTTCCCAAGATAACTGAACACCTACAAATTTCACTAAGGTTTTAGATTCTAAATTTTTGGGATTTCCTTCTTTCTGGTATGCATTTTTTCTTAATTCATCTAAAGTAGTCCCAACTTTCTAGTCTTCAACTACAACTAATATGTTATCATTAGGGTAATGGGCTGGCATGAGACCCCGTAGAGTAGAGATGGTCAAGATCCCTGTGTACTACGTAAGGACTTAGAACTGGTGCATTGGTATGGCTTTAAAGTAATAGAGTGGATGTGGTTTGCTGTCCCTGCTGAAAGGAATCTGTTCTCCATGTTGTTTTTTTTTTTTTTTAAAACAGGCATAAAGAAAAAATTGTTCATGAGTTTAATAACTGCATAACTGCATAACCGGTATGCAGTGGTGTGCTGATTTGCTTCAGTAATGAAACCTCACATTTGAAACAAAAACTGCAATTGTATCAACAACTGAACAAGTTTATGATAATCCAGGATCATTCTCCAAGGACCACGTTTCCCCATCAGAGGTCAAACAAATGAGGTGAAGAGATATGGTGGGAGTCAACATTCTTTCATCATTTTTGTTAACACCGATCTCGTGCATTTTGAAATGCAGCATGGAATTTGATTGGTTGTTTTGATAGAAGCATGCTGATAGCTTCCACTTGGTTTTTCTTGTCATTATAATCTATATTCCATGGGTCAGGGAACCAATGTAGGAATTTCTTAAGTATTGAATATGTTTATTCAAACTACACATTCTAGAATTAAGGGAATAACCTCATGCTGAGTTCAGGAACTTCTATGAAATAAACCTGGCCTAAATTCTATTTCTTATGCTTCATATTTTTCATCTAAAAAAAAGTGGAGTGTGACAATAACCTCTACTTTAAGTTGTTGAGATATGAATGGACTATAAGGGACATGCTTATCAGGGCATTTACTAAACCTTAAAAATATTAGTTTTTTTTTTTTTTTAATTTAAGGTCCATAAAATATTTTTACTGTGGTGATAATTATCAGCAGTACAATCTTAAGTAGAAAAATTAAGTTTAAGAAATCAACCCAACAGGGGCACCTGGGTGGATCAGTGGGTTAAGCCTTTGGCCCAGGTCATGATCTCAGGGTTCTGGAATTGAACCCTGCATCAGGCTCTCTGCTCAGCAGGGAGCCTGCTTTCCCCTCTCTCTCTCTGACTGTCTCTTTGCCTGCTTGTGATCCTCTGTGTCAAATAAATAAATAAAAAATTTTAAAAAAAGAAAGAAAATCAAGCCAACAGCTATTTTTCATTATACAAATCTGAACTTAAAAATTAATCTTCAGCATAATTTCAGATTTTAAGTTTTTAAAATATAAACAATTAAAAATAAAATGTATTATAACAATTATAAAATATATATAGCAATATTTGGGGAGAAAATACAACATAAAATTTATCAGTATATCAAAATATAATATAAATTTTTATCATGGACTGAAAGTAAATTATTTTGTCCAAGAAGGACAATTAGAGCTGAAGCAAATCTAGTCTCTGAGGCTCGTCAGTGAAGAGGAAGGAGAGAGATTAAAACAACACATGAAGAACTACTATCAACACTTGGATACATGTGAAGAATTAAAGGAGACCAGTTAGAACCAAAAATCCAGCATAAGAATGGAAGTGAGTATAGGAGGAAAGACTATCTGGAGGATGAGGGTAAAAGCAGAAGGGAACAAAAGAGTTCCCTTCATAGTTTATATTCAGCCAGTCTGCTTGTCCTGTAGGACTCCAGAAATATTCCTTTTGGATTATTCTCTTCTCCATTTCCACTGTTAGCCTTGGTAACAGCTTCCTCTGTATTATTCAGAAGAGGATAGACTTTGATGAAATAGGAAGAATAGCAATTTAGGGGCTGACCACATTAAACGTAATTTCTCCCCCATGCCATGGCATGCTGAGGGTAGAGCCAACAAGTCAGACACAGAGCCTCAGATCACTAGGGTATCATTCATCCAGAAGACTTGGAAAGGAGTAATAGGAGAGTGATAGCACAGATGCTATGTTACCGCTCCTAGAAGGGGTAACCATTTCCTTCCACTCGCTTGGTTTGGCCTGTACTAATCACATGGCGGACATAAACGCTATGTAGGTGGGGAACTACAGAGAGGCCCATGAACAGTAGGTTCACTAACAGTTTCTTCCACTCCATCTTTACTCATTTCTACCTAACTAAAATAGCTTTGTTTTAATCTTCATGACCATTTTCTCCTCTAATATTAATCTACATTTTTTTCTTTAAAATTATCATTTTTTAAAAGTGCGTTCATTAACAAACTATTACTGTTAACTAGGGTGAAACAAAACTCCTATACTGATTTATAAAAATCTCCACATTCTGGTTTCACTTTGAAAACTGGGCCAAATGATAACACAAGGCATCTACTCTGTGACTTCTGCCCATGTCAATCTACTTTACATTCTTACCCATGCCATCCTATTCACTGTGATGATTCTTTATGTAGTTAGGAGGAAGACTATAAGCATTAGGAATTCTATCTGGATACTAAGATGAATTTACATCTAAGGAGATCCATCCTACTTCTATTCTTGCCTTCAATCCTACCAGCAACCAGCTTTCCTGAGCTTTGTTAAGGCTGGTAAGAACATGGCATATGGAAACATAACACAATAATAACAGACTCTGCAAGATCCTGGAGAGAGAGAACTGATGAAAAAAAAAAAAAAATTCCTCCTATGAAGTAAAGGCCAGACAGGAAAAACCCTAAAATAATGGTCAGAATAACATGACTTCTGTAGACAAAGCTTGGATGAGAAAGACCAGTGCTCATCTTGAAGCATGTTCATGGAAGGATTCTCTGGTGTCCTGGACCCCTAGATAGTGCTTCTGGGAAGCACTAGTGGTGTAGTCTATGTTATCTCTACTACTGAGGCAGAAGTAGCACCAGACTGCAGATGAAAAGCCCAGAGAATAGAAAGACTGTACCCAGGAGCATAAAAGGGGTACAATGAACATCATGAATGGGATCTGCCAACCCACAGGACAGACTTTTGGTCCCTCTCATTACCCAGGAGACTGTCACCTATTAAGGGTCTACAGGTTTTTATATACCAAGAGTTGTATGTAAGTAGGCAATATAACCTGAGAGCCCAGCAAACAGAAAGAAGAAGAAGAAGAAGGAGGAGGAGGAGGAGGAGGAGGAGGAGGAGGAATAAAAATTAGGTCTTCATGTTCATGAAGACTCAAAGTTACCACGATGTCAATTCTTCCCAACTTAAGCTGTATATTTAATGGAATCTCAAATAAAAATCCAAGTCATTTTATGGATATATTAAAACACATGCAGACACAGATGATTTGAGACGATTTGAGACGATAGAGACTTTGTACTCTTCAAAAAAAAAAATGGATTCAAAGTGGATCATAGATCTAAATGTAAAAAAAAAAAAACTATGAAACAAATTTTTTCTATGTTATTTTTTATGAACTTTAGTTTTATATTTTACATATGACTAGGGGCTGACTAGAATACTCCAGAGACTGGGGAGACTGGCGGGCACCACCATCTTTATAATCTCCTTCTGCTTAATTTTAGGTCAATAGTATTTCCTAGGAAGAAATTTGTATACATATCTGCTGTCCCATTTTTTGTGACTGCCACCCAGAGGACACCCTTTGATCGCCAGGCTCTGGTGGCTGGTGGGGCTTATATTTTAGACTCCCCCAAAAAAGTTAACTAGCTATCCACTCGGGTGCAGGGCAGTTACAACAGTCTCCCAGGAAAGAAAATAAAACAGTTCATAAAATGACAAGAGTTCATACTTCTCAATAAGTACTTTAAACATAAATGGACTAAGTTCTCCAACTAAAAGACATAAAAAGCTGAATGGATTTAAAAGAAAAAAAGAAAAAGACCCACTCTAATGCTGTCTATAATAGACTCACTTCAGCTTTAAGAAGGCACAAAACCTGAAAATGAAATGATAGAAAAAGACTCCATGTAAATGGAAACCTAAAGAAAGCTAAAGTAACTATACTTTTCAGAAAAAAAAAAAAACTAAGATAACGAATGTCATTAGACAAAAAGAATGTTATTATATAATGATAAAGTGATGAATCAAACTAGAGAATATAAAGATTTGTAAGTGTTTATGTATGCACCATAGGAGTACCTAAGTATATAAAGTAAACATTAACAAAGGGACAAATACAAAATAATAAAATACTAGGGGACTTTAGTACCCACTTTCACTGATGGATAGGTCATCCAGACATAAAATCGGTATGGAAATATCGATTTAACACATTGGATCAGGTAGAATTAAACATTTACAGAACATTGAATCTAAAAGCAGAAGCAGACACAATCTTCCAGAGCTTACATGGAACACTCTCCAGGCTGAATTTCAGGGTAGACCATAGGAAAAAAAAAAATCAATAAACTTAAGAAGAATGAACTATATTAACTATCTTTTCTGCCCACCATGGTAGGAAACTAGAAATCAGTTACAAGAATGCAGGAAAATTCTCGTAATGTGGAGATTAAACAAATTATTACTGAACCAAGGAGTCAAAGAAGATATACAAATAGACATTTTTTTAAAACTTCCAACAAATGAAAATGGAAATACAGCATATGAAAACTTATGGAATACAGAGAAAGTAGTTCTAAAAGGCGTTTCACAGTGATAAACACCTACATTAAGAAAGAAGAAATCTCAAACAACCTAACTCGACACCTCCAGCAAGCAAAAAAGAACAAAAGACCAAAGTTAGAAGGAAGGAAATGGCAAAGATCAGATGGAAATAAAGTAAATAGAGGCTAAAATAGACAAAAGATCAATGAAACTAGATTTTTTTCCTGAAAAGAAACAAAATAGACAAATTTTGAAACTCACAAGGATAAAAAAAGAGGGTTTAACTAAAATCAGAAATGAAAAAGTATTAATACAGAAAAATACAAAGAATCACAAGAGACTGCTATAAACAATTATACACCAGCAAATTGGACAATTATAAGAAATGGATAAATTCCTAGAAACATAGAATCTGCCAAGACTGAATCAAGAAAAAAAAGAAATTCTGAACAGACCAATTGCTAGTAAAAAATTGAATGAATAATCAAAAACCTCCCAATAAACCCAGGCTCAGATGGTTTCAATGGTAAATTCTACCCAAAATTCAAAGAATTAATATCAATTCTTTTCAAACTCTAAAAAATAAGAGGAGGGCACACTTTTGAATTCATTTTATAAAGACAGCATCACCCTGTTATCAAAACCAGAAGAAGTTATAGGAAAAAATTTTACAGACTAATATCCCTGAAGAACATAGATATAAAATCCAAAAAATATTAATAAACAGAGTTCAATAATACATTGAAAGGATCATACAACATGGTCAGATGGAATTTATCCAGGGATGCAAAGATAGTTCAACATCTGAAAATCAATGTAATGCATCACATGAAGAAAAGAAAGAACAGAAATCATGTGATCATATCAGTAGATGCAGAAAAAACATTTGACAAAATGTAACTAATTTATGATTTTAAAAACTCTCAATAAAATGGTATAGAAGGAAAATATCTCAACATGATAAAGGCTATAACTGACAACCCTACAGCTAGTATTATATGCAATGATGAAAAGCTGAAAGTTTTTCTTCTAAGATTAGAAACAAGACAAGGATTTCCATTCTTACCACTTTTATTCAACATAGCATTGGGAGTCCTCACTAGAGGAATTACACAAGAAAAATAAACTATATCCAGGTTGGAAAAGAAGAAATAAACTATCTTCATTTATAGATGGCTTGATATTATACATAGAATACCCTAAAGACTCCATTCAAAAACTCTTAGAAAAAACAAATTCAATAAAGGTACAAGATAAAAAATATCAATAGATAAAAATCAGTTGCATTCCTATATAATAACTATGAGAAATTAAGAAAAAAATCCAATTTATAAATTAAACTATGAGAACTATTATAAATTAAGTAAAACAAAATCTAATTTACAAATTCATCAAAAAGAAAGTACCTAAGCACAAATATAACTAAAAATGTGAACCACCCGGACATTGAAAATTGTAAGATACTGAAAGAAATTGAAAAAGGCTCAAATATGGATTGAAAGAACAGTATTAAAATATCCATACTACCAAAGCAATCTACAGATTGAATGCAACTCCTATCAAAATTCCAATGGCATTTTTCACAGAAATGGAACAAAAAAAAATCCTAAAATTTGTATGGAACCATAAAAGGCATGAATTAGCCAAAGTAATTTTGAGATATAAGAACAAAGCTGGAGACATTACATTTCCTGATTTCAAACTATATTGCAAACCTACAGTAATCATGTCAGCATGGTGCTGGCAAAAAAACAGATACATAAAACAATGAAATAGAATAGCGAGTCCAGACACAAACCCACACACACATATGATCAATTAATTTGCAACAAAGAAGCCAAGGATATATAATAAATAAATGTATGATGTTGGTAAAATTAGATAGCCACTTGCAAAGGATGAAACTGGGCCCATCTTACAACTCACACAAGAATAAACTCGAAATGAATTTAAATCTTAATGTAAGACCTATATCCACAAAATTCATCAAATAAAATCGAGCAGTAGGGACTAACATAATAAAAAACACACAAATAAACAAAAAGCCATAGAGAGTAAGCTCCTACATGGTCTTAGCAATTATTATTTTTTTTTAGATTTTATACCAAAACCAAAAGCAATGAAAAAACAAATACAAAGAGGTGGGACTTTATTAAACTAAGAAACTTCTATAGCTAAGGAATTCAGCAACAAAATAAAAAGGTCACTTACAGAATTGGAGAAAATATTTCTAAATCATGTACCTTTCAAAGTATTAGTATCCAAAATATATAATGATCTCACATAACTCAATAGAAAAAAATCCAATGAAAGACAAGAAGCTCTAAATAGACATTTTTCTAAAGAAGACATGCAAGTGGCCAATAGGTAAAGTACTGAACACTACTAATCAGGGAAATGCAAATCAAAAGCACAATGAAATATCACCTCACACCTTTTAAAATGGTTACCACCAAAAAGACAGCAACTAACAAATGTCGGTGAGACTGTCTACTTATGCACTACTGCTAAGAAGGTAAATTGGCAGAGCCACTGTGGAAAACAGTATGAAGATTCCTCAAAAATGAAAAATAGAACTATCATATGATTCAGCATTTATACTTTGGGGATTTTCAGGAAGCAAAATCATTGTCTTGAAAATATATCTGTGTCCTCATGTTCATTTCAGCATTATTTACAGGAATGAGTATCCATCAACAGGTGAATGGATAAAGAAAATGTGAGATATGTATTATATATATGCATATGTACAATGGAATATTATATGTATTATTATACTGTAACATTAAGATATATAATGGACTATTACACAGCAATAAAAAGAAGGAAATTCTGCCATTTGTCACAATGTGGAAGGATTTTGAGGGCAGTATGCTAAGTGAAATAAGTCACACAGGGAGAGATAAGTACTGTAGGATCTCTCTTATATGTAAAAGAGCTCAAATACATAGAGTAGATTTGTGGTTGCAAGAGGTGGGGGCTGGTGGGTGAGCAAAATGTGTGAAGGTGGTCAAAGGTACAAACTTCAAGTTCTAGGATAAACATGTAATGTAATGGGATGTAATGTACAACGTGGTGACTGTAGTTAACAATACTGCATTACATATTTTAAAGTGGTTAAGAATAGTTCTTAAATTCTCATGATAAGAAAAAAGATTTGTATGTGTAATGATGGATATTAGTTAATTTTTGTGGTAATCATTCTGCACCACATTACCTATTGAATTGGTAAGTTATACACCCAAAACTAATATGTTATATGTCAATTATCTCAATAAAAAAGATTATGTGTATTTTCAACATACATATATGTACATATGCATACATATGCATATGTGTGTGTGTGTATAAACACTGTGGGGTTTTTGTGTACACACACACACACCCCAACAGTGAGGTATTGCTATACACATATTGGAATGGCCAAAATCCAGAACACTGACCCCAAACCCTATCAAGGATATGGAGCAACAGCCCAGGGGCACATTGATGTGATTCACTGGTGTTGGGAATGCAAAATGACACAGCATAGCAATTACTTACGAAACTATATTTTTACCATACAATCCACCAATCATGCTTCTTAGTATTTATCCAAGGGAAATGAAAATTTATGTTCACACCAAAACTTTCACACAGATGTTTATAGCAGATTTATAATTTCCAGAACTTGGAATCAACCAAGATGTACTTCAGTAAGTGAATGGGTCAATTGTGGTGCATCCAAACAGTGGAACATTATTCAGGGCTAAAAAGAAATGAGTTATGAAGCCATGGAAAACACGGAGAAAACGTAAATGAGTATCACTAAGTGAAAGAAGCTAGTCTGTAAAGACTACAAACTGTACTATTCTAACTGTGTGACATTCTGGAAAAGATAAAACTATGTAGACAAAAAACCCAGTAGTTGCTAAGGGTTGAGGTGGTGGGGGGTGAATAGGTAGAACATAGACGGTTTTAGAGAAGTCATACACTCTTTGTGATACAATAATAATGTGTGCACATCACTACGTGTTTGTCCAAACCCATGGAAGGTACAATACCAAGAGTTCATAGTAATGGGAAGTATGGACCACTGGGTGATTATGATGTGTCAATATTATCTATCTACCATTTTGATAGGAGACTGATAATGGGAGAGGTTTGTCATGGGAAAGTGAAGGGAGACTATGAGAAGTTTCTATTCCTTTATCTCAAAATTGCTGTGAACTTAAAGCTTCTTTAAAAAAATTGTCCGACTAAAAAATTTAGTAAATAAAAACTAGGTCTATTACTTGTCAAACACTGTTAACAGCCTAAAAGGGTGTTTTCTAAGACTTAAAGATACTTTGGATGGTGGGACATGATACACTTGGCAGTTGAATACCCGGAAAGGACAGCTCCTTGTTACAGCTTTAGGAAAGAGTATGCTGCTGTGGAAGCTCCCACAGTGGTTTGCACCCTGAGACAGGCTAACAGCAAACTAGAGCTGTAGGGCATGGTTTATGTATGCCAAGTAGGGTGGGATTAGCAGCTTGTGCTGGCAGGCTTCCTGTGGATTATTTAATTGGAATAATTTCACAGGCACAGGGTTTAGGGGCTGTCCCTAGTCATTTGACACCTGTCTTGGGGTAATTAGAACAGGTGTGCAGTGTGTCTTACACTAGAGTGTGAAAGCCTGATAAGGAAAGTGGTTGCCATAGTATCCAACCAACAGTTCAAATAGGGGAACTGACCTGCCTGAAGCCAGGGCCTTGAAACTGTATTAGGAGAGCATTTAAGAAATATCAAACTCCATTTAAAAATGCAAACCAGATTTAACAGAAGAAATTCACAAACATATCTGATAAAGGACTCCCATCCAGTGTATAGAATGCTTTTCAACTCAACAAGAAGAAGAACAAAACATCAATAAAAAAAAAAAATCTGCAAACATTTGAATAGACACTTGTACAAAGAAGATCTAAGATTTAGAAATAAGCACATTAAAGGATGTCCATTAGTCATTAGGGAAACACTATGTAAAACTACAATGAACCATCCTCGTTGATATTTAGTAGTATCTAACACCAACATCAAGTATTAGTGATGATCTAATAAAAGAAGAATTCACATTTTGCTAGTGAGAATTCAAAATAGCTTAGACACTTTGCAGAACACTTTATAACAGCTTCTTATAAGATTGTTGAAAATCCTTTCCTAAAAACTACTCAAGGTAAATGAAATTTTTTTTCTCCCACAAAGATTTGTTTCTAATATTCCTAACAGCTTCTGCATAATATCCAGATGCTGGAAACAAACCTCATGCCCATCAATTTATGAAAAAATGAAGAAATTGTGGTCAATCCTTATAATGCAAATGTACACAGAAACAAAAGCAATTGAGCCCTGATTAACTACTGATACCCCTAACAACATGGATCAAACTTAAAGAATGATGCTTAGTGAAAGCAGTCATACACAAGACTATCAACTCTATGGTTAATTTACGTGGTATTTTGGAAAAGGTAAAATTTCAGCATCAGAAAGCAGAGCAGTGGCAACCAGGAGCCTGTGGTAGGGAATAGAATGGTTTGACTGCAAAGGACATGATGCGACATTGAGCAGCAGAGGAAATATTTTCATGCTTCTCAAGCTCAGAGTGGTAGCCTTTTAAAAAACTGGTATTTCTACATGCACATTATACATTGAAAAATGCTGATTAAAAAAATAAGCCAACCACAACTTTTTTTTTCTGCAATGACCACATCCAATTCCTTTACAGAATAAAAAAATTTACTATTTAATTTCTAGTCCTAACTTATAGCATAACTCAGATTTGGCATCTAAAGATGTAACTGTAAGTCATTTAATAACTGTCCAGACCAAATCACTGATCCCTCTTTTGTAACTCTTCGTTTCCTCCCATTTGTAAGAAAGTCAGTTTTGCACATATATTCCTATATATTACTAGATTTTAGACTTTTTGAATAAAATACATAAAAGATTTTGTAAACTACAGAATACAGAACATTATAAAAATTAGTCACCATTATTTAGTATCCTTTAATACAGGAATTTTTCCTACTCTATTGTATGACAGTAGGGATGCATACAACATGGTTTTTTGCTTAATAAATATATGTTGAATTTATTTAAAGAAGTGATTGGGATTCTTATTTTTATATTTGAACTTTTCCCAAGTTGCAACATTTAATTTAGACACAACATGATAGCATTATCTTAGGGACAAAAGCCGAATAGTTACTAACAGTGAGATCCTGTTTTCCTATCGGTTTTAGTCATCATCACATTTCCTCCAAGTGAACTATTTATTGAGTTTCAGCAGCACTGAGTGCCAAAGGACAATTAAATTGATCCTCAACAAATTACTAAGAAACACTTCCTTGATTTTAGTGTTTCCCCTTAATTGTGAAGCCATGGCAGCTCCACAAATAAATGGGTAGCTTAGACTCGATGGCTAATAATGTGAAAAGCTCACATTACCTAATGTTGCTTCCAACATCTCTATTACCACTTTGGATGGAGCCAAAAATAGACGGATAAAGACAAGAATAGTTGCTATATTCTTCACCATAAAGTACATTTAATCCTTTGTAAATGCACACACACATTAAAATATTAAACCTATGCTTTTAAAAAGTTTTGTCCTGTTCAATCACTTTGACAGGAAGGATTTGGTCCTCATAAGCAATTTGGAAAGTAGATGAGAAAATTTCATTTTATAGATAAGAAAACTAAGGCTCAAAGAAAATATGTGTGTGTGTGTGTGTGTGTGTGTGTGTAAATAAAATTTTCCTTGGGGGGTGGTGCCCACAATTCAGCTTTAATTTCAACACAAAACTAATTACTGAAAAATAATGACTTGGTTTTCCAAAATCTAAGGATGAGCTATATGGAAGTAGCTCCATATATAAAATTTCCAGCATTTTATCAGCAATGCCAACCACGTTTCTTAATTCATAACACTGAAAATAAATTAAGTAATAATTACTCATCCTGAAAGCCTATGTCCCAAAAAGCATGTTAAGCAGTTTATATATTCAGTCTCATTAATTCTTACACCAGCTTTGTACAATAGGTACCATTACTCCCCAGTTACCTTCTACTCCATGAGCTCCTTCATTCCATGATAAATAAATTCTATGTGTTAGCTTTCTAAAGCTGTTATGACCAAGTACCACAAACTTAGCAGCTTAAAAGAATACAAATTCATTATCTTACAGTTTCTGAAGGTCAGAAATCCCACTATTAGGGTGTTGGCTGTCCTTCTAGCTTCTCTAAGGAAGAATCTATTTCTTCGTGTTTTCTCTCTGACAGTCTTCCCTAGTCACGTCCCTTGACCACAAGCCAGAAAGTATTTTCTGCCTTTAAGGATTCATAATTAGATAGTCTATCCACCTGGATAGTCCAAGCTGCTCTTTTCCCATCTGTAGACATTTAATCTAACGACATCTTCCAAGTCCCTTTCCCTGTGTAAGGCAACCTATTTACAGGTTCTAAGGATTAAATTGTGGACATCATTTGGAGTCATTATTCTTCTATCACACCTGCATCATCAATTTTGGGGACCACTCCTTAGGTTCTAGCTAAACTGAAACCTAGCTTTTTTCTGAAGGCATTACTTTTCACGAGTAAAATCTTCACAAGGAAAAGCTTCTTCTACTTCTCATACTCTAAAAAAAACCAGAAGTAGAACCTGTGTCCTCTTGGTTCCACACTGCTAATCCCTGACCATTATTTAAAGTATCTATTCTTGGGGTGCCTGAGTGGATCATTCTGTTAAGCACCCGACTCTTGGCTTTGGCTCAGGTAATGATCTCTGGGTCCTAGATTGAGCCTCACATCAGGCTCCACACTGGGCCTGGAGCCTACTCAATACTCTCTCTGACCCTCTCCCTCTGCTCCTTCTTTCTTTCTCTCTCCCTCTTTCTCTTAAAAAAAAAAATAAATAATAATAATAATAATAAAATGAAGAAAACATCCTTATGAGTTTCTCACCATCCAGATATAAAATTACTAGCCCTTTTTGTAATTTTCTTTCCCAGTTATTAGGTTTACTCACCCAGTTATTAGGTTTACTCTCTTTCCCAGTTATTAGGTTTACACCCACAGTAAACTTCTTTTTTCCTTTTTATTTATTACCATGACCTCATTCTCAACCTTGCATGTCAATCTTCGTGGTACTACTGACATGCTGATTCTTTATTTTTCCTTCTTTCCTGTTTGTTTTTGCCTTTTTGTCTGCATTAAAGAGAAAGTATGATTTTCATAGTTATGAGCACCAGTGAGCAGAAAGAATTGGAACATTTTTTCCAATTGCTATTATGTCTTTTCTGATTCCCAAAGACTACAGTCAGGGAAGAATTTATACAATTATCGATGGACACATTCTAAAAAGCAGATAACGACAAATGAGAGAAAGTGCCGACCTAGGGCACTTTGGGGGCGGGAAGCACGGGTCCCCAACTCACCAGGAACACCAGGAATGGTGAGATGAAGGACGGGTGAAGGTGGAATTGGGATCGACGGTATCCAGGCCTCCAAGTGCCGTGGACACCTCCGTGGGGCAACGCACTCGCAAGGAAAGAGAACCATGCCCGCCTCTCCCAGGTGGCTCCTCCCCAGAGGTCACTGGTCCTTCCCCGCAAGAAGGATTTGCATGAGAACCTTCACTGTCCACACACCAGAACTAGCCAGGCCTGCTTTTCACTGCGTGGGGAACCAGAAGTCTCTCCCCCATGGTGAACAAAGCAGAAGCCATGAAGAGTTTAACTATTCTCGCTTTTACATGATTTAACAAATATATATTAAGCAACTTCCACACACACACACAAAAAAAAATAAATAAAAAAAATTGACAAAATATTTCCATCAGAGTTCAAGGAAAGTATCTTTGAAGTTAGTCTTCTCCAACTATTTCCAGGTGAGTGTCACCACGTCTCCTTCCCCGCAGGACCTACCTCTTTCTTTGTCCATGGCTGGGTTCCTATTTTCCAGGTGAATCTTTCAATAAATCTTGCCTTAGAAATCTCCAGCACCTCCAAGGGAAAGCCACTCACATATATAGGAGTGGATCTTGTTGCCTAAATCCATTTCCTCCTTTCCCATCCATTTACACAATTTGAGTATGAATATTTTTGACTTAGCTTTCCAAGTAATGACACCCTTTGTTACTAAAGTCCTGTCAGTTAGCATCAGGTGGAGAATAGGGCTTAGGGTGGTAGTGGAGGAGAAGGTAGTGATAGTGGTGGAATGAATTCTGGGACACTACCATTGAAATAGCTATGAATCCATATTCATTGTTATTCTCATCTGTAAGAGCTTAAATCAGATTTCATTGATTAGTGCCCCTGTTGGCTCAAGCATACACAAGGACAGAAACTCAGGTGAAAGGAGACAAGATTTCATACACATGCATATGGAAGAAGGAAAAGTTTCCTAGTTTGAAAAGTTGTCTACAATTCCCTGTGAAGAGAGTAATTCCCATCGCTGTGTAAGATATTGTTCGGTTTGCTTTCATCCCTATGAAGTCTCTTATATCAGAGCAGGGAATGTAATAAATTACCTCTTATTAGGTTTCTCCTTGGTTACCACAGGAAAGGTCCTGCTATTTTCATTCTAATAAGGACAAGAGAACATATGTTACTATACTCAGTTTTCCTTTGGATGCTGAGGACCGTACGGAGAAAGGACAGTCATATGATCCATATATATGTTAGATTCTAACTTTTCTGCCTAATATTTACATACCATTATGCTGCAAATTGTTAGGGATCTACAGTTTTTCAGTATATCTTTCACCTGCAATTTGAACAACTTCACTGAGTTTTCCACTGATATGTATGTCTGCTCAGTATATTTTACATGAAAATGATTAAAGAAAATCACTAGGGTGCCTGAGTGGCTTAGTCAGTTGAATGTCAGACTCTCGATTTCCACCAGGGTCATGATCTCAGGGTCATGAGATCCAGCCCATATCAACCTTGGTGCTAATTGTTTTATTTCTCATGAGAGTGCTTTCTCTCTCTCCAATAAATAAATAAATCTTAAAGAAAAGAAAAAGAATCATGGATGAACTTCCCTTACTGCAACTACCCCACAGTTGTTTTTTTCTGATTCCTAACTACAATTACAGCCAAAATCATTGACAAAGTTGACCAAACTTTCCACACTGCTTTGCTTACTGATTATTTACTCCGTATGACACTGAAATTGGGCTTATGTCCCCATGATGTACCAAAACACTCTTCCCCACATCACCATTGGTCTCCATGTTTTAAAACCAGTAGACATCTCAGCAGCGTTAAACTTCCCTTTACAATATTATTTTCTTGGGGTGCCTGGGTGGCTCAGTGGGTTAAAGCTTCTGCCTTCGGCTCAGGTCATGATCTCAGGGTCCTGGGATTGAGCCCTGCATCGAGCTCTCTGCTTGGCAGTGAGCCTGCTTCCCTTCCTCTCTCTCTCTGCCTACTTGTAATCTGTCTGTCAAATAAATAAATAAAATCTTTAAAAAAGAATATTATTTTCTTTACATGTCTTAACCTTTTCTCCTTATTGACCTTTCCCCTGGTGATTCCTTCTCAGGGTCTTTTTCAGATTTACTGTCTCCTACCAGTCCTTTAAGTGTTAGTGTTGTACTATAGGCATGTTCTCTCCTCAGTCTACAACTCTTGTAGGATGACTATACCATGTAGATGGCTTCAGTTGCTCTCACTGCTCTAATGATTCCCAATTCAGCGTCTTCTATTCAGACTTCTTGTTAAACTTAATTCTTATATCCAATTCCTTCTGGCTAACATTTACATAGGACCCTCTCAGGAATCTCATTCCTAGCAAGTCAAAAATAACTTATTTCTGTTTCACACCTAAAGCCTATTTTAAAAACAAAACAAAACAGTGTATTCTATATAAAAAGTGATCCAAACTAACAGTAGGCATTATAATATTTTTGGACTTATTTTGAATGTTTAAAGTTGCTAATTGTTTTATTTCTCACAAAAACATACTCTTGAAGTGATTGTCAGTTTGTTAGGGAAACTTCCAACAATAGTATATTTGTAATGCACACATTATTAAAGGAAACTTACAGTTCATGGAGAAAATTGAACAAAATGAAAGATTCTGAATACAGATATTTCTATTAAGTGTAACACAGTGTTGCAAATTAGGTGAATGCATTATCTCAGCTATTACTCTGCAGGACTTGTGACTTCCTTAAGGAAACGTTTATTTTCCAGTACATAGATTTATTCCACACTATGTATTTTATTTCAACCTATCTGAAAATGCTGAGGACTTTGGTAAAGTATCCTGGACTTTGGGGACACACAGCCTTGAGTTCAAGCCCTATTTCTATTACCTGCTAGTCTGTAATCATTAGAATTGTACTTAATTCTTCTTAGCGAGATTCCTCATCCATAAAATGAGGGCACTGATATTTAACTACAAGCTTGATATAAAGATCATGTCGCCTTACTAATCTTGCCATGTATACAGCTAAGTGCATATATATGAAACTCAAAAAAAAAAAGGAGACTGGGGGTGCCTGGGTGGCTCAGTCTATTAGGTCTCTGACTTTAGCTCAGTTCCATGATCCCAGAGTCCTGGGATCAAGCCTTACATCGGGCTCCCTGTGCAGCCAAAAGTCTGCTTGAGTCTGCTTCTACCTCTCTCTCTTCTCCTCCCCCACCCCGTTCCTGCATTTATGCTCTTGCTCTCTCAAATAAATAAATAAAATCTTTTTTTAAAAATGGAAACTGTGGAGGAGTCAAGATGGCGGAGAAGTAGCAAGCTGAGACTGCTTCAGCTAGCCGGAGATCAGCTAGATAGCTTATCTAAAGATTGCAAACACCTGAAAATCCATCGGCAGATCGAAGAGAAGAAGAACAGCAATTCTGGAAACAGAAAAACAACCACTTTCTGAAAGGTAGGACCGGCGGAGAAGTGAATCCAAAGCGACGGGAAGCTAGACCCCGGGGGGAGGGGCCGGCTCCCGGCAAGCGGCGGAGCAACCGCGCACAAAATCAGGACTTTTAAAAGTCTGTTCCGCTGAGGGACATCGCTCCAGAGGCTAAACCGGGGCGAGGCCCACGCGGGGTCAGCGTGGCCTCAGGTCCCGCAGGGTCACAGAAGGATCGGGGGTGTCTGAGTGTCGCAGAGCTTGCGGGTATTGGAACGGGAAAGCCGGCTGCAGAGACAGAGCCGACAGTAAGCTCACAGCTCGGTGTTACCTTGAACCGATCGCAGGCTCGGTGATCTCGGAGCGCGGCCGGAGGTCAGGCAGACGGGACTGACTGGGCGCTGTTCTCTGAGGGCGCACTGAGGAGTGGGGCCCTGGGCTCTCGGCTCCTCCGGGCCGGAGACCAGGAGGCTGCCATTTGTATTCCCGTCCTCCAGAACTCTAGGGAAAGCACTCAGGGAACAAAAGCTCCTGAAAGCAAACCCGAGCGGATTACTCACCCCGGCCCCGGGTAAGGGCGGTGTAATTCCGCCTGGGGCAAAGACACTTGAGAATCACTACAACAGGCCCCTCCCCCAGAAGATCAACAAGAAATCCAGACGAGACCAAGTTCACCTACCAAGGAGTGCGGTTTCAATACCAAGGAGAGCAGCAGAATTCCAGAGGAGGAGAAAGCCAAGCACGGAACTCATGGCTTTTTTCCTGTGATTTTTTTTAGTCTTGCAGTTAATTTAATTTTTTCTTTTTCTTTTTTTTTTTTTTCTTTTTTCTTCTCGCCTTCGGGTAAAATTTTTTTTTTTTAACTGTAACCTTTTTCTTTTTTAACGATTTTTTACTAGTTTATCTAATATATATATTTTTTCTTTTTTACATTTTTCTCAGGTGTTTTCTTTTTAAAAAAATTTTTATTTCTTTTCTTTTTTTTTCTTTTCTTTTTTCTTTTTTTTTCTTTCTTTCTTTTTGAACCTCTTTTTATCCCCTTTCTCCCCACTCATGATTTTGGATCTCTTCTAATTTGGTTAAAGCATATTTTCCTGGGGTTGTTGCCACCCTTTTAGTATTTTACTTGCCCCTTCATTTACTCTTATCTGGACAAAATGACAAGACATAAAAATTCAACACAAAAAAAAGAACAAGAGGCAGTACCAAAGGCTAGGGACCTAATCAATACAGACATCGGTAATATGTCAGATCTAGAGTTCAGAATGACAATTCTCAAGGTTCTAGCCGGGCTCGAAAAAGGCATGGAAGATATTAGAGAAACCCTCTCGAGAGATATAAAAGCCCTTTCTGGAGAAATAAAAGAACTAAAATCTAACCAAGTTGAAATCAAAAAAGCTATTAATGAGGTGCAGTCAAAAATGGAGGCTCTAACTGCTGGGATAAATGAGGCAGAAGAAAGAATTAGTGATTAGAAGACCAAATGACAGAGAATAAAGAAGCTGAGCAAAAGAGGGACAAACAGCTACTGGACCACGAGGGGAGAATTCGAGAGATAAGTGACACCATAAGACGAAACAACATTAGAATAATTGGGATTCCAGAAGAAGAAGAAAGAGAGAGGGGAGCAGAAGGTATACTGGAGAGAATTATTGGGGAGAATTTCCCCAATATGGCAAAGGGAACGAGCATCAAAATTCAGGAGGTTCAGAGAACGCCCCTCAAAATCAATAAGAATAGGCCCACACCCCGTCACCTAATAGTAAAATTTACAAGTCTCAGTGACAAAGAGAAAATCCTGAAAGCAGCCCGGGAAAAGAAGTCTGTAACATACAATGGTAAAAATATTAGATTGGCAGCTGACTTATCCACAGAGACCTGGCAGGCCAGAAAGAGCTGGCATGATATTTTTAGAGCAGTAAACGAGAAAAACATGCAGCCCAGAATACAATATCCAGCTAGGCTATCATTGAAAATAGAAGGAGAGATTAAAAGCTTCCAGGACAAACAAAAACTGAAAGAATTTGCAAATACCAAACCAGCTCTACAGGAAATATTGAAAGGGGTCCTCTAAGCAAAGAGAGAGCCTACAAGTGGTAGATCAGAAAGGAACAGAGACCATATACAGTAACAGTCACCTTACAGGCAATACAATGGCACTAAATTCATATCTCTCAATAGTTACCCTGAATGTGAATGGGCTAAATGCCCCTGTCAAAAGACACAGGGATCAGAATGGACAAAAAAACAAACCCATCTATATGTTGCCTCCAAGAAACTCATTTTAAGCCCGAAGACACCTCCAGATTTAAAGTGAGGGGGTGGAAAAGAATTTACCATGCTAATGGACATCAGAAGAAAGCAGGAGTGGCAATCCTTATATCAGATCAATTAGATTTTAAGCCAAAGACTATAATGAGAGATGAGGAAGGACACTATATCATACTCAAAGGGTCTGTCCAACAAGAAGATTTAACAATTTTAAATATCTATGCCCCCAACGTGGGAGCAGCCAACTATATAAACCAATTAATAACAAAATCAAAGAAACACATCAACAACAATACAATAATAGTAGGGGACTTTAACACTCCCCTCACTGAAATGGACAGATCATCCAAGCAAAAGATCAGCAAGGAAATAAAGGCTTTAAACGACACACTGGACCAGATGGACATCACAGATATATTCAGAACATTTCATCCCAAAGCAACAGAATACACATTCTTTTCGAGTGCACATGGAACATTCTCCAGAATAGATCACATCCTCGGTCCTAAATCAGGACTCAACCTGTATCAAAAGATTGGGATCATTCCCTGCATATTTTCAGACCACAATGCTCTAAAGCTAGAACTCAACCACAAAAGGAAGTTTGGAAAGAACCCAAATACATGGAGACTAAACAGTATCCTTCTAAAGAATGAATGGGTCAACCGGGAAATTAAAGAAGAATTGAAAAAAATCATGGAAACAAATGATAATGAAAATACAACGGTTCAAAATCTGTGGGACACAACAAAGGCAGTCCTGAGAGGAAAATATATAGCGGTACAAGCCTTTCTCAAGAAACAAGAAAGGTCTCAGGTACACAACCTAACCCTACACCTAAAGGAGCTGGAGAAAGAACAAGAAAGAAACCCTAAACCCAGCAGGAGAAGAGAAATCATAAAGATCAGAGCAGAAATCAATGAAATAGAAACCAAAAAAACAATAGAACAAATCAACGAAACTAGGAGCTGGTTCTTTGAAAGAATTAATAAAATTGATAAGCCCCTGGCCCGACTTATCAAAAAGAAAAGGACCCAAATAAATAAAATCATGAATGAAAGAGGAGAGATCACAACTAACACCAAAGAAATACAAACAATTGTAAGAACATACTATAAGCAATTCTACACCAACAAATTTGACAATCTGGAAAAAATGGATGCATTCCTGGAGACATATAAACTACCACAACTGAATCAGGAAGAAATAGAAAACCTGACAAACCCACAACCAGTAAGGAGATTGAAACAGTCATCAAAAATTTCCAAACAAACAAAAGCCCAGGACCAGACGGCTTCCCAGGGGAATTGTACCAAACATTTAAAGAAGAACTAATTCCTATTCTCCTGAAACTGTTCCAAAAAATAGAAATGGAAGGAAAACTTCCAAACTCATTTTATGAGGCCAGCATCACCTTGATCCCAAAACCAGACAAGGATCCCACCAAAAAAGAGAGCTATAGACCGATATCCTTGATGAACACAGAAGCGAAAATACTCAACAAAATACTAGCCAATAGGATTCAACAGTACATTAAAAAGATTATTCACCAAGACCAAGTGGGATTTATTCCAGGGCTGCAAGGTTGGTTCAACATCCGCAAATCAGTCAATGTGATACAACACATCAATAAAAGAAAGAACAAGAACCATATGATACTCTCAATAGATGCTGAAAAAGCATTTGACAAAGTACAGCATCCCTTCCTGATCAAAACTCTTCAAAGTGTAGGGATAGAGGGCACATACCTCAATATCATCAAAGCCATCTATGAAAAACCCACGGCAAATGTCATTCTCAATGGAGAAAAACTGAAAGCTTTTCCACTAAGGTCAGGAACACGGCAGGGATGTCCATTATCACCACTGCTATTCAACATAGTACTAGAGGTCCTAGCCTCAGCAATCAGACAACAAAAGGAAATTAAAGGCATCCAAATCGGCAAAGAAGAAGTCAAATTATCACTCTTCGCAGATGATATGATACTATATGTGGAAAACCCAAAAGACTCCACTCTAAAACTGCTAGAACTTATACAGGAATTCAGTAAAGTGTCAGGATATAAAATCAATGCACAGAAATCAGTTGCATTTCTCTACACCAACAGCAAGACAGAAGAAAGAGATATTAAGGAATCAATCCCATTTACAATTGCATCCAAAACCATAAGATACCTAGGAATAAACCTAACCAAAGTGACACAGAATCTATACTCAGAAAACTATAAAGTACTCATGAAAGAAATTGAGGAAGACACAAAGAAATGGAAAAATGTTCCATGCTCCTGGATTGGAAGAATAAATATTGTGAAAATGTCTATGCTACCTAAAGCAATCTACACATTTAATGCAATTCCTATCAAAGTACCATCCATCTTTTTCAAAGAAATGGAACAAATAATGCTAAAATTTATATGGAACCAGAAAAGACCTCGAATAGCCAAAGGGATATTGAAAAAGAAAGCCAACGTTGGTGGCATCACAATTCCGGACTTCAAGCTCTATTACAAAGCTGTCATCATCAAGACAGCATGGTACTGGCACAAAAACAGACACATAGATCAATGGAACAGAATAGAGAGCCCAGAAATAGACCCTCAAATCTATGGTCAACTCATCTTCGACAAAGCAGGAAAGAATGTCCAATGGAAAAAAGACAGCCTCTTCAATAAATGGTGCTGGGAAAATTGAACAGCCACATGCAGAAAAATGAAATTGGACCATTTCCTTACACCACGCACAAAAATAGACTCAAAATGGATGAAGGACCTCAATGTACGAAAGGAATCCATCAAAATCCTTGAGGAGAACACGGGCAGCAACCTCTTCGACCTCTGCCGCAGCAACATCTTCCTAGGAACAACGCAAAAGGCAAGGGAAGCAAGGGAAAAAATGAACTATTGGGATTTTATCAAGATCAAAAGCTTTTGCACAGCAAAGGAAACAGTTAACAAAATCAAAAGACAACTGACAGAATGGGAGAAGATATTTGCAAACGACATATCAGATAAAGGACTAGTGTCCAGAATCTATAAAGAACTTAGCAAACTCAACACCCAAAGAACAAATAATCCAATCAAGAAATGGGCAGAGGACATGAACAGACATTTCTGCAAAGGAGACATCCAGATGGCCAACAGACACATGAAAAAGTGCTCCATATCACTCGGCATCAGGGAAATACAAATCAAAACCACAATGCGATATCACCTCACACCAGTCAGAATGGCTAAAATCAACAAGTCAGGAAATGACAGATGCTGGCGAGGATGTGGAGAAAGGGGAACCCTCCTACACTGTTGGTGGGAATGCAAGCTGGTGCAGCCACTCTGGAAAACAGCATGGAGGTTCCTCAGAATGTTGAAAATAGAACTGCCCTATGACCCAGCAATTGCACTATTGAGTATTTACCCTAAAGATACAAATGTAGTGATCCAAAGGGGCACATGCACCTGAATGTTTATAGCAGCAATGTCCACAATAGCCAAACTATGGAAAGAACCTAGATGTCCATCAACAGATGAATGGATCAAGAAGATGTGGTATATATACACAATGGAATACTATGCAGCCATCAAAAGAAATGAAATCTTGCCATTTGCGACAACATGGATGGAACTAGAGCGTATCATGCTTAGCGAAATAAGTCAAGCAGAGAAAGACAACTATCATATGATCTCCCTGATATGAGGAATTGGAGATGCAACATGGAGGCTTAAGTGGGTAGGAGAAGAATAAATGAAACAAGATGGGATTGGGAGGAAGACAAACCATAAGTGACTCTTAAGCTCACAAAACAAACTGAGGGTTGCTGGGGGGAGGTGGTTTGGGAGAAGGGGGTGGGATTATGGACATTGGGGAGGGTATGTGCTTTGGTGAGTGCTGTGAAGTGTGTAAACCTGGTGATTCACAGACCTGTACCCCTGGGGATAAAAATATATGTTTATAAAAAATAAAAAATATATAAAAAAAAATGGAAACTGTTATAAGGTTAGTATTAACAATTTTGTTTTACTTGATTTTTCATGCATATATTGGTATAAGGATAGAAGAAATAAACAGCAAATATAAAATCTGATTCCTAAGTTTTATTTATAGTTTTAATTCTATACAAATATATTTGTGATCATTTGTATCTTTTGAGTTTGTATAGTGTCTAATAGATACTCCTGATTACTCAATACAGGATATACTAAAAAAAGAGAAGAAAAAAAAAAAAGAAAAATTTAGTATAGAAACTTACAGAAATGAACCCCAAATCAAATCAGTATATTATCCCTGAGGAATGTGGATTGATGACATTGAGTTATTATCCTGATTGTACTTGACTAAGCACCATCAACTTTTTCTCTAATGGGAGTATCTCTTCTTTCCCATTGTAACTACTCTTTCTGAGAGTTACATTGTATGTGGTATATTTGTTACACAATGATTTTCTACAGTCAGATGTAGCAAACATTTTAAGTTACTCTTTTGCCTTTTATTCTTTAATTTTTGTTTTCTTTTTTTCTTACCCTAATTAAGAAAAAGTAAAGACATGTCTGATATTTATTTAAAATAGCAATGAAGTAGGCTGGATAAACAATAAAAATCATATTCTTAAAAAGACTCTTGATGGTTTTCTATTATAATTGTCTAATTTTTCTTTTAATTTTATAAGTATTATTTTAGAGATCTATCCTTGAATATATTTAATAGTGTAACACTATAATAGAGAGGTAATTTCTCAGAAGGATTTTTATATAACTATACCAAATAAAATATGTATAAAATACTTGTAATCATTTAAACACAATTACTAATGATTATCAATTTCATGACAGATAATTTGGCATATTTGATCCTTACAAAATAAAAATTCCAGGCATCAATTCACTTTAAGTAATAATTGAACTAATTATTTTAATTAGCAAGATATGTTGACCATCAAGTCAGTTTTATTGGAATTCATTCACAGATTATTTTATCTTCACATTATTCTGTATGGACATAAATTCTATAATTGTTATTTTAAAATAGTCTATGCTACTCATTTCATGTAGCTTAAAAATTATGAGAACATATCCACTTCTCTGGACAGTATCATCACAACAGTTACATTAATTAGCATTTGGTAAACAGCTTTTCTATACTGAAAGTTAATTTAAATATTTTTTTTCTCAGATTCTTTACTTGTTTAAAATGAAGCTGATTAATTTGTGTTAGCATTTATAGGATTAGAAATCATTTAACAGAGTAATTTATCATTTTGCTCCTCTATTTTTTTCAAAACTAGTTGTCAGGGTAGTTTTTTTGTTTTTGTTTTTGTTTTTTTTTTATTAGTACTCACAGTTATAACATAGCAGCATCTTTTCATAAAATATGAGAAGATATATTAAAAGGATGAAAATCAATGTAATTATTTATAATGGTGATAAAGGTATTATATTAAAAGCATTTCAATAATAAAAATAATCTAGCTAAATATTTTAAAATAAAAAATTCTAAAGAAACATGACTATTTTTATTAATTGTTCAATTTAAAACTTGTTTAAAAAACAAGTCTTCATGCTGTCACTAATATATTCAACAAATGTTTTAAATTCTATTTGTCAGGCATTATGCTAGACAAATAGTAGGAGCAATTGAAAGCCAAATCCCCTCCCTCAAAGAGATGACAGACAGCTCTTTTTATCATCAAAGATTTTTTTCATCAGAGAAGTTATTGATCAGAATTCATGTAAGTCAAACATTTTTTCCATTTTGATGTTCATGGTGTCCTTTACATAATTGTTAACTTAAATTGTAACATGAACTATCCATGATAAAATATAAATAATACTCAAAAAATATGTTTAGTTTCTTGCTGTCAACCCGTGTAACCAAACTTTCGAACAAATCCAAAATAAGATTGTTAAATAAGGAGTGATGACTGATTTTGATCATACATTATAGCCAAACAAATTATATTACCTGGCTGAGTTTTTTAATACCTACATATAACAGTCTGCACTGTAGATGAGGCAAAAAAAAAAAAAAAAAAAAAAAAAACGAAAAAAACCATTCTGTTAGAGTTTTGGCCTCAAAAGCTGACCTACCATTGCTTATGCTTGCAGAACTTAAACAACCAACTTCTCCACTTCCAGGTTGATATTTCCATTTAAACAGGGAGAATGGTGTGTTTACAAATTGAGGTACTGAAAATTCTTTGTATTCTAAAGACTCTTCCTTCATCTTAATGGGGTATGCACACACATACTTGTCTACAAATCTTGAAAGCCCTTTTTCTTATGTATTTCCTGGTTGAGAAAGGGGCTCAGAAAGTCTGATAATCATTTGAAATGGCATTCCTTGTATGATTCCTCATTTACTAATATGCATTATTTTATTTGAAGTCTAAGGTCTAATACCCTGATTGTTTTTTTCCTATATCAAAAGCACTGTTTATAATTTTATGGTATCCTTACTTGGTAATGCGTATTATTTCATCCTGAGTCTCTCATCTTCTGATGGTTCCTTTCTCCAGGTGCTATTCCTGATTTGCATAAAGATACCCCACTATGTTTATCATGATTTCAGTTTATTACTCCAAGAAATGAGCAGAGGCTGAAAACTAGAATTGCTTCGACTCCTCACTATATTTACAATAATCTACAGTGGTGATCATACTGTGTCTGCTTAGACTTCCACTAACTGGCATCCATCTACTCTATTAAGGGCAGTTCTGAGATGAGGAATGTTCTTATACACAGCCAAAGCCTACTTCCTTATGATACCAATGATTCATTTATTTATTTATCCAATACATAATGAGCACCTTATTATGCCCTGGACTCTATGAATAAAACAAAACAAGATACATATCTGCCTTGAAAGCAATTTATTTATCACCTAATGGGAAAAGGCTAGAATAGGATCTTGCTCTAATGAGGTAGTTGTGTAACCACACCTTCTTTCCTTTGTGATTCTTTCCAATTAATCCTTTGAATCTCTCATTAAACATCACTACATGACTCCTGAACCTAGGAGCAGTCCTTTGTTAGGCCCAGGTGAAAATTCATGTGCTGTTATTTTTGAGCCCATATCTCAGTGTTATAATTGTAGCTATATAATTTATCTCTCTACTTTGTTACACTCTAAGCCTCATGAGATTAGAGACTGGACTGTATACATTTTTGCTTAGTCCTATTTTTTCACCACATTGTAACATATTATTGGTTTATTTTATTTTAGAGAGAAAGAGAGAGAGAGAGCAGCAGAGAAGGACAGAGGGAGAGAGAAAGAGAAAATCTTAAGCAGGCTCTATGCCCAGCATGGAGTTGGACAAGGGGATCAATCTCATGACCTGGAGATCATGACCTGGTCCAAAATCAAGAGTTGGATGCTTAACTGACAACCACCCAGGTGCCCCAACTATATTATTTATTGTTGCATAACAAATAACTGCAAAATTAGAGGTTCAAACACCCTATATTTATCTCACAGTTTCCATGGATCAGGAGTCTGGACATGACTTAGCTGGGGTATAATCATTTTGGAGCTCGTCTGCAAGCAAGGTGTCAACCAGGTCTCCAATTTCATGTAAGGCTTGATGTCATCTTTTGAGTCAGAATCTAGTTCCTTGTAGTTTGTAGCTTCTAGAGGTTGCCCACCATTCTCTATCGTATGACCCCTTCAACTGCCATGGCAGTTAGTTTCTTCAAGGCCAAAAGGAAAGTGTCATCTCTGGTACTTCTTTTGACCTCTAGATTCTCTTTTAAAGGGTCGTCCAGAGCTTAGTTAAGTTACTTCATTGTATTGCTGCTTTGGGACCTATTGTGTTTGGCCAAGTAGCCTGCAGTGACCTCACATAGACACTAGTCTCTTCAGCAAGCAGAAATAAGTTCTTAATATAACTTCCCCAACAGCTCCTGTTACAACAGTACCTCTTGCTTCCCACTGCCTTCCACTTATGTGTCCTTAGATAAGAACTTTGTGTGACTTACCAAAACATAACTCTTTTGATTTGCATTTAATGAAACCAACCTTAGCTTAGGAACCCCAAAGCACTCCATCCATTGACCCTAAAAAGGAATGCATCCCAGGTCCTGTTTCTCTCTGCCTGTACTCTTCCTTGACCTCTCCATGTGGCCCCTTGAGGCTTACTGGGTATTTCAACTAGGACCTGAGAGTAATAAACTCTTTTATTTCAGTCCCTTGCTTGGTCTGTTTTTGAACCAAAGCTCATCATTCGGCACCTTGTGCTCCACTGAATAAGTGTTAACTTGACAAATTCATAATAAGTGCTCAACTTATTCAGTTAGGCCCATCCAATTTCCTCTTTGATTAACTTAAAAACAACTTATTAGTAATCCTAATTATATCTATAGTCACTTCACCTTTGTGGATAATCTCATATGACAATATGGAAACTGTATTTCTATGTATAGAGCAAATTTTACATTATTTTTATAAATTATACCATAACCTAGGCTTAGAATAAACCAAAGTCTTGAATCCCATTCCTGGAAATTTCTTCAAGCTCGGTTTTTGTGTTTATATTTGAGTAATTGGAATTCGTGAATTATATATAAGAAATTTTATTATTTTCTTAAAAATCTCTTTTCATGTGTGTTTTTAGTTTGTATGCTATCCCTTTAAAATATTCTATCAGTTAAAACCGACTTCAGTATTTTCTCAAGGCACAGATTTTATTTTTCCCCACTATTTCTGTGTTTCTTTATTTGGGGAGTTGTGACTTGCATAAGGTTAAGGTCAATTTCTTTTTAAAAGTCACATTAAAATGTTTTGGGAGAAATATTAAGAAAACAGAACTATATTAAGCCCTTAGGAACTTCCCTCCATGTGAACAAGGAGTCATAATACTGCATGTCCTTATACCACAAGTGGAAAACAAGTTTTTCTACCTCTTTTCTAGTGCAACATGACAATATTACCAAATTCTTTGTTGGGTGAATGTGTATTTCTTTTTTTTTTTTAAGTTTTTATTTATTTATTTGACAGACAGATCACAAGTAGGCAAAGAGGCAGGCAGAGAGAGAGGAAGAGGCAGGCAGAGAGAGAGGAGGAAGCAGGCTCCCTGCCGAGCAGAGAGCCCCAATGCAGGACTTGATCCCAGGACCTTGGGATCATGACCTGATCTGAAGGCAGAGACTTTAACCCACTGAGCCACCCAGGCACCCCTGAATGTGTATTTCTAATGTATTACTTAGAGCTAAAAACTTTCATCAGGACTTTAATGTAATTAGTTTAACATGATTTTTTCTAAGTAGTGTTGCCCAAATTATTCTCCACAACAACAAATGGAGTGCAGAGAGATCACTAAGCATATTTCTAGAATACCTATTCAAGAAAATAGTCAAGAAAATACCTATTCAAGAAAACTGCTTTATCATTGATAATTTTTTAAAACAAGTTTCCATGCCTAATGTTGAGCCTAACATGGGGCTTTAACTCACAACCCTAAGATCAAGACCTGAGCTCAGATCGAGAGTCAGACTTTCAAAGGATAGAACCACCCAGACACTCCTATCAGTGATGGCTTTAATCATGCTAGAAGGAATTCTTATGATTCTATACAGTTTCCAGAGGATTAAGAGAATTAAAGTAATGGGAAAGGGAGTAAAGTAGTCAAGTAAACAAAATAACATTTAAAAAAAAAAAAAAAGTTTTCATGTTCATTGTGAGCCCTCTTCTTTTGCTGTAGCTTATTCTGCATTTGAGCAGTGAAATAAACGTAAGAGTGGTTTATAAAGGAGAGTTTACTTCATATACCTAACAGAAGACAGACCCAAGGTTGGTTTAGCAACATCATAATTCTCTTAAGGACTCAGACTGTCTCTTCACTTCACTCTCCCTAAAGACTCACCTTTAGAAGTAGTGCAAGTCATCAGAGAGGTAGAAAAACCATGAGAGACTTTTAACTCTAGGAAACAAACTAAGGGTTGCTGGAGGGGAGGTGGGTGGAGAGAAGGGGTGATTGGGTGATAGGCATTACGGGGGACCTGTGATGTGATGAGCACTGAGTTTTATACCGAACTGATGAATTATTGAACACTACATCTGAAACTAATGATGTACAATACATAGGCTCACTGTATCTAAATTGAAAAAAAAATTCCTGGAAGTATCAGAAAAAAAAAAAAAGAAGTAATGCAAGAAGGAGTGTCTGCCTAATCTTTCTTTTAACTTACATAAATTACAGTGGACATTGATAATGGTTATTTACATTATAGTCTATCCCTTCCAACACACTGTGATTTTATTCTTATTATATAAATGGAATTGTACCATGTATCACATCTTCCAGATTCATTTTTCTATTTTTCTACTGGATTCCCATCCACCACATGAAATACCAATATCTTAATAGTTCTCTCATTTTTAGACATAAAAACTATTCCAAATTTTTTAGTTATTAGTACACTATTATTACATTACCACTTTCAACTTATTGTATATTGCTTCTCTAATAATACTAGAGATATTGGGTAGAGCCCTATAGGTAGGTATATTGATACATTTAAAAATGTTGGTAATTTTAAGTATCCTTCCTGTTCTTATTTTGTTTATATGTACAGTAACTTTTTTCCTTCTATATGTAAACCTTAATAATTTTTATAAGCACTATACCCTGTCTCAAGCCTGCTTTTTTTTTTAATTATTTTTTTTGTAAAGGTTTTATTTGACAGAGAGAGACAGTGAGAGAGAGAACACAAGCAGGGGAAGCAGGAGAGGGAAAAGCAGACTCCCCACTGAGCAAGGAGCGTGATGTGGAGCTCGATCCCAGGAGCCTGGGATAATGACCTGAGCTGAAGGCAGCTACTTAACCAACTGAGCCACGCAGGTGCCCCTGGAGCCTGCTTTTATAAAACAACTTTGATTTATCTTTGATATTTAAAAATTATGTTTAAGGTGTACAACTTGATGCTTTGATTATATGTACACATTGTGAAAAGATGACCACAATCAAGCTAAATAACTTATACATCACCTCTACATACCTACCATTGTGTGTTTATATATATGCTGAGACATTTAATTCACAATCTATCTTCTTGACAAGTTTCAGCCATATATTACAGCATTATTAACTACTGTCACCATACTGTATATTAGACCTCCAGAACGCATCCATCTCACATAACTGAATTTTTGTATCCTTTGAGCAACATGTCTCAATTTCCCTCTCCCTCATGCCCATTCTACTCTCTACTTCTATGAATCCGACTATGTTAGATTCCACATATAACTGAGATCATGCAGTATTTATCTTTCTGTGTCTGGCTTATTTAGTTTTCATAATGTGCTCTAGGTTTAACCATGTGGTTGAAAATGGCAGAATTTCTATCTTAGAACTGAATAACATTTCTTTATTCATTTGTCCACCACATGTTCTTTACCCATTTATCTATCAAGGAATACTTAAGTTGTTTCCATATTTGACTATTGTGAATAAAGATGCAGTGAACACAGAAGTGCAGATATCTCTTTGAGATCCAGATTTTATTTCCTTTGTATATATACCCAGAAGTAGGATTGCTGGATCATACAGTAGTTCTATTTTTAATTTCTTGTGGAACTGCCATACTGTTTTTCCATAGTGGCTGAGACAGTTTTCATTCCCACCAACAGTATAGAAGGGTTCCTTTTCTCCATATCCTTTTTTATTTCTTGTCTTTATGTAATATTTTATTTCTTGTCTTTGGGTAATAGTACTCCTGACATGTGTGAGGTAATATTTTACTTTGATTTTGACTTATATTTCCCTGATTAGTGGTGTTGAGCACTCTTTCATGTACCTGCTTGCCATTTGTATGTTTGTTTTGTGTGTGTTTTTTTGAGAAATATCTATTCAGAAACTTTGTCCTTTTTTAAAAAAATCAGTTTATTTGTTGTTGTTGTTGTTGTTGTCATTGTTATTTTGCTATTGAGTTGTACAAATTTCTTATATATTTTGGATATTAACCCCTTATCAGATAGAGTTTACAGATTTTCTTCCTTTCTGTGGGTTACTTTTCTGGTCAAGTTATGGGAGAAGTAGATGGAATGTACATATCTTCATTTAAAAATTACATATTACATATATGAAGATGTAGAACACATGAAACTCTAATACATTGTTGGTAGGAATAATACAAAATAGCACAGACATTTCAGAAAACCTTTTGCCAGTGTCTAATTAAGTTAAACATAAATTTACCAAAAAACCTAGCAATCCCACTTCTAAATATTCATCCAAGAGAACTATTCAGATAAATATCTGTACAAGAATATTTATAGCAGCCTTATTCACAGTCCCTGGAACTATAAAAATCCCCAAAGTCCACTAACTGGTGAATATGTAGAAAAATTATGTTATAACCATCAATAAGATACTATATGGTAACAGAAAGGAAAAACTACTTATAATTGCAAAACCATGTGTGAATTTTATAAGAATTGGCCCTAATAAAAGAAGCCAGATCACATGCAACTTACTCTATGTTTCATTTACATGATGTTCTAAGGAAAGACTAGTCATAACAACAGAAATCAGATCAGTGGTTGTCAAGAAGTAGGCATAAAGAAAGAGATTGTATCCAAAGGGATACTAAGAAATTTGGGGGAATGATGGAAATATTTTATAATTTGATTGTTTTAGTGACTATATACATTTGCCAAACTCTTGGAACTACATATAAGTTGGTGAATTTCACTACGTGTAAATTTAACTCAATGAATCTGATCCCCAAAATTTAAAAAAAGTGTTTTAACTTATATTCAATAAGAATTTACTTAAAATATCAAGCTGATACAATCTAAACAATACGATCAGATTAATATGCACAAAACTGTTTTCTGATGCTTACCATGAAAGCTATGTAGAAAGACCATGGAGTTTAAAAGTGACAATTCATTCACCAATCTGTTTGCAAATTAAAAAGCAGAGCATTCTTTTGAAGATGACAGAGCACTCTTTTGTCTCACTCAATATTATCAAAGTTAATTAACATAATTACATTACCTTGAGTCATATAAAAGTGAGATGTAAGTACATAACATATTTTTGCAACCATGAAAAGTGACAAACTAAAATTAGAATGTATGTACTTTAAAGTTCCAATGAGATTTAGATAATTAATGTTGTCCTCTTTGTGTGAATAGATGAAGTTATAAGGAAGAATTGAAGTTTATTTAAAATTTTGTCAAGAATTATATATTATTAATGAGTCTTATATTTAAACATGGAGTACCTATTTCAATAATTTATTTTCTTTTCATTTGTTTTCAATCTAAAAATTTTTAATCTTGCAGTTGAAGAGTCTGACAAGACCAAGAATTTTTGTTTTCTTGAACAGGTCAACATGTTAAAGAAAATATAAAACTTGTTTATAACATAATATTATAATTTGAAGAAGCAACTAAAATATTAACAGATGACTTAAGTAGGTAATTTTGTTTTATTTTTTTATTTTTCATAAACATATATTTTTATCCCCAGGGGTACAGGTCTGTGAATCACCAGGTTTACACACTTCACAGCACTCACCAAAGCACATACCCTCCCCAATGTCCATAACTCCACCCCCCTTCTCACAACCTCCCTCTCCCAAGCAACCCTCAGTTTGTTTTGTGAGATTAAGAGACACTTATGGTTTGTTTCCCTCCCAATCCCATCTTGTTTCATGGATTCTTCTCCTACCCACTTAAGCCCCCATGTTGCATCATCACTTCCTCATATCAGGGAGACCATATGATAGTTGTCTTTCTCTGCTTGACTTATTTCGCTAAGCATGATACGCTCTAGTTCCATCCATGTTGTCGCAAATGGCAAGATTTCATTTCTTTTGATGGCTGCATAGTATTCCATTGTGTACATATACCACATCTTCTTTAAGTAGGTAATTTTATTGTAGTATTTTGAGCTACATATACATATATATTATGTACATATAAAAGAATTCATATGAGTGATATTTGGAAGAGAAACAATAGGAAGATGTCAGTTTTATTCATGGAAAGCTCAAAGCCAAATTTTACTTTTATTATTTCGAGAGAAGTGCAGAGATTCTTACTATATTATGGATTTCCTCTTGACTTTCAATAATAGTGAAGAGCACTTTTTTCATTAAAAAATAATGGCCAGGGGCGCCTGGGTGGCTCAGTGGGTTAAAGCCTCTGCCTTCGGCTCAGGTCATGATCCCACGGTTCTGGGATCGAGCCCCGCATCGGGCTCTCTGCTCGGCGGGGAGCCTGCTTCCTCCTCTCTCTAAACATGCTTCTCTGCCTACCTGTGATCTGTCTGTCAAATAAATAAATAAAATCTTTAAAAAAAAAATTATGGCCAGCTGCCAAAGCATTCTGTTGACAATTTATAAAGAAAGACCAAATTTATCTGGAAAAAAATGTTGTCTGGAGTCTTTTCCAAAGAATATATCACATGAATGTGGCAGAACTTCCGGTAAATAACACTAAACAAAGGAAGCTTTCATTGGCTCTTACTCTCAGATTGAATTGGGATGTTATGTGTACAACAACCAAAGTAAACATGTAACAAATATTCAGCACATTAAGCAGGAAGAAGACATCCACTCCTAATAGAGATCCCGAAGTCCACATGCACCAAATTCAGAGAACCAGGAAAGAAAATCATTTTTAAAGATATAAAGAAAAAGAATATGAAAGAGTAGAAGGTGGCAATGGGTATTGTAATACTTTTGAAGTTGTAATACTAAGATCATACTCCTGGGATACCAGGAGCCATGATTCAAGATTGCAAATGATAATTCAAATATTACCCCCACTGCCAAGGACCAACCTATTTTAGCCTTTATTTTTAAAGGATGGAGTTCAATATACGTTTTTATTTTTCCACTTGTAATTTTTTTTTCCAATCTGTATCTTCTTACGTGCTTCATTCTGTTCTGTTAAAAAAATCCCCTTCTCACTTTACCATGAGTGATTGAAACGATCTCTGGGATTTAGTCTTTTTGGTTCAATGTTGGTATCATTTCATGGGCCACAGCAAGGACATATTTTCCTGTACTGTCTGTATCAATCAGAATCCTGGCAGGAAACAGTTTATTTTGGGAAACATGAAGAAAGTTTATTTAATGGATTAATTCCTAAACTGTAAGGAGGGTATTATAATGTGGTTCTCATTCTAGAAGAAGGTGATTACAAGAATAAGCACACCTAGGTCTATAGAAGCAAGGGGAAAGAGCAACTCTTAGAACCCAAAAGATAGTTACATGCAAAAGGTGACCTAGTCAGGAGTTTAGATTGAGGGATTTAGTCAATACAGGGGAACCCCAAGGGAGGGAAGTAGATGAATATATATGCCAACCTTGCTCTACGCATATCCATTCTCTTGCTGGGCTTCTCCATCAGCTATTATCAAACCTGAAGGCAGAGAACAAGGGAATTTTCTTGATGTAAGTGCCACAGGTCAGACGCATGGGAACTCAGAGCATGGTGAAGAAGGATAGAAAATGTAGAACCTAGATATAATAAGATAAATGGTACACATCTTCGAAATACTTGGAGACAGGGATATTATAGATGGTAGTCCTTATTGATGGGTTTGAGTAATTAAGGGTATTATAATATAGACAGGAAAATGAGATTATATGTAAATGTGACTGCTTCCAAGTTCTTGGTGAAAGCCTTAGATAAACCCCTTCAACAAGGGTTTCCTTTTGTCAGTGCCCCCAACTTTTTTTTATAAATAAAGGTTATTTACCTATTCATGGTTTCACTCATATCTAAGAATATATATTTTCTAACATACTCCTTGAACTCACAGATTTTGTTCTTATCATATGATTCATCTTCTGTTCCCACAATTATATCTCTCAGTCAGAATGAATATTTCTGAAATAGCACAGAGAAGACTATAGTAGAATTGTGCATAAGGCATGCAGGCACTCAAGTAGAGACCACATAGAGGTCTTCCCACCAGATATACTTCTGTATTAATCCACTTGTCCATAGGTAACTATAGCATACATCACACATACACATGGGCAAGTATGCACCTTCACCCAGTACACACACATACATACAAACACCCACAAGAAGAAAACAATTATTTATCTAGGATAGTACAGTCTATCCTCCACAAGGAGGAAAGTAAGCATTTTTTTCACCTGGGATATTTTCAGAGTCCATAATTATTAAAGTTAGTTCTCTTACAATGGAATTATTGTTTTATGTTACTAATCAGAGCTGCTTTTGAAGAGTCAGACCTGTCTATAATTTTTAAATAATTGCTTTATACTTAGATTAGGTAGTTAGATGACTTGCTGACTTTCTGTGGTCTCTGTGAAGAGCGAAAATAATTCTTTTTTTTTTAAACAAAAAATAAATACATAGAGAAGATGGAACACAAGCCATATATGGAGGTTCATTTATTTGTTGAAAAGCTTAATTTACCTACATTGAGGTCTAGTACTTAAATCAATTATCACTTTTCTTTTCTCTGGGTAATAAAAAGCAATAATGGCTGAGAAGGAAAAAAATATATGAAAATAAGCACTACATGTTGAATCTATCACATGTTAATCATATTCTATTGGAAAACTATTTAAGTTCTCTGAGATTCAGTAACAATCATTTATTAACAAACGTGGAAGATATAGCAGTGTTCAGGATTTAATTTTTTAGGGAAGGAGACATTATGCAATTAATTATAAACTTAGTAATTTAATTAAAATTAAATTAAGTGCTGTGAAAAGCAGGTATTGGATAGTAAGAGGGAATACAATGAAAGAACCCTATTTAGAGAATTTTAGCATGGTGTCCATAAAGAGGTAACTTTTAAGCTATCTTTGAAGATAGTGTAGGATGGACTTTTACAAAAGGTTTCTTGTTGGAGAACATCTAAAGTCACCTAAAAGTCAAGCAATTTTATATGAATATGTCCTAAAGTGAGGAGAAAGAAAATCTGTTGAATGCATGAAAAGAAATCTAGAGACAAAAGTGCAACAAAAATTAACTAAAACATTGTAGCTTAGCACTGTCTCATTTTTTCCTCTGAAATCAATGTAAAAAGCACAAATTTTAAGTGTTTATCATGTATAGTTTCATGATTACTTCCTTTTTTCTCCAAGTTTAAATGCATTATTTAAAAATAAATTAATAAACTAGAAAGCTTTTGTTACAGTATCACTCTTTTTTAATTTCACTTGGTATTTCTTATTTTTTCTTATTTTATCACACTGGTAAAATAAGATGATGAGATCATCTTCAAAATTATTCAAAATCAGTATAAGAGATACAATATTTAATAGAATATAATGTTAATTTTAGGACTCAGCTTCTGTTTTTCATTAAAAAAGCATGAATTGGAATGTACTGCAGAAATAGCAACCTCCATTTTTTTGTGATAGTGTGTTATTCTATTTGATATTGAAAGAATTTAAATATTAAAGCATCCACAAAGGAAGTTTTACATCAGGTTTTATTTATAATAACCAATTGAAAATGCTGGTCTGATTTTAAAAGGGTGAGAACTAACTGTTGTCTTTTTGTTCCATACTCATAACTACAGAGTGACTGGGACTTCCTAGAAGGCCTAATACATTTCAGATCATAAGAACAAGAGGATTTGAGTTAAATGAGGTTTGGATTAGTCTATTATTATATAGATAATAAATATCTAATAAATAAAAGAAGAAGAAATTAGATATAGAGTGATGTTATAATTAATATGCCATTCTTCTCTCCCTGATAATTACACATGTGAAGTGTCTTTAATCCTGTAAAACTTGTTTGCTACTGACATCCTTTCAGAATTTATGCCCAGTGTACTAAAATGATCTGTTGCTTTGTAAGTTAAGAATTTTTTTTATTTATGATGGTTTACCCTGCCATATGATTTACAAATTTTATAGACTAACACCAAGTGATTGATTTAAGAAAAGTTCTCTCAGGATTACTAGCAGAATGCCTGGCACATTAATTGATGGATTAATAAATGTTATAGAAGAATTTCTATTATACCAGGAGAGTTTATTTCCATCCCCATGTGTTAGAAATTGGGCTCAGAAAGACATGCTTCTCCAAGGTAGGGAGAGAAAATTTAAGAGACTCATAACTCAAACAAGTGAGAGCAAAAGAGCCTGCTTCCCTGCCTGCCTTCTTTCCTTCCTTCCTTCCTCCATCTCTCCCTCTCTCCCCCCTTCTTCTTCCCTTGCTCCTACCTTTGCTTTCTCTTTTAATTTTATCCTTTAATTAACTAAGCAATTTTATCTTTTATTCATATATCTATTCAGTGTTCATTTAGCAGAGAATCAGATGTTACTCTTGTCCCATCCAGAGTGAGAATATAGGATTGTCTTTTTCCTATACATCCTAAAAGTTATAAGGAATAGGTACCTTTGTGAAAAGGGAAAACGAAATATTTTTGGTGGTTTTTTGTTTGTTTGTTTGCTTCTATTTTTCCAATTCATTTTTAAGAGCAAATGCAGTGATTAGAACTACATGAGTGAAAATCTTTCATATTTTTAAACATTTCAAAGCTAGAGGCTGAAACAGAGTGCTGGATCTCTCATGAGATAATGCATTCTCACATGTTTCCTAGCCTTATTTCTTCATCAAAGAAAGTTCAGAAGAGGAAAAGAAACTCAACCTCCCAAAGCTTTGTGATTCACCTATCACTAATTTAAAACAGCATTACTCATTCTGTTTTATAGGCTACACCAAGGAGATGTTTTACTGCATGTCTTTTAATCAGTGAATGTGAGGTGAGGCCCTCCCAAGAGGTCAGAAGTGAATGCAGAGAAAAAGAATATATGATTTTTCAGATTCATGAGTCCTCATATTTGTTAGAAGCTTAACTACTCATTACAAAGGATTATCCCAAATTTAACTTCCTATGGTTTTTCTTGGTGAAAGTAACTCTTTGCAAATCCTAAATGTATATTTTATTGCACTCCTGAAAGCAAGTTGTTTTCATACAAGTGATTGATTCAGGTTGCATACTTTAAGAGAGACATTTTCCCAAAATATTCTTGGTGCTTAATTTAGTTTAAGAAAATTATTTCCTTATTTGGGAAACCTGAAAAAGCGAGGGAACTTTCTTGGATAGAGAGTCCATGCTAAGGTGATAGTTAGTACCAAGCTTTTGAAGTAAGGTTGAGATGAAGTAAAGATTTATGGAAGGAACTTCTTGCCTACTTTTGAGTTATGCCACTCGCACTATATTAATTTGGAATCTAACTAAGCTAAATACAATGATGTATGCAACCTAAACTCATAAAGTTATTTATTTTCATACCTGTATATTTTAATTAATTCTTTAATTCTTCACGATTGGATTATCTTAATCTTTAATGGCAATGATTCAAAAATCTTCCCAGAGTATTTTCTTGAAAAACAGTCTCTTACTTTGTCTTTGCTCATTATTCTTTTCCTCTGGTTCTCAACAATAAACTTGTTTTAAATCTTTCACCTACACCTATTCTAACTGCTCCTTTACTTTTGTTCATCTATAATGAGGATAGCTATTGTTTTATTCCATTTTATCTCTTCCAACTGGAGAGTAAAGCCCAAAGACTCTAAAGTCACATTAACTTGAATTTAAATTCTGTTTCTACACCTTAGGAGTCATATAGAAGTGAATAAGTCATTAGCCTTGGTGAAATATAGCTTCTTCATCTAGAAAAGGGAGATATAAATATCTACCTCAAAAAAAGAAAAATGAATATTTCTTACTAGAGTGCTCCATATGTATCTTTTACTTTGGTGCAGATTTATATGGCACACATTATTTACAATGAGGGAACTGACATTTAAATAGATTGATTATAGTTGTGGAGCTGTATAAAGCCAACCTCTTTGACCTTAAGTTTAATTTCTTTTCTACTTATCATTATGATGATATATCTGAAGAGACCTTAAGTTTACTTTCTTTTCTACTTATCACTATGATACTATATGGGAAGAGATAACTTCATTATAAATTGATTTATAACACAGAAATATTTGAATGGACAAAAAAATCCTGCAAAAATTCCATTTGCTCTAAACCCACATACTCAGACACTATAAACAGAATGTTTTGATATATATTCTTGGATAATCCTTTCTATACTTACTTTAAAAAAAATAAAACTCCAATAAAGATCTGAGCAGAAATCAATGAAATAGAAACCAAAAACCAAAACACAAAACTCAATAGAACAAATCAATGAAACTAGGAGCTGGTTCTTTGAAAGAATTAATAAGATTGATAAACCCCTGGCCAGACTTATCAAAAAAGAAAAAAGAAAGGACCCAAATAAATAAAATCATGAATGAAAGAGGAGAGATCACAACCAACACCAAAGAAATACAAACAATTATAAGAGCATACTATGAGCAACTCTACACCATCAAATTTGACAATCGAAGAAATGGATGCATTCCTAGAAACATATAAACTACCACAACTGAACCAGGAAGAAATAGAAAACCTGAACAGACCCATAATCAGTAAGAAGATTGAAACAGTCATCAAAAATCTCCAAACAAACAAAAGCCCAGGATCAGATGGCTTCCCAGGGGATTTCTACCAAACATTTAAAGAATTAATTTCTATTTTCCTGAAACTGTTCCAAAAAATAGAAATGGAAGGAAAACTTACAAACTCATTTTGTGAGGCCAGCATCACCTTGATTCCCAAACCAGAGAAAGGATCCCATCAAAAAAGAGAATTACAGAACAATAACCTTAATAAACACAGATGCGAAAATTCTCACCAAAATACTAGCCAGTAGGATCCAACAGTACATTAAAAGGATTATTCACCACGACCAAGTGGGATTTATTCCAGGGCTGCAAGGCTGGTTCAACATCCACAAATCAATCAATGTGATAAAATACATTAATAAAAGAAAAAACAAGAACCATATGATATTCTCAATAGATTCTGAAAAAGCATTTGACAAAGTACAGCATCCCTTCCTGATCAAAACTCTTCAAAGTGTAGGGATAGAGGGCACATACCTCAATCAAAGCCGTCTATGAAAAACCCACCACAAATATCATTCTCAATGGAGAAAAACTGAGAGCTTTTCTCTAAATGTCAGGAACATGACAGGGATGTCCATTATCATCACTGCTATTCAACATAGTACTAGAAGTCCTAGCCTCAGCTATCAGACAACAAAAAGAAATTAAAGGCATCCAAATCATCAAAGAAGTCAAACTATCACTCTTTGAGGATGATATGATACTATGTGTGGAAAACCCAAAAGACTCCAATCCAAAACTGCTAGAACTTGTACAGGAATTCAGTAAAGTGTCAGGATATATAATCAATGCACAGAAATCTATTGCACTTCTTTACACCAACAACAAGACAGTAGAAAGAGAAATTAAGGAGTCAATCCCATTTACAATTGCACCCCAAACCATAAGATACCTAGGAATAAACCTAACCAAAGAGGCAAAGAATCTACACTTAGAAAACTATGAAGTACTCATGAAAGAAATTGAGGAAGATGCAAAGAAATGGAAAAATATTCCATGCTTGTGGATTGGAAGAACAAATATTGTGAAAATGTCTATGCTACCTAAAGCAATCTACACATTTAATGCAATCGCTATCAATATACCATCCATTTTTTTTCAAAGAAATGGGACAAATAATCCTAAAATTGATATGGAACCAGAAAAGACCTCAAATAGCCAAAGGAATATTGAAAAAGAAAGCCACCTTTGGTGGCATCACAATTCCAGATTTCAAGCTCTATTACAAAGCTGTCACCATCAAGACAGTATGGTACTGGCACAAAAACAGACACAGAGATCAATGGGAACAGAATAGAGAGCCCAGAAATAGACCCTCAACTCTATGGTCAACTAATCTTCGACAAAGAATGTCCAGTGGAAAAAAGACGGCCTCTTCAACAAATGGTGCTGAGAAAATTGGACAGCCACATGCAGAAAAATGAAATTGGATCATTCCCTTATATCACACATGAAAATAGACTCATAATGGATGAAGAACCTCAATGTGAGAAAGGAATCCAACAAAACTTTGAGGAGAACACAGCAGAAACCTCTTTGACCTCAGCTGCAGCAATTTCTTCCTAGGAACATCGCCAAAGGCAAGAGAAGCAAGGGCAAAAATGAACTATTGGGATTTCATCAAGATCAAAAGCTTTTGCACAGCAAAGGAAATAGTTAACAAAGCCAAAAGATGACAGAATGGGAGAAGATATTTGCAAACAACATATCAGATAAAGGGCTAGTATCCAAAATTTTTAAAGAGCTTAGCAAACTCAACACCCAAAGAACAAATAATCCAATCAAGAAATGGGCAGAAGACACGAAGAGACATTTCTGCAAAGAAGACATCCAGATAGCCAACAGACAAATGAAAAAAATGTTCCACATCACTCGGCATCAGGGAAATACAAATAAAAACCACAATGAGATACCACCTCATACAGTCAGAATGGTTAAATTAACAAGTCAGGAAATGACAGATGCTGGCGAGGATGCGGAAAAAGGGGAACCCTCCTACACTGTTGGTGGGAATGCAAGCTGGTGCAACCACTCTGGAAAACAGCATGAAGGTTCCTCAAAAAGTTGAAAATAGAGCTACCCTATGACCCAGCAATTGCACTACGGGGTAATTACTTTAAAGATATAAACATAGTGATCCAAAGGGGCATGTGCACCCGAATGTTTATAGCAGCAATGTCCACAAAGCCAAACTATGGAAAGAACCTAGATGTCCATCAACAGATGAATGGATCAAGAAGATGTGGTATATATACACACAATGGAATACTATGCAGCCATCAAAAGAAATGAAATCTTGCCATTTGCAATGACATGGATGGAACTAGAGGGTATTATGCTTAGTGAAATAAGTCAATCAGAGAAAGACAACTATCGTATGATCTCCCTGATATGAGGAAGAGGAGATGAAACGTGGGGGGTTTGGGAGGGTAGGAAAAGAATAAATGAAACAAGATAGGATCAGAAGTGAGACAAACCATAAGAGACTTTAATCTCACAAAACAAACTGAGGGTTGCTGGGGGTCAGGAGAGGGTGGTGGGGTTATGTACATTGGGGAGGGTATGTGCTATGGTGAGTGCTGTGAAGTATGTAAACCTGGCGATTCACAGACCTGTACCCCTGGGGCTAATGATCCATTATATGTTTATAATTTTTTTTTAAATATTTAAAAAATAAAACTCCAAAACCAAACAGTTTGCCTTAATATTTTCATCATATGTATGTTGAATATGTGTCTTTCCATGATACATTAGGTATGTTTCTACAAAATCAATTTAATTACATATATATCAATCTGTAATGTGGATAAAACATTTTCAAAGTCCCATAGAACTTTCAAAAATTTCCTGAAAGTGTGCTGTGGCAAAAATTCTTGTAGGTACCAAACACAGATTCCTTAAGTTAAGCTCCAAAAAAGTGTTTATGGATAATTTCAGAGGGTTTTTAAGGCTCATTATTTAAATTTCATTCAAGAAAGATGCCTTTAAAAAATTTCTTTTAAAATTTTTTTCCACAAGTGGATTGAAGTATTTGAATTTTAAAATTTCATTAATAGATAAATTCTGGATTTCTTTTCCTGGAAAATAACAAGTGCACAGTAGAGTAAAAATGCCATTTTATTTTATTTTAATTTATACTCACTTTAATTTTTATTTGATGTAGTCAAATATAATTCTCCCTTACCTCATTCTCCTACTCAAGAGATCATCCTGAGATATATATGTGTAGATAATGTTTTCTTTAACATAAGAGCAAATGTATAAACTTCTGATCCTTTGTGTTTTCTGTTTTTAAACTATATATATTTTTAGTGATTTGCTGAATAGCTTGTGTTTCCCATAAAGACACATTTTATAATAATTTCAATCACCCCAAGCATGATTTTCTTTCCTTCATTTCTGCCATAATATCAAAAAATAAAGTAATGATAGAATTAGTATCTTATAGAGAAAATAATTTTTGACCATCACTGGCAAAACTTTTATTTATTTATTTATTTATTTATTTATTTATTTATTTATTTATTTTTACTTTAGGTTAGATTATAATCATCTGAAGCACAGGATAACCAAGAAGTGAAACTCCATTCTGGTACAACCACCCAGTTTCTAGAAAAGAAAAAGGAAAGAAAGGAAGCAATACAATAGGAGCTTTTTTGATCCCAGACTCGATTAAAGAAGAGGGTGGTGATGCGAACCCACGTGATTTTTCAAGACTTCCTTCTGTAGTCATGAGGATGACCAGGTTTGTGCTGCAAACGAGCCAGCACCATGTGGCTACTGCTCTGATTGTTCTCAGATGAATGTGTATACAAAATAATATCTTCATTTAGTTTATAAACATACACAGTGCTGTCCCTTTCAAATTAAGATAAACACACACACACACACACACAAATACTGCAAAGCAGCAAAATACAAGGCGGAAAAATAGCTACTTTTGGTTTCGGCGACATTAAAAAATATATATATATAAAGCAATGTGGGATTGGTCCCTGTTTATTAAAAAAAAAAAAAAAAGGTACTTGGGCACGACACTGAATCAGAATTGGTTGGTTTTCTAAAATTCAGAGTATCTGGGATTTTAAAAGTAGCACTTTTGTCTTTTAAAAGTTCGACAAGTCATAGAACACTTAAAACATCAAAAAAGCTTTCTGATAAAAAGCTCAGCTTTTAAATCACATTTTGTTTCTGCAAATTTGGGAGACGAATTGAGTTCTTACTGGAATGTGGCCTATCGCTGGTTGACAAATGTGACACGGAATGTCTCCGAATGGCAGTGCCTCCCTTTCGCCCTCCCTGGGACCACGCCAACAACCCGCTACCAAGCACAAGTTCCTGCTCCCATTTGGGGGGTTAGGGGTGGACCTTCAGGCTGCGATCTTCACCATCTGCTGTCCTAACTTGGAAATGTGCTCATCTTGATTGCAGATACTGTGTCTTTTATAGATTTGATCTCTTTTAAAATCTCATCCAGCTTGGCTTCGTTTTGCACACTAGCCGTGTCTGGGGTTTTCTTGGGGACACTGATCAGGTGGCACTTCTTATTTGCAGTGGGCTTGCTATCCAGAATGTTCTTCTCGACCACCTTGAGATCCCGGTTTTTGCCAGGAATGTATCCATGCTTTAAGGAGATGAGGACTGGATCCGCATTTCTCCCCTCAAACCACTCCTCTGCCTCCAGTGCTGCTTCAGGCCCTGCTGTGTCAGGATACAGGTCATCTTGGAAAAGGTCAGACTTCCTGGGAATAGTCATGATAATAGGCTCACACTTCCACTCATGAGTTTGAAGAATCTGGCAATCTCACATTTGTTAACATCGAGTCCCCTCTTGGGCATGTAGCCCATCCCTCTCTGAGGCTCCTTGCTGCTGAATGTGTTGAGGTAGTGGACATACCGGGATTCATCTGGGATCTCAAAATAGCGGATACTGTCGTCACCCGTTCCACATAAGTAAATGATACTGGTGTCGGGGTCATAGAAGGGCAGCAATACCCCATTGCTAGTGTCCATTTCTTGAAGAGCAATTGGTTCCTGCATATTTTTCGGGTTCCAGAGAGCCAGCTGCCACTCACTCATGCGGCTGAAACCAGTGGTGAAGACATTCCCGTCAGCCAGAAAGATGGCTCTCATAGGTCTTGCTCCTTCATGTGCTTTCTCCTTCTCAGCAACGATCTTTTGTCTCCCAGGATCGATTACTCTCACTTTCTTGTCTTTGGAAGCTGTGCAGATCAGACTGCCAATCCGGTCCCAGCTCATGTTGTAAATCATATCTGAATGCATATCATCCAAGTTTATAAGGACTTCCCCTGTCCCCACATTCCAGATGATGATGGCATTATCACAGTCTGCACTAAGAAGGACATTGTGGGCAGTCGAATGCCAGGCCACGATGCCAACTCTCTTCCAGTGGCCTTCTAAAATCACCACAGGTCTGGTCAGGGAAAGGGTAAGTCCATTTTCTGGAATCTGCCACACCATCACCGTGCTGTCTTCTGAGTCACTGGCAATCACCTGATCGTTATGTGGGCACCAGTCTATGTCGAGCACCAGTCCTGTGTGGCCACATAATGTAAGGTAGGATTTGTCGATTCGACCAGTCTTGTGCAAAGGGAGCACAAGGAACGCTCCTCCCCCACTCGCTTCTATGATAATGGCAACAAATCTGGGATTGACAGCGCAAAAGGAACTATCCCAGGTCACTCGAGAAACCTGGATGTCATCATAACACTGGTCGTTTTTTACCGCTTGTCCAAATACAGGCCGAAACTTGCTCTGTCTTACCACTCGCCTCATTGTATCGGGGCCAAGATGCCTGAGGCGCCGCCGCCGCCACTGAAGTCCCCTGGCAAAACCTTTTTTACTGTGTTTTGTTAACCAAGAAATTCTGTTTCATAAGCAGCCTGTGTAGCAGGGTAGTTAATATTTAAGAAAGTGTCCAGCTTTCATGGATATTTATCTGAATGAAAATGTGACCACAGCTAATCTTATGTTTTCCCTCAAACTTTCTCATCATTAGTGTTCATCTTCTCAGCATATCTGTTTATCTAATTTCTGAGGCCAAATAACTTGTGATGTCCTTAAATTAGATTTATTTTGCAACCCTTACCCAAACCATCAGGGAATTCTGTTAGAATGGGTTTTGTCTTTCTTTGTCCTACTTATCTCACTTAGCATAATGCCCTCACGGTCCATCTATGTTGTCACAAATTGCAGGGTTTTCTTTTTTCTCATGACTGAAGAATAATGCGTTTTATGTATAGATTCCACATCTCCTTTACCCATTCATCTATTAATGGCCACTTAGGTTGTGTCTGTATATTGATTATTATGATTAGTGGCACAATGAACATGGTAGTCTTACAATTGCGCTTCTAGTTTAGGAGCTTAATTATTAATCTGAAAATAAAATGAATTTTACTGATGGCTACTGTGATATTATTAATAAGACTAAGCAATTCCCACTGATAAATAGGTTCCTAGAAGCCCCCCACCCCCACCTTAAAAATAGGATTTGCCTTTAAGACATATTCCCACCTTCTATGGGTGGATAGCCTAGACTGACAATTTGCCTTTTTGTAATATTTTCCTCAGATGCTTTGGATGAGTTTCTCCCACTTAAAAGCAAACAAACAAACAAACAAACAAACAAACTTGTATTCTTTGGATGAAGTTACTTTATAGAGTTAATATAGTTCAGCTCAACCTTCACTCAAATCAATTTTTTAGTATATGAAAAATATAGAGAGACTGACATTAGCTTTATTATTCTTGTCAATCTTGGACTACTGACCGCAATTAGTCTTTTTCAAATCACAGATAGCTTTTACTAACATAATTATAAAACACCTTACTAGTAGTAAAACTAGTGACAGTTTTATTTCATTCACTAAAATTCATTCCAATTAGCAAATACAATAATATAACTCAGTATTATACTCAGAACTAGTATTTTGATTGAATAATATATAATTGCATTGGGAATGACTGAAGGTGGCTACTTAAATACATTGGGCCTATACTTTTATACTTAAATTGAGATCATGTTTATCTAACCTCCTACTTCTTAAATCCCATGGTATTTGTTTAGTTTTATTTTGTTGAGGTCCAGTATGATCCTTATTATACATCCTTGATTTACTCTAATAGCTGTGTGTGACAGATTTTCATTTCTCATATAGTTATTTCATATTTTTCACCTAATTTAATATGAAGTTTTTTGTCCCTTCCCAGAAGATATGCACCTTGAACAAGGAAAGCATACCATGATTGCTAATTATCTGTTAAAAGATTATACATGCATTAAAAATTATATGTATTAAAAATATAAAGGAGGGAAGATTTAAGATAGTGGAGGAGTAGGGGTACTCTATGTTTCTCTTGTCCCTTGAATACAACTAGATCCTTATCAAATCATTCTGAACACCCAAGTAATCACTTGGAGACCTGAGAAAATAAATGTTGCAAATCTACAAGTAGAAAAGTGATCACCATTTGGAAACTAGATGTGGAGACTTGAATCCCATGTGACATAGCTGAAGATATGGTGCATAGAAGAAAGCCTGCTTAAGGAGGCTACATCCAAGTATTATAAGCAGTGGAGCACAAATGGGAACTTTCAGAAGTCTGCTGTGGTGGGGGACATGTCTGGCTTAAAGGTGCCCAGGCAGTGAAATGGGGTGGAATCCCAGGTGTGACAGTGTGGTCTGAGGATCCCTGGGGTCATAAGAGTAACTGGTGGTGGCTATGTGTAGCAGAATTCCCAGGCATAGGAAAGGGGAGGCCAGCTGAGAACAGCAAGTCTACGTACCAGCTTTCTGCTCTTTGTTGCCATAAACTGTGAATCACTGCACAGTCATGTCACCACTTTCCTGAGAGTAATCTAGCAAAAAGCAGAAGTGTGTCAAGAACTGCCCCCACCCCAACACTCAGTATATATAAAATATATACAGCACGGGTCCACATCACAGGAGTCCCTATAATTTAGAGTTTTGCAATAAGTCATGTGCCTGAGATAAAAATATTCAGTCATGGGTGGGTAAACCCGGAAGACAAGAGTTACTGACTGTTTTTCTGTGAGGGCTCAATGAAGAATGCAAGGCAGGGCATGAATTTTCAGCTCTAGGGCTAGAGAGCAAGGCATAGCCATATTCATCCCACCCATCAGTGCTGAAAACCTTCAGGGAGCAAAACAGCACCACCTGGTGGAGTCAGGAACCACTTACACTGAGCCCTACTTCCCTATGCACTGGAGGCACATTTGCAATGGGGCTAGTCCACCTGAGAATCAGCACAACAGGCCACTTCCCCAGAAGGGCCAAACAACTCACTCTCACCAAGTTTACTGACCATAGAGAGCTGTAAAGCTTTAGAAATTAGGGGAAACAGTATATAACCTTCTTTGTATGTTTATTCTTTATACTTTTAGTATTATTTTTTCAATTTTTATTTTTATATATACTTTATATATATTTGTATTTGTTGGTTTCTTTCATTTCATTACACAACAAGGATCTAGGTTTGTTGATGTTGTTGTTAATATTTTTTCTTGTTGTTGCTATTTTCTTTCTCCTTTTCTTTACTTGAAAAAAATGATAAGATGGAGAAATTCACACCAAAAGAAAGAATAGAAGATAGTACTCACATCCAGGGATGTTTTAAAACAACGATTATATAGATACTAGCTGGGCTTGAAAAAAGCATAGAAGAGATGACAGAATCCCTTATTGTAGAGATAAAAGTACTAAAATCTAGTCAGGCTGAAATTAAAAATGCTATTACCAAGGTACAGTCCTAATGGAGGCCATAAAAACAAGAATGAATAAACAGAAAAGTGATTCAGTGATATGGAAGTTAAAAGTATGGAAAATAAAAAAGCTGAAAGAGGGAAATAAAACTATTAGATTACAAAAGTAGACCTAGAGAATTCAGGTTGCGGAGGGTTGCTGGAAGGATGGTGGGTGGGGAGATGGGGTAAATGGGTAATGGACGTTAAGGAGGACATGTGATGTAATGAGCACTGGGTATAATATGGAACTGATGAATAAAAATCACCCTATTGTTCCATTAAATGAAACAATATCCATATTATAAGAGTCCCAGAAGATGAAGATCAGGAAAAATGGGGAGAAGGTTTATTTGAACAAATTGTAGCTGAGAACTTCCCTAATTTGGGGAAGGAAATAGGCATTCAGTCCAAGAAGCACAGAGAACTCCCCTCAAAATCAACAAAAATAGGCCAACACCTAGATATATTACAGTAAAGCTTGCAAATTACAAAAATAAAGAGAAAATCCTGAAAGCAGCTTGAGACAAAAGGTCTTTAACCTATAAGAGTAGATGCATAAGGTAAGCAGCAGACCTGTCCACAGAGACCTGGCAGGCCAGAAAGGACTGGAATAATATATTCAATATGCTAAGTAAGAAAAATATGCAGCCAAGAGTACTTTATATAGCAAGACTCATTCAGAATAGAATGAGAGAAGCACCTGGGTGGCTCAGAAATTTAAGTGGGCTGCCTTTGGCTCAGATTATGATCCCAGGTTCCTGGAATCAAGTCCCATGTTGGACTTCTTTGCTCAGCAGGGATTATGCTTCTCCCTCTCCTTCTGCTTCTCCCCCAACTTGTGCTTTCTTTCTATACTCTCATTCTTAAATAAATAAAATCTTTAAATCAAAGCAAAATAAAAGAAAAAACAGAATAGGAGGAAAGATCAAAAGTTTCTCAAAAAACTAAAATGAAAGGAATATGTGAACACTAAACCAGCACTGCAAGAAATATTAAAGGGAACACTTTGGACAGAAAGAGAAAAGTAACAAAGACCAGAAAGTATCAGAGACAATCTATAGGAACAGTGACATTTCAGATAATGGCACTATGACACTAAATTCGTATCTTTCAATAATTACTCTGAATATAAATGGACTAAATGCTCCAATCAAAAGATATAGGGTATCAGAATGGAGAAAAAAAATAAGACCTATTAATATGCTGTTTAGACTCATTTTAGACCCAAAGTCACCTTCAGATTGAAAGGGAGAGGGTGGAGAACAATTTATCATTGCTAATGGAAATCAAAAGAAAGCTGGAGTAGCCATCCTTATATCAGACAAACTATATTTTAAACCAAGACTGTAATAAGAGATGAAGGACACTATATCATAATAAAGGGGACTGTCTAACAAGAATATCTAACAATTGTAAATGTTTATGTCTGTGACTTGGGAGCACTCAAATATATAAATCAATAAATAACAAAAATTCATTGACAATAATACAAAAATAGTATGGAACTTTAACTTCCCATTCACAGTACTGGACAGAAGTACTAAGCAGAAGATCAATAAGGAAAGAAGGGCCTTGAATAACACACTGGACCAGATGAATTTAGCAGATATATTCAGAGCATTTCATCCTAAAGCAACAGAATACACATTCATTTTGAATACACATGGAATATTTTCCAGAATAGGTCACATACTGGTCACATATTTTCCAGAATAGGTCATAAATCAGTTCTCAAATGATACAAATGGATTGAAATCATACCATGCATGTTTTCAGACCACAACATTATGATACTTGAAATCAACAATAGAAATAAATTTGGAAGGACCATGAATACATGGATGTTAAAGAACATACTACTAAAGAATTCATGGTTCAACAGGAAATTAAATAAAAAATTTAAAAAATAGATGGAAGCAAATGAAAATGAAAACATGACAGCTCAAAACCTTTGGGATGCAGCAAATGCTGTCCTAAGAAGGAAGTATATAACAATACAGACCTTCCTCAAGAGGCAAGAAAAGTGGGGCATCTGGGTGGCCCAGTCAGTTAGCATTTGTTTTTGTCACAGGTTATGATCCCAAGGTCCTGGGATCTAGCCCTGCATTGGGATCCCTGCTCAGCAGGGAGTCTGCTTCTCCCTATCCTCCCATCCCCACTTGTGTTCTGTTCTCTCACTCTCTCTCTCTCTCTCTCACACACTCAAATAAATAAAAAAATCTTAAAAAAAAAAAAAGCAAGAGAAATCTAAAAATTACAACCTAACATTTCACCAAAAGAAATTAGAAGAACAGCAAATAAACCTAAATCTAGCAGGAGAAAAAGAATAATAAAGATTAGAATGCAAATCAATGATATAGAAATAAAAAGAACAACAACAATAACAGTAGAATAGAGCAATGAAACTTGGAGCTGGTTCTTTGAAATATGTGACAAGATTTACAAGCCCCTAGTCACACATAAGGACCCACATAAATAAAATCATGAATGAAAAAGGAGAGATCACATCCAACTTTGAGGAAATACAACTATAAGAGAATATTATGAGCAATTATAAGCCAAAAAATTAGGCAATCTGGAAGAAATGAATAAATTCTGAGAAACATATATTCTACCAAAACTGAAACAAGAAGGAATAGAAAACCTGAACAGACCCATTACCAGCAAGGAAATTGAATCAGCAATCAAAATGTTTTGCATTTCTAAACACCAAAAGCAAAGTGCCAGAAAAAGAAATAAAGGAATTAATACCATTTACAATTGCACCAAAAACCATAAGATAGCTAAGAATAAACCTAACCAAAGAGGTGAAAGACCAGTGCTCTGAAATGAATGCAAGAAATTAAACATGATACAAAGAATGGAAAAACATTCCATGCTCATGGATTAGAAGAACAAATATTTTTAAAATATCCATAGTACCCAAAGCAATCGACACATTTAATGCAATCCCTATCAAAATACCAAGAGCATTTTTCACAGAGCTAGAACATACAATTCTAAAATTTGTATGGAACCACAAAGGACCCCAAATAGCCAAAGCAATTTTGAAAAAGAAAAGCAAACCTGGAGGCATGACAATTCTGGACTTCAGGGTAATTTACAAAGCTTTAGTCATCAAGACAGTATAATACTGACACAAAACAGACACATATATCAATGAGGCAGAACAGAAAACCAGAAATAAACCCGTAACTATATGGTCAGCTATCTTCAACAAAGCAGGAAAGGGGCACCTGGGTGGCTCAGTGAGTTAAGCCTCTGCCTTTTGCTTGGGTCATGATCTCAGGGTCCTGGGATTGAACCCCCACATTGGGCTCTCAGCTCAGCAGGAAGCCTGCTTCCCCCTCTTTCTCTCTGCCTCTGCCTTCCTCTCTGCCTGCTTGTGGTCTCTGTATGTCAAATAGATAAATAAAATCTTTACCAAAAAAAAAAAAAAAAAAAAAAAAGCAGGAAAGATATGCAACGGAAATAAAAAAAAAAGGAAGAAAGAAAGAACAGCCTCTTCAACAAACGGTGCTGGGAAAACCGGATAGCGTCATGCAGTAGAATGAAACTGGACCACTTTCATACATCATACACAAAAATAAATTCAAGATGGATGAAAGACCTAAACGTGAGACAGGAATCTATCAAATTCCTAGAGGAGAACATAGGCAGCAACCTCTGTGACTTACTTCAGCTGCAACCTCAGCTGCAGAAACTCTTGCTAGACATGTCTCCAAAAGCAAGGGAAACAAAAGCAAAAATGAAACATTGGGTCTCCATCAGGATAAAAAGCTTTTGCCCAGCAAAGGAAACAATCAACAAAACTAAAAAGCATCCTACAGAGTTGCAGAAGATATTCACAAATGACATCAGATAAAGGGCAAGTATCTAAAACTATAAAGAACGTATCAAACTCAACACCAATAAAACAAATAAACAAAAAGAGTTGAGAAATGGTCAGAAGACATTAAAAGACAAAAGAAGACATACAAATGACCAATAGGCACATCAAAAAATGCTCAACATCACTCAGCATCAAGGAAATGCAAATCAAAACCATCTCACACCATTCAGAATGGCTACAATTAATTCAGGAAACAAAAGATGTTGGTGAGGATGAGGAGAATGGGGAATCCCCTGACACTGTTGGTGGGAATGCAAGCTCCTGTAGCTCTCTGGGAAACAGTGTGGAGATTCCTCAAAAAGTTAAATGTAGAACTACCTTAAGACCCAGCAATTACACTACTAGGTATTTATCCAAAGGATACAAAAACAGTGATTTGAAGGGACACATGTACCTCAATGTTTACAATGTTTATAGCAGCAATGTCAACAATAATCAAACTATGGAAAGATCCCAGATGTTCTTCAGCAAATGAATAGATATAGAAAATGTGGTATATACACATTGGAATATTACTCAGCCATCACAAAAAGAAATCTTGCTATTTACAGCAATGTGGATGGAACTAGATGGTATTATAATAAATTAAATGTCAGTGAAAGAAAAATACAATACGATTTCACTCATATGTGTAATATAAGAATCAACAGATGAGCATGGGGGGAAAAGAAGAGGCAAATCATAAAAGAGACTTTTAAGTATAGGAAACCAATTGAGGGTTGCTGGAAGGATGGTGGGTGGGGAGATGGGGTAAATGGGTAATGGACGTTAAGGAGGACATGTGATGTAATGAGCACTGGGTATAATATGGAACTGATGAATCACTAAATTCTATCCCTGAAACTAAAACGAAATGATTAGAAAATAATTTTCCTAAAATATTCATTACATCTAAAAAGAATCAAAGCAAGACCTAATCCAAGAAAAAGTAACATTTTTAATTTTGGCAAATTTTAAAATGACTTATTATTATACTCTCACTTGCCTATTCCAAAACTCCAGAAAAGCCAAATGCTTTTCTGTAACAAAATACACTCATTGCTGAGCATATTTCTCTAAAGGCTGTCCTAGATGACATGTTTATAAAATCCAGGTGTGCCTTTCTCCTCTTTTAACATAGCTGAGTAGGAGGTTTAAACCCACTCGTGTATTCCTGGGGACGTGATATGAGCCAAATGAGGGAATAATCCCATTTCAAAACAATTTTAAGAGTTTAAATTTCAATGATAAATTTATACTAGACTGAGAACCCAAATGTTAACTGCACCTGTTGTTCAAAGACCTTCTTTAATTATATGTTTGTAAATGTAGGCTTTTTTATATTACCTAGAGTATATACCTGTAGATTCACATAGCTGTACACAAAAACTTAGAAGTCAATTTTTCTTATATGCAAGTAATGTCATAATCTTTTATACTTCTTTTAACTTTATGAATACTTTGATGAACACTGTGTATAATTTATATTTCCATTGACCCTGTGTTCATAATGACCCTGTGAGATAATTAGGGAAATCATTTTATTCCTCACTTCTTAGTTGTTAAATTGAGATACAACATCATTAAATTTTTACTTGAGGTTACATAGTCAGGAATAAAGCCATTAGCCTTTCAACCCAATTCCTGACTTGAAATGTTGCTTGTATCATAGTGGTTGTTCTCAAACACTGATTTGCATAAAAATCACCCTAGAGCTTGTTAAAATGGGGATTACCTTGGTCACTCAGAGGTTTTAACTCATAGTCTGGGTGGGGGCATAAATATAAATTTTCATTAAGAATTGAACCACATTTTGAGAAGTGCTGTATTATGCCATGTGACTATCAAAATGTATGCCATGTGATTTATGTTTTCATGTCCCTTGAAACTGAGCCAAATATAACAGAGCTTGAGACTACAAATTTCATAAGGGCATAGCTAGGAACAATTAATCTCATTATTTTATCCCAGACATCTAGGCATCTAGCAAATAGTCTCACCTTCATCATTTATACAATGAATGAATATACAGTATGCATAACCCTAAGTGTAAATGATTAATTTTGTTTCATATGAATTAATTCTGCATTTTTCTCCATATTAAGTATATTGAATATAAATTTCTTTCCAAGAGTTCCATAGGTGGCTTCAAAATGTCAGTCTGCTATCATATGAATATTTGCGCACTTCAGCCCTAAGGACTTTGATTTCTCTTTCCTCTAACAGAGTGGTTTTTTTTGTTGTTGTTTTGTTTTCCTCTTGAATAGCCACATATCACTCTTTCCATTCAGCCAGTTCTTTTTTTTTCCCCCAATATCTTATTTTGAAAATTTTCAAACCACAGTTGAGCTGAAGAGTAAAAACTCATATACCACTACCTAGAATCTGAAATTCACATTTTATTTTACTTGTTTAACATATATCTGATAATTTATCCATCTATCCAGTCAACAATCCATTTTATTTTATTTGCATTTTAAACTAAGTTGTAGATATCAGTACACTTTTTCCTAAATATTTTAGAAGGCATTAAGATCGACTAGAATTCAGTATTTTTTATGCTTATTTTTTCTTGAACATAAATTTTTCATACAATGAAAAGTTCATATGCTAAGTAAATCATTACAAGTGTTTGATAATCACCTAAAACTCCCATGGAAACCAAATACCTATCAAAAAACAGTATATTTCCATCAACCCAGAAAGTCCCCACATAACTTGACTAGTCAATACAGCCTGTACAATTCCCTCTAAATCATGCATCAAACTAACTTCTTTATGTCACATATTTGTTTCTCTAAAACTTCTTATAATTTGAATGATAGTATATTTTCATATATTATTGGTTTTTTTTTTTTTCACTAAGCAAAATATTTTTGAGACCAATCTATGCAGTTGCATGTATCAGGGGTTTATTTCTTTTGTATTGTTCAGTATTCTTTTGTTTTCCCTTTCTCTTCTTGATGAACAACTGAAAGACTTTTAGTTTTATCTATAGTGAAGAAAGCTGCTATGAATTTTCTTTATGTGAACAAATTTTATGAATGTTATCAATTCTGATCAGTTGTACCATTTGGATTGTACACTTTTACATGAGGATCAAATTAGGAACTCCAGTTGCTTCATATTCTCAAAATATTTGGTGTGATTACTCATGTTAGTTTTAGTCATTTTTTTGAGGTGATAATTTGAATTTCCATCAGGACTACTAATGTCAATCTCTTTTTCATGTCCATATTGATTGTATACTTAAATGTATATATTGTAAATTTATTGTAAATAAATTAGAAATACTTAATTTGTGAAGTGGCTTTTCAAATCTTATGGTATTCCAAATACTTTAATGTTAGAGGTTTTAAAAATATTTTATTTGTTTATTTGAGAGAGGGAGAGAGTGAGCTGGGGGAGGAGAAGAGGAGGAGGGAAAAGCAGACTCTGTATTGAGCACAGAACCTAATGCAGGGCTAGGTCTCACAGTCCTGAGATCATAAGCTGATACCAAATCAAGAGTCAGACGTTCAACTGACTAAGCCATGGAGGCACCCCCAGATGTTAGAAATTTTTATTACTATTGCATAGATACCAAAAGCTCTACATTAATTTTTTTTCAAAATGTAATTTACAAACAAATTTCTTTTCATTGATTTTTTTTTACCAGTCTGCTTTTTAAGCTTATCCAGTGATTTTTTTTTTAAAGATTTTATTTATTTATTTGACAGACAGAGATCACAAGTAGGCAGAGAGGCAGGCAGAGAGAGAGAGAGAGAGAGAGAGAGGGAAGCAGGCTTCCTACGGAGCAGAGAGCCTGATGCGGGGCTCAATCCCAGGACCCTGATATCATGACCCGAGCCGAAGGCAGCAGCCCAAACCACTGAGCCACCCAGGCGCCCCTCCAGTAATTTTTGTATGTCAATTATTATTTTACGAATCTAGATTTTTTTTTAATGGTTCATTTTATGATTTTTATTTCTGAGCTTAAAGCTTTCTATGAAATCATTATACTTTTTTGTCCATTCAGGTTTCTATCTTCTTTTAAATATTAGTATGCTAATCCCAACATTCAGGTCATTCATCTCAGATTTCTTTTTTTTTTTTTTTAATTCAAATTCAATTAACCAACATATAGTATTTCATTAGTTTCAGATGTGCAGTTCTATAATTCATCAATTGCAATCAACAATCAGTTCTCATTACATCATGTGCCTTCCTTAATGTGCATTACTCAGTTAATCCATCCCCCCACTCACCTCCCCTCTAGTAACCTTCAGTTTGTTTCCTATAGTTAAGAGTCAGGAGAGAGAGAATCTTAAGCAGGCTCCACACCCAGTGCAGAGCCTGTTGCAGGGCTCGATCTCACAACTCTGAGATCATGACCTAAGCTGAAATCAAGAGTTGGTTCCTTAACCAACTGAGCCATCCAGGTGCCCCTTGGAATTCTGTTGATTTTATTTTCTCTTAGGAAGTAGTAGTTTTCCTGTTTTTGTTTTTGTTTTTAACATAATAAGTGATTTTGAATTGGGTCCTGGACAATATAAGTGATATTAGAAATTCTTGGTTTTGTCATATCCCTGTGAATATAGATTCTTCTTTGTTTTAATTTAGCAGGAACTTAACTGACTCAAACTATAAACTCTCCTCTGTAGTTTGTGGTAGCCGATTCCATTCACTTTATTTATTTATTTATTTACTATTTTTTCATGATTTAATGTATTTATTTGTAAGAGAGAGAGAGAGAACACAAAGAGCGAGCAGCAGTCAGAAGCAGAAGCAGGCTCCCTGCTGAACAAGGAGCTGATGTGGGGCTTGATCCCAGGACTCTGGGGTCATGAACTGAGCCAAGGCAGACACTTAAACAACTGAGCCACCCTGGCGCCTCCCTTTGAATTTATTTTAATCTATTTCCATGGGTTCTGGTTCCATGCATGTATGGTTCAGGCATCTGTAAGAGATTTAGGCAAAGTAATTCACAGGAATTTTGAGTTCATCTTTCAGGACTCTTATTCAGGATTCCCCACCCCCATGTTACTTTGTCAGTGTCTGTGGTTGTCTTGAACTCTGAATCTTAGACTAGAAAGGTTGGAGATTTTCTCTTACAGTTTTATCTATACACCATACCCCTTCCTGGATCAGCTCTCTGAAAGATGCAAAAACAAGAAATCTATGCAGTGCCATTTCCTTATTCTAAGTGTCCACACCCCTCCACTAACTGATTACCGTTTTTGTTCTGTTTTGTTGTTGCTCTCCAATGTTCTCATGCCATTGATATTTTATAAATCATCCAGTTATCTTTGAGGGTTGGTCTCAGAAGCTGTTGGAAATGTCAGTAGCAGAAATCCAGACTGCTTTTTAAATACCATTTATCATTTTAAATCTTTCTTGACTGTGATATATAAAATAGCATACCCTGACTTACTTGACAAATGATCAAGAATTACCAAAAAGCTAACATAATCAACATGTGATTTTTGTCTTAGAAAAGGATATATTGACCTGTAAAATAGAGAACCCCTAAATATTCAGTCTTATATGGAAACAATTTATTATGAGGTGGCAATAAAATGCTTTCCCCAGTTCTACTGCCCTTGCATACTATTTTTATAAGCAAGGGCCCTGCATGGCTAAAATCTGATATTCAAGTATGTATGTAACAAATATATTTATTTTTGTTTATGTATTTTTGTAACATGACATTAATACAAAAGTCAGAATTTATGCTATTATTTAAATAAATATTTTTATATATTTTTTATTTATTTTAGAAAAATGTTTTGAAAATAGTTTTTGAAGGGCACCTGGATGGCTCAGTCACCATTAAGTGTCTGCCTTTGGCTTGGGTCATGGTCCTAGGTTCCAGGAGCCCGCATCGAACTCCCTGTTCAGTGAAAAGCCTCCTTTTTTTCCTCTCCCACTTCCCCTGCTTGTATTCCCTCTATCGTGTCTCTTCCTCTCTGTTAAATAAATAAATAAAATCTAAAAAAATAAAAGTTTTTGAATAGAACAATTTTATAAGTCAATGCTCTTATAAGTAAATACCTGATAATTTTTATGTTCCTATTATTTTATCATTCCCTTTTATTCTTAAATGTGTCCTGGTGTGGGTGATAAATAATATGATAACCATATACTTGAACATATGAAAATAATATAATCTTTCTAATTTAGTAAAATTTAAAATAAATCCATCATGAAGTAGCATTTCACACACACAAAAAGAAAAATTTAAGAAAGTGAATAATACTAAGAATCTGTGAAAAAAGTATGTGGAGATGTTCCTCATTACCAAAGGCAGAATAGATTGGCACAGTTTCTTGGAAAAACAACTTAGCATTATTTACAAATGCTGAACATATACATATTGAACTCACAACTACCATTCTAAAAAATGTATATACTCATTAAAATTTCATATATGAATGAACAAGTAGCAGTGTTAGAATATTACAGGTTTTGTTCATGATACAAACAAAAACAAAAACAATACCCTAAAACCTGCAAGTCTCACTAGGAATGAATTATTGAATAGTCATTTAATGGAATACTATACAGTTATGAGAATGAATGTATTACTGCTATACACATTAACATGACTAAATCTCAAAATATGATATTGAATAAAATACTACAGTCATTCAAAGAAAATCATAAGCAGTATTGTTCCATTTATAGAAAAAAATTTAAGTAATTTTTTTTTCTCTTTAGAGGAATTCAGGACTATGGTTTCCTCTTTAGGAGAAAGAGGAGGATAGATTTAGAAAGAGGTATATTTGGGGATTCTGGGACACTTTGAATTAGCCTTTAACCTAGATGTACTGGGCATATGAGCTTGTTTTATTTTTGTATTATATACTATACATATATATTTCCAAAATTGTGTTTTAGGAATGCTATGATTCAAAATAAAATAATGACAACAACAAAAAGAAAAGATGAATGTAAAATAAAAACTCCCATCAACATCTGTTAACTTAGCCCAGATTCTTCATTTCCATTACCTTTATTAACAACTCATATACTTTATATTCATAAATTTGTATATTTGCTTTTCTCTCCCCCATCAGAACAAAAACTCCTGTAGAAATAACATTTTTATGTTTTTTTAATTGTTATAACCTCAACCTTAGCATTGTTGATCCCTAGCACCCTAGCAATAAATGTTCAATAAGTGAGTAAATTAATATATAAATATTAAATATATAAATAAATGTAGTCTCTTTAATAGTTGCAGCAAAGTGTCGAGTAAATAGAACATCTTTTTGCAACTTGCCCAGATATCATTGTTATTAAATATTTTATGTGCCCTTATCACTTCTATATTTATGAAACTTGCAAAATTGTATATATATAAGCAAAGTCATATAAAATTTTAAGCTTTCATAAGATTACAATTTTAAAATAGCAATACTCATGAGGCCATGGTGCAAATTCAATTTAAAATGTTATCCTCTGTGAAAACATTAAGCTCAGTTAAAATTTGAAGTCATAGATTTTTATATAAACTTGTTGACAAATATTCTGTGCAGATGGCAGACTATAATCTGGTCTACTTAAATTGGAAAATCTACTAAACACATCCTTATTATATCTACTTAATGTATTTCATCATACATACAGTCATTAACATTTGAGTTGGAGAACTCTAAAGGAAACAGGTAAGAATGAGAATACTTGTTACAACCTTTCAGTGTGAAAGTTAAAACTAGCATGCCCTTATCACTTCTCTAAGATTTTCTTTTTCATGTAAGTAAAGATCTACATTCTGATGCATAATTCACAATTCACCAACCTAAATGAAAAGATACAGTTAGAAATGTGGGGGGGGGCACCTGGGTGGCTCAGTGGGTTAAAGCCTCTGCCTTCGGCTCGGGTCATGATTCCAGGGTCCTGGGATCAAGCCCCGCATTGGGCTCTCTGCTCAGCGGGGATCCTGCTTCCTCCTCTCTCTCTACCTGCCTCTCTGTCTACTTGTGATCTCTGTCTGTCAAAAAAATAAAATCTAAAAAAAAAAAAAAAAAGTGTGTGTGTGTGTGTGTGTGTGTGTTCATTAAGATTCTCTTTGACTATAGGAACATTCCAAATAGCATGAAGCCATAGCTAATGCACTTATTACAATGACATGTTCTTAGCTTATAGAATTTTGAGAAAAATTATAAACATTGCCTTTATATATAGAATTAAAGGTGATATTTAAAGCGTATTACAGGCACAGTTGTTTTCAACCTTTCTCTGCACAGCATTATTGGTTATATACCCAACAACCTCTTCTCCATGTTCTTCCTTGCCAGGAGAACCCCATTTTTGAGTGCATGTCAATGTGCCCAGAGAACAACTAAATCAAGGATTAGTTGATCATGGAAATTCCTTTCCTCTCCAGTTAATTGTGGTCATTTATCTCAATTCTCAGTAATAAATTGTAAAGGAGAGACTTCTTGGAGAGCCTACTTCTTTGGGCTTTGTCATTTCAATGAGAGGGATATGTCTACATTGGTCTACTGGTCCCTCCCCAGGAGGGAGAACAAAGCAGAAACACTGGACAAATGAGTGAGACCAGGCGAGATCAACAAAACTCTGTGTATATCAGCTGAATATTGCAGACACACAAGAAATAAGTTTTATCATTGTTTTCCAGTGACTTTTGGAATGGACATAGCAAAAGCTAATTGATACAATAGATAAAGCATGATATAAAGCAAGTTGAGTAAAATTGATGCAATTATGTACACAAATTTTTTAAATTAAAAATTAAATCATTTCTACATTTCAGTACTTAATTATTAATGGCAAAATAATTGTGACTTACCTTAAAATTCAGTTATTTTGATGTTGATAATTGGAGAAAGCACTCTCCTACACTCACAATTTTGCATATGTATCTATATATGTCTTGGAAGTATTAATTGCCTTATTTTCCAAAATGTAAGCCAGTTTATGTTTTTCTTTTCATTTTCTTGTCCAGAGGGTCTACACTTAAGTTTATAGTTTCTCGTAATATCTTTCAGTTCATAGTCCTCTCACTGAACATCTACTGTGCAATCCTACATAAACTAAAAATAAGACTTGAAATATTAGAGATTGGATCTTATAATTTACTAAGAGCTATAATAATTACATTATAAATGACTAATTTTATAAAATATTAATAAGAAATTAATATAACCCCTTGGGTATTCTAATGTTCTGTATTTACGTCAATATCTCTTACCCTGAAAAACTATAGAAATGTTTTGATGGTTTTTTCCTCTCACTAAAGTATCAAAATTCATGTCCCATTTCAGAATTTCATATAGCACTGGAAAACCTAAGATCTTATCTACTCACTTACACACCTTGCACACTATTGCTTAGTTTAAATGGGATTTTGGAGCTTACAAAACAATTCTTTAAAAACGACTTTAGTAAGAAATATAGAAGAAGTACATGCATTCCCTTGGATTGAAAGACCCTAAATAATAAGATCAGTGATAAATGGAGCAATCTGCTTTTATTGCAGGATTGGGAACTGAAGTGTTGAATCGATGCATACTCCTGGAAGAATTTTTTCTCTATTAATGATATTTCAATTTCCTCTGATCTAAGAGACTCTCCGTTCAAGTTACTGTGCAGAATATGTGTGTCTCTAGAGACCTCTTTCAAAATTAGAACTTTGTCACTCTCAATATGTGAGAAATAGAGGCAAGTTTTAAAAGCACTTATTCATTACTTTTGTACCTGCCCTACCATGCCACTATTTTACCCAAAAATACATGTATTTATTTCCTTCTAAAAGGAGTTAATACAAAATTTTATAAGAAGATCATGTGTCATATTATAGACCATGTAGAGATCTTACATAATACAAAGGCAGCGTAAATTCTATGAAAAGCATAATTTAACTCATACTAAGGTTATTGAGATCTGTATGGTCTTAATAACTTAAAACACTTCACTCTTCAATACAATACTTTAATGCATGCATTAAGTATCTATAACTATTATTTTTGGCATATATTTAATTTTGTATTTTGGGAAAAAATATATTCTTTATTCCCAAAGGAAGAAATGTATCATCTTTCAGAATCTTGATCATTCTTTTACAAATCTCTCCCCAACAAACATGCACACACACCAAAACTGAAATTTAAAGGAGTGTTGTTTCTAGTAATCATGTTTTGCCTATCAAAATTTGTTTTAAAACTCAAGAATCTTAAATTTGTAGATGACAATATATGTTATCTTTCTGTTGTCTAGCTCAGAAGTGGGTGAAAGTTTTCAACCAGAGATCCCCCAACACCACCGCACATGTATGTAATGATGCTTTGCCCAAATGCAAATACACCTTTCCTAATGCAGTTAGCACATATTTGTATAGTTAGATGGCAATCATGCTGCAGATGACAGTAATTTGTTTTGCAGAAAGGGTGTTTTATCCAGATATCCACAAAAATTATTTTGGGCTTATAGTGGGAAATCTGTGATTTGGTAGAAAAATATTACCTTTGTTTCTCTTTCATGTAACAAAGGCAAAAATAATAATGATGTTAATAATAAGAACTTAAACTGGTTTATATTTAAATGATAATTTTTATCAAACATTATTTTCATTCACTCATTCAACAAAAATTTACTATACTAAGTGTCCATACTAAAAATTTACTATACTAAGTGTCTATAGTATTTACTATACTTTAGTGTAATGCTAAAAAACAAAAAAGACCTTGCTCTTTCTATATTACTATATATCAGATAGTAATAAGTGCTATGAAGAAAAATAAATCAAGGAAAACACAGTAGCCCTCCACACTTTATCCATAAGGGATATGTTGCAAGACTCATTACGGATGTCTAAAACTACAGGTAGTACTATATATACCATATATTCGTGTATATACCATGTTTTTTCTTATATGTAAATATCTATGATAAAATTTAATTTATAAATTAGGCACAGTGATTGACAGCAATAACTAATAATTATGTAGAAAAATTATAACAATATTCTGTAATAAGAGTTATGTGAATGTGGTCTCTTTCAAATCATTTTGTTGACCTTTTTTCTTCTAGTGATAATGTGAGATGACAAAATACCCAGGTGGTAAGATGAAGTGAAGTGAATGACATAGGCATTGTGATGTAGGGTTAGGCTATTATTATTGACCTTTTGATGATATGTCAGAAGGAGGATCATCTCTTTCTAGACCCTGGTTGATTGGGGTAACTGAAACCATGGGTGGTGGAACCACAGATGTATGGTTCCCACTCTATGACACTGCACTGAATGGTAAGTTGTACTCAGCATGGGGAAAGGTACAAAATACCTTGAGGGAAGACCTTGCGCAAAAGGTGACATATGGCAGGCACTGAAAAAGTGAAGGAATCAGGCATGAGGAACATCAGAGGCAGAAAAAAGTGCAAACACAAATTCCCTGGGGGCAGAAGTGAGTTTGATGGGTACAGAACCTTCAAGAGAGCCAGTGATAGAAGTGAAGTTAGTGGGGACAAGAGTGATAGAAAGTGAAGACAGAAAGACAGAAGGTGTCAGATCTTTCAGAACTTGAAAGCTGTCTCATATAACATGCAGTGAAGCCTGGGAATGGAAAGAATTTCAGAATTCCAGCGGCTGGCCTTTCAGAAAGAATGTTCTCTAAGTTTACAGAGCAGAGGCACAAGTTGGATTGGTGAATTTCATCCAAAATCTGTCAGACTGGTTCCCAGCAGGGCACCAGTCTCTATTCAGTACCAAAATTTATTTTCCTCAAAAACTTTATCCTTTTTGAATATTAATAAGAATTAATTAAAATTATCCCCAAAGTAATGTTCTTGTGTGAAACAGAGAACTGAGAAAGAAAATGAGGAGTACGTGGAAGAAAGAAAATGACTTGAAGCTGAGATAATTATTAATTTCATTATTTTAATCATGAACTCTATGATATGTAATAAACTTAAATGAGTCAAAAGCTTATATATCTATATATATCTGATAATAGGTAGATAGATAGATGACTGATAGGTGATTGAAAGATGATAGATAGATGATAGGTAGATGAAAGATAGATGATAGATAATTCGATGATAGATACTCAGAGGAAAAAACATAAACTGTCTTCTCAAATACCGCTCGTGTTATGAACTGAGATGGAGAAGAGTCATTATTTTGCTGAGTTACCATATACTATTGCTGGCCTCTAGAAGGCATAGTTTACTTCAGATATGAATTCCAAGATACTAATAAAATGCTACAATTTCTAGCTATCTTTTTCAATGACAATAAAGATGCCCTTATGTAAATTCTACATCTCTTCTATGACTAGAGGTGTTCCAGTAGGCGACAAATGAAAGCAACATGCTGAGATATTACCAAAACAATCGACAGAAATAATCTTTTACCTATTTTACCTCACCTATAAAATTTAAATCATTCTTGGCATTCTTTTTGGTTCATTCTGAAGAACTGCCCATTTTCGATAAAAGCCAAGTACTCTGCTCTTCATTCTATCATCTTGTTTACACTGAAATTTAACTCTGTCAGTGGTTCTCCATTGTTCTTTGATCTTTTCCTGCCCCTTTTTATCATCTTCTGATCAACGTGTAAATATGTTCAAACTCCTCCAAACAAGATAAAAAATATTTTAAAGTCTGGTACAGTATTACTCATGGCTACCATATTTGCTATTTTTAGTATCAAAGATTAGACATTCTCAGTTTCCATTTTTCATTTTTCTTCTGCTTCAGTTATCAGGTAAAATTTCTCTGGCAATGAAACCCATGATTCTAAACTCAATGGAAAATTTTTGTTCCTATTTTTCTTGCTCTCTAAATATTTTGAGTTGCATATTATTTCTACTACATATGGGTTTATATGAACCTAACTATTGTTTCAAAACTACTCCCTTCTTCATGAAACTTCTAACATCTTTGGATCTCATAAGAACTTTTTCTTGAGTTTCCTACTATCTTTTCGAGCACCCTCAAACCTATCAGCAGAAATTTCTTTCTTCTCTCATCCCTTAAATATTAGCATTCATCATGGCTCTATAAAATGTCCCTGCCCTACTGACTTTTCAGATATGATCTCCAGATAATCTCATCCACTTTCAAAAGTTTAACAGTGCACTTTATGATGATGTCTCCCTTATTTAATCTCTGAAACTGGCTTATTTCATGGGTTTTAGATACAAAACCCCAGAAGGTATCTTTATTGAAATAAAGAGAAATATGAGAAGGCTGAATAGAAGGAAGAGTAAAGAAAAATAGCTGAACTTTATTAACATGTAAGGCTTTATTTAATGATTAGTCTAACATACATTACCATATTTCTCACAAACCCTTGATTCAAGCATATATATATATATATATATATATATATATATATATATATATGTAAAATCTCACATATGAGGATACTAAGTTCTAGAGAGGTGACATAATATTCCCATGGTCCTCTAGCCAACAAAGAACAGAGAAAAGGATGAGAATTCATGTAAGCATAATAAAATCAGTGTTCCAGATTCTATATAATAGTTGCTTCTACAAGTATGCCATACTCATCATGTCCAAATCATTTCTACTTTCTATTCCTGTATTGTCTCTTTCTGTGTATGTCAATTAGATTGATGCATTTGCATCAACTCAAGCCATGAAACCTTGCGTTCTTCCAAATCTCTAATGACCAGTCTGCCAGTCTCCTTCACTTCAGCTCTCATTGCTCCCTAATATGTGCTCTGAGCTGTAATAATATGAAACAGCTTGTAGGTCCTCAGTATTGGATGGTGTTTTAATTCTCTGTGATCTTGCTTATTTTGTATCCTTTGCTATGATACACTCCATTCCCTTTTCATCTAATTCCTAAATATCCCTCATGACTCTGTTCAAACTTTCCACTCCACATATGCTTTCCTGAAACCAAAGCTACTATAACACCAAAAGGTACCATTCACTTGTACATAGAGTAGATATGTTGTTGCAACAAACTCTTAGTAGATGGTCATATAATATAACCAAACTTAATTAAGAAAGATAACTTTTCCCCTAATTTGTACAAAATCTTACAAATTGTCCTACATAAACTTTAAAATTTGGGTAAATGCCCCAAATTATGTAAGTCCTCTAACTTACATAAATGATTAGTTGCCAACCCAACTACAAAGTTTAGCCTCTTAATTTCTGTCAGAAAGATGTCATGTCACTTTCTAGGGGCCTTAATACCAAAGGTGTACATAGACAGTCTCTTTTGCTACATCTAGACAATAGGCATATGACTCAGTATTAGCTGTAAAGACCTGAGAGAATGTCTGCTGAGAGTCACTGAAAAAGATTTTACTTCTCAGTAAAAGGAGAGAGAAACATAAGGAAGCCACTTTCTCCAAAGGAAGCTCTCTGCATTAGTTTGCCAGTATTGACGTAACAATATACAGAGACTGGGTAGCTTTAATAAGAGAATCTTATTTTCTTATTCTTCTGGAGGCTAGAAGTTCCAGATCAAGATGCTAACAGGTTTGGTGTCCTCTGAGGCCACTCACACAGTGTTATAGATGGCTACCCTCTTGCTGTCATTTCACAAGATTGCTAGAAGCAAGACCTTCTATCTTCATCTTATCTTGAACAAACTTTAAAGAGAGGAAACATCAATTCCCTGAAGTCATGAGTGTTTGTTTTCATTGCATAGCCAAGAACAAAAACAAAACAAAACAAAGGCTATATGCATGTATACTCTGATGTCCTTGGGTCCAAATTCCATCTTTTTCTATGGAGACCAGTCAGGTTGAATTAGGACCCACTCTAATAATCTCAGGCTAATGGCCAATCTCCAAAACACAGTCACATTCTAAAGTACTGAAGTTCAGGTCTTCAACATATACATTTTTTTCATGGGGGGGGGGACACAATTTAGCCCATTATATCCCCCAACCACTTATCATCTTGTACCTTAACCATGTAATGTGATATTTTATACAGTAACAGCCATCTGTGAGGAAAGACAAAAATATCCATAAGAAGACAACCCAGAGCCCTAATATCATTGATCTTTTGTATAAACCACATTTAGAACCCTTTGGGTTCTAAACTTTTCTGATTAAGAAAGGTACTTATATTTTAAAATAATTTCAGTTTTGTATATTTCAACTTGAACCCTAAAATATTTAACTGATATATTAATGTAGCATTTATATACTATAATAATCAATAAAATTGATTCTAACTCCAGTAGTATTGCATCTGTTATCATCTTTCTGCTACACATCACAGTCCCTAACATTTAATAAAAATTTATGAAACTGGGGTGCCTGGGTGGCTCAGTGGGTTAAAGCCTCTCCCTTTGGCTCAGGTCATGATCTCGGGGTGCTGGAATAGAGCCCCACATTGGGCTCTCTGCTCAGCAGGGAGCCTGCTTTCTCCTCTCTCTCTGCCTGCCTCTCTGCCTACATGTGATCTCTGTCAAATAAATAAATAAAATATTAAATAAAAAAATTTATGGAGCTGAATGAACGCTAAGCTTCTACTCTCACATTTTCCCACAAATGCATGCACCCACAATCACACACAAAATTCCTTCCCTTAACCTTGGATATCTCTGGGAAAGTCTTCATTGAATCACTTTTCCCTGTAACCACTAAAAAAATTCCTTTCAAATTTCTTCTCCAACTGGACTGGTATCTCTGTCTTTCTTCTCCAACCCTACTGGTATTTGTCTTCACTTTCCTTTGCTCCCTAATTATTTGTACCTCCCAACAATCATGGATAAATAGTGATTTTATATTTTAATAATATTTATTAGTTGTTACTTGATTATATAAAATATATGATCCCATTGGTAGTTCTATAGTTACTATTTTTTTTCATTCAAAAGTTCAAAGTTAAAATAAAATTCAAGAATCTAAGAGACATAACCTAATACAAATACAATTTGTGGAATTTCATGGATCCTGATTCACATTAACAAATGGTATATTTTTTGAGATCGGAAAAATTTGATTATTGATTCAGTATCAGTTCATATCAAGGAAACACTTGGTAATTTTGTTTGAATAATACTGGTTTTACTATGATAGAAGAATATACATTTTTTCAGAGAGTTGTAAAATGATGTGCAGAATTTGTTTAAATGCTTTAGGGCAAAGAAAAGTATATATATAAATGACATATAACAAAATCTTGAAAATTTGGGCTATAAGAGGGTACACTGTACTTACATATATGCTTTAAATATATTTCTTAAAATATATAGTAATTTTGTTAAGCATGATGTTTTCAATGACAGAAACAAAATGGAAAACCTTGTTTGGAGGAAAATAAATAGTAACTTAAACATGATTTGACTTTATTTATTCTTCCTCTTCAACTCCTTTTTGTAACTAAATTAACAGATCATATAATGGAAGCATGATGTAATATGTTATTTGTTGATTAAATACTAGTATTGTCTCAGATAATGAAATTTTTTTTCATAAAAACAGTTCAAAGTTGAAAAACTAATAATTCCTTAGATTCAATAAGCACCTCTATTGCATTCATCTGTATTCTGACAGCAGGCTCAGTTCTTCTTATTTAACTAAATTTTACTTGTTCAATAATTTTTTTCAGATCAACAGCTATATTCACTTTAATATTAACTTTTATGGCTTTCAAATCTGAATTATAGCTGCACTGACTATTGCACATATGTAATACATCATAAATTTTGACAATGACCTATAATTTGAACCCTCAATTTTGAAAATATTCTCAATTTTTTAAAAGGATGTACAGAAATATGGGTAGCTTCATGAAATGAGAACCAATACTGCTTATTCCTTTAGTTTCACAGGAAAAAAAATTCTTTGAGTTTAACAGTATTTCATGTTTCTCTGATTCATTACTATAGGACCTCAAATTCCCTGTGTATTCATAGAAGCTCTGAATTGATGTATATTTCTGGTAGAACTATGTCTTTTTTGCTACTTTCTTTTGACAGGTGTGATAATGACTAGTTTCAGTTATCCACAGCTGAAGAGAAACTAGAGCCATTCAACAATACTAAACAAAACTGCTTACTCTCATTCTTATATTGTCTTATTATTTGAAAACTCCAACTTTTCCAAATCATTTTGAGGACTTGAGGTTTGAATTAAATGGAAATTAAAAAAAAACAAAAAAAAAAGAAACCCTGTCAGATGCCTCCATGTAAAGTACAAGGGTCTTACATATATCTGTTGCTACAGTGAAATAGAACTATTGGCATTAAACTCCTGTATGGGCTGCCAATTTGCACATGGTGCTCTTTTAGTCAGTTAAAGCACAGGTTCATTATGAACCCTATCTTCTAGAAGTATAAGAACCCAAGATAACAATAAGAGAGATATTAAGACTACATGAATAACCAAACAAATAAGGAGCTAAGGGAGTTGTTGTTGGAAAGAAATGAGTATCCTGCTTCTAATTAGTCATTATGTTAACTAGAAAGTGTGGAAATCAGGTGTTAAAATTGTATTTTCAGAATATTTTCAATGATTTTTTTAAAGAGAGTTCTTAAAATGTTCTTCTGATGATAGGTAATTTTTCTCTAGGGTAATGACAGCTATTTCCAAAAGTTCTAATATACTTTGTAAGTTTCTTGATAGGAGACTGTTTCTGGATTCTCTATTACATCTTTGTGCAAATGGGCCTGTTCTTTATTGTATTTATTTATGGCTTACTGCATATGGCTAAGCAGTAGGATCAATTTTTCTTATAAATCAAGGCAAGTAAAGTATCATCCCTAAGGTAGAGTTTTTCCAAGTTATTACACTGAATTGAACTCAGAGAGATAATAGGTAATGTTCTCCATGAAAGATTTTATATACTTTTAGATTCTTTTTTTTTTTTGAGATTTTATTTATTTGAGGGAAGGAGAAAGAGAGAGAGAGAGAGAGAGAGAGAGAGAGAGAGAGAGAGAGAGATAATGAGAGCATGAGTAGTGAGAAGAGGAAGAAGCAGGCATCCGGCTGAGTGGGAGCCCAATGTGGGGCTTGATCCCAGGACTTTAGGATAATGACCTGAGGCAAAGGCAACCACTTAACTGACCGAGTCACCCAGGCACCCCTTTAGTTAGATTCTAAGGCTATATATGTTTGGCAGATATGCTAAGTAGAAGGAACAATGTTCAGTTTAAAGGTGAGAACTTTGATACAATTTATATTTACCAACAACTGTCCCAAAGGAAAAAAAAAAAGGGTTTTGTTCTAAATATAGGAAAATGGACAGCCATTCCAATACCTTTCCAAGAAGTGGGGCCCATTTATTTCCAGAAGTCAAGAATAAATAAATTCTGGAGATCGCTGTTCATGGGATCTAGAGGATGATCTCTGGTACTGTTGAAAATTCAAACCTCTACAGAGTTTTTGTGGGGTGACATCATAATTAGTGAAGTATCTCACACAGATCTTAAGACAGTAGAAATACATAAAATTTGAAATAATAATCCAGAAAGGTAATTGTATTTAAAAAAAAAAAATTCTGATTTGGGAAAATATGGATCCTGAAGGCCATTTAGTTCTTAGTTTCTAGAGTCTAGAGGATTCTAAAAATAGCTACTGACCCTACTTGTTTGCTTTGACAAAGCAATCTACAGTATAAAAACTAACAGCAGACTCACAGTATTTTATAAAACTATAATAAGTGGCTATGGACATTGCGGAGGGTATGTGATATGGTGAGTGCTGCGAAGTGTGTAAATCTAGCAATTCCCAGACTTGTACCCCTGGGGCTAATAATACATTAAATGTTTATAAAAAATAAATTTAAAAAGTATAATAAGTGAACAGATATGCATAATGTGTCATTTAAAACAAGGAGAAAGATTCAGGATGGGGAAGATGAGTGGCATAGTAACAGTAGCTACATTTGCCATACTGAGAATAAGCAGGAGCAAAATGAAAGGGAAAAAGGAGAGGAAGAAAGTGAATCCTTAACTCTCATTTATTGTACATAATAATCAATATAGATGATTAAGTAGTCATATGGCTGTAAAAGGGAAATGAATCGGTCCTATTTGTAAGGTTTATTTAATCCAAATGATCTATTTTCCTCACATGCAACATTTTCCTTCAATGTCATATCTACCTATCCCCCTAAAGTATCCTTAGGGAAAACCACCCAGGTTTTATGAAATTTTGATGCTACTGAGAATGGTCTTTTTTTTTTTTTTTTAAGGAAAACTGAAAATCGGTTTAATTTTGATCTTGGGAACCTTTTGAAATGTGATAGACATAACACTTAAATGCCTAATAGTTAAACTATATCTCTAAATAAATAAAAAAATAATGTGCAACTTTTGATCAGACATGTATCTAATAACAATATATACACAATGATAAATGATATAGTCTATGTATCCTTAGAATGAAAGGAAACTCACTGATTCCTTTAGGCAGGTAATCATGATAACTTCATCAATGAAATGTGTGGCTAAACATTAGGATATGATAACCATTAAGATATGGATCGGGGCGGGGACTAAGATGGTAGAGTAGTATAAGGACCCTAGACTTGCCTTATCCCTTGACACAGTTAGGTAAATACCAAATCCTTCTGAACACCTGAGAAATTGATCTGAGAACTGACAGAACAAACTTCACAACTAAAGGGAAAGAAGATGCCACATGTGGAAGGTAAGAGGTGTAGAGATGTGATTTGGGGGACAAAAGGATCATAGATGCTGTGGAGGTGAGGGAGCCCTGATCATCAGAGAGGTCAGTGGGAGAGAAATAGAGAGAGAGACAGAGAGACAGAGAGAAGGACACAGAGGATAGCACAAGGGAAACAATCAAAATCATTGCTGGGAAACAGAGGGACTAAATATCATGAGTTTTTATAACCAGCATAGCTAAAAGACTGGAGTTTTAGAGGTCCACGCAATGTCAGTTGAGGATACTGGTGGGCATTACAGTGCTCCTGTGGAGAAGGATAGAAGCCTGGGTGTAGATAACATGACCTGAGGGTCCCTGGGATGCACTGGTAGGCAGTTGTCCCTTGTTAGAGCACATCTGGGAGTGGTGGCACTGCCTCTCTAGAGACTAAAGAGTGGATGGGTGAAATTATGCTCTTCCACCCCTTAGCATAGTTGTAGAGACACCTGCTAAGGACAGCTAACCTGGACACTGGCTTTTTCTTATGCTTTACTCCAAACTCTAAGTTCCTGTGCATTGGTACAGCTGTCCCCCTGGGACAACCTGCACCAGTCCCAGGATGGCAAGACCCCCCCCACCCCAGCAGACCAGTGCAGGTATTCCCCATGCCAGGTCCCTACAGTTTGGAGTTTTAAAACTCAGACAAACTGCCTGAGATAAAACAGAGGTGCAGTGCATTGCCAGGTGGGAAGACAGCAGGACACAGACAGGAGAAAGGAAGGCAGGGATTTGAGGGATTCCTGGGACACATGAGGGGAGATTGTTTGCTCTTCTATGAGGGCTTCCTAGAGAACAGAAGGTGGGAACTTCTCTCTCCTGGATGAGGGAGAGGGCTGTACCACTTCCCTCTCCCACCCCTCAGCATAAATAAACTTTAGTAAGCAGGACAGTGCCAACAGTGACAGCATAAACCACTAACATCAAGCCTCCAACCAAGCTCCTCCCCCACCAACTGTGCTCTACAGATGATTCTTCACCAGGATAAGAGTGCCTGAGAACCAGAGTAGCAGGAGAATAATAGCACAACTCCCTTAAACACACCTAGTCTATTGACCACCAACTGCTACAAAATGCCAGGTGTAGTGGAAATCGCATCATGTCTCTTAACAAGCAGATCAGAGTGCGCCGAGTTAAAACTTGCCATATCCTGGCCAAAGTCCAAACACTCCACACTGTAGGTAAGGAGAAACTCTGGAGAGGACTGACTTGAGAGAAAGAATAACCAAAACATAGTAGCGGAGTGCAAACAACCTACACAAGAAACACTTCTTGTTGTTCTTTTTTTTTTTTTTTCTTTTTCTAAAGATTTTATTTTTTTGTCTGTCAGAGAAAGAGAGTACAAGTACAATCAAGGGGAGACACATGCAGAGGGAGAAGCAGACTCCCCGCTGAGCAAGGAGCCTGATGTGGGGACTCGATTCCATGACCCTGAGATAATGACCTGAGCCAAAGGCAGACACTTAACTGACTGAGCCACCCACGCATCTCTAGAAACACTTCTTGAAGCACCAGGTCTTACACAGTATATGACCTTTTTATAAAAATATATATTCAGTTAGTCACTGTATAGTACATAATTAGTTCTTGATGCAGTGTTCAATGGTTCCTTAGTTAAGTATAACACCCAGTGCTCATCACCATACATGACCTCCTCAATACCCATCACCTTTTTACCCCCTCCCCTCTGAAACCCCCAGATTTTTTCTCAGAGTCCATAGTTTCTCATGGTTCATCTCTCTATATTATTTTTCCCCTTCTCTTTGTTTGTAAAGATTTTATTTATTTATTTGACAGACAAAGATCACAAGTAGGCAGAGAGACAGGCGGGGGTGAAGGGGGAAGCAGGCTCCCCGCAGAGCAGAGATCCTGATGTAGGGCTCGATCACAGGACTCTGGGATCATGACCTCAGCCAAAGGCAGAGGTTTTAACCCACTGAGCCACCCAGATGCCCCGATTTTTCCCCTTCTTAATAAAGCCAGTAATCTCAGGAGCAGGAATCAAAACAGCCTTTCCTAACACAGAGAAGAATATAGAGACCAAGATATAATATTGAGACAGACAAATTAATCGCAAAAGAAAATGTCATGGCCAGGGATTTAACCAAAATAGGTATAAGTACCAGAATTAATAAGTAATTGAACCAGAATTTAAAACAATAAACATAAAAATACTAGTTAGGCTTGAGAAAAACATAGAAGACACCAGGAAGTCCCTTATTACAGAGATAAAGAGACCTAAAAATTAGTCAGGCTGAAAAAAATATACTATAACTGAGATGCATAATCAACTGGATGTAATGATCTCAAGAATGGAAGAAGTAGATGAATGAATAAGTGTTATAGAAGATAAAATTATGGTAAATAATGAAGCTGAAAAATAAGAGAGAAAGAAAAATACTGGATATGAAAATAGCCTTAGGGAACTCAGAAACCACATAAAGCATAATGACATTTGTATCATAGGAGCTCAAAAAGAAGAGAGGGAAGAAGATGCAGAAAGTCTGAAGAAATTATAGCTAAAAATGTCCTTAATCTAAGGAAGGAAAGAACCATCCAAATCCAGGAAGCACAGAAAACTCCCATCAAAATCAACAAAAGCAGCCCAATACCAAGACATATCATAGTAAAATTTGCAAAATATAAAGATAAGGAAAACATCTTAAAAGTAGCAAGAGGAAAGCCGTGACTAACTTATAGGGTAAGACAAATAAATTTAGAAGCAGATCTTTCTACAAAAACTTGGAAGGCCAATAGAAAGTGTCATTTTATATATACATATGTGTGTGTATATATATATACTGTATATATATATATACACAGTTATATATATATATATATATATATATATATATATATAATTTTGAATGGGAAGCATAAGCAGCCAAGAACACTTTATCCAGAAAGGCTATCATTAAGAATAGAAAGAGAGAGAGAGTCTCCTAGATAAAAGCTAAAGAAGTTTAAGGAAGGAGTCAAATGGCAGAGAAGCAGCAGGCTGAGATGACATCAGATAGCAGGAGATCAGCTAGATAGCTTATCAAAACACTGCAAACACCTACAAATCCAACGGGAGATTGAAAAGAAGAAGAGTAGCAATTCTAGAAACAGAAAATCAACCACTTTCTAAAAGGTAGGCCTGGCAGAGAAGTGAATCCAAAGTGACAGGAAGATAGACCACAGGGGGAGGGGCCAGCTCCCGGCAAGCAGCGGAGCGGCAGAGCACAAAATCAGGACTTTTAAAAGTCTACTCCACTGAGGGATATTGCTCCAGAGGCTAAAACGGGGTGAAGCCCACACGGGGTCAGAGTGGCCCCACGTCCCCCAGGGTCACAGAATGATCTGCCGGTGTCTGAGTGTCGCAGAGCTTGCGGGTATTAGAGCAGGGAAGCTGGCTACAGAGACAGAGCCGAGGAGTGAGCTCTCAGCTCAGGGTTACCATGAACAAGTCGCAGGCTGGGTGAGCTCGGAGTGCGGCTGGAGGCCGGGAGACGTGAGTGATTGGGCGCTTTTCTCTGAGGGCGCACTGTGGAGTGGGGCCCAGAGCTCTTGGCTCCTCTGAACTGGAGATTGGGAGGCCACCATTTTCCCGTACTCGAGAACTCCATGGAAAGCTTTCAGGGAACAAAAGCTCCCAAAAGTGATCCCGAGCAGATTACTTAGCCTGGCCCCTGGTAAAGATGGTGCGATTCCGCCTCAGACAAAGACACTTGAGAATCAATACAACAGGTCCCTCCCCGAGAAGATCAACAAGAAATCCAGCCAAGGCCAAGTTCACTTACCAAGGAGAAGAGCGGAATTCCAGAGGAGGAGAAAGAAAAGCATGGAACTCATGGCTTTCTCCCCATGATTCTTTAGTCTTGCAGTTAATTTAATTTTTTTAATTCAATTTTTTTCTTTTTCTTCTGCTAAATGTTTTTAACTTTTACCCTTTCCCTTTTTAATGTTTTTAATTAGTTTTCTTAACAATACCTTTCATAAAAAGATAATAATATTTTTTGAACCTTCATTATTATAGTCATATTTTATGCTTCATTGTATCTCTTTATTTTTTGTATACACATAGGGTTTTTCTTCTAAAAAATTTGGGATACAACTTCTTCTAATAGATCAAAATATACCCTAAATCTAGTTCTGGGTTTGTTCTAGTCTCCGGCCCAAGCAACATCTCTCCACTTTCTCTTTCTTTATTCTCCCAAACAACATACTTTATCAACTCCTTTTTTAGAAATTAAAAAAAAATTTTTTTTCACCTTTATAGGCGTATTCCATCCCTTCAGTGTGTTTACCCTTATATATGTTTTTCATTCTTTAAAATTTGGGGAGGTAGTTTATTCTAAGAGACCAAAATACTCCCAGAATTAAGTGGGTGACCCAGTTCTGGTCACCAGTCTAATATATATATATATATATATATATATATATATATATAATATTCTTTTTTATACTTTTTATTTGTTTTCTTTTTTAAATTTTTTTCTGAACTTTTTATCCCCTTTCTCCCGCCCCCCCCACAATTTGGGGTCTCTTCTGATTTGGTTAGAGTGCATTTTCTTGGGGTCTTTGTCACCCTTTTAGTATTTTATTTGCTCCTTCATATATTCTTATCTGGACAAAATGACAAGGTGGAAAAACTCACCACAAAAAAAAGAACAAGAGGCAGTACTGAAGGCTAGGGACTAATCAATATGGATATTGGTAATATGTCAGATCTAGAGTTCAGAATGACAATTCACAAGGTTCTAGCTGGGCTCGAAAAAGGCATGGAAGATATTAGAGAAACCCTCTCTGGAGAGATATAAGCTCTTTCTGGAGAAATAAAAGAACTAAAATCTAACCAAATTGAAATTTTAAAAAAAAGTATTAATGAGGTGCAATAAAAAATGGAGACTCTTACTTCTAGGATAAATGAGGCAGAAGAAAGAATTAGTGATACAGAAGACCAAATGACAGAGAAAAAAGAAGCTGAGCAAAAGAGAGACAAACAGCTACTGACCACAAGGGGAGAATTCGAGAGATAAGTGACACCATAAGATGAAACAACATTAGAATACTTGGGATTCCAGAAGAAGAAAGAAAAAGGGGAGCAGAAGGTATATTGGAGAGAATTATTGTAGAGAATTTCCCTAAAATGGCAAAGGGAACAAGCATCAAAATCCAGGAGGTGCAGAGAACCTCCCTCAAAGTCAACAAAAATAGGTCCACACCCCGTCACCTAATACTAAAATTTGCAAGCCTTAGCGACAAGGAGAAAATCCTGAAAGCAGCCCAGGAAAAGAAGTCTGTAACATACAATGGTAAAAATATTAGATTGGCAGTGGACTTATCCACAGAGACCTGGCAGGCCAGAAAGAACTGGCATGATATATTCAGAGCATTAAATGAGTAAAACATGCAGCTAAGAATACTATATCCAGCTAGGCTATCATTGAAAATAGAAGGAGAGATAAAAAGCTTCCAGGACAAACAAAAACTGAAAGAATTTGCAAACACCAAACCAGCTCTACAGGAAATATTGAAAGGGGTCCTCTAAGCAAAGAGAGACCCTAGAAGTAGTAGATCAGAAAGGTACAAAAACAATATACAGTAACAGTTACCTTACAGGCAATACAATGGCACTAAATTCATATCTCTCAATAGTTACCCTGAATATTAATGGGCTAAATGCCCCAATCAAAAGACACAGGGTATCAGATCAGATAAAAAAACAAAACCCATCAATATTCTGCCTACAAGACACTCATTTTAGACCTGAAGACACCTCCAGATTTAAAGTGAGGGGGTGGAAAATAATTTACCATGCTAATGGACATCAGAAGAAAGCTGGGGTGGCAATCCTTATATTAGATCAATTTGATTTTAAATCAAGACCATAATAAGTGATGAGGAAGGACACTATATACCAGGGGTCTGTACAATAAGAAGATTTAACAATTTTAAATATCGATGCCCTGAACATGAGAGCAGCCAACTATATAAACCAATTAATAACAAAATCAAAGAAACACAATGACAATAATACAATAATAGTATGGGACTTTAACACTCCCCTCACTGAAATGGACAGAACACCCAAGCAAAAGACCAACAAGGAAATAAAGGCCTTAAATTACACACTGGACCAGATGGACATCACAGATATATCAAGAACATTTAATCCCAAAGCAACAGAATACACATTCCTCTCTAGTGCACATGGAACATTCTCCACAATAGATCATATCCTGGGTCATAAATCAGGTCTCAAACAGTATCAAAAGACTGGGATCATTCCCTGCATATTTTTAGACCACAATGCTCTGAAGCTAGAACTCAATCACAAGAGGAAATTTGGAAAGAACCCAAATACATGGAGACTAAACAGCATCCTTCTAAAGAATGAATGGGTCAACCAGGAAATTAAAGAAGAATTTAAAAAAAAATTCATGAAAACAAATTATAGTGAAAACACAATGGTTAAAAATCTGGGGGACACAGCTGAGGCAGTCCTAAGAGGAAAATATATAGCGGTACAAGCCTTTCTCAAGAAACAAGAAAGGTCTCAAGTACAAAACCTAACTTTACACCTAAAGGAGCTAGAGAAAGAACAACAAAGAAAGCCTAAACCCAGCAGGAGAAGAGAAATAATAAAGATATAAAGATCAGAAAAGAAATGAGTGAAATAGAAACCAAAAATACAATAGAACAAATCAACGAATCTAGGAGGTGGTTCTTTGAAAGAATAAGATTGATAAACTCCTGGCCATACTTATCAAAAAAGAAAAGAGAAAGGACCCAAATAAATAAAATCATGAATGAAAGAGGAGAGACGACAACGAACACCAAAGAAATACAAACAATTGTAAGAACATACTATAAGCAATTCTACACCAACAAATTTGACAATCTGGAAAAAATGGATGCATTCCTGGAGACATATAAACTACCACAACTGAATCAGGAAGAAATAGAAAACCTGACAAACCCACAACCAGTAAGGAGATTGAAACAGTCATCAAAAATTTCCAAACAAACAAAAGCCCAGGACCAGACGGCTTCCCAGGGGAATTGTACCAAACATTTAAAGAAGAATTAATACCTATTCTCCTGAAACTGTTCCAAGAAATAGAAATGGAAGAAAAACTTCCAAACTCATTTTGTGAGGCCAGCATCACCTTGATCCCAAAACCAGACAAGGATCCCATCAAAAAAGAGAATTACAGACCAATATCCTGGATAAACACAGACGTGAAAATTCTCACCAAAATACTAGCCAATAGGATCCAACAGTACATTAAAAGGATTATTCACCATGACTAAGTGGGATGTATTCCAGGGCTACAAAGTTGGTTCAACATCTGCAAATCAATCGATGTGATACAATACATTAATAAAAGAAAGAACAAGAACCATACAATACTCTCAGTAGAAGCTAAAATAGCATTTGACAAAGTACAGCATCCCTTCCTAATCAAAACTCTTCAAAGTGCAGGGATAGAGGACACATACCTCAATATTATCAAAGCTATCTATGAAAAACCCACTGCAAATATCATTCTCAATGGAAAAAAACTGAAAGCTTTCTGCTAAGGTCAGGAACATGGCAGGGATATCCATTATCACCACTGTTATTCAACATAGTACTAGAAGTCCTAGCCTCAGCAATCAGACAACAAAAAGAAATGAAAGGCATCCAAATTGGCAAAGAAGTCAAACTATCACTCTTTGAGGATGATATGATACTATGTGTGAAAAACTCAAAAGACTCCACTCCAAAACTGCTAGAACTTGTACAGGAATTCAGTAAAGTGTCAGGATATAAAATCAATGCACAGAAATCCACTGCATTTCTCTACACCAACAACAAGACAGAAGAAAGAGAAATTAAGGAGTCAATCCCATTTACAATTACACCTTAAATCATAAGATACGTAGGAATAAACTTAACCAAAGAGGCCTAAATCATAAGATACCTAGGAATAAGCCTAACCAAAGAATCTATACTCAGAAAACTATAAAGTACTCATGAAGGAAATTGAGGAAGACACATAGAAATGAAAAAAATATTCCATGCTCCTGGATTGGAAGAACAAATATTGTGAAAATGTCTATGGTACCTAAAGCAATCTACAGTCTACATATTTAATGAAATCTCTATCAAAATCCCATCCATTTTTTTTCAAATAATGGAACAAATAGCCCTAAAATTTATATGGAACCAGAAAAGATCTCAGATAGCCAAAGGAATATTGAAAAAGAAAGCCAAAGTTGCTGGCATCACAATTCCAGATTTAAAAGCTCTATTACAAAGCTGTCATCATCAAGACAGTATGGTACTGGCACAAAAACAGACACATAGATCAATGGAACAGAATAGAGAGCCCAGAAATAGACCCTCAACTCTATGATCAACTAATCTTTGACAAAGCAGGAAAGAATGTCCAATGGAAAAAAGACAGCCTCTTCAACAAATGGTGCTGGGAAAATTGGACAGCCACATGCAGAAAAATGAAACTGGACCATTTCCTTACCCCACACATGAAAATAGACTCAGAATGGATGAAGGACCTCAATGTGAGAAAGGAATCCATCAAAAGCCTTGAGGAGAACACAGGCAGGAACCTCTTTGACCTCAATCGCAGCAACTTCTTCCTAGGAACATTGCCAAAGGCAAGGGAAGCAAGGGCAAAAATGAATTACTGGGATTTCATCAAGATCAAAAGCTTTTGCACAGCAAAGGAAACAGTTAAGGAAACCAAAAGACAAATGACAGAATGGGAGAAGATATTTGCAAAGGACATATCAGATAAAGGGCTAGTATCCAAAATCTATTAAGAGCTTAGCAAACTCAACACCCTAAGAATGAATAATCCAATCAAGAAATGGGCGGAAGACACAAGCAGACATTTCTGCAAAGACGACATCCAGATGGCCAACAGACACATGAAAAAATGCTCCACATCACTCAGCATCAGGGAAATACAAATCAAAACCAGAATGAGATACCACCTCTCACCAGTTAGAATGACTAAAATTAACAAGTCAGGAAATGACAGATGCTGGCGAGGATGTGGAGAAAGGGGAACCCTCCTACACTGTTGGTGGGAATGCAAGCTAGTGCAACCACTCTGAAAAACAGCATGGAGGTTCCTCAAAAAGTTGAAAATAGAGCTACCCTATGACCCAGCGATTGCACTACTGGGTATTTACCCTAAAGATACAAACGTAGTGATCTGAAGTGGCATGTGCACCCGAATGTTTATAGCAGCAATGTCCACAATAGCCAAACTATGGAAAGAACCTAGATGTCCATCAACAGATGAAAGGATACACACACACACACACACACACACACACACACACACACACACACACACTGGAATACTATGCAGCCATGAAAAGAAATGAAACCTTGCCATTTGTGATGACGTGGATGGAACTAGAAGGTATTATGCTTAGTGAAATAAGTCAATCGGAGAAAGACAGCTATCATATGATCTCCCTGATATGAGGAAGTGGAGATGCAACATGGGGGTTTGGCGGGTAGGAAAAGAATAAACAAAACAAGATGGGCTCAGGAGGGAGACAAACCATAAGTGACTCTTAATCTCACAAAACAACTGATGGTTGCTCTGGGGAGGGTGGTCAGGAGAAAGTGGTGGGGTTATGGACATTTGGGAGGATATGTGCTGTGGTGAGTGCTGTGAAGTGTGTAAACCTGACGATTCACATACCTGTACCCCTGGGGATAAAAATACATTATATGTTTATTGAAAAAAAAAAAAAAGCTAAAGAAGTCTGTTATCATTAAACCAACCCTGCAAGAAATTTTAAAGAAGGCTCTTTGAGTGGGAAAGAAAGACCAAAGATGACAAAGGCTAGAAAGGAACAGAGAAAATATCCAGAAACATATACTTTACAGGTAATACAATGACACTAAATTCATATCTTTCAATAATCACTCTGAATGTAATGGATTCAATACTCCAATCAAAAGATAGAGGGTATGAACATGGAGAAAAAAATATAACCCACTAATATGCTGCCTATAAGAAACTCATTTTAGATCAAAACATACCTCCAGATTGAAAGTGAGGGGTTGAAGAACCATCCATCATGCTAATGGACATCAAAGGAAAGCTGGAGTAGCCACACTTATAGCAAAGAAACTAGATTTTAAACCAGACTATAATAAGAGATGAAGAAGAAGACTATATCATAATAAAGGGGACTATCCAAAAGAAGATTTAACAACTCTAAATATTTATAATTCCAACATGGGAGCCCCCAAATATATAAATCAATTAATAACAAACATAAGGAAACTCACTGATAGTAACACAAAAATACTAGGGAACTTTAGCTCCCCACTTACAGTGACAGATCATCTAAACAGAAACTCAACAAGGAAACAATGGCTTTGAATGACACACTGGACCAGATGGACTTAACAGATATATTCAGAACATTTCATCCTAAAGCAGCACTCTTTTTGAGTACACATAGAACATTCTCCAGAATAGATCACATACTGAGTCACAGATCATGTCTCAACAAAAACAAAAAATATTGAGATCATATGATGCATATTTTCAGACTACAACACTATGAAACTGAAGTCAACCACAAGAAAAAATTTGGAAAGAACACACACACTTGGAGGTTAAAGAAAGTCCTACTAAAGAATAAGTGGGCAATGAAGAAGTTAAATAATAAATTTTTAAAAATACATTAAATCAAATGAAAATGAAAGCATAATGGTCCAAAACCTTTGGGATGCAGCACAAATGGTCATAAGAGGGAAGTATATAGCAATGGAAGCCTACCTCAAGAAGCAAGAAATATATCAAACACACAAACTAACCTTACACCTAAAGGAGCTAGAAAAAAGAACAATGCATAAAGCATAAAGCCGGAATAAGAAGGGAAATAGTAAAGATAGAGCTAAAATAAGTAATATAGAAAAAACAAGCAAAAGTACAGTAGAACAGATCAATGAAATTTGGAGCTGGTTCTTTGAAAGAATAAATAATTGATAAACACCTTATCAAAAAGAAAGGAGAAAGGACCCAAATAAAAAACACAAATGAAGGAGGAGAGATGATAAATAACACCACAGAAATATAAATATTTGTAAGAGAATATTACAAAAATTATTTGGCCAGCAAATTGGGCAATGCATAAATTCCTAGAAACAAATAAACATATAAACTACCACAACTGAAACAGGAAGAAATAGAAAATTAGAACAGACTAATAACCAACACAGAAATCAAATGAGTAATCAAAAATCTCCCTACAGCTTTCTGCCTGTGGACGCCGCTGAGTAAGCATCGTTAAAGTCTCCCCTCCCACCGCCGTCATGTCTAAGTCAGAGTCTCCCAAAGAGCCTGAACAGCTGCGGAAGCTCTTCATCGGAGGTCTGAGCTTTGAAACAACCGATGAGAGTCTGAGGAGCCATTTTGAGCAATGGGGAACACTTACGGACTGTGTGGTAATGAGAGATCCGAACACCAAGCGCTCCAGAGGCTTTGGGTTTGTCACCTATGCCACTGTGGAGGAGGTGGATGCAGCCATGAATGCAAGGCCACACAAGGTGGATGGAAGAGTTGTGGAGCCAAAGAGGGCTGTCTCAAGAGAAGATTCTCAAAGACCTGGTGCCCACTTAACTGTGAAAAAGATTTTTGTTGGTGGCATTAAAGAAGACACTGAAGAACATCATCTAAGAGATTATTTCGAACAGTATGGGAAAATCGAAGTGATTGAGATCATGACTGACCGAGGCAGTGGCAAAAAGAGGGGTTTTGCTTTTGTAACATTTGATGACCATGATTCTGTAGACAAGATTGTCATTCAAAAATACCATACTGTGAATGGCCACAACTGTGAAGTAAGGAAAGCGCTCTCTAAGCAAGAGATGGCTAGTGCTTCATCCAGCCAAAGAGGTCGAAGTGGTTCTGGAAACTTCGGTGGTGGTCGTGGAGGTGGTTTTGGTGGGAATGACAACTTTGGTCGCGGAGGAAACTTCAGTGGTCGAGGTGGCTTTGGTGGCAGTCGAGGTGGTGGTGGATATGGTGGCAGTGGGGATGGCTATAACGGATTTGGTAATGATGGAAGCAACTTTGGAGGTGGCGGAAGCTATAATGATTTTGGCAATTACAACAATCAATCCTCAAATTTTGGACCTATGAAAGGAGGCAATTTTGGAGGCAGAAGCTCTGGCCCTTATGGTGGTGGAGGCCAATACTTCGCCAAACCACGAAACCAAGGTGGCTATGGTGGTTCCAGCAGCAGCAGCAGCAGCTATGGCAGTGGCAGAAGGGTTTAATTACTGCCAGGAAACAAAGCTTAGCAGGAGAGGAGAGCCAGAGAAGTGACAGGGAAGCTACAGGTTACAACAGATTTGTGAACTCAGCCAAGCACAGTGGTGGCAGGGCCTAGCTGCTACAAAGAAGAAATGTTTTAGACAATACTCATGTGTATGGGCAAAAAAACTCGAGGACTGTATTTGTGACTAATTGTATAACAGGTTATTTTAGTTTCTGTTCTGTGGAAAGTGTAAAGCATTCCAACAAAGGGTTTTAATGTAGATTTTTTTTTTTGCACCCATGCTGTTGATTGCTAAATGTAATAGTCTGATCATGACGCTGAATAAATGTGTCTTTTTAAAAAAAAAAAAATCTCCCAACAAACAAAACTCCAGAGACAGATGGCTTCCCAGGGGTATTCTACCAAAGATTTCTTTGTTTTAAGATTTTCCTTATTTTTTGAGAGAGAAAGAGAAGGGCATGAGCGGGGTAGAGGGGCAGTGGGAGAGGAAGAAGCAGACTCCCATTGAGCAGGGATCCTGATGTGGGACTTGATCCCAGTACCCTGGGATCATGACCTGAGCTGAAGGCAGACACTAAATGGACTGTCATCCAGGTGCCCCTACCAAACATTTAAAGAAGAGTTAATATCTATTCTTCAGAAACTGTTCCAAAAAATAGAATTGGAAGAAAAACTTCCAAACTCATTCTAGGAAACTCAAAAAGAGAATTACATTATTATTTGATATTTGAACATTATCTTGATTCCAAAACTAGAAAAAGACCCCACTAAAAAAGAAAATTATAGGCCAATATCCTTGAAGAACACAGATATAAAAATTCTCAACAGGATACTAGCAAATTGAATCCAACAGTACATTAAAAGAATTATTCACCATGATCAAGTGGGATTTATTCCTAGGCTGCAGGGGTGGTTCAATATTCACAAATCAATCAACATGATACATCACATAAATAAAAGAAAGGATAAGAAGCATATCATCCTCTCAATAGATTCAGAAAAAGCATTTGCCAAAGTATAGCATCCATTCTTGATAAAAACTCTCAACAAAGTAAGGACAGAGGGAACATAACTCAACATCGTAAGGGCCACATATGAAAGACCACAGCTAATGTCATCCTCGGTGGTGGGGGGAACTCTCAGTTTTTCTATGATCAGGAACAACTCAGAGATGTTCACTCTCACCATTGTTATTTAATATATTAGTGGAAGTCCTAGCCTTAGCAATCAGGTAACAACAAGAAATAAAGGACATCCAAATCTGCAAGGAAGAAGTCAAACTTTCATTATTCACAGGTGACATGACACTCTATATAGAAAACCTGAAAGTTTCCACTAAAAAATTGCTGAAATTGACACGAATTCAGTAAAGTCACAGGATACAAGATCAAAGTACAGAAATCTGTTGCATTTCTAGATACCAATAATGAAGTGGCAGAAAGAGAAATCAAGGAATTGGTCCCATTTACAGGTGTATCAAAAAGCGTGAGATATTTAAGAATAAACCTAATCAACGAAATAAAAGATCTGTATTCTGAAAACTATAGAACACTGATGAAAGAAATTGAGGAAGACCCAAAGAAATGGAAACCATTCCATGGTCATGGATTGAAGAACAAGTATTGTTAAAATGTCTGTGCTAACCCAAAGCAATCTACACATTTAATGCAATCCCTTATTAAAATACCACCACTATTTTTCACAGAGCATGAACATACCATCCTAAAATTTTATGGAACCTCAAATAACATAATTCCCAAATTTTTATCTGCATTCCTGGCTTCTTATTTCAACCTCAGTCTCATATATCCAAAAGTCTATCCGGTATCTCCACTTGGACAACAAATATATTTCAGATTTCACATGTCAAATATCAAAAGCCTACTCCTCCTTCTAAAGTCCTCTTTAGCTCAATCTTTCTTAGTTTAGTCAACTAGATTGTGTCCTTCCAGTTGTTCAAGCTTTAGTCAGTCCTGACTCCTCTTTTCTTCACACTCCATAAAATCCATCAGAAAATACTCCATGAGCAAACTTTTTAAAAAAAGATTTATTTATTTGACAGAGAGAGACACATTGAGAGAGGGAGCACAAGCAGGGGGAGTTGGAAAGGAAGAAGCAATGCCGGGCAGAAAGCCTGATGCAGGGCTTGATTCCGGACTCTGGGATCCTGACCTGAGCTGAAACCAGATGTTTAACAACTGAACCATCCAGGTGTCCCCTGAGTATACTTTTAAAATACTTCTGACAGGTCATAATATTTTTTTTATCATTTACTACTACCACACTATATTAATATACCATCAAATAACCTGCATTATTGCAATAATTTCCCTGCTTCTACTATCGCACCAGTAAAATCTTTTCTCACAGCAATCAGAGTGATAGTTTTATGATGTAATTCAAATCCTGACACTCTTTGGTTCGAAATGGTCCACTGGCTTTCTCTTTCACTTAGTAAATGTCAAAGTCATACCATTGCATGGAAGGCTATATGATCTGGACCCACTACGTCTCTGATTCGTTTTACTCTTCTCCTTATCACTCACTCCATTCTAACCACACTGGATACCATTTTCCTCAAATATTTGAGTCTTGTATATTTTAGCTTTTTCTCGAATAGATAGGTCACCAACAAGACCTTTGTTTTGGCGTTTACTCTTACATAAAAGTCTTCTCCATCAATGTTCACATGCCTGCCTCCTCACCTATTTCATCTCTAGTTGGATTTCTTTGACCATTATTATATAAAATAACATCCCCCCCACCCCATTTCCAACACTTGTCATAGTCCTCCATTATACTTACCACCATTTCACATAACCTGGCCCTCTCCCCCTCAACTATTTGTCTCCATCGCTAGACTGAACATAGGGATTTGAAACTCTTTTGTTCATTGTTATCCTCAGCACATTAGGTACAGTACTTAAATAAATACTTAAGAAAAATGACTGAATGAAGTTGCTGATTTTGAAATGTTTTTGTTAAGAGGGAGCATATTATTAATAAGCATGAATCTACAGAAAAGTGAGGTGTATATGAAAATTCTGAGAAATCAAATAGAAAGTTCTTAGTTGATTGACACTCATTGTCAGAGCTTTCTTTTACCTGCATAGCACTGTGTTCAAATTCATAGAACATTTTATTTCACACCTAGGTAATTTCACCCTGGTTTACTGTATTATTTCAGTGTTGGTTAATTAACAATAATATGATTGTATTTATACTTAAAGCCCATAACATATCTACCATGTATTGGGAATTGTATTGAACATTCTTTACTCACCACTTCAAAATCTTCTCCTCCCAAGCTCTTATTCCAGCCATGGCTGCAACAGCCTGTTCCAGGTAGGAACTGGTTTTGCATGGGGTATGCTGAGGAATTATGTGCATTCATACATATACAAAATGAGGTGAGGAAGTGAACACTGGAGGAAAAGCCTATGATCAGCAAGGAATTAGAACTGATGGATATCGGTTTCATCATTTTGGCCTCTGGGTAATCAGTTCCAAAACGCATTTGGTAAGGCTTTTCAGATAGTATGAGTGCAAGCAAACATCCGTGATCCATAGCAGTAGCGAACTCAGAAATGCACTCTTGTTTTGGTGATCTCCTTTGTCATCCCTGTCTTGCATTTTTGCTTCATTCATGCAAAAGTTCATTTCAGTTTCTGCTCTGAAGTGAACTGATGTCTGGAACTGTATCAAGGATTTTTAAATACTTAAAGTCTATTCTCTTGGAAACTTACTATTAGGTATTATTACAACCTCCATTCTTCAAAAGAAGGAAATGAGGCTCACCTAATTAGCATATCTTGCAAGGGTAAAAGAGTCAGAATTGAAGTGATTTTTGTCTGACTTCAAATTCATGTTCTCTCTGTGGAGTGAAAAGACCTTAACTAGAGAGCTAATAGGACTCTGAGCTCATGATGCTTTTTAAATTAAAAAAAAAAAAAAAAAGTTAAAAATAAGAGGGATGTGCAAAAGTTAATATTATAGGACAATTCATCAGAAAAAATCTTCAAATGAAAATATATAGTGGACCTGTATTTTAATGTGCCATAAAAATATGTAAAGTCTTACCTGTTGTTACCTTATGAAAATGTGATAGATATTTTGTTTGCTTCTTTGCCTTGCAATGTATTTCTGGGAGGCTCATCCTTATTAACTAGACAAGCAAACTCCTTTGCCCTCTGGTTACAGTTTTAGCTAGTGGAAGGAATTAGCAGAACATAGGATAGGCTAGAGTATGGCCAAGGTGTCTACTACTGAGGTTCCTTCACTGCTTCTAAGGAATATCACAGCTGTTGTACATAGTTCTCTTCGACTTGTGGAAAGCTCTCCTATCCCTTGCTCATTCAGGTTTCCTACCCCTGGGGTACTACCCTTCTAATGGTTCTCTTAACTTCACCCACAACTTTATAATTAGCTGCTTTATTAAACTTTTCTTAATTACTCCATTTTTGAGCATGCCATCTGTTTCCTCCTGGGATTCTGGATCATACAAGAGATAACAAAAAATCATAAAAATCTCATATTTTTAAGCAAGAAGTGGTTGGAAGTTATGGACAGGTTGTCCATCAGGGAGGAGAAAATGATACAATAATTATTAAGGGAGATTGATAGTTATATATTAAAGAGGAGGAAACAAAATATATGCATTATTTATGAGCCAGAGGAGATTCAGTATAATCTGAGAAATGGAAAGAATTATAAACAAATTAACTAACTTATTATAAGCCTTTGTTATGTATATTTTGCAAAGTAAATACATGATCCAACTTTCAATAATGTTGGTCATCAATTGATAGAGTGTTCACTATAGCGATTACCACAATCAAGATAATGTTAACCATGACTTGTAGATTATATGGATTATATCCTTGATATTAACCAGCATGGGCAATGACCTTATTAGAGATGTTTGCTGTGAATTGTCTGGTTTAGAATTTGAAATCACTTTTACAGAAAAAGCATTCTTCTTACTACATAAAGGTTTGCATTAAATAGATTTCATTCTACATAGACTTCCCATAAAATTGGAATCTCAAGTGAAACTTTATGGATATAAAGCCATGAAATCCAATTTTAATAAAGAAAATTTCAGAAACTGCTTCTGGACTAGAGATTTATAAAGCTATAGAATAGAAGATTAATGGAATAGAAAGTCTGAAGCGCACTTACTGCAATTAGTTCTCTTTTTAGACTTGGTTTTCAGCTTATTATCTGGCAATTTTGTAATATCTCTCTTGGCAATTTTGTAATATCTCTCTTCAATTTTTTCTTCTTCTTGTATGATTTCCTCCTTAAAAATGGTAACTATTTTAGCCTTTATTTTTCCTTAATAATAAATAAGTCTCTCAGTAACTTTTAAAACTGGTGTAAGTTTCGGGGTGCCTGGGTGGCTCAGTGGGTTAAAACTGGTATAAGTTTCAAAATATGAGACTTTTTGATTGTGGTCTCTCCCAGTTCTTACTAGAAGGAGCCCTTGCTCACAAGAGGAGTGGAAAGTTTCAACTTTGGTATTTTAGACAAACACTTTCCATATTATTTTCCTTTTATATGGGTCCAGCATGTATTCTTATAATTAGAACCAGAGCAACACAATTCACTGAATAGTATGTCTACTGTTCCTGTTATCTGAATTTCCTTAACATTTTGCTATTGCCTTGGTGAGCTCTCCTTTTTTGCACTAAGCTTCTTTATTTTTATACTTTGGAAAGAAATTTTAATATAGAATTTTCCTTTAGATATTATAATTTTAAATGTTCCTTTACTGAAAATTATACGTAAAGAAAAATAATACAGAATGAATTACCTCAGAGTGAATATCCATATTACTTCTCATGAGGGTAAGAAATATAATATTTCAAGTATCCCCCCAAACCATTTATTCCTCCTTCCTCTTTCTCCCTTACTAAAATAATAGAGTCATTATGATTTTTGGACCAACAGTCCTTCCTTTCAAATTCTACTCCCTAAACTTGCATTGCTAATCATATAGTTATGTTTCAACCATCTTTATTTTGGGGAGAACATATATAGATGGAATCACACAGGATATATTCTCAGTTCCTGTTTTTTTTTTTTTTTTTTGCTCAGTATTATTTTATTAGAATCATGTATGACATCGAACATAGATACAATGTATTCATTTCCACAGCTGTATGACATTTCAAGTTTAAATTTATTCTTTTTAGTATGTAATACCAACATTTTTTCCTCAAAATGATGGCTTAAAGATTCACTCTTAGTAGTAGTCTGAGAAAGCATCTCCTTCACAGTGTGGTCCTGGGACAGAATTTGTAAATGAGATAAACTTATGTATGCATTAGCTGGTAGAAGTAAAGCAGAAACCACTATTTTTGGAAAAGTATGGCAGTTCTTCCAATCATCCAGCATAGCCTTTCAGCTCTTTACTACCAGGCCCTTACCCTTTTGGGTAAGTTATCATTCCTATACTGGCTACCTTTATCATTTTATACGGCTTATTTAATATTGATGCTAAACCTGAATAATAAGCTAATATGTTCCATGTATTGACAAGTATGGTAGATATGAAAAAGGAAAGAAAAGAGCACTTACAGAATAGCAAGGAGAAAAATGTAGGAGTAGATGGCTAATTAGGCATGATGAACTAAAGAAAAGGCATGTTTGTTACCAGTAATTCTGGGTCATCAGTCTTAAGTAACTGAGAATGGGATGGCATTATAATCATAGAAGTTAAGAGGAAGTGTTTGTTGTGGATAATAATATACTCAGAATGAACACTTTCAAGGCTGTTAAAGAACAGCAGCAAATTGGGAAAAAACGAACGAGACACATTGAAAATAAAGAATTTCGTTGAGATCACAAATGAAGAAGTGAATTTGGGACCACGTTGAAGGTTGTAATACTTCTCACTGTGATCACTACCTCATAGTTAAATAGAAATAGTGAAAAGTAGTCCTTTAGATCCTGAATAAACCAACATCTGCATAAACCAACATCAAATATTATACCCGTAATTATTTTTTTCAATCCTTCTAATCAGGAAACTTCATATATAATTAATTGTACTCTATGACATAGCTATGCTGTCCTAAATCTAGATTTCTTAGATGTGGACGTGATAGCTTATATACTGTTAGCTTCCTAACAGCATCTAGCACATAGTTAATATTTCTCAAATATCTGTTCAATTAAAGAAGCAAACAACAGATGAATAAGTAAAAAACAGATAAGTAAATGTGGTAGCATCAACATTATTCTGTGTGTAACTGAATAAACAAATTTTTCCAACTTAGATAAAATATATGTAAATGAGTTGTCAGAGAAGATTGCCTGCCCTTTAGAGCTTTAGGTCCAAAGCATTGTTTAGGGAGGCTGGTCAACTGAAATGTCCTGGGGATCTAGAGATGACAGTCATCAGAGACTGCCAATGTGAGATGGAGAAAATACTCTCACATAAAACCAGACCACATTGTGCAACCATTTCTTAATCAGAATCTTGTAATAGTGCCAAGTTAAGAACTTTACTCTTTTTGTCTTCTCCTTAATTTCTTTTGCTATCTTCTGCTTCAATCTGAGTCCAATCAAATAGTGTGTAGCACTTTTTTTTTTCTTAATTTACCACCAGGCTTGCTATATTAATCGTCAAAATATGTCATATTTGGGGGCAAATTAACATTATGATAAAAATAGTTACAACTTTCTTTTTTGCAGTATATTATAAATCAAACATATTCTTATACTTTTTAATTAAAAAAATTCTATGACATAGCTATTACTATCTGTCTTTGACATATAGGAATTTGAAGAAGACAAAAATAATTGCTGGTAAATTACAGAATGGGGACTCAATGCAGGGCTTAAATTCCAGACATAACACTCTCTCACTAGGTTGTGACACCGAGCAGGGATGAAGTTGGGCATCAGGAACAGAAAGAAACACAGACAGGGTCTATGGTAGTGAAGGCTGATCATTTTTTCTCACTTTTGTCTGTCGTTCCTTGAATTTTTGCCTTTTTTTTTCTTTCAAAACAGTTTTTTTTTCTGTTCTTAAGTTTAATAATAGAATACAACCACCAGCAGCTTCTAAATCTTATTTTTATGACAGATTCCTACCCACTGATATAATACCATCTTTTTGCAACTTTTTTCATAACAGAAGCATGAGTTATAGATGAATACCTTGACTCAAAGAATAAAGACCATGTTCCCTAGCCTCTTTTCCTATAGCAGTGGCCAAGAAATACAAGCAAAATCTGCTAGGAAAGAAACCTTCCTTCATTCACCTTCCTATTGGCTGAAATACAAATACAATGGCAGGAATGCTGGCCGCCATCATCAATGATGACATCAACAAGAAAATGGAAATTAGGGTTAAGGATGAGACTAGAAACACTGAAGGCACCCAGCTCCCTGGTGATTATACAGTCATCAAACCAACAGAGGAATAGTTACCTCCAGACTTCTTTGATAGGAGAGATCAATAAGCTCCACTCACTTAAGTTACCATAATCATTATTTAATTAATAAACTTAACACTGACACTATAACATGTTATAGCCAAATGCCCAAAGATTGATCTATATGTCATGTTCTAAAATCTAAAATCCACAGAACACAGTTCAGATTGCTACCATTTTACCAGCCAGCTTTGTAAAGGGAAGATCTATCTTACAAAATTAAATTTTTGATGCTGATGATGTGGATAGACATGGCAAAAATTTTCTGAAAATTTGGGGATAAGGCAGGCAGCAGCAGATGACCAAAACAACTTTTCCAAAATACCTTCTTTCTGTGAGTGACCTTTGATACTATAAATCTAAAACTCTATTTTCTTGTATTACCTGTACAACTGAGTGATGTTAATAACTAAAAATTGTGTGAGAAATATTGTATTCCTATAAGCAATAAAATTTATTCAGATTAAAATGTTAAGAATTATATTGTTTTCTTATCTTCTCTATGTGCAGTGTGAAGTATGGTCGGTTGTTTTAATTTCACTAATAAACATGCCACGCTGGATTTAAAAACTGCATAACATGAATGATAAGTATGTTATTACTGAGAAATGACTGGGCCTAGATATTATAGTCTAGATAGTACCATGTGACTCATTAACTTTTCTTTATAAATTCGTACAATTGTCTTGACAAGGCATCTATTTCTAAATGCAACATACGCTTGTTAATAAAATGTTTACAACCATCATTTTGTCATAAAATCAAAGAAAAAGAATATTTACTTGGCAGATGGTGCAATCATAACTTTTCATGTTTATAATACTGAAGTTTAATTGACATTGTCAACTCTTTTATCAATTTGTGAATAAATTAAAATTTAAATGTGAAATTTAAGAATATATGCCCAACCTGTAGATTAAACTAATCTATAACATGTAGAACATATTTTAGCATCTACATATGATAGCTCCATTAAAAGACTACATATTAAGAATTGGAAGGGGAGATGAACCATGAGAGACTATGGACTCTTAAAAACAATCTGAGGGTTTTGAAGGGGCAGGGTGGTGGGAGGTTGGGGGAGCCAAGTGGTGGGTATTATGGAGGACACGTATGGCATGGAGCGCTGGGTGTGGTGCATAAACTATGAATTCTGTTATGCTGAAAAGAAATTAATAAAAAAAAGACTACATATTAAGGTAAGTAGAGCAAGATTAAAGTGATTTCTTATGTAGTCCATTTTTTTGTTTTTGTTTTTATTTTGGACATGGGATCTATTCTGCAAACTAGAAGTTGTCTAGAAATGTATGTAGGAACTTTACACTTCATGTTAAGGTAGAAGAAAATCTGTATTAACATCTTGGGAAACAAGATGCTAGGCAGTGTGATATAGAGAGAATTTTTCAGGGTGAATGTAGAAAAATAAATTCTAGTCACATTTCTGTATTCAACAGCTATGACCTTGGGCAAATCATTCAATCTTAGTATATGTCAGTTTTCTCCTGCATAAACAAAATTTAATTTTATCTGACTTCATGTGAATAATGTGAAAACAAAAGTGTGCTACATTAAAGAAATTTAGAAATTTTGAATAATAGAAATAATCCAATAAGTAGAAAGTAACCAAACTTTGTCAAACTTAGCTGTATAATATTTCAAATATTTTCAATGTAATTCAGGCAACAAGGTAAAAAGGATGAATTAGTGTTACTGAAGTTTGAGGAATGTATATTTTAAATTTGTATATGCTATTCTACCCAATCAACCCATACTATGGTTAGTGTGGAGTTTTTATTTTGTTTTGCTTTTTAGTTTGAAAACCCTGGAGTAGTATTAATGAATCTTTCTTATATATACAGTGTTATAGAAATATGCTAATGTAATTATAATCTGCAAATAATTAAAGAACAGATTAAACTCGGTATCTATTTGAAACCCACAGAAGAAAATATTAATGATTTTTCAATCATCAAAGTTAAAGACTTTGCTCTTCAAAATACTCCACTAAGGAAATGAAATACTCTGTTAAGGAAAAGCCACAGACTAGGAGAATATATTTACAAATCACATACATAAAGAAAGGGTTTGTATCTAAAACATACAAAATATTCCCAAAACTCTATAATCATAAAACAAATAATACCACCCCAAAGAGAAAAAGACTGAAATAGCCATTTCAACAAGGAGATAAACGGATAGCAAGTAAATGCATAAAAATATGCTCAACCTCATTGTTTACCAGATAAATGAAACTGAAACCATAATTAGAAATTCCAAAATAAAAGAAAAAAAATATGACAATACCAGTGTTGATCAAGATGCAACTTGAGCTCTATACAGTGCTGATGGAAATTTAAAATGATACAGACATTTTGGAAAATAGTTTAACGTTTTTTTATGAAGTTATTTATACATTTACCATATGACCCAGCAAACCCAGTCCTATGTATTTCCCATACAAAAACCTGTACATGAATGTTCATAAAAATTATATTTATAGGAGCACCTGGGTGGCTCAGGTGGTTAAGTGTTTGCCTTCAGCTCAGTTCATGATCCCAGGGTCCTGGGATGGAGCCTCACATCAGACTCCTTACTCAGTAGGGAGCCTGCTTCTCCCTTTCCCTCTGCCTGCTGCTCCCCCTGCGTGTGCACTCTCTCTCTCAAGTAAATAAAATCTTTAACAAAAATTGTATTTATAATGCTCCAGTACTAGAAGAACAAAAATTTCTTTTAGAGGGGCGCCTGGGTGTTTGTTGTTAAACGTCGGCCTTGGACTCAGGTTATGATTCCAGCATCCTGGGATCAAGCTCTGCATTGGGCTCCCTGCTCAGTGGGGAGCCTGCTTTTCCTTCTTCCACTCCTCCTGCTGTTTCCTCTCACTGTATCTCTCGCTGTCAAATAAATAAATAAATAAAATATTTTGAAAAAATATATCTATTAAAAAGGAATGAATAAGCAGACTCTGGTACACGTGTATAATGGTATTCTATTCAGCAATAAAAAAAGAGTGATTTACTGAAACGCAGAAATACAGATGCATCTCAAATACATTATTGTTGGCGACAGAAACCCATTTTCTAAAGGATACATATTCCATGTTTTCATTATATGGCATCCCTCAAAAGGCTGAACTCTAGAGACAGAAAGCAGATTATTGGTCACTAGATATTATAAACTGAACGTTTATGCCCTCTACCCCCAAAGCATATGTTGAAACCTATTCCCCAGTGTGATAGTATTTGGAGGTGGGGCCTTTGGGAAGTGATTAGGTAATGAAGTGAAGCCCTCTTGAATGGGGTTAGTGCCCACAAAAGAGATTCCTGATAGTTCCCTTGCTCCTTCCAACATGCAAGGGTACTGTGAGTAGACTGTTGTCTATGAACTAAGAAGCAGGCCCTCATCAGACATTAAATTTCCTGGCTCCCGGTCTCCATACTATGAGAAATAGTCTTCTGTTGCTTAAAAGCTAATCAGTTTACAGTATTTTTATTACAGCACCCCAAACATTTTAAGAAACCAGGTATTATCAATAATCGTCTACAAAGGAGAACAAGAGAGTTTTGGGAGGGGTGATAGGATTCTATTGTATTTTGACTATGATGATAGTTATGTGATTATGAGGTTTTTAAAAACTTATAGAACTCTATGCTTAAAAAGATTATTTTTTCTGTATGTGAACTACAGCTTAATTTTTTAAATGAAGCATATGATAACAGCACTTATTTATATTGATACAGAAAATTTTGGTCCAAATATTTTTCTCTTTCACCTATTGGTTCTAGTTGTACCTTCTAATTCATATTTCAAATAATAGTATTTTAGCTATCTCAAGGGGCCTATGCTTTCCCTTTTTTGTTATCTTCTGAAATTCTCAGTACCCTTGTCTTTCTATTCTTTCTTCTTTCGTACTTATTTCTATCTCCCTCTTATTTCTATTACTTCCTAAAATAGATATTCTTATCTTTGGAATCATTGGTGTCATGTCTTTTCCCTTTGGCCTACATTCCTATAAGTTTTGAGACAATATGAGATCACATTATTTTCTTGGCAATCAAATGACACTTTTGACACAAAACAATATATAGGCAACTAAAGTGTCCAGGGCTATTATCGTATGTAGTTATTAATAAGTGTATCTTTCTACCCTTTCTTTCTGCAGTTTATTTTTCACACCTGGGGAGAAGAGGCAGAAAGATGTGTGTGTGTGTGTGTGTGCGTGTATGCACATGTGTGTGTGCTTGCATGTGTGTGTGTAAAAATCCCTGTTAAATTTCCATTTGATTACCTTCACTATGTTGGGTTTTTGTTTTTTGTGTTCTTTTTTTGTAATACCAATTTTATCAATAAATACACTCTCCTAAGTTGTGCCAGAAAATGTCTGAAGCGTTCACTTAACTTTCTTGTTCAAGTTCATGGATAAGTGTATCAAATGTACAGAGACAAGCAGAATTCTATTCTATTATACCTCAGCATTCTAAAGTTCTTGATTGGCTCAGTTTATGTATTAAACTCAATGGAAATAGAAAATACTGTGTCATTTTCTTCTCTCTGCACAAAAACATATTCAGCTTAGAGAATAAATAATAACTAGTCTAGGAAACTTTTTATAAAATCTATCTGCATATCACTCCTGTCAGAATATCCTTCTGCTAGTGAGAAATATTTTGAAAATTTATGTTGAAATATGGGTACATCATGCCTGTGCTATGTTGCAGATCTATCAGTCTTGTGTCCTTATCAAGAAATGGGGGTAAAAAGCAGAATTATGTTAGTTATTCTCTAATTGTCTCTCCAGGTCAATTCTCAACTTCTTTGCACTGTTTCCTTGCCTCAGGAGACCTATCTAGAAACTATGCCACCTCCAGAGATCCTGATTTTAAACATTTAAGTTGCATTGCTCATAGGAGCAAGATAAGAGGCAGGTTCTGAGATCTGGCATACACATTTGGAAGAAAGAAGAGTTTCATTTGATAGTGTCTTCTACAACTCTTCTTGAGGACAGAAGATGCTTTACTTTTAGCAATAGAGCTGAACCTGCATCTTCAAGTAAAAGTGATCCTCTGATGAAAAGATGAGGATCAAATCAAGCAGCAAAGGACATAAGTACAACCATTTAAAAGCAATGACCTTGATGATTTCAAGTATCCAGTTACTTTCCACTGCCAGGTTCAGCATTTCCCTGAATTTCAGCATAAAAAATTATGAGCCATGATTTAGTTAACTTCGGCACTGCTCCATAATTATAATATAAATATCACCTGTAAGCCTTTATAGTGTTGGAAGTTCTATGTTACGTTACCAAATTCACATTTCAGATTACGAAACACAAAGCTGAAATGGACAACAATCTAAGAGCATAGGGCTAGTGAGTCCTGCAGCCCATCCTCAAATCTCACCATATCTTATTCCAAAACCAATTTTCTTTCAATTTTCCCATTTTGCAAGTTCAGCAAGGTTCTTTTATTAAAATCCATTCCTCTAAAATTTGATCTCAAAACATTGGAAACTTTGAACACAAACCCAGGGTTATATGTATTTTAAGAAAAATTAACTTTGGGTTATGATTTATTAAAGTTATTTAGTTCAATAAATACATCCTTTAAATCATACTGATTTATAATTCATCAGGAATCTATTTCAACAGAAGACTATATATGGTACAGAGCAATTCTTTGAGATCTCCTCGGGGACCTGGAAGTCTTTTTTCTTTTGACTCTACTCTGCCTTTCCAACTATCTTATGAACTTCAGGAAAGAGAAGGAAAATGCCATTTCCTCCCTTCGTATCCTCCCAAATGTGTCTGCCACAGTATTACTCACACAGTGGGTAACCAATTTATTTTCTAACTGACTGAAAGAAGATATCATTACACAATAAAATTTTCTCTTCTTCACAGCAATTAAAGTAAAAGAATGCATAAAAATTGTCATAAAGCCTCCAAAGAAGTCCTGTTTAGTAATGATAATTAGTAATAAAAATCATTAGTTATTACATGTTGCAGAGAATACTAATGGAGACAAAGCATATTTTGACTAATCTGCTTTCTGAAATGTTCTTGGTAATAAGTGTTAGAATGGGGTCAAAGTCATTTTCCTTATTTGAAATGGAAAGGTAATTCTAATGTTTCGAAATGAAAGCTTTGCAATCTGCCAGGAATTTTAATTTTTAGCTGACAACGTTTGAGCACTTCCATCTGATAACAGCTGTTATAATGTACACTCCATTCTTCTACCAGTTGCTTGCTCTTCCCACAAGTCAAAAGTGAAATAAGGCTAACAGTAATGTGAAAAACACAATGCAACTTTGAACTTTGATCAAATTTCAATGTTATCAAATTATGTTAAATTGACATGTTGATGACAATGTTTCATATTTCCGTATCTGAAATTGTCTGCTGAAAAGCTATTTCCTTCCGAAAGGAAAATAGGAAATGAAGTGGTTTAATTTAATTGAAAAACTGATAAAAATAATCAATGGTGCTCTAGTTTTTGATACAAAAAAAGGCGAGACTGATTTTCTATCTCTAGAGACTGCAGCAAATTAGATGATTGGAATGGAATATGAAATAATTTGTAGATCCTTATACTCTACTAAAAACCAAGTCAGTAAAATCAATCTACTAATAAAACCAACTCCCCCCCCAAAATAGAACAAAGGTCATAGGAAGAGGAAATGACTTCCTAAATATTTAAATCTGTTGTGCATATTTGCTTAAGTTTAACACCAGTTGACTAAAACTTTGGCCTGTTTGGAGAATTTAAAAATGGGGAGAAAAGGGAATTAGATCTGACAGTGAGGGAAAACCAATGTTCAGTGGTCTGTGGGCTAAGACAAAGAGTGAAGGAGTCCAAACAGAAATCCCAGGAAGCAAGTTCAGTGAGCAGGTATGAAGGATCTCTCACACTCCATGATTATTTTCAGAATCATGCAGAAGCACCGGCTGTTCTGCTGCAAAGCTGCAAACTTTTAAATCATGAGAAGCCCCAAAAGAAAGGGAGAGAAAAATCCATGACTCAGAATCCCTGTTCATTTGCCCCTGAAGTACAGAAAGAAGCCTCAGGAGTTCTAGTGTTACTAGCAGAAGTGAGACATGGGGCACCTTGCTTAGATAATGTGGAGAGCTGCTCACTCTAAGTTGCAGGTTAAGAACGGCTTTCAGTTCTAGGAATTGACACAAGAGAAGACTTTTAAACTCAGAGGTGAATCTAGTCTTGCAATATTGGTAATTCTTGCAAGTTGAAATAACCAGTTATTCCAAACTCTGCCAATGGTCTAGAAATATCTAAATGTATCTGATGGTTTACTATTTCACCACCTGCAGGTTCTCCTGAATGTTTACTGTATAAATATAATGCTACTCACCAAACAGATCTCCAACAAGCTCCAGGGTTTCACTCCTTGTACCTTGAATACTTTTTACCTCTCTGCCTGGGATACACTATCCTGCCATTTGCTGGGAAGATTTATAATTACCTTTTGTCACTTAGATCCAAAAATATTGATAGTTGGATCAGATGCATGTTAGATATTTTTGGCAAGACTATGGCATAAACAGTGATGTCATCTTCCATCATGTGATTAATAATGTCAGGCTGTCTCTCTCTCTCTCTCTCTTTCTTGAAAGAGAGAGAGAGAAGGAAAGACAGAGAGTGAGAGGGGCCAAGGGAGAAATTAGAGTCTCAAGCAGACTTGCTGCTGAGCTTGGAGCAAAACATGGGGCTTGAGTTCAGGAACCTAAGATCATTGACTTGAGCCAAAATCATGAGTCAGATGCTTAATCAACTGAGGCACACAAGATCCTCAGTTTTGCAATATTCTTTTTTTTTTTTTTCCATATTTTATTTATTTATTTATTTATTTGACAGAGACAGAGAGACTGCAAGAACAGGAACATAAACAGGGAGAGTGGGAGAGGGAAAAGCAGGCTTCCCGCTGAGCTGGGAGCCCAATATGAAGCTCAATCCCAGGACTCTGGAATCATGACCTGAGCCAAAGGCAGATGCTTAACAACTGAGCCACCCTGGTGCCCAGTTCTATAATATTCTTAATAATTTTCTCCTTTTACCTGGTCTTTCTTCCTTCTCTCCATAATCTTTTGTTAGTACTTAACTAAATAAATTTTGATTTTTTAAAATTCACTCTTCTATATCTCTTAATCTTATTTCATTTCATCTTTCATAAATTCCAGCTTCATGAAATGGCCTTTTGCAAAGTACATTAAAAAAAAAAAAAGACAAATTCCAAGCTACTAGGGAAGAATTTACAGATGTCCTCTGGCCACATCCAGAGGTATCTTAGTTCTCTGGATATGCTTTTTCATTGTTTCTAGTTTGCGAGGATTTGTCTTCATCTCCTTTTAGCTTAATCATGCATTTTAAAATATGGGAATTCTAACTTAAGCTTTATTTTTTTCTTTTACTTTTGGTGTTCTACCTACATTAAATCTATAACTTCGGGAAGGAAATAAAGAATTTTAATTAATGTACCTGAAAAGTTTAAAATTCCGAAAGTCAAATATATGTTATTATGTTTACATATAATATAATCAAAGACAGAATATATTGTTTAGCACCATATTAAGGTAATCTCTATAGAACTAAAATTGTTCTGTGTCTCTTAGGCAACATCCCACATTGAAATTGATTGGTCATATCCATTCATTCATTTATTTACTTACATCTACTTGACATTACCACAAACTTCTAATTTTATAGACTAATTAATTCATAGCACTAATCAATCTGATTATGCACTTCCAATGAGCAAATGAGGATATTTATCATTGTTAGTTTTAATGAATGAGATTTATTTTTCATCTGTTGTAAATGTAAACATGCCTCTTGGTAAGAAATAATTTTCTAAAAAGCCACCGCTAAATTAAATTCTGATAAACATGACTATATCACTGAATAGATTTTTTTCTCCAGTGCTTGGGTGTCTCAGTAATGGACAATAACTGTTTACAACATGAATTTATTTTTCTTCCTGTTTCATTGATAGTGTGTGTCTTGATATTTAAAGTTTGACGACATTCATTTTGTCTTATCAGTGATTAAAAAAAAAAGCTCTAATATGAAATGCTGACCTAATAAAAATGGATTATTTTTCCCCTTTTATTGACCCCATGTCATCCAGAAATAACATGTTTAACCAACCATACATGGGATGATTCATTCTAAATGATAACTTTTCCATTCTGAAGTCCATGAATACTTCAAATGGTTAAATAACAGAGGTAAAATGCAGAGTGAATATTAAAATGTTTGATTAATTAAACCATGAAATATAATTAAGCTGAGGTTAAAATATTAACTTCCTTTTTATTTGTGAGATACTTATTATAGTTTAGCCTTCTCTTTTCCAAATACCTCTTTTGTCCTTCATCGTTATAAAGCATCACTACCAATAAGACTTAGAAGAAAAATTAAATAACACTGACTTACTTGATCTGAGTTTTAATAATATAAATCATATTTTCTGTAAAACATGAGATTCAGATGCTTAGTTGGAACTTGCTATAAAAAAAGTGGGAGGCTCTTTTCTGTCCTACTGGGTATATCTCATATTTCTGATGGATTATTATTCTTCAAGCTCAACAAGAAGAAAAAAGGATATTCCTAATGAATTTTGGAATCGGTAATATAAGATACCACAGAATATCAATCAATATATTTGCCAAATAATGTTTTGCTTTATATGTCTGTGACAAGCAGGATTTTGGCCAAACTATGGCTGGTCCATCCATATACCTTTTGCTGTGAAGGGTAATTTTAAAGTACAAAATTTGGAGTTAGGTGGATACCCGGGAGAGAACTGGATTGAGATTTATGATCCCTTTTCTACAGTTCCTAATGCATTTATTATAATGCCCATAATGATCATGATTGAGATCAGGGAGCAAGAAGAAACACTTAAAATTTACTGAGATCATTATTGGGTCTTGTTTAAACAGTTGTGAACTATACTCTTTGGGGTTCAACATGTGATTGAATCAGAAAACACAGCCTCATTTGGTCTATCACATGGGCCCCTTTCTATATAATAGCAGTGTTCTGAGTGAAATTTATGAAATGTAACAGTAAGATATTTAGCCCATGGCAGTAAATATATATGTATTTATGTTTTTAAAATGTTTAATATTTATAAATTTATATTATATTTATATGCTTATATGCTATATGATTATATAAATATATATTTACCTATAATATGTATTAGTATATTTATGTCATGTATATTTACTTTGTGATTATATTACTATATATATTTGCACACACATATATAATTCATTTTAAATACTGCATTGTTTTCTGTCTTGTCATATTATTTTTAATGTTGTAGTAATAAACTTTTTTCCAAATTTTTATTAAATTCTAGTTAGTTAACAGATAGCATAATATTGGTTTCAAGAGTAGAATTTAGTGATTAGTCACTTACACATAACACCCAGCACTCAATACAAGTGCCTCTTCAAAACCCATCACCATTTAGCCTATCCCCCCACACCCACCACCCCTCCATCAACCCTCGGTTTGCTCTCCATAGCTAAACGGTTTTCCATGGTGGCTATATATGTAGAGTTGATTTCCAAAAATGGAACTATGGAGCTGCTGAATCTAAATGACAGGTTAATCCAATTTACTTTTCCTTTCTAACGTGTGTGCTTCTTATTTAATATTTTTTCAACTTATTTAGAAATGGATATATCAAATTAATTTTCTGATTTGGAATATAAGCTCAAATTCCTTGAGCTATTTTTACTTCATAAAATATACAAGTTCTACATTGTGATAGTTCAGATTTTTTTTTAACACATTTCAAATGAAAACAGTTTGGATTTTTGTTTCCAGGAAACACATATTGAATATGACTTGTTTAGCACTCAAATGAGTGACTCATGCATTATGGCACTATTTCTACATATAACTACAGAAATACGCAGGTGGCTTCTCAGAAGTAAAAAACATGATAGAGCTCCTCCTGAAGATTTCACATAAGTGTTTCACAAAAGAATGGTCATTTTTTTGGTTTGTTTTCACAAAAAGACAAAAAACAAACACTTTTTATTCAAACATATTGACAGAGATCTTGCTGAAATTGTTCTAGTTTTGAATGGAGATCTTCATTTCAAATATGTGTACAGCTGAACACGCCTTTTGCCCAGCTGTCCTGAATGGAATGCTCAGAAATATATGAATCATTCAACCTGGGAATACTGATTCCAGATGCTTGACTACTCCTATTTCCCTATTTCCCTTGAATGCTTGTTTCCCTTGTTTGAGGCCACCTCTCCAAACTTGACAACACACCGCCCTTTCAGAATCAGAAATTTTATCTTGCCAATTCTCTAGTTGAGAACCTTGTCTATTCCATCCCTGTAGGGTGATTGACTCTAACATCATTGAACTTAGTTGAACTTCCTTTAAAAAACAAAAACAACAGCAACAAACAAAAACAAAAACAAAAACAAAACCCACTTCATTTTATAGAATGGACAAAGAATATTGACATTTTGTATAACTAACAGAAAAGGGTAATATATTCTATTTTCTAGGATAACTTCTACGTTTATAGAGACATCATGGACCATTGAGAAACTGCTCAACTGAGTAAGGAATCCCACATTGCGTTCTGTCCTCCATGTCATAAAAACTGTAATATTAGGCAAAACAAAGAAATTAAAAAAAAAAAACACCTGTGTAATATTAAGCAAGACAAACAAAAAAACTGTATAATATTAAGCAAAACAAATTTTACAAATCTGTGTAATTTTGAGCAAGACAAATAAGCTTTCTAGGCTTAGGCCTTTAAAATGGTGAATACACATCAACTGGCCTACATAGTAAGCTAAGTGTGACGATGAAATAAACATAATGTCCTTTGTATTAGGTAAGTGCTTCTAAGCACCTTAAGGGTGCAGGAAGAATTCAACATTTTATCCCACTTTCGAGAAATAAGAAACTAAGACTCAAGGGGATTGAATGAGTCATTTAAGATATTAAAACAAAACAAGACCCCAAGATTTCTGTTTTCTACTCTACTTCGGTTTCCTGTGCAAAAAGTAGGAAGTGTGACTGGCTTCTTAACTGAATACTACCAACATTGCAATTAGGTTATATTTGATAACAATGATGATGATAGCTAAATTTTACAGCAAATTTTTAAATTTGCTTCAATATTATAAAAGGATTTTAACTTTTTTCCATTTATATATAATTTTATAGGACTAAAATAAATATTGAGGGTTTTAAAAAAATCTTTAAGTAGTAAAAATACTTTAATTCATTCTGAGTTGTCATCTATAAAAACAACTGAAGCACTGACATCATTCTGTAGGGATGGCAAGCAGCCTTTAAAAAATCATCTTTTAAAGGTAACTGCAGTAATGGCAAGGTGCCATTTGCCCTACCACATTAAAACCCTCAGTCATTTAACTGTTCATATGGCCAGCACTGACCCAGATGCCAAGCTGCGAACCACAGTGCCTCACAGCAACAGCTGGTTCCTTGGCAGCTTCATTAAGCGTCTGCACTGGCCTCTGTAATACTGTCTATAGGTCTTGCACGTCATTATGCTGCTGATAGCTGCTCCGGGCTCTTGTGTCCTTCTGCTTAACTCGTCCCCTTGACAGATACGTTTCCACATATTTTGCTAATTTTGCTAATTTTTTTTTAGGCAATCATCATTTGCTTCTTATATATATGAAAGGACATCCATGGACAAAATAAAATCTGTAATTAGTTTCCATCTTAATTCATTGAGAGGTAAGAGTGTCTATTTAAATCTCAACAAGGAAAAGGTGTTTTCCTGCTACATCTTCTCAAACTAGAAAGGAGCATGATTTATATGTACTAATAATGATCAAATCTATTCTTCCCTTATGAAGAGGGCTTATAATTTTTAACCACAGGACAAAAGGTATTACCATATTTATTTGTTGGCATTTTTTCTTCCTGTTAATTACTAAAGTGTCTTTAAATTCATAAAACTTAGGATAAAACTGAAAACAGATAAACCTACCAATACATTAATTATATGGTTCTAAATAATCAGCTACAAAAATTGACAAGAGTACCCTTTCAATGACTATCTACTTGGTTTAGAGAAACTTGGAAAGGGAAGTGGCCTGAATTTAGATTATATATGGAATCATGTGCCATACTGAATGGCTTAGTCTAGGAAACAAAGATTAGAAAATCAAAGGGAAGAGGTTGGGAGCAGGGACACAAGACTACACATAAGGAAAGACCAGTAATTTGTTCTCACAGCAATAGTACAAGTTTATGTTTCCTATCTACATAGCCTTAGCCAGTGTCACTGTCCACAAGCTTAAAAAATATTTTCCCAGTGGCATGGGATCTCACATAATATCACATGCATCAAAACCAACCAGGGGACCCCCCAATACAGTAAAGGAGGTATGAAGTGAGCCAATGAACCATTTTCTTTGTTCTTCATTCCTTCTTGCATGGGATATTCTGGTTATTTTACCTGACCCTGGTGGCTTAATAGAGCATTGGAATAGCCTGTTGGAGATAAAGTGGAAGTACCAGCTCGGATGGGATATCATCCCCCAGGAAACAATTTACACATTGAGCCAAAGAACAATCTGTGGTACTGTAATCCAGTAGGGAAAATACATGGGTGTGGAAACAAGGAGGTAGAGGTAAAAGTGACCTCACTAACCTGGCCTCTGCAGTTTGATGTCCTGCTCTCCCAAGGAGGAATCCTTCCACCAGGCTATACAGCAAAATCCAATTAAATAAAATGTGTAACTGTTGCCTGTAGACTAAATTTTTAAATCATATATTCAATGTGGACTGTACATTGTAAAGATTTTCAGATCTGGTATTGTTTATTTATTAGTGTTGAGTCCTCCCAGCAAATAGTAAAATTGTTGGCTGGTCAGTTAGATCCTGTGGTGATTTGGTTTCATGCTTTGTTAAAGTGTGCTTTTGATGGTGGGTGTTTAGTAAATCCACGTAACTTATTTAGATTTAAATATCAAGCTATATTGCCCTTCATGTTCAGCTGCTAAAATCCACTCAGTCCAGGTGCCTCGTTCGCGCAGTAGGTAGTGCATCAGTCTCGAAAAATCCACTCAGTCCTTTGAGCCTTCCATCCAGTCCACTTCTTCTGGGTGCACTGCTGTCTCATGGACACATGTGCAATTCAGGGTTCAACCAGGGATTTGAGAGAAGTTTAAGCAAAGATCTGGAGGCTTCCCCTGCTGGAAGGCCTTCCCAGGATTTCCACCTTTAATTTCCAGCAGATTTGGCAGCCCAAACCTCTGATACTTCAAGCCACAGGACCGTGGCTTTCCCTTTGAGTATTGGCTGACCCACGTTGTTTAGTCTCAGGAGTGTCCTCGGGAAAAAGCCATACAGAGGTAATCTCATCTACTGTGATTTTCTTTCTTTCTTTCTTTCTTTCTTTCTTTCTTTCTTTCTTTCTTTCTTTTTTTATTTATTTAAAAAAAAAAAAGAGATCACAAGTAGGCAGAGAGACAGGCAGATAGAGCAAGGAAAGCAGGCTCCCCACTGAGCAGAGAGCCCGGTGCGGGGCCCAATCCCAGAACTCCGGGATCATGACCGGAGCCGAAAGCAGAGGCTTTAACCCACTGAGCCACCCAGGCGCCCCTCTACTGTGCTTTTCAAGGGTCAAATGGTCTCTAGTTTCTGTTTGTTTTGGGGATTCTGTCACGTCATTACATAGTATTTCTGGTAAAAATTTTATCTAGAATATATAACTGTAAGTATTATTGGATAGTGCTATTCTTAATCATTGGACTGAAGTGCCATTTTTAAAATTATTATTCTATATGTCTTCTCTATAAGTTTGAATTCAACTTGGATATAGAAAACAACTCTCCTTGTACTTTTTTAACTGTAAAGGTAATTCAGAATACCCAGACAATTGAATATCTGAGGCCAAAGCACAGAAAGTAAGGCAAAGGCAAACCAGAAGTCATCACGCCTAAGCTAGAGATGCTAATGCAGGAAGTAGTGCTACTGGAGTCAGGGCTGGGTATCCTGGGGAAGCTGGGACTCTATTGGGCCACTCTGACAAGGTTTAAAACCATAAGGGAGACTCAGCTGCTTCCAAATATATTGCCTGGGTCAGAGAGAAAGGAAGAGAGACCCCCAGGCCACCCTCTTTCTGCTGTTCATAAATTCCTATTAGTGACTTCAATTGGCTGAATCCAGCAGCAAGTTGACCGATAATCCCTATAGATGCCATCTCTCCAGCAATATGAGCAGAAGAAGGTATAAGCAAGAAAGAGATTTGGGGCGCCTGGGTGGCTCAGTGGGTTAAGCCTCTGCCTTCGGCTCAGGTCAAGATCCCAGGGTCCTGGGATTGAGGCCCGCATTGAGCTCTCTGCTCAGCAGGGAGACTGCTTCCTCCTCTCTCTCTCTGCCTGCCTGCCTCTCGGCCTACTTGTGATTTCTGTCTGTCAAATAAATAAATAAAATCTTTAAAAAAAAAAAAAAAGAAAAAAAAAGAAAGAGATTTGAGGGTCTTCTGTGTGGCTCAGTCAGTTAAGCATCAGCCTTCTGATGGAGTCCCCCATCAGGCTCCATGCATGGCAGGGAGTCTGCTTCTCCCTCTGCCCCTCATCCTGCTCCTGCTCTCTCCCTCTTGCTTTCTCTCTGGCACATGTGTGCACTCTCTCTCTCTCAAATGGATAAATATTTTTTAAATCTTTAAAAAAATTAAGAAGAAAGAGATTTGAGGTCAAACAATACCAGAAGTCATTCTCCACACTTTAAAAATAAAATTGTTTTTATGATTATCCAAGAACTTATAATTTGCATGTTTAATTTATATGAGTTTAAAGTTATGCAATTTTTTCCCCTTTCTCCTAGGTAATGTAAGTGATTAAGAACATTTCAACACTCTAAACACATTTATGTATTGTCAGGCTTATTATGTTATTGCAATTTTAATGTTGCCTCATTTATTTTAACCCAATTATGCATCATTGTTACAATTAATCTTTTATCTGGTCAGTTTCGATTTATATGTATCACCTGTATACAATTTGCTTTGTTCTTCATTCCTTGCATCTTACAACCTCAATGGATGTCTCCTTGTGTCACAGGTATGTTTTTTAGAATTTATTTAAGGAAATTCTGTTTGTGGCAGATAAGTTTAATCTGAATACAATTTTTGTTTAACCTTAATTTTTGAAAAGCTCTTTTAAAAAGGATAGGATTCTTTACTTTTGGTAATTTTTTTTCAACCCAGTAAAAAGCATTCTGCTGTTTTCTGGCTTCTATTATTAATATTGAAAGGTATGTTGTGAGTGTACCTTTTGTTCCTTTAAAGCAAATAAATAAGAAAATATGCCAATACATATGATTCTCAAAATATAAATAATTTTTTGGGTTCCACTCTGGGATCAGTCTGAGAAAATTAGGCTCACAGATTACTTTATTTCAGACTATATAGAAAGGAACGTTTCCTGTAAAGCAAGAGATTTTATAATTTACACACGTTTTATTTGGAAGGTAGTCTAATACATATATTTCTCCTTACTGGGCTTTTATATAGCTATACTGGTCAAGTAAAATATGAGTCAACAAGAGAGTTGTTATTATATATTAAGACTAATTTATTTCTCCCCATGAGTATTTTTATACATTTTATGAGTTTATTCATATAAATGGAGAATGAGCATGATAATGCTTTAATTTGTTGAGAAAATAGCAATGCTATCAAGTAAGCTTCTCATTTTCCCTTACTTCTATTAAAAGATTTCCCCTTCTTTTCATCTCTATTCATTTTAAGAGCCATTTTGCCAAAATACCAAAGTGAGGCATATACAATAATACCAGCTATAATTTTTTAGAACTTGCTTTTAGTCACCAGCTCATTTTCATTTATATCAAGATGTTTTTCAGCAGAGTACAGCAGAAAAAAATACTATAACATAACCATCCTAAAATACACTGTGTTTATAAGAAATCAATATTGACATAAGGTTTGAGGAAACGTTGCTAAATTCTAGGGTGTCTAGGGACATTAATACAAAAATTATTTTTCAAGCAATTAATAAGGAACATCTTTGGTCTTTAGTTCTATAGGTAGGTAGGATTGACACTTTCTTACCCAAATTAAAATTTCTACCTAATTAAAATTGTAGGCATGAGCTAATTTTTCATGTAAATGAAACAATATAAATGTTTATAAATATTCATAGCAGTCATAAATTAAACAAATACTTTATTCTCAAAATCTGATAAATATTTCTCAAATATTTTATTCTGGTAGCCATAAGTGAAAAACTTACGGATTCACATAATGTAATAGATGTAATAGAAGTTGATGTGCAATTTATGATAGAATGTTCCAAACCAAAAGTTCTATAAAATTACACAGCCAGTTACATTGGTTTTCTAGTTGATAGGCCATAAAAACACTATGAACAAGAGATGTAAAAATGGGTTTCATTTTGCCTTCCTACTCTAAAGAATGTTGCTAAAAAGAGTCCTATATTGGGGAGGAATATGGACTAAAATAGTTGGAGCCAGTTCTTCAACAAACCATGGGTTAATTTTAACATTTGCTATGAAAACTGGTAATGAATCATTCAAATTTCTTTGCAGTTCCTATACACAGATGAAAATACAATAACAGCTAGTATTTATTCTGTACTTTGTTTTCTTCAGTATTTTGAAACATTTATTAATCAATGCAATGGCCAGTTTTTGGAAACAATTTTGTTAATTCCTAGTATTCAAACCATTATAGGTGACTAATTTAAACCAACTGCAGTATTTTATTCACTGTAGTAGAACCCAACTTAGAAAAAGTTATGCTACCAAATTCTGGGCAAATGTGAGGTAAATTAGGGTCTGCTAGAATACTTTTTGTAATGGCATAAGAAGGAGGAAGAGATAATAGATGATAGCTAGATGATGGATAGACACAGAGATGGACAGAGAGAAAGATAGATCGAGATTGAAAGGGACAGAACTTCAGATATTTTCTGGCAATATGATCTGAAATATATGAAATCAATTTGAACCAAGAATTGCTCTAGAAATAGAATAAGAACTTTAGAAATAATAAAGCAAGACGATTTAATGAATGTAGGTAATTGACTCTCTTTGAGCCACTGAATTTACTAATCCTGGAGCCATCATACTTTCGGATTGTTTTAATGTGAAATTATACATTTTGTTATTGCTTAAAACACGTTGACTTTATCTTCCACTAGCTACAAATGTATGCTAATTCATTCCCTTTACTGAAGTGAGGAAACAACCACAAAGAATGAGGAACAAAATAAAATGTCCCCCGTTACTCAGAATATATTCAAGTTATAAACCTAAATATGCCCTCCCATAAAGCCTACCCTCATTCCATTACACCACCAGAATTAGCTAATGTATGTCCATAGTGGAGGTTATTTGGGTGTATAGAAAATTCAACAACCCTATCCCCTAACGTCTGGAGAGTTCAATTCCAAGAAAATAGACATAACTGAAGAATGTCTTTCTCTGACTATTTAAAAACAGGTGACAAAATTGATATCTTAGTATGGATGGAATGATTCTTAATACAAACAAAAGTAGACTTCATTGAGTCTGGTTTGCAATTCTAACTATCACAAAAGAGGAAAAGTTTTCTTATGTGAACTTTGTTGCAAGGATACACAATGTCTCAAGTACCAAACAATGTTTCTGTCATTAGCTTTAAACATTAAAGCAAACAAATTAATTGACTTTTAGTGCTTTTTTTCTTGGAAAGTAGACTCTGTTTGTAAAAAAAAATTAAAATAGAAAATTCAGTTTGCTTTTAGAAATTTACCAAAGTGTCACTGAAGCATCTGTTACAAATTTTTAAACCTGCTCCAAGGCAAAACAATCATCTTGTCATAATGTCTTTTCTATTATTACTTCTCTCATCACTCTTAAATATTTTGTATATTTCAAATCAGAGGATTTTGCAGATAATCAATATGATGGTGAGAGTTGTTTTGGTTTGCTGTTTATTTCTTTTGAACTGGTTGGTATAAAGATGGTGATAAAGTTATTTAACTAAATGTTTTCACCAAGTAAACTACTTTTATCATTTTTTTCTGCTATAATTTAAACAACTGCCTTAATTACCAATTAAATTTTGAGACCAGGATTCAATTACTTTTTAATTATTTACTGGACCAGTCTACTAATTTTCCCTTTGTTTTATTAATATTTTATTTTTTGTTTTCCATCAAATTGGGAATGTTATGCAAAATAAAATATTTATTTTATTCCCTTAATAAGGAGAGTGAAAAATTTGGGGAAAAATATTAGTAGAGAAACTAAAAAATTTGACTGGTATATAAGAAAAATCGTTTTGAGTCTGCAGGATGCAATCTTTGAATCCCCCACTTCTTTCATTAATTCTTCCTAAAGTCACTATATAAAATCTTTGTGTTTCACAGACCAGTCTCTGTCTCTTGTGATCTTCTAGCTGGTATTACCTATTAGAAGTAAATATTTCCTGGAACAGGGTGAGATTTACTTTTTTGGTTGCCTCTGTGAGATATCTGGGGATTAACAAAATATTTGGGCTACCTTTTCATTCTAAATCTCCCTACTTTTTGATAACGACAAGGATGTCAAGGCCTCTTCAAGAAATCAAAAGATGAACAAATAGCACATTTTAAAATCTATGAAAAACTAGTTTAATGAACATTTTTTAGCCATCAGAAGAATCTTTTCATTATCCTTGATTGGAGTTGGTTGAATAATGGCCACCCTAATCTATCTGCTCCTTGTCACCAGAACCCATGTGTTACCTTCCAAGGAAAGGAGTCTTTCCAGATACTATTAAATTAAGGATCTTGAAAGTGGGAGATTATTCTGGATAACCCCTAATAATAAGCATATCTTTATAAGAGGAGGTAGAAAAAGGTTTGTCAGAGACAGAAGGCAATATGATCATAGAGGCAGAGATTGGAATGACACGGCCACAAACCAAGGTGTGCCATCAGCCACCAGAGCTAGAAGCAAGGAATGGACTTTCCCCTAGAGCCTCCAGGGGGAGCACAGCCCTGATACCTTGATTACCACCAAGTGATACTGATTCTGGACTCCTGCTGTCCAGAATTGTAAAGAAACAAATTTTGGTTGTCCTATGCCACCATGCCTGTAGAGATTTGTTACAGTAGCCAGGAAATTAATAATAATTATATAACTATCATAAGATTATATAATTATCATAAGTTATATAATTATTATGATAATTATATAACTATCATAAGAACCCCATACACTTGGGGTTCCTTACAAATTAATATACAGTTGTCCCCCCCATCCATGAAGGATATATTCCAATACTCCCAGTGCAAACTGTATATATATTATGTTTTTCCTATACATATATACTTATGATAAACTTTAATTTATAGATCAAGCATACTAAGAGATTAACAATAACAAATAATAAAATAGAATATTTTAATAACTACTGTAATAAAAGTTATATGAATGTGGTCTCTCCCTTTCTCAAGATATCTTATGCTGTACTTACCCTTGTGATGATGTGAGATGATAAAATGTCTGTGGGGTGAGATGAAATGGAGTGAATAGCATTGTGACACAGTATTAGGCTACTATTGACTTTCTGATGATTTGTCAGAGAATCATCTGCTTCTGGACCACAGGTGGCCATGCGTAACTGAAACACAGAAATTAAATAGGTGAATAAGGGGGTCTGCTATACTCCACTGTGTTTGCAACTATTTTTAAAAGGCAGCTCTCTGTGTCAATCATTCTTCAAGGATTCTAAATTTAGAAACCAGAGGCATTAGCAGTATAGAGTGGTGATATTTCATTCCTATTGCTTTTATTCATGTACCTCACATAATTTGTGAATTAAATCGATAAATTTAAGGGGTGACTGGGTGGATCAGTGGGTTAAGCCTCAGCCTTGGTCTCAGGTCATGGTCTCAGGGTCCTGGGATCAAGCCCTGCATCAGGCTCTCTGCTCAGCGTGGAACCTGCTTCCCTTCTTTCTCTGCCTGCCTCTCGGCCTACTTGTGATTTCTCTCTGTCAAATAAATAAATAAATAAAACCTATTTTAAAATCATAAATTTGATCCTGCTCCCAGGATTGCCCTCACTATAATTATCTTACCCTTCACACAAAATTAGGTAAATATATTCTATTTGGGATTCAAAGATTACTTTTTCTATTCTGATTTTTGTGTCCATACAAATTCTTTTACCTTCAAAGAGTATAAATGTTATATCAGGGAGAATAAAAATGCACGTATCATCCACATGGAAATAGGTTTATACTGACAATGACCTAGCTGTTTACAACCTTTATTTCCAACTCTGATTGACAGCAGAGGTAAAGATTACTTCAATTTAGGGAGCATAAGCCTATAAATCCTCACAGAAAGAAACCCTGTTCATGGTGAAAAGAAAGGTTTATCTCTGTAAAGAATAAGGATTAGGCTGAGATTTGTACCTTATATATGACCTTCTTAGTTCCAATTGTAAGGCATTTAGAAGATTTTCAGTCATTTGTGAATTTGAAATTATTTTCATATCATATCAAAATGTTGCATGAATTTTATGTTTTTCTTATCCACTTCATGGATAATTTTTGACAAAATAACTTCAGAAAGTCTGACTCTCAAAGGACAATCTCCCTTAAATGATTTGAACACAAAATTTGTTGTTACACTGGGATTTACATTAACTGAATGATTAGCAGGGGGGAAAACTCCTTGAAAACAAAATGAAGTATTTTTTAGACATCAGATAGTAGAACTACATTTCTGCATAGAAACGTCTGCAGAAAATAAATCACAGGCTTCAACTTAAATTATGTAAAAGCAAAACTGAAGAAAAATTATGGAATGCAGCCAGACAGCATGTGAAAACTATACCTGAAAAATCCACATAAGTTCAGATTACTGCATACTGTGAACAAATTTCTTTTCTGGCTATCACATCACATTAAGGCCTTTGAAAAACATTAAAGACTGCTACAGGTTTTGTTCTTATTTATACTTCACTTTTTTTTTTTTTTTTGGCCTGTATGTATCTTCTGCGGAATTATGAGAGCCCACTAATACCCACCATAGTACTTCAAATCAAATCACATTTTCAGTTGATATAATTGGCATGGTCAGGTGCTAGTTTACTCATTGAAGCTGAAAATTTCATTATAAAAAGATTTTTAAACTAGAAATTCTATGTGTGCTATGAGAAGATCACTAACTTAAGGAACAAAACTCGTATGTGTGCCAAGTAGAAATCACTTTTGGAAGCCTAACTAAAATGAGAGTTACAGAAAGCTGCCAGGATTATGTGCTAGAAGATTGAAGAGTATGGCTGCAAATTTCAGAGAATCTAATTCTGTTTGACACTAAGGAAAGAAATGTAAATTCCTTTATGTATTCTTTATTGGCTAATTCAGATGTCTCACAAAAAGAATCCACTTGGAATAAGAGGAAAATGTAAATCCTATCACATTAATACTTGATATTCTTACAGTATGAATTCCTCTCTGGCATATAATGATTTATTAAATGGAGAGTTTTCAAATAGACAATGACATTTTACTTCAAGTATAATTTATGAGAGCAAATGCCATTTTTGAAAGCCCTATAAGTTTGAAAGTCTGTAAGTTTAGGTAATGATTATTATGTGTTTCTTATATTTTTATCAACTATTTTATAGTCTTGTGAATGTCACTAAAAGGTAAGGTTATATATTCATAACTTATAAATTATAAACAAGAGTTAATTGGTTTCAAACCTAGCAATGCGGCTGTACAAAATGTTTTTAAGCTACAGTTGATAAAGAAGATTTAAGCATCTGTAGCTTTGAAATTTCCTTTGAAAAATTCAAGTATTGCTCAGAGAAAATTTTCCATAAAAACCTGTACTGGAAAAAAACTATAAATAATTTACAGTAAAAACTGGAATATACTAAGAGCATAGCAGAAGAATGTTTTATTTAAAAAAATAAGCTTAAACTTGTAACATGCTTTAGAAAAAAGAAATGGGAAAAATTACACCATTTTTTCAGTGTTCTACAAACACCAAGCATTTTTTAGGTCTTGGACAAATTCTTCAAGAACTTTATACACTGTTCTTTTGCTTGAATCACTATTCTCCCTAATCTCTTAAGCAAAGGTCCCACCTTTGCTTCAGCTGACAGCTTGCATGACACTTTTTCTTCAAGGCCATGTCTAACTACTACCTCACCACTCAAGACATAATCAAGTGGTCAGGGTATGTTCTCACTGTATCCTTCACTTACATTATTAAAATACAACATTGGTCACAATTACCAATGCTATTTATATGGTCTTACCACAAGACCATGAACTCTCTAATTTCAGAGACTATATCTATCCTAATCACCTAGGCCTAAATAAGAGAACAGCAAACCAGAGTTCTCATTAACTATTGTTATCTTATCAAGTGGATGAATTACTAAGGAGATGTGTCAATAGAAAAGACACTGGGATTGAATGCATGTGTTCTTAGCTTTTCAGATAAAAAACACAATATTCTATCATATTTACACTATGGCCCCCAGTGAATAAAAATTCAGAATTAATTTTCCTGTTTAATGAATCATCATTAAAGAAAATGAGTTTTAGAGATTATCTCAATTATCTGACGAAGACCTAACTTTATAAATCTAAATTTAATGTGGCTAATAATTCTTCTATAGTATTGTAGGAACATAAAACACTTCAAACTTTTGGCATAGAACTTGTCCATACACACCAAATGTAAAACCCATGTACACTTTGACCTAGCAATTCTAAAACCATGCAAAATATATGCAAAAGAATGTTAAATTGTGTATATTAGTGAATAATTACAGACATCTTGAAACCCCATCTTTTGGAGACTGGCTTAATACATTATGGTACAATTAGATACTCTGGAGCTATTTAAATCAATGGAGATAGTTTAACTATATTGATATGAAAAGATTCCAAATGTATTGTTTGATGATAAAAAGCACATTATGGAACAATATATGGACTATGATTGTATTATTCTGTGTACATTCACACACACATACAGGTCCATATATATTCATTCATAATTCAATAAATAATCCTGAGGAATCCTGATATTATAAGAAGTGCTCTATGCAGGGAATATAAAATGGCATATAAAATAAACAAGGTCCTGGGGCACCTGGGTGGCTTGGTCGGTTAAGCATCCAAATCTTGGTTTGGACTCAGGTCCTGATCACAGTGCTCTGGGACTGAGCCCCACATCCAGCTTAGAGCCTCCTTAAGATTATCTGTTTCTCCTTCCCCTTCTGTTATCCGCCTCCCCCAAAAATAAAAGTTTAAAGTAAAGAAGGTGCTTAGTTTTTTATTATACATTATAATGGAAAATAATGCAATGTTTATAAGTAAATATGAGATGCTGAGGAAAAAGGCACACCAAAGTCTTAAATAATGCATACTTATTCCAAGACTGAGATAGGTAATGAAAGAAAAAGGTAAGAAGAGCTTTTATAGTTTGCACTTTATATTTTTGAGTAAAGTGTTCACATTTGCAAACAATTAGCATGTATTCATTTTGTACTGGAAAGAAAGAATTAAAACTTTTCCTTGAAAACTTTAGCTAACCCATACAATTTAATTCCTCCAAAAGTTTCCTAAATTATCTTATATCATCAGAATTCCAATTTGGAAGTTAAACAAAGTATTGTTTTGTTTTGTTTTGCTTTTAAATAATTTATTTGAGAGCATTTTTAGGTTTATGGCAAAATTGATCAGAAAGTACAAAGATTTCTCATGTAACTTCTGCCCCTTTGTATGCATAGCCTCCCTCATTATCAACATCCCCCACAAAGTGTTACATTGTTACAACTGATAAACCTACACTGACACATTATCACCCAAAGTTCATAGTTTATATTAGAGTTCACTCTTGGTGGTGTACTTTCTTTGGGTTTAAACAAATGTATAATGACATATACCCAACACATAGTATCCTAGATTTCACACTCTAAAAATCCTTTTGTTGAAGGCAAAATCTTATTCACTTTTTGTACTAGAACACCAATGATAGTATTTTAGGTAGAAGAGGGCTTTCTAGGGGCATCGGGGTGGCTCAGTGGGCTAAGCCTCTGCCTTCAGCTCAGGTCATGATCCCAGGGTCCTGGGATCAGCCCTGCATCAGGCTCTCTGCTCAACAGGGAGCCTGCTTCCCCCTCTTTCTCTGCCTGCTGCTCTGCCTACTTGTGATCTTTCTCTGTGTCAAATAAATAAATAAAACCTTAAAAAAGACAAAAAAAGAAGAGGGGCTTTCTAAAAATTTTGAAAATAAATATGCTAATGGCATTGGAGACCATAACTTCATTCTGAAGTTTTCTTGATTTCAGATAATGTAGATAATTCTATTTTTAAAAAAATAGCAAAGCAACATAGTTTTACTAATTTCTTCCACTCAAATTGCCTAGAACTTAAAATATTTTTAAAGTACTTCTTGAAACATGAAAGATTAAAAAAAAAATCCCAGTTTCCAGTAAAACTCTCCACCCTCACAGAGTGACCTCAAAATATCTATATTGTGCAATCTCAACTAATATATAAAACTGGATCACTTTTTTGATTAAAAATAACTGATGTTAACATTTCTGTTTGCCAAGCTTTTTACAAATTTGGCCATATGTGAAAAATCATTTGGGTATCAACAGAACTGATTTCTGTTTAATAACCTTTAAATTTCCTTTTTAAATAGCTTTAATGTGAAAGGGTAAAATCCATTTACTACTTAATCTAAAAGTCTGTTAGGTTTGATAAAAATCAGAGAAGGGATTTATGTCTTAATATTCAGGACTTGTCAAGAAATACTGGGATTAAATAGCCATTAAGCATCAAAAATCAAATAAAAATCAGGACTTTCCTAAATTTCATTAATTTAAATCTGAGAGAGAAATGCGTTGTTAAAGAATTCAAATCTTTAATAAATAACAAATCTTAATATAATCACTTATTTTTACAATTGTGTTTGGTGCACTTAGAGTTAATCATAAAGGCATGGATATGAGTATTCAAGTGGCTGGGAGCACATGAAATATAAATCATTAGTTTAAATAGGCAAGATGACTCATGGTCTAAGTTAGTCATAAAATTCTTTTTCCAGACATATTATTTTTGTTCTTTTCTGATGTCTTTTTATTAACCATAATTATTACATTGTCTCAAAAATAAGAGTGAACTGAATAGTATTATAAAATATTATTTAATGTATTTTCAATTCATGGAATGACTTTTGTCAGTGCAATATATTTAAAGGTCTTATGCTAGACAAATATAATAAAAGCTCAGGGATCTTTATCAGGTGAATAGTACACAAAGAAGAGAGACATTATAAAGATTGTGTGCTCAACAAAATTATAGGTTGACAGTGTCTTGTGTAAAAAAGCTATCTTGAGGATAAGCATGAGGAATAATAAGGAGATTTACTAAACCCATAGGAAGAACCAAGTATTTCCTAAAAAGTCAATGAGTTTTAATGAGATTTGACCATGGAACTCATCAATGGCAATAACTACTGTATTTTCTACAGTCATTCTGAGCAAGGAGATGATCAATTGTTTATTCAATATATAGTTATTAAGCACCTGCTGCATGACAGGCAATATTATAAGAATTCAGGACTTAGGGGAACCTCGGTGGCTCAGTTGGTCAAGCATCTGCTTTCTGCTCAGGTAGTGATCCCATAGTCCCTGGATCAAGCCCACATCAGGCTCCCTGCTCAGTGGGGAATCTGCTTCTCCCTCTTGCTCTCTGCTTCTCCCCTACCCCCACCCTTGTTCTCTCTCACTTGCTCACTCTCTCTCTCTCTCTCTCTCAAATAAATAAATAAAATCTCTGAAAAAAAGAATTGGGGATTTAATAACAAGTCAGGCTAGGTTCTGCACTCCATGGAGTTTATACATTATTGGTAAGAGGCAGGTAGGGAATGAAGAAAGGAAAGAATGAAGGAATGAAAGGAAGCTTATCATGTAGTTAGTAGTAAGTGCAATAGATTCGAGCACTGGTATTGGAAACGGGAAAAAGAGAAAATTAAAGATATATTTAAGATAAAAACCAATCTCTAACATAATCAATGAATATATGATAACTAGATGAAGACTAAATTTGATTATTAATTATGTGTGTGTGTGTGTGTGAGTGTGTGTGTGCACTAGTGCATTAAGCTCCTGATTGAATAGTTGCAGCAGCCCTGGAAGAGATGAAGATTGATATGTACTTATAGGCAAAACACAAAATATGAAAGATTGGTAAAGAATGGAGTGAGTACCTTCTGGGTTAAAGTTATGAATGAATAAAATTCTGCAGTCTTAAACTTATAAATGGTACTGAAAAAAACTAAACACAATAAAGTGCAATGAGATTTGATTACTGCTTTGGCATAATTAAAAATCATTGGTAACATTTATAAATGGCTTCAATTAGAAGATAGGAATGAAACTTGGAGTTTCAAAAATAAAACTCCTTCATGATAAAAAATAAAAAGGAGACATCTAGATTAAATAAATTTCTCGAAGATTCTTGTGATAAATGAAGGGGAAGTGGAATGGTATCTAAAAAGCAATGAGGAACTACAAGAGCATTTTATTAATGATTAGGGATATTGCAGCATGTTTGTTTGAGGATTGGTATGGTACAACTGAGTGAAGATTAGGCATGAAAGATGAGTAAACAGTGTCCTTGAATAAGAAAGAAAGGATGAGGCCCATCTCCTACTGGCAGGTTTGGGCTTGGATCTGAGTAAAGAGAGTCCATCCATAGTAGGAAAAAGGCAGAGTATGAGTACAGAAACAAGTAAGATGAAAGATTTTGTGGAAGGAAGATGATGTAGTTTCCTTACCATTGCTTCTGGTTTCTTAGAGAAATAAGAGGTAAAGCCATAAAATAAGGGGAAAAGAGAAAAGTGTTGGGCGCTTATGGAGAGAAGAGAAAGAATGAAATAGTTGGCAGAATAGGAAGGGCATTTTCTACAGAAATGTGTGGTAGGTTTGTGGTAATGGTGACTTCATTGCTACTACAGATATGAAGACTTCTTTGAGAAGGAGGTATTTAACCAAAGCACTAAACAAAAAGGAGTCAGTCATGCAAATATCAGGAGAAAGATTATTCCAGGAAGAAGGAATAGCAAACAAAACTGTTTAAGGCTCTGAAATAAAGCCAGGGCTGTTCAGACATGGGTGGGAGGAAAAGGTGCTATAAGATGTAGTAGGAGAATTAGGCAAAAGCCAAATACTGAGAAGCTCTATAAACAATATAAAGAGACTAGATTCATTCTACACATAGTTATCCTTTAAAGAGATGATTTATTTTGTTTTGTCCTTGTTTTATCTGTTACCTAACGAGAAAAACAGGAGGCAAGTAACATGAGATCCCAAAAGATGTGCTCGAGGAACAAGAATGTTGCTAAGGGAGGGGATCAAGACCTATTTTGCAACTCTCACCTTATCACAAACCTCTAGAGCATGGCAAAGCTGTGGAAGAACTCATTGAGAGACTGAGCGATGACTGATAGTTTATCAGAGTGTCTGTTTCCCTGTATTCATTCACCTACCTTCTCTACCATGACTTTTGGTTTCAGCATGGTAGGAGAGGTGGATGATAGAACGTCACCAAAGAGGTATGCCTACCTGGGTGATACGGTGCAATCAGAATGTATCCACATGTGATCCATTGTCAAGAGAGAAGAGCTGAGAGGTGAATCATGTAAGTGGCCAAAGGTTGGGATATGGTCCATATCAGAAAAAGATGCAGTGCGAGGTATCAATAAGTGATGGATTCCAAAATAAAATAAATCAAAACAAATAAACAAAACCCAAACACACAAAGACGGCGTGAGGCTTCTGTTCCACAGAAGGATACAACAGTAGATATAATAGCATGAGTCTTATAAGGTTGCCATTTCTTCTAAATCCTCCTTTCTTCTATTCCAGATTCTAGAGGAGCCAAGAATAGAAACTATTGAGTCAGGGAGTTGACAGAGGAAAAGAGAAGAAACAAAGCATGTTTCTCTTTTCTGCTATAGTCTTAAAATTCTGGATCAGGCTTGAGCTATGGAAGGAAAAATTTGTAAATTTCATGATATTGAAGTATTTTGATATTTCACTGGTCTGGTGTTTCTAGTGCCAGAAAAAAATGATTGCTAATCAATACATAAATATAACAAGAAAAATCGATGGAATTAGCTCAAGAAAACATCCAGAAATGGAAAGGAAAATCTCGGTGAATTTTTCTCATCCCTGATTTTGAGAAACTGACTCTCAAATGTATAAACTCTTTCTGCCAATTCAGCCAGCAAAGTTGTAATAGGCATAACTCCCTTTTCTGAGCAACAATAGCAAATCCAATCTGACAACGTTCTTTTCGCTTTTCTTGAGTGACCAGGAAGCTGCTAATAAAAAGGTCTACAAGATTAATTTGGAAAACCATACCTACAATCACATATGCTATTTCTGTTGTCAGTCCACAGAACACCAGTTTTCTATTAAAGATACATTTTACCATTAAAGTAAGTGCTAAGAAAGACAATGGGAATTTATATCATGTTATCCTGTCTATAACACTCCCAAACAAGTTTGTGTTTTAAAATCTTAGATATTTCTAATACTTAATTTTGCTCATTTTTGGAATGGATTAAAATGAGCTTTTCCAATTCATGAAGAATTAAGTCCATGAGAGCCATGGTTAATACCATTAAGAGGCTAGAGATGCAGGAACTTAAGTCCAACTGAAAGAAAGCCAGTAATCATGGGTTGGGTTGCAGTATACATTTCCAGGTGTTCCATTTATATGAACTAGTAAGTGGACCGTATGTCTTAGAGCAGTTAAGTACAATGGTAGACTCAGTATTTCAGAATTAGGGCAAGAGCTTTAACAAGGAATATTTTTGGCTAAACAGCCCCAAGAAAATCTGAGTGTATTATTGGCTTGATTACAGTCACTCAGAAGATGACTTACTCCACAATAACTCATAATTACACCTCATTTCCTCTAAGGTGGAGACTCCTTCTATTCCCCTAACCAGTTAGGTACTAATGTAACATGTCATACTTGATAAATGAGAGAAGTCTATTTTACTGGTCCTACTAGAAGGAACTTTAAATATCCAAGCTACTAACTTGGCGTGTGCACGCATGCACAGACTCTGGGGCAGATTTCAGCATTTCTATTTTATAGCTCCATTGTAAAGGAGCCAAAGTGAACATTATGAAAATAGGCATCCTCATGGGATATTCTACTTTAAAAGGTCATAGTTTGGCAGAGGAAATGAGGTTTTTTCTTTTTTTTCCTGGCATCTAAAAGTTTTGGAACAAAAACAGAATTTAAAAACTGAGAAATGGAAACAGATATCTCCTTATACAATAAATACTTGTCTGTTACTCATTAAAATGAGTGAGTCAATCAGCTTCTATTTATCCTATGCACCAGGAAATTTTCATTCCCTCTATCTTTACCCTGGATGTCATTCATTGTTCAAAACTGGGAGAACATGCCAGTACCATGACTAATTGGCCTCATAACACCATATGTCATATATATATATATATATATACACACACACACACACACACACACACACATACACACACACACACACATATCCACTTTAATCTCCATTTTTGTTGAAAATCATGGTTTCTTGCTTCTATCCCTTATTCTATAGGTCTCTTCTCATTACACAAAGCTGGACTCAGCTAAGAGTTTTTAAGTCATGGTGAGAACCACAAATAGTCACAGGTTCCAAGTTACCCTCTATTCATTGGTTCTCACAGTTTCCCACTGACTTCTCTTATTGGTCATGGGATACAAAGAGCTTCCCAAGTGAATCTTCAGATTTCTAGACATAGCCTTTATATTAGTTTCCTCCTGGGAAAAGTGTAACTTATTATCACAAACTTAATGACTTAAAACAACACATATTTATTTTAATTCTGGAGTTCAGAAGTTTAAAAATGGGTTCATGGGATTGCATTCCTTCTCTAAGCTCCAAGGAAGAATCTGTTTTCTTAGCCTTTCCAGCTTCCGAAGGTATTTCATTATTTGGCTCGTCTCCCTTTTCTTTCCTTTCAAAGGCAGCAGTGTAGCACCCTCAAATCTCTCCCTTTTGTCCTCCTTTTTCAGCCTTCTGTCTTTGAGAATCCTTACGATTATATCATTTGGCCCAATTAGATAATTCAAGATTATCTTCCCATCTCAACATCCTTAATTAATCAAATCTATAAATTTCCTTTTGCCATATAACATAACAGCTCACACATTCCAGGGAATAGGAAGATCTTTGGGGCACCATTATTTATCGTACTACAGTCTTTTTTTCCACTGTGTAGCAGCAGTACTTTTTTTGGGGGGGGGTGCAATTTGAATTATACATTCCAGACAGTAAAGCAAGCCTTTTTTTTTTTTTTTTTGCCTGTTTACTCATTAGTATGAAGAGTCAAAAATTACATATCAAAGTACAGTCTTATTTTCTAGTTTAATATTGTCTTGGGCACTAGGACCTCCAAATCTATTGAGGCCAGAGCTAGGGGCAAACATGTTGTGTAACATGTTGATGAATAGTGCAGTGGTGTCCTAGACTGATCATACTGGCTTATGAAAACAATTGTTGTATTTTCAGGAATTTTGTGAATTGATTAAGCACAGCCATTATTTAAAGTTAAATTATTTAAACTTATTGTGGGAATATAAAATTTCATGAATTTCTTAGTGCTACTGTATAAATCCCTAGCTTCCTAAGACTATTCTCATACCTTGAGAACTGTATTGGTAGCCATCTGTTAAGTTAATTTTCTGATCCAGAAAGGTTATAAAATGTGTCTAAGAGAGTCAAATAGTTACAGCCCAAATAAGGTCCTTAGGTTAAACTCCCAAAGTGCCAGGAATACTGAGATGTTTCCTCCCTAGGTTTGAAACGAAGACTTGGAGAAATCTCTAGGTTATAAAAGACAGTCTCCTCAGATTTATCTGGCCATTGGAAAGATTTAATTTCCATTCCAAAAGGTTAGCATTAGAACTCAGGATGTGACAATACAGGATCCTTTCCATCTGTCTCAAAGGACAACAAAAAAAATTGTTTTGTTTTGACTTGTTTTCCATTCAGTCTCTCTTCTTTGGGGAAGAAGAGACATGACTGTCTTTCCCCTATAAGAAAATGGAGAAAATTGTTCTCTATTCTTTGCTTATGGAGTATCTAGCTCTTAAGGTAGGACATTTGCCCTGGGCTTTCATTATGTTACCTCAGGGATAAAGCCTGAGGCAAAGAAGAGGGAATCCGATGAGCTTTTTTATTTACTCTAACATAATAAGATATATGTTTCTGATCTAGAACATTTTGTGTGTGAGCATTAGGGTAAAATTAGTAAAGATGAGTATAAAAAATCTGATACTAACAAATAAAGTGTACAGTACAAGCAAAAATCTCACCATTTTCTAATTATCATTCTATAGTTTACAGTTTTCTGTGGACTTGAAATATAACTCCCCTACTGAGTAGAAGTAACCAGTGGAAGAAGAAGTAGAAGCCCTGTATAACTATGTAGTACAAGTACTATATAACTGTGTATAGTAGAAGTACTATATAACTTCCAGTAGATGTTATATAGAAGTACTATTTAACTGTCCTATTGAGTATCTTTTTCCAAGTTCAAGTTTAGTGGATATCACATTGGCCATAGTGGAAGAATTTATTGACAAACACTACAAATCATAACTTTATTTACTGTTTTGTTGATTGTCTAGACTTGAGAAAGTGGTAAAAATGGACACCAAACTTGAAAGTGTGTCACGTTTGTAGCTGTTACATTGTGACTAGTGAAAAAAAAAGAGAGAAGATATCATTCCAGTATTTAAAAACTAAATTCCTTGGATGCTATTAGAATCAATGTCAAGTATATCAGGACCAGTGAGAGAAATTTCTACATATATCTTTATTATTTCCTTTTTGTCTTACCACTGTGAAGGAAAATGGCAAGCACCGTTCGTGTTTGAATATCCTTCATTTGCTAGCTGCATCTACAGATCGGTTGTGAGTAGAAGGGTTCAGCATAAGTCATTGAACTCATCCTGTGAGAATCAATTAGTTCCACAGAAGTTACAAAAAAGAGCTTATATATTATATTAGCATAATACATCTTATATACCCTTTATGTCCATATAATTTATAATATGTATAAGTATATATGTATATTCTTTTAGGTTTTGTTTTTTGTGCTTTGTGTTTTATATCTTTTTTACAGAAAATTAGTTGTTAAATATTTATCAGCACAGAACTGATAGAGTCATTATGAACGTTTGCTAATAAAATCTGGAAGAAAACTTGTGAGCATGAAGGCAAACCCATAGGCAAAAAACAGGTTTAGTCTAGTGTCCCTTTCTTAATGGAAGAGGCCAAACGGAATTAATGTGAGTTCCTAGGAAATGATCGTACATGAGGGTCTCAGCATTGGCCTTTATTGTTGGCAGGAGGATAAATCAATACAGCTTAGCACTGTAGGAACTTTGGTGAGAAGTCCATATTGTCAAGTTCACGCATAACTTCTATCTGTCCCTTCCACCCAAATGGCTCATCTGCCAGAATTAAGGGCACAAAATACTAGATTACTTATTTAAAGACTGCCTATCTTCTCAAATAGTTGAAAAGAAAAGTGCCTACTTTTAAAAGTATTCAAAATTGAAGAATCATCTACCTAGCAACAGTAACCAACACTGTAATTAAGACATTAATCCAGGGATTTTCTTGCATATTTCACACTGAGTAGGATTAGACATTATAAGAAAAATGAATACAATTAAAAAATTTTAAGTGGGAAATTGACTATCATTATCTTAGCCAGTGGCATTATCATCTAATATAAAGAACTGAAATGATAATTTGCCAAGTGACTGTTGAAAATGTGTGGAGACATTTTAAGAAGAGAATTATTTTTATCTGAAATGATTTTCTTAGCTGAAGCAAAGATGCACAATGCATTGATGAACTCCCTCAATGTCTCTATTTATGGGCCTGCAAATTGCTCAGGTTTCTCAGAATTATACTAGAATTTTAAGTCTCTGTTAATGCTGTGGCTGTTAAGGAGGCAAGCATATCATTAAAGCTTATCTTTATTTCATAAAAGCTACCGAAAAAATCTATCCACATATGGCATTTATTCAAGGAGAGACACCTCAAGTTAATTACTTAAATTATAGAAACTAGTTATAAATAAAAATTTACCTCTTAATTTTAATATATTTCACTTCTCCCATCCCTGTTTTATTTATATAACCTCTTACTGCTCTATTCATTCTCTCTCAAATAACCCTGTTCATCTGTCACCTCTCTGCTTCTCTCATATATACGTGAATATCATACATAGGAATAAACAACTCATGTAAAGCTCATCATAAGAAAAAATCAGTACTTATTAGTATTTTTCAAATATCATTATTACTTTTAAGACTTTTTAGCTTGAACTATTTTAAGTTGCCATTTTTGTAGATCAGAGAGTGTCATGGCAATTTCTTGTGGAAATTTCTTATGGTTTAACCTAATAGTTCATGCTCACTTTAGCATAAGAATTATATAATGTAATTAAGAACAAATGTGGTTTAATTTATAGAAAATGCAGTGGTGAGCTAAATTAATGCTCTCAATAATTTAAGTATCAAGCAAAGATGGAAAATGACAATGAAAAGAGAGGTTGAATGTGTATAGTAAGTCCAAAAAATACAGAAATTTTATTATTACTCACATCCAACCAAATGTAACCTCACACACATTTAAAAAAATAATGGATTTGACTAGTTAAGAAAGATTGAGTAAGTCACCAAAAGTGGTGCAGTTTACTATGAAGTACTTAGCACATAGGCTGAAATATTGAAGTGGTATCTTTCTTCAAGGAAGAGGAAGAGATTATTAAATACTTCTTAGATAGCCTGACTCTATGCTGAACAATGTGAGGCATATACTTGTTAATAAACCCAGTGATACCTTGTCCTGATTTTTCAGAAAGGAAAAGTGAAGCACACATGATAAATTGCTTAGAGACTCAGCTCATAAATGGCAGTTCTGGGATTTGAACCCACATATCATGGAATTCAGAACCCCTACAATTTTTTTTTTCATTCCTAGATTGAATCCAGTTCAATTCAATAAGAATAAAATAGAATCACATAGAGAAATCCAGTGACTGGTGATACAGAAAAAAGGAAAAAGAGCAGAAAAGGTTTCAAAAAAGGAATTCTTAAGGCATAGAAAATGGATGACATCACTGCAAGCTTGTCATTGCATCAGAGAGAGTATTTGTATGGATGCTGTCAGCATGTTTTTCTCCATAATCAGAACTTTAAAATTCCCACAACTGTAAAATTATTCTAAACGAGAACTCAATGACCTGTAAAATATCATTGGAAAGTGAAACTTGTGAGTTAGAAAGCCCAAGCACCAAGAAGTACCCTCATAATTCTCCTCCTTTTCTCATTTGGAATGCAATCAGCTGAAATACTCAAGTGCTTCTTCACAGATTTCTCTCACACATGACTGTGGTCTTTGAAAGGCAAGTTTCATCTCAGGAATTACTATTACTGGTTGATTTCCAAATTTTTCAAGATGACAAAAAAGAAAAAACTATAAAGAGCAACACATTTTAACCTTATAACATTTTCCCAACGTCATCCATAATTCATTGGTATAATCATTTGCATTGTGGTATTAAACAAAATTAATAAAAATAAAACACTAGGAGGGAGTAAAAATAGGCTATTCACTTTTGTATTCATATTTTGTAAATATGCACTAGGTCAAATATATTTACATATAACATCTGTATTTTCTTATATGAAATATGAAATTTTCTTATATGAAAATAAAAAATTTCTAAATAAAATTTAAAATGTACTGTTAAAGTTGTGCTTTGTGGCTTATTATTATATTATTCTACACAAGTGCAATTAACATAAAATTTGCTTATGATTATATTGAACTATGTCAGTTCGCCTACTCTGAACGTGACAAATATATAAAAAGATGAATCTTATAAATTGTTATTTACATCTGTGCCTACAACAGGATTCTCCAAATTGCTGATGAGGATAAAATCATATTCTTATTCATAATAGTCATCTCCGTTGTCCCTTTGATTAATTGCTTAGAATAAAGACCTTCTCAGACATGCAAACATTATAAAAATTTAAGTCCAATTACACCACCTTTGCACTGGAGGATTGACTAACCAAAAAATGAATGAGTAAATAAATAAGTAAAATCAAGGGGCACCTGGATGGCTCAGTGGGTTAAGCCTCTGCCTTTCACCCAGGTCACGATCTCAGGGTCCTGGGATCAAGTACAGCATTGGGCTCTCTGTTTGGTAGGGAGCCTCTTTCCCCATCTCTCTCTGCCTGCCTCTCTGCCTACTTGTGATTTCTCTTTGTGTCAAATAAATCAATAAATAAAATCTTTTAAAAAATATGTAAAATCATAACAGTGGGATCTTATGAGGGCGGCAAAAAAGGTGCTCAGCATGTTGCTCAAGTAAGAGGCAAGAAAATAAGTGGGACAGAACTAGAAAATGATCTGGAGAAGGAGATTGAAAGAAACACAGGTGAATATGTGATCTGATGTACTTCAGTACTAAGGAGAGTTTTGTACATCTGAGAGTAAATTAATGATAGATTCATAGAGAGGAAAAGAGCTAATGAAAAGATAATTTATTTCAGAATTGAAAAAGACTTCAGTAAATGGCAAGATATTCTATGCTCATAGATTAGAAAATTCAATATTGTTTAAATCTCATTACCTAAAGCAATCTAAAGGTTCAATGAAATTCCTACCAAAATTCCAATGACATATTTTGCAAAAATAGAACAAACAGTCCTAAAATATGTGGAACCATGAAAGATGCCAAATTAGCCAAAGTAATCTTGAGAAAGAAAAACATACCTGGAGGCATTCACTTGCTGATTTCAAAGCTATATTACAAAGCTGTAGTAATGAAAATAGTATGATATTGATATAAAACAGACACAGAGCTCAATAGAACAGAGAGCCAACAAATAAACCCACAGATACATGGTCAATGAATTTATGACAAAGGAGCCTAGAATATACAATGGGGAAAGACAGTCTCACTACTAAACATTGGGGAAACACATATCAAACCATGCTGAGGTAGAACCTCAGACCTATTAGCATGACAGTCATCAAGAAGACAAGCTATTAACAAGTGTTGGCAAGAATGTAGAGAGCAGGAAACCCTTGTGCAATGTAGGTGGGAATATAAATTGGTACAACTGCTATGGAAAACAACATGGAGGTTCTTCAAGAAACTAAAAAGTAGTATTACTATGATCCAGAAGTTGCACTTCTAGGTATTTACCTGGATAAAATGAAAACACTAATTGGAAGAGATATAGGCACCCTCATGTTTATTTTGTTATCATTTACAGTGGTCAAGCTATGTTAACAACCTCAATGTCCATCACTGGATAAATGGATAGGGAAATTGTGATACACATACAAAATTAAATATGATTCAGTTATAAGAATGGAATGGTGTCATTTTTGAAAATATGGGTTGACTTTGAGTTCATTATGATAAGTGAAATAAGGAGAAAGAAAAAGAAACTACTGTTTATTCTCACTTATATGTGGAATCTTAAAAAAAAAATCTTATCAATACCAAGAACAGTTTGGTGGTTGCCAGAAGTAGGGGATGGGAGGTGGCAAAATGGGTGAAGGCAGTCAAAAGGTACAAAATTCCAGTTTTAAAATAAATGAGTCATGGGGATGTAATATACAGCATTGCAATACTGTATCACATACTTGAAAGTTGCTTGGAGAACAGATCTTAAAAGTTCTTTCTTTCTTTCTTTCTTTTTTTAAAGATTTATTTATTTATTTATTTGACAGAGAGAGAGAGAGATCACAAGCAGGCAGGGAGGCAGGCAGAGAGAGGAGGAAGCAGGCTCTCCGCAGAGCAGAGACCCGGATGCGGAGCTCGATCCCAGGACGCTGGGATCATGACCTGAGCCGAAGGCAGAGGCTTTAACCCACTGATCCACCCAGGCGCCCCTTAAAAGTTCTTAAAAGTACTTACCACACACACACAAAATTCTGTAACTATGGATGGTGCAAAATGTTAACTAGCATTATTGTGGTGATCATTTTGCAAAATATATAGATATTGAATCATAATGTTTTACACCTGAAACTAACATCATGTCAGCTATACCTTGAATGAATGAATGAATGAATGAATGAATTTACTTCAGTGGCAAAAGAGGTATACTCTGATTACAAATAAAATCAATGCAGCTCAAATGTAAATAGCGTAGACCCAAAATAATCAAAACTCTAGAACTCTAAAATTGATTCTAAAATGTTTTTACTATATTATGAGGCTGAGACCAAAAACAATGTATTTTTCTATACATGAAAAAATAAATGCTCATGGAGAGGAAGGCAGACAAAAAGCCAAAGATTTTTCTTACATAGCAATAAGACAAAGCCTAATCTACAAAAAGTAAACTGGAGAATAAATAAATATACTACTTATTTATATTCTTTATCAAGATGAAAGTAACAAAAGAAACAACTAAAGTCTTGGAAAAGATTATCTCTGAGGATAAAGATGATAAACCACTGTTTTACTCAAGTATTTTGTGATTTTTTTAAAAAAACTGTGAGTACATGTGCAGTGCTTTATCTGAGAACATATTATGATCCTTGGTGTAATGGTACAATACTCCATAGAGGATTTGCAATTGTTCAAGGTGCTCCTAACTTGGGATCTCTTCAAATTAATTTCCCAGGTTGGATGTTTTTGATAACACTTATGTATTGGGAATTTAAACCCTAGTCTTCACAAGGGCAGCTTATACTTCAGAATTCTCAGGAGTGACTTTCATCCTAAAAACAAGTGCTAAAGCTGTGGCAAATTTGCTGAGCATCTCCCTTTATAGATCAGATTATTTTTAGTTTCTGTGACACTGCGATTGCAGACCCTCACACGTCTTTGTGTCGGGTTATTATTCTGTTTCTCTAACTGGCACAGCACTAGGTCGCAGTTCTTTTCCATGCTGCAATCATTAAAATTTCTTGAGGCAGGTGCCCTTAGGGCAGCCATGGAATCAACATAGTTTTACTAAACTGAATTCATGCTTCTGGTTCATTCTTGTCCTCAGAGGAGCTTGCTTACTTTTTCAATTCAGCTCTGTATTTTAAAAAGATGTTTTCAAACATTCCATCTAGGATTTTAAAAAGTTTAACAGCTTTATTGGGATATAATTTACATATCATCTCGCATTTTAAATTGTATTGTAACAGGAGCACTTGCAAGATATTCAGTCCTGCATATCATTGGAAATGGGAGACTTCAGCATGTGTTTAATTGTTTTCTTCTACCTGTTTTCTCTCCTCTTTATTTATTTCTTTTAGTCTGCATTTGCCAGACACACAACTACTCAGATTGATCCTCAAAATTTTTGTCTTTTCATTATTTTTTTTTTCAGTTTTTTTTCTTTTTAAGCTTTTTGGAATTCTTCATCTCTTTCATTATACTCTTTTTTTCTTCTGTTCTTGTATTTTTCATTCCAAGAACTTTCTTGTTTTCTGAGCATTCCCTTCTATATCATTCTATTTTTACTCAGAAAAACAGTATCTTCTCTTATATCTCTGAAGTTATAATTTTTAGAATTTTCATTTTCTTTCTTGATTTTTCTAGCTTGCTTTGTTCTTTTCCTCTGACTTTAAAAAACTGTCTGAAATATCTTTCAGGTCCATAGCTATTCATTTATATTTAAAAGTGAAAATCTCGAGGACACCTGAGTGGTTCAGCCAGTTAAGGGTCCAACTCTTGATTTTAACTCAGGTCATGATCTCAAGGTCATGAGATAGAACCCTGATTTGGGCTCTGCACTGGGCATTGAGCCTGCTTGAGATTCTTTCCCTCTGCCCTTCCCTCTCCCTAAAAAAAAATAAAAAAATAAAAAATGAAAATCTTGAGTAAATGGTTTGGTATTGCTAACTTCAGTGGTAGTGGGTGTACTTCAACAGAGAATGACAGAACAATGTGCCTTCCCAGTTTTGAGAGGGAACAATGAATTCCATTACTTGAATACTTTGGAGTATTTAATTTTCCACAGAAGATTCATTCATTTTCTTGCCTACAGTCTAGTTGATAGGTTCTGCTTGATAAACAGGAGAAGAGGGTTGTTCACAGTCTTGTTCTTTACCACGATGTAAACATTTCTTTAATTCCTCTATTTTCAATAAGATGCTTTATCCAATTGCTTTCGGTGATGCTTGAGGTTTTTAAGTACAGAATCTCCTCCTTAATTTCCCCAAAATATAAGCCTTCCATATCTTCTCATGGTGAGAGAACAGTAGCCACTTAGCTATTTGTGGTGGAGAAGGCAATCTAGGAATTTAAGCAAATCCTTCAGTATTTTAAGCCCTACCTTTTACAAAGACCACCTTCCAGAAGTATACAGGGCCCGGAATCTTGATCAATGTAGATGGAAGAAGTAATGACTCTTTCTTTTTGTTGGCTTCCCCTTTTTGCCACATTTAGATTTTAGCATTCTTGACTTCCAGTCAGAGACCAGTCTTTTCCCTCAGTTCTCTCTGTTGCTTTGCATGCATAGCCTTGTTGTTCATTAAGGATTGTTTTAGTACATATTTAGGAGGGAATAGAAGGCAAACATTTCAATCAACCAAAAATGTCTAAGTGGAAGTACACATACAAATGTTTGTTTCTCTAGTGATTATATCTAGCTATTTAAGACCAATATTTATTAATTTTTCTGCTAAAATCCTCTTTATGTTTTCAAAGATATTTATTATTCTTATTTAAAATTTAGAATCCTTCCTCTCTTTCCACCCTCTTCTGCCAGGTGACTTTCTTGTTTGTAATTGACCTCAAACTCCCCCCCCCCCCCGGGTCTATTCTAAGAGTCGCCTTTCCGGATTTTAATCATGTAATCTTCATAGTGAAGTAGAGAGAAGGAGGGAATACTTAGCCACTGACCCCTCTGGAAGATACTACATTGTTGATGTTTACCTACAAAACTGGGATTGTTAAACTGAGTTTGTACTGTGAAAGTGAGCAAAAGAGCAAAAGCAAGGTATTCTTCCCTAGCGTCCTGCTTTTCTTAGGAACTCTTTCATATTCACTCATATTTCTATAATATCTTTAGTATTATATTCAGAGGAGGGAGACAGCAACAACCCATGTTAATTGACTGTCCATAATAAAAATGTAAATTAGCATCACAGTTGCTCTAAGTGCCAAATGATTTTTTGAGATAAAGAATGTTAAAGCATTAAGAGTTTGAAAGATGTAACATTAATATATAACCTATACAATGCCTAATATTTCAAAGTCATATCCAAAGAAGCTAAAGAATAAATATCTAGAGCAATATCAGATTCATGGGGTATGCAGTTATGAAATTTCAAGATATTATGGTAAATTAAGCAGACTTCCTTGTCTAAAATAATTGCATCAAAATATTTTATATATTCTCACAATGTGAGGTTTAGGCAAGTTAATATTGGCTACCAGTTGAAATCAGCACAAGACTGAAAACACCCATAGCAGAGTTTGCCAGTTTTAAAGTGCTTTGCATGTTTCAATCATATTAGTTCATGCCACTGGGTGTTTATTTAGATGGTCAGAAAATGCCCTGTGCTTTGAACAGAATCTACAAGCCTAAACTACTTAATAAGAAAAAATCATGTATGAAGAGATGTGGTCTGCAGGCAGAGACACATGTCTGTATGGGTCAAAAGTTTGTGCAAACATTCACAGTACCAGAGCCAGATATTGTAAATGGGGAATTGTTCACAGTGATAAGAAAGCCTGAATTTTAAGTCTATAATAAAAGAATCATGTATGTAAGTGATTATAATTCATTTTAAATACCACAATGGGTTCTTTCCTTTCATTCCATTTACAACAGAAAAAAAATATTTTACACACACATATTTTAATTGTTCTTTCATTATTAAGTACTCAGTTTTAAAAAAACACATTTTCATTATTATGGTGAGTTTCATTCTGAACAACTAAATAAGAATGCTTCATATTTAGGGAAAAAGAGAGAGAAAATGCTTGCTAAAAAAAAAAAAAAGCTGTGATTTTGTTGTTACTAAAAAACTGTTAATAGGTTAGCTTCATCAGTAGTTCTGAGAAATGTGTGTTGTTATACTCTGAGAATCTCATTACCAAAAGTTAAATGTTATCTTTTCATCTCATCTCTGATTTCCCAGTGTAAAGTACTATTCCCATCACTTTTTTTCCCTTTTTGCCCTTTGTTTTTCTTCATTATCAGCATACTGTCTCCCTCCCAGTAGATCATAATCTTTAAGATAATAGAAAGATAATCAGTTTTGTACAGTAATAAACCACAACACCTAGAACTGTTCTGGTAGGTGCTTTATTAGTAAAACTAATGGGTAAAGAAAATTAGAACTCAGGAATTCAAAGAGCCCTCTATCCAAAATAAGTGGCCCAATGCATTAGTCAAATATTAAGACACTTGAAATTGACTAATGCATGATATATATAGTAACAGTGGATTTGAAATCCTTGAAGTCTTCACTGTGGATACACACAACTATGGGACATCAGTGCAATGATAAACTTTCCATCTGTTGATAGTCACATTTTATTATTTATGTGGCTGATATAATTAGTCCAAACCGATATATTTAGGTACTACTAAAATGAGTTTTGCTTTAGAAAGGCAGTCTTATGGGAATATTCCTAAGAGTCAAATTATGATCCACAAGGGAGGAACACAAATCCAACAACTGGAATAACTTTCTGAAGTTGAAGTGGTTTAAGCCAAGGTTAAAAACAGATTATGTTCGGGGCGCCTGGGTGGCTCAGTGGGTTAAGCCGCTGCCTTCGGCTCAGATCATGATCTCAGGGTCCTGGGATCGAGGCCTGCATCGGGCTCTCTGCTCAGCAGGGAGCCTGCTTCCTCCTCTCTCTCTGCCTGCCTCTCCGTCTACTTGTGATTTCTGCCTGTCAAATAAATAAATAAAATCTTTAAAAAAAAAAAAAAAACAGATTATGTTCTCATCTTCCTTATACTTTAAAGGGAAAGAAAACATGTAAACTCCTAGAGGTTTTCTGTTTTATTTATTTTTTGTTCAACATTGTTTCCCCCTCCCCACTTCCCATCCACTCCCCTCTGGATGGTTGATCAGTGTGACTTTAAATTAACAAGTTAGCATGGCAAGATCTTTAACCAAGAAGGGAGGAAATGTGGCCTTAGAACTGCTTTCTTTATTAAAAATGTATTCATGTGAATTTTGGAAAATCCTTTCAAGGGAGAAATCATAAAGTGTACTGAAGTTTCTAGTAAAGTATGAGCAGGAAAATGCTTCAGAATGTTCAGCTCTATAAAATGATGAATATAAAAACACTTACTCTGGACAACTGACACCTGGACAAGTACTATCTAAAAAAATAAGGTTCCCTAAAATCAGGAGCATATCCCTTACCTGGAGTCTTATAGGGAGTTTCTAGGGCAGGTGGAATCAATCAATCAGGGTACCAAAGACTATGTAAGCCAGCAGAGGATAAATGTAATAAACATGATTATAAGTTCTAAAAACGAGATTGCCTCAACTCTCAAGTTATCCCAAATAGCATATGTTTGGATGGTTTCCTAATGGAGTTTTCAGAACTTCATTATCAATTCTTTACTTGAAACCATGGGTCCTGGGTGTCACAGGTGTGGGATAAAGGCCGGGATGGCTTCTGGCTACCCCAGGCCTCCCCAGGACCCAGGGCCCAGCAGGTGCTGCTGCTACCGAGACCAGGTATGGCATAACATTCAAATGGATGTTTTGCGCTGTTGGGTTTGGGATTTTTTATATTTTTACTCTTAGGTATTAAAAGAAAGAAACATGAAAAAAAAATTGAAGCACAGGTCTCAAGATCTACTTCAGTCTCAAAATATATTTATTACCTGTTAGGTATGGGGCCCTGGGAATGCAGGAGGAACGATAAAATGGCTGCCAGGCCGCCATCTTCCCCCTACCCAGGACTTTCCCGCCAAAAAGACATCTGTCAAGGACACAGCACCTTGAGTAAACAAAAACCTGTGTGAGAAACAGAAACCAGCCACTTTGGACTTTCCAACCCCAACCTCTAACCTTACCATATAGGGTTATGAGCCCCTGCCCTGCCCTGGCCTAATAAAAGTTCACTCAACCCCTTCACGCACACGACTTCCCGACTCTCCTATCCAGAGTCGCAGAACTTCTCCCGAGGGCACCTTTAATAAACCTTGCCTTGTGCCTATCTCACCTGGTTTCGTGTGTATCTTGCCTGTAAAACCTTACATTACCCACCAGGAGCAGAAATTATGGAGTATATTTTTCAAATACTTGTTTCTCCAAAAGATTTGGGGATCCATGTCTAGAAAAGTGGATTTTCATGGTGTAGTCTGAAGTGGTCCTAGTAGAGGGGAAAGCTAAAAACACTATACTTTAGTAGTGGTGTTATTACGTTATTTGATAATCAGTAAAAGATTAATATTCCACTGGGGTAAGTGCTAACTTGCAACGGGACACAAGAGTTTAAATTCTCTTATTGACATTTAATGACAGTGTGAACTGTTGAGAACATCTGACATTGTTTAACCCAACAGAGATCTAGTGTGGTTTTTTATGGCCAGAACTTGATTAGGGGATAGACAAGTAAGAAGATATAAGAATCTGGCCTTGACTTTGGGGGGGGGGGGGACGATTCTGATAGTATGAGGTTATTTTTAATTGGGTATCTACAACTCTAAGTTAGATATGGTCATGGTGCAAATATAAGCATCCATATAATCTTTCCTACAGTAATTTTATAAGGGTTACTCCTAGTTCTGTGTCTGGCATAGATTTCATACTTGTAAGAGCTTATGATAAGGTTTTAGACTGTTTTTAATATACACTGTCATAGTTTAATCTGCTATTCAAAATCTGCTTGCATTCTATCCTGAGAAGTAGATTTGAAGTATAGGACTTGGGGTGCCTGGGTGGCTGTCCATTAAGTGACTGCCTTTGGCTTGGGTCATGATTCCAAGGGTCCTGGGATCAAGCCCCAGAGCCCCACATTGGGCTCCCTGTTTGGCAGAGAGCCTGTTTCTCTCTCTCGCTCTGCCTGCTGCTTTGCCTACTTGTGCTCTCTCTCTCTCTCTTTGAGAAATAAATAAATAAAATCTTAAAAAAAAAAAAAAAGTATGGGACTCGCTGTCTATTGAATTCTGCTGATCAGTATAAGTACCTTACCTATGAAATGGGTTTGTCAGTCACTGGTAGTTAAAAAGACAATCTACAATGAGGAATAAAATTATTTAAATTTTTCATCATGATGTAATTGAATTCATTTTTTATGGAATTGATTAAAAATAAGCATACAATTTGTAGAGAGCATTCATATTAATTTTCTCTTAATACACAGTCCAAAAAATCAAATTTGTTATATTCCCTTGCTTCCCTTAGGGCAGATAAACATAAAAAGGAAAAATAATCTGAGGAACTATCAATAAGCCATCCAGAGCTTATCACAAATGTTCTTTATGTTCATAAACTGAGGGCTTTAGAGGGGGGTGGTTGGGTGAGTTTGGTGGTGGATATTAAGGAGGGCACATATTTCATAGATCACTGGGTGTAGTGCATAAACAATGAATTTTGGAACCCTGGAAAAATATAAATAAATTTAAAAAAACATATTCTTTATGTGAAATTAAATTTCTTTTTTTATCATTTTTGTTTAAATTTTACTTTCAAGTTTTATTTAAATTCTGGTTAGCTATTATATAGTGTAATATTGATTTCAGGAGTAGAATTTAGTGACTCATCACTTATATAGAATACCCAGTGCTCACTGCAACAAGTTTTGTTTAAACTCTAGAACGTGATCCTAAAACTGTTTCACATCTTGTAGGGAGAGTTTTGGAAATAGTATATTTAGTTTTAATAAAAAATAGCCACAAAGGAGGATAAAAGAAGACTCAGAATAATCCATATTTTTTCTGTTAGTTGAGTAAGAATAATTTTCTTTAAAAATATTATCAAATTATCTCAAATTATGTTTAGGATTTACAAATCTAGATGTACCCTCCTAATGGAATATCAACATAGTATAGCATCTTAAAAAGAGGAGAAATTTTAATATCTCTCCCAAGACATTTTAGAGAAATAAGAAGGTAAAATATCTAATATAAATACCTGAACTTCATACGTTTAATAGAAAATAGCCATAAAAGGAATGACATCTTTGCAATTTCGCTCAGAACTCTTACTTTAATGTTAACTCTTAGTTAACTCTACTTTAAAAGGTATTTAAGTTAATGCAGGTTTTATTTATTTATTGGCTAATACTTATTGGTTAATATTTATTGGTTATTTATTTGTTTGCCTTTGGTTTTGACATTTACCTAAGTGGGTCCAGTAATCTATTTCTAATAGACTAGGTTTTACAGGGGTGGTCCTTACCCATGAAACCCTCAGAGATTTAACTATTTTAAATTGTTGCTGATTAAAAGATGTTTTAATTGCTCATATCCAATTAGTACCTGTATTCAATCTGAGATGTGAGGCTCCCCCACTTACATTCTTGTAGTTCTACAGTTGGACACTTCTACTGCTTTGTTTGGGAAAGATTACTTGTTCCCTCAGGGGAAGAGACCAAGATAACTTGTTTCCACCTTCATAATGCCTCTGGGAAGAACTAATTGCTTCCTTCTAAGGTCCTTCATTTTATTTGGTTTCACACACGAGCACTTCTTTCCTCCTATTTTCCTTTATTCAATAAGAAGCAGGGAAGTTAAACTTTTACTTCACCAGAACTGATTTTAAACCTATCACTCATCAATGTATTTTAACTTGGTTAAGTCTGAGCTTTGCACGGGGATGCTACAGAACATTAGCCTATTGGAGGTTTTGGCAAACTGTTACTTCTTCCCACCAGACCTGTGCATGCACCAGACTTCTATTTCTTTCCTAGACTCCTGATTCAGGATATTTTGCTACTTTGTTAAAGGATTTTGCTAATAGACTTTTCCATTGTTTAAAATGGCCCATTGATAGTCTCTCCTTGCTTCCATTTTTCCTATACACCAATAACACCTTTCACCAAAAACAAGGAATTTGACCAACCCACCTACTTTCCCCACTCAAATTCCTCATCCCCCCCCCCCCCATTCCATGACTTGCTAAGTTGGCAAGGCCCAAGAATGTACTCACATTTTCTTTGTATCACAGCTTGGAAAGACCTATGCCAAAACACCATCAGTACTAAGAGAGAAAATTCAGTTATTAAACATTTGAATTGCATGTTCCTATATATTTTAATTTTGAGTTGATAAGTTTTTATATACATGTAATCAAAACATTCACCTGTGCTTACTTTGTTGCCAGGACGGGAAAACATATTTATCTTAAAACAAGAGAAATTGGTTTTTTATACAATATCAACAGAGGCTTTAAGTCTTAATTAAATACTTTTGATTTTCAACTTGGAGGCTATCCAGTCCAAGTAAATAATCATTCTTATTCTGTCTCTAAATATTTTTTTCCTTTGAAACCAATTATTTTCCTCTCTGAACACAGATTTTCATGGCCAGAGCTCAATAAAGGAGAGAGATTTAGAACACACTCTAAACAGCATCTTACAGAAAATGTGAGAAAAAGGAACTAATGTGGCCATTAAATTGTAATTTTTCTCATAACTACCTTTCTTTTAGCATCTTTATATTAAAATTATGCATTATTTCTCTAACGTTTTAGTGTAGAGAGACGGAATTATTTTATTAAAATTTTTAACAACATTGCTGGCACATAGGACAGATCTATTAGTACTAGTAGTATTTAAGTGCCTTTTTAAATTAATAAACTATGATCCTTAGGCCATTTATCTCAACCTTTACTCTGATACTATTTGGTCTAAAGAAATGGCTATGTCACTGGAGTATGCCACCTAACCTCTGTGTGCCCTGGTTCTACATTTGCAAAAATAGTCACAGACTGGACCCAAAGATTAAAGAAGTTAATATGTGCAGATGACCTTGAACACTGCCTGATACAAAAGGAAATAAAAGAAAAGAAAGAAAGAAAAGAAAACAAATAAACAAAAAATACAAAAACCCAACTATTACTACTATTAGTTCACATGTCCCCTTCTGTTTTGACATGAATGTATAAATTTTTGTAAGTTTTTATGTTAGAACTGCTTAATTATAATTCTAGGCATATTGTTTCAACCCTTGCATACATTGCTCTCTCTACTGGTTTCTGTTCTGCAGCTTGCTGGTTTTTATAAAAGGAGTAAATATTACAGACAATGTAATTTTTGCCCTCACCATTTGATAAAAGCCAAGGGTGAATTTTAGAGGTTTTGATGAGACATTTCCCTTTCTTCTTTACCAGGAAAGGATCTCATACCTGTTAAAAAAAAAAAAAAAAAAGTACATGAGTTCATGATAGGGGTTTGGAAGGAATCATAGAGGTAAGAGCAGGCTTTATAAGGAGCCAAATTTATCATGCTGTGTTAATATTATCACATTTCTAGACTACCATTCCCTATTGGTAGACAGCTTGTTATTTCCTGAAATGTGATAAAACAAAACAAAAAAATTGTCATGTCCAGGAGAACAAATGAAAGAAAGCTGCTAAGGTGACCATTTTGCAAGGAAAGAGATCTCCTTATCTGCTTTATTTTGATGACTTCCCCCAAAAGACTTAGGTGCATAAAGAATAGCTATATTATTTATTTCACTATCACTAGTTTATCATTATTAGTTCTTTGTCCACTAACTAAATTTATCAATAACCCAAAAATAATTTTTTCTAAATTAATATAGAAACAGAGATAATAAATAAAAAGCAAATTATTTTTTTCAAATACATAAGTATTGATTACAAAACAAATGTTCTAAACTTTTTAATGTCTAATGTATAAGATCCTTTTAAGTGATTTCACCATTTTTAAATATAAACAAATAATTATAATAGCCTATAGCCTATAAAAATGTTAATATCAACCTTTAAATTTCTTATTTTTTCCATATTTTTCTTTTTTTTTAATCTGTTGAGAAAATTTGGTTCATTAAAGACTAGAGCAATGTTTATTTTCTTTCCCATTCCTTTCTACATATAAGCCTTAGGATTTAGTTTATTCAGTTCATCCTACCTTATTGTAATTTTTACTCCTTTTCTAAATTTGTTTTAAAGCTAAAAGTTTTAGTTTTCTACTTTCAAGCCAAAATGAGGTGCACTCTGTCCATTAAACCTTGTGTTTTAAATCAGTCCAGTTATAAAAAAGACCATTTGTACTTCCATAGCCTTTAAAAGATTAACTATTTGGGAGCACCTGGGTGGCTCAGTGGGTTAAAGCCTCTGCCTTCAGCTCAGGTCATGATCCCAGAGTCCTGGGCTTTCTGCTCAACAGGGAGCCTGCTTCTTCCTCTCTCTCTCTCTCTCTGTCTGCCTCTCTGCCTAATTGTGATCTCTGTCAAATAAATAAATAAAATCTTAAAAAAAAAGATTAACTATTTTATCTAAGTGAAATTATCCACTTAAAAACATTTTAAATTGGAAGTATCTTACCCTAAAGAAGTATCATTTATCCAAGTACTTGTAACTATCCAGTTTGCAGTTACACTGAACTCTCATTTTTGACGTTTTTTACTATGATCCAAGCTCCAACACAAATTTTCTTCCACATTACATCAGGCGTTATTAGAAGTATAATGATATAGATAAGTGATGTGAAATTATCTTCTTTCCAGTAAGAACCAAATCAGGAACTTTGCCCTACCACAGCAATCTGAGGGCTTTTCCATTGAAACATTGCTTTATTGAGATATAATTTATATATAATAACATATTAAGTATGCAACTTATAAATTTTGACAAATACATTTTTTATTACCATAATGTGAATATAGAATGCATCTATTACTCTGAAAATATTTCTTCTCTAAAAACTCCCTTTCACAAATTGTGGATCTGAGTTTTCATCAAATGATATTTCCTTTCAGACTGAGGGAGTTTCTTTAGCATTTCTTATCATGGAAACCTAAAGACAAAACAAAATTTTCTCAGCATGCATGGGTGGCTCAGTTGGTTTAGCATCCAATCCTTGGTTTTGGTTTGAGTCATGATATCATAGTCATGGGATGGAGCTCAACATAGAGTCTGCTTCAGATTCTCTCACCCTTTCCCTCCTGCTTAACTCTTGCTCTTTCTCTCAAATGAATAAGTAAAATCTTCAAAAAAAATTCTCACTTTTTATTCTAAAAAGGGATTTATTCATCTTCATTTTTGAAGGATAACTTGGTGGGATATAGAATTCTAATTTACAGGGTTGTGTTGTTTTGTCCTTTGGAATAAGTCATTCCAATGTTTCTAGCTTTAATAGTTTCTGACGATAAGTCTTCCATTTCTTTATTTTGTTCCTGTTTGTATCTTGTCATTCTTCTTTGCTTGCTTTCCAAATTTCCTCCTTCTCTTTGCCTTTCAGCAACTTGACCCTGATGTACTAGAGGTAGGTTTTTAGTATTCATCTTAGCTGGGGTTTGTTGAGCTTCTTGGATCTGTAAATTAATGATTTCCATAAATTTGGGAAGTTTCAAGCCATTATTTCTTCAAATATTTTTTCTCCCTCTTTCTTTCTCTTCTCACTTACTACAAATATTTTGACCATATTTCAGACTGGCTTATATTGCCCCACAGGTCTTTGAGGTTCTTTTTACTATCGATTAATTTTAAAAACATTTTCTGTTCTTCAAATTGGATAATTTTATTGATTTGCCTTTAAGTCCATTGATGTATATTTTATGACTAGATTGTTTTTCTTCTGTCTGTATTTTTGCTGTGCACACAGCGTCTCTCACACACACAGTTAGCTGTCAATCATGTTTTTTGTAATCTATATTCCATATTTAGAAATCATTCTAATGGTTTTCAGGATTTTGATTTTTCCCTTCAAATTTTCAGCTGTTTTTTCCAGCTTAATACTATAATCTCTGTAAGTGATAATTTTCCTTACATCTCATTTGCTTGTGTCTATTGTTTATAGCTAAATCCAAAGGGGGATAGGTTGGCATCTTGATTCAATAAATAATTAGTTCATCATATTTACTCTTTCCTGTTACAAATTTTTATGTAAAGTATTCCTTAAGTTACTATCTTTAAATAGCTCTTTCCTTATTTTATTTAATTAAAAAATATATTATTTACTTGGCATATGTGTAAACACTTTGACATTGCAAGATCCCAAACTTCATTAAAACATTTCAATATGTGCATTTCCTAGTCAAGATACCATCTCACATTTATTATTATGAACTAAATAAGTTTTTTAGTCTCCTAAATATGTGGTATAGTTAAACCAGACTGATCCTATATTTATGACTCAAATGAGTAAACTACAATGATCAAATGGAGGACACAGGGAGATGGAGAGAAGGGATTTGGGGGAAATTGGAGGGGGAGATGGGCCATGAGAGACTGGACTCTGAGAAACAAACTGAGGGTTTTGGAAGGGAGAGGGGTGGGGGGTTGAGTGAGCCTGGTGGTGGGTATTATGGAGGGCACATATTGCAAGGAACACTGGGTGTTGGTGCACAAACAATGAATTCTGGAACACTGAAAAGAAATTTAAAAATAAATAAATAAATAAAAAGGGGAAAAACAACGACAACAACAACAAAACCTGGATATCAAAGGGGGGGGGGACCCACAAAAAATAATCCAAGACAAATGCCGAAAAGACAAATAAAATCTCTTACCAGAATTAAAATTCTTTAGTTCGAGATCCCTTTCTCCCCAAAAGACCTAAATGAAATAAATTATTTACTTTGAGTTGCAGACTGCAGTGTAGGCATGTGTGGCAATGGTCCCACACACAACTAGTAGAGCCCTTCTGAATCATGACACCACACCTTAGAGAAACACACAGTATGCTTACTTTAGAAGGTATGTTACTTAAGTTTATAATGGATGTAAGTGCTCTTCTGTTTTGAGAAGATTCAAAACATATGCGAATATAGTTTTTAAATAGTGTAAGAAGCAGTGAAATACATAAATAAAGTATGATCAATAGCCTATATCCTAATAAGAACTTTTAGTCATACATAAACATCCTCACACATCAATGTCAGATATTAGGCTTTGATATCAGAATAAAGACAAACTACCTGCATTTAGTGTCATGCTGACATAAATTCATCTTAGGTTCTGACTATAAATGCTAAAAAAGAAAATTAGAATTTGAATATGATGGTGCTAAAGGCAGGCAAATCATTAAAAGTTAAATAGAGAGCCAGTCAATGGAGCCTGGAAATGACTTAGAAGGACACCACCTAAAAGCCATAAGTATCAACAAGAAGGTCTGGGAGTGTGTTCTTATTATCCCCAATTTTAAATAAAATGCCCTATAATTTTAATAAAATGCCAAAAGTGTGTTTTATATTATTGAATTTAAAATAATTAAAAACTATCAACTGCATTATCTTAGTAGATCATCATTTTTAAATTGATAAATACACAGATGTATTTATTTATTTATTTATTTATTTAATTGATTGATACACAGATGCTGAAGTATCTTGTAGAGTCAAAAAGAAATATGCTGCTTGGTGTTATTTTTCATTTTTATTGAAATGTATAAATAAATCATCTGAAATATTTTTACAAATACCATATTTTTGCCTTCACTCTGGACACTTTTCTTCTAAAAGGATTTTTACAAGACAAAATTAACTGAACTATTTGAATATTTAGCTAAATTTAGATACTGTAAAAGATAGACTCTAATTTCATTACATTCCAGTAGAATATAAATCTATTTTAAAAATATGAGGCATAAAAATTCATCTGATATTTGATATATTATAAAGAACAAAGATCAAATTTCAGAATTATATATTACATATTATTTGAATTCTTTTCATATAATTTATTTACAATCTTGAGTGTGGATAAATACAGTCAATGTTTTCCCTTTTACAGAAGTTTGATTTCAATAATTAAACTAAAATAATAAAACTTAAAAAGCTAAATTTTACCAGTCTTTGGTTGAGAGTATTTTAATTAAAAGTTTCCAGCTGCATTTGAACAAAATGAATCCAAAATTTTAGAGAATATATTTACAAAGAAGTTTAATATTATTCTAGAAATTTCATTTACAAATAATTCTTTAAAACTTTAAATGTTATGAAAATCTCCAAAAAGCAGAAAGTTAGAAAATGTATTACAGTGCTTATTTTTACCACTTACATATATATTATCCTCTTAAAAATACTCTATGTGTAAAAATAGTTGTGTGGTTTTTTTTACCATTAACCTCTTCTTTGGTATATCATTGTCATTTGTTCACATGTAATTATAAATTCCAAAAATTACATAAATCCCCAAAGTTCCAAGAACATTTCTGCTCAGAAACTTCTTAAATTAGTAATAATGATTACTGTACCATGGCATTTTGCTCCTCAAATTTGTGTTTATATTATCTTGACAAATACAATTTCATATTTAACATTGAGCCTCCTATTGAGTTTAAAATACCATTCACAAAAATGTCAGATGTTTCTGACAAAATGAACTTCCAAACTTTTTCTTTAATTCACAAATTAGACAAATAATCTGTTATTGGAATTAATTGACTTCCCATTGAGGTATTTGATAGACATTGGTTTACTGGCAACATGGGAGAGTTTGCAAAGCTCTTCTGCTAATGGTTCTAACCCATCCATAGGTATCATCACACTTCTCATAATCAAACGCACACACACACACACACACACACAGTTGATATCAAAAATGAGCCAAATTTATTTAGCAGAATTGTCATATAATTGATTTAAAAGTTGAATTTTACACAATTCTGCAATCACCCTGTTCAATTTCCATCTTTGGACAGTGTTTTAAATACCGGTTAACTTGTGAATAGATATGATGCTTTCTCAGTAAACGTGCATCTTCTGTTTTCTGTGGCCAGTGATACTGGCACAGCCCCTATGGTGGGCAGTAAATGTTAACAAATACTTTGGGTAAGTTACGAGTTAATCAAGTTAATCAGCTTTTTTGGAAAAATTTAAATTTGGTATCTACTTTCTCATTAAACATGTACGTTTATTTTATTGAGTTCATTGCTGCTGAAAGTTTATTGCAAATTTATTTTAAAAATCAATTGACAGTGATATCCAGTATAATAAAACATTAATAACAAAAATAAATGGTACAAGAAATAGATTTAAAACAATTTTTTTCCTCTGACTCATTTGAAGATTTTCCCTCTCCACAGAAAAAAACAAAACCCAAAAAAATCATCACTATCATTATGAAGCAATTTATTCAGCCATGTAATCCTTTCACACATTTAAAAGTTAAAATAAACATCAGAAATAAAACAGTAAGTATTCTCAGTCATGGAAAACATAGGCAAATTTAACAGATAGAGGTTTGCACCCTGAGAGGAAGTATTTCAGCAGCTAAACCTGACAAATATTATTATTTTAATGTGTAATTAATTCCCAATTAACAAGAAAATATAAGAAATTCAAGAAAAAGTTGTAAAAAATAATCTGCATAGGTAATTCATAGAACAGTTACAAATTTATGGAAATAAGCTCAACCTTTTTGGTAATCAAAAAGATGTAAATTTAAACAACACTACAATATCATTTTACATTCTCAGATTAACCAAAATGAGTAGGAAAAGATGATGCATTGCCTCAGATATGCTAACAGGAGTCTTCATGCTTTTCTGATGGGAGTGTAACTAGTTGTTGCCTCTTGGGCACGATTTGACATATTTGGAAAATAAGTAAACATTAACTCTAGGGAAAAAAAAGTCTGACTCCTGGATACATACCTCAGAGAAATCTCTCAGAATAGTGTGGGTTCTAGCATTACTTGGGTTGGGGGGAATATAGGTAGTCAGTTTGCATTAGGAAGAAATGATTAAGTAAAATGTGGCAAAGACATCCTTTGAAATCAATGCCACAATTAAATTAACTGTGAAAGAGAAACTACAGCAACATGGGTAGATCATGAATTCTGTTTTATTATTTTTTTTACAGGAAACAAGAGAATATTTATTCTACAATACAAGTTATTCAAATAAGATATATTGATTCACAATACCCAATATATTTCTTCAAGGATACCTCATATGCAAAGGCACAATCTGAACATGTTAGAGTAGGTTTCTATGAAAAGAGAGAAAAAGAAGAGAAAATTGGAAGCAAAAGAAAAAGGACAGAGTTTCATAGACCAAATGAAAGAAAGTAAAGACCCTGTACCACTGATCAGTGAAAGTTAACTAAAGGAAGGTCTGCTCTTACAGTCCAGTACAGAATACATACACACGTAAATACACATGTGTATAGAATATCACTTTCTGAATGAAAAGCAGTAAGAGCCAAAGACAGAGCCACACTTCCAGGAAGTTATGCACAGAAAAAGAAGGCAAATGTTGAGATCGTAGGCTTTGTAAGTGAAGGGTAGTAGAGTTTGCCACCCCAAAATATGGCCCTAGGAGATCAAGGCATGCCACACCCCAGATTTGTCACTTTGATCATACTGGTATTTTGAGCTATAGGCGCTGGAAAAAGAGTAAATGCAAAAAGAGGCTTTCTCTGAACTCCCCTTATCTGCCTAAAGGACAGATCTCAAAACGGAACTCAATTGTCATAAATTTTCTCCCCAGGATTTTATCAACTGAGGAAAATCATCTCATTACAGTACCGGAGACTAAAAGTCAAAACCACACCCAGACAATCTGTCACAAGCTATCTTACCTCCCGTCTATTTTTCTAAGGGCCCATTCATTTTTCCTTAATATCATTTACTCTCCTAGTAAGTGGCTTATCTCACTCTTCTCTTTCCCCATGAAAATGCTATTTAATCCTGAATTCTAAACCACCTCTGGGGAGTTACTTATTTGCTCCTGGTTATCTCCCATATATACTTGAGGTATACATGTTAATAAACTTATGTTTTTTTCTTGTTAATCTTTTATTATAGTGAGTCTCAGCTAAGAATTTCAAGGATAAAGTGAAAATTGTTTTTTCTCCCTTACATAAATGTATATAATGAAAATCAAGCAGCTCTAAATACTAAAAATGAGAATGATTTATACAGACAGCATAAATCTTTAGGAGTGTAATATGAATTTTCTACCCCTTCCCACAATATTTGGTACAACTATGGATACAATATGGTATACTGTATGCCATTGAAAAATATTTTGAGAAATGTGAAGAGGTTATCTGGTTTGATGAAGTGGGTTGGGGATATTAGATATGGAGAAGCCTGAAGAATTTAAGAAGTAAAGAGAAAAATTCACAGGAAAGCCTTTGAACATCACTGAGACTATCAGAGTGAACTAGTGGTTCAGTTAGCATAAGTGTTTAAGGAAGAGGAGTACCTCAGGGACTTTTGTGTTATCTAAGGTTGGGGGGAGACAACATTTTCTAACACTTAAAATTTCTGTTTTCTCAAATTTGGAAATGTAAAGATTTATGTTAAGTAAACAGGGAAAAATTATATTTTTATAGGTACATGAAAGTGAATGAAAGAGCAGACTCAAAGCACTTTTTATATCTGAACCACTCAAACTCCCCTTTTATTACATTTACTCTTTTCTTGATTTTAATTTTACATAATTCATGTGCATTGAATGGACAAATGACAATTTTCAATATGCATTACTTAAGCGTTTGATTCACTATTATTTTACAGGGTAATTTTGTCCTGATTTAGAATGAATAGATGTTTGCTAAATCAATCTTATTCTTTGAAAGTTAATCCTGTGTTAATAAGGGTTAGGAGTCAATATTGCTTTAATTCATTTTCATATGTCCTTATAAAAAAGCTTTTTGCGTTCTAATATAAAAATAACAACTTGATTACAAAAGAAGAGTTCAATGGTGGCATCTTACATGAATTCCATTTACTTTTTAAATAAATGTGCTAGTAGAAAGAAATGAATCATAGTATGTACTTAGAAGTGCTTGTGGGTTTTTTTTTTTTCCACATATTCAGTTACTTGTTAAGAAGATATCCTTAAGGTTAAGCTATAATTATAAGCACACTGGAAAGTTTCAACTGAATACAGAAAGAACATTTGATTGGAACTGAATTATAGAAGTTGGCTTCATGCTATGAAATTTGCTATGAAAATTTCCAAACATGCACAAATGTAGAGTAAAACAAATGTCTATGTACCTATCAAAAATGATCTATATTTTGCATACTGATTTTTATCACTTGCCACCCCATTTTCTTTTACAAAGTATTTTAAGACATAATGTAATTTGTACTGTTTAAAAGAAAACAGACCCAAAATGGTATCACTTAGGCTAAAGCCCCAAGTCAGTAAATCAACTTAATACCTAACCTAACTGCAGTTTCACCCCAACCAGAAATGTAGCCTTTAGCCAGGAAGACTGAAATTTCCTGGTTAATACTGCGAGGTAGTTTCCTTATAGACTCTTTCTACTCCCACAGGAGGGGCCTTTGCTTAAAACAATAGGTTCTTTGATAATAAATTCCTTTTACTCATCCCCTTTCTATCCTTAAAAATCTTCCATTTGTACAGCTCCTTGGAGCTTTCTACTTGTTATTCATGAATCATTTAATAAAGCCAATTAGATTTTTAAGCTTACTCATTTGGACTTTTTTTTTTTTTTAACGGCACTTAAATACTTCAAAATACAGCTCCAAAACCTGACATTTCCTTATATAATAGTAATACCATTTTCACACTTAACAAAATTAACCATGACCTCTTAATATCCAATATAGTGTAACTGCTTTACCCTCACACCAGCTCCAGTTAAAATAGTTTCAATCTAACGTGCATTTGTTGTAAGGCTACACTCGCCAAAACACAGTCTTAATTTTGTGGCTTCAAAAATAAAGTATAACTCATATCCTCAATAAGATCACTGTCTAGGAAGTAAAAAAAAATACCACAGCAGGCAGACTATTCAATAATAGGGACACTGAGGTTAAAGAAGCACTATAAACAAAGAGTAGCAGGATGTTACGTAAGGGTACCATTGGTTCTGCCCAGAGGGGTTGCTGAATTAATCTTAGAAGAGGTAATATTTTGGCTGGGTCTGAACAGATGGTGTCTATTATTTGGTAATACAAAACTTGGCCTACACTAGAATATACAAATAGAGATTTGCTTCTCTTAATGATGAAAAACGTAGAGGTAGAGTCTGCCAATATTAGTGAGCCACAGTCGTTGAGCACAACCAGGCCCAGCATCTCTTTGATTCAACTGACCTTTTTTTACATCTTTAAATCGGGCACTGCAGTTCCAAATAACATGTCCAAATTCAGGAAAGAACTAGATAGAAAGCTCCAGTAAATTCTGCTTCTTTGATAAAGAAAGTAATATTTCTCCACTTTTTAAAAAAAATTTTTAATTTTTAATTTTATTATTCTTCTTATTTTTTATTAACATATAATGTATTATTTGCCCAAGTGGTACAGATCTGTGAATCATTAGGCTTATACATTTCACAGCACTCACCCACCATAGCACATACCCTCCCCAATATGCATAACCCAACCACCCTATCCATAAACCCCCACACCCTAGCAACTCTCAGTTTGTTTTGTGAGATTAAGAGGTCACCATCACAGGGTCGTGAGATCGAACCCTGTGTTGGCTGCATACTCAGCACAGAGTCTATTTGGGATTCTTCCCCCTTTCTCACCCTCCCTGACTATTACCCCCCTTTCTTTCTTTCTTAAATAAATGAATACATAAATAAAATCTTTAAAAAAAAAAAGACTCTGTTTTTCAGCGGCGGTGGGTGGGATGTTGGGGGAACCAGGTGGTGGGTATTAGAGAGGGCACGGATTGCATGGAGCACTGGGTGTGGTGCAAAAACAAGGAATACTGTTATGCTGAAAATAAAAATTAATAAAAATGTAGGTTGCTGGGGGGAGGGGGTTTGGGAGAAGAGGGTGGGATTATGGACATTGGGGAGGGTATGTGCTTTGGTGAGTGCTGTGAAGTGTGTAAACCTGGTGATTCACAGATCTGTACCCCTGGGGATAAAAATATATGTTTATAAAAAATAAAAAATTAAAAAAAAGAAAAAAAAATTAATAAAAAAATAAAAATAATTAAATAAATAAATAAGTCTCTTATGATTTGTCCCCCTCCTGATCCCACTATTTTATAGTTGTGAGAATTTTGTTCTGTGCCCTTCTTGAGCTGAAAGGAATTTGAGAGACTGTCTAGATTTTCTAGTCTCTGGAGTGAAAGGCCATAAGGAAGAGCATTAATGTGGTTGAGGTTGAAATAGCTAAAGCACACGGTCAGTCTCAGTTGAACAGAGATTTATCACATTGACAAATGGAGAAATAAAGTTTAAGGCCAACAAATAAAAAGTGAAATCAAAGACAAGGGGACATGGAAATACAAATACCGGTAATTTGGTGTGAAAAGAGGTAGGGATGAGAATAGGATGATATACATGAATTCTGTGCATTACGGGCATTAGCTGTGTCTAATAAGATAAAGATCTGTATCAAAAATACCTGTTTCGGGGTACCTGGGTGTCTCAGTTGGTTAAATATCTTTTTTAACCTGTGATTCCAAGGTCCTGGGATCAAGTCTCACACCAGGCTCCCCACTCAGCAGAGAGCCTTGTTGTCTTCCCTCTGCTTCTCCCCCTGCTTGTTCTCTCTCTCTCTGTCAAATGAATAAAATCTTTTAAAAAAAGCAGTTTCAAGATTTATGGACCTTCATAAAAGCTTTTTTATTTCTTTCCTTTTTCCTCAACAATGGCATGGAAGACTTTTGCTTGTCTGTATTTTTAAATTTATCACTGCAAAGATCATGAACACTGGATCAGTTTAATAAAAATTTTGCATACTTAGGTGTTGGACATTTTGTCAAGTACTAGAGTTATAAAAATGGACTGTACTCTGACGAAGTCTTGAATTAAGTGGTAACACACTAAAATCATGTTCTGATTTTAAAGAACCCACACTAATGTTTTATTAGTAATATGAAATCAAATTATGATTTTAGATTTTAGAGGCCTTTCCTCATTAGAGTCCACAATACCTTATTAAAATCATAGTCCATCTACAAATAAATTAAGCACATTCTTGCAATATGTTAGTTGTGATTTAGTATCTCTATTAAATTAAGGATTTAAAATGTGATCATGAGATAGTGTAAAACTTTTAAAATTCTATTTTAATTCATATTTAACAACTTCCCCCAAAATCCAGAAAGGAGAATAGTCAAATAGGCAATAATTTGGAACCATCAAGAATTTTATTTTTTTTCCTTTTTTTTTAAAAGTTCTTATTCAGATTCTGGTTAGGTAACATACAATGTAGTATTAGTTTCAAGAGTACAATATAGTGATTTTTCACTACTTCAATTGAGAAAGCTTTGCAGCGCAAAGGATCCATATAGGAAAGAACTCTAAGATGTAATTTAAGGACCATCAGGACACATGTAGGGTGTTCCCTGAAAAAAAAATAGTCTGAATATTTAGAACACTCTTAGAGCCACAAAATGTTTTTGCTATATTCTAGAAATTCTGTATTTGATTTTCTTGGCTTGGAAATTGAATTTTGCCAATATAGAAAAATATGATGAAGTCTTCTGGATTGGACTTATACTAAGCACAGAAAGGCAGGGGGGAATTTTTTAAAAAAATGAAAATGCCAGCATAAAAAATATATATACAACTAAGATTGGGGAAATGACAAGGGACTGAGCACTTTTTCATAACTAACAAATGTAAATTGAAGGCTTATTCTGAATAGAGTAGTGTTCTAGATATGTACAACATGAAACCAAAATACTCAATGTTTCTCCTATAGAAAGCTTTTATTCTACTAAGGTGAGTCAAATAAAAAATGTTTAGCTAATGTAAGACAAAAGAAAACATATAGAAATAATATTATCTGAATAATTAAAGTGAGTGTTACAAAACGAAATCATCAGATGGCTCATTCAAATTAGGTTGTCATGGAAAGTTTCCTTCCCGAGGTGCCATTTTGAGTTGAGGTGTGAATGTCAAAAAGAAGTTTGTTGATATAAAGTCAATAGGACAAGCATTACAGGCATCAGAAATGTTTATGGAAAAACCCTAAGATAGAAGCATCTTGACATATTTGTGAAACCAAAAATTTCAAGTGTGGCTAAAGCATCGCAAATGAGTCAGAAAAGGGTATGAAACAAGGATGGAGTAGGCAAGAGCAGATGACATAAAGCCACTTCCTGGACATGGAGCTAAGATTATTTTTCCCTAAATACAATGGGAAAGTGCTAGAGAATTTTAAGAAGGAAGGTGAAATAATTTTGCCTATTTTTTTAAAAAGACAATTCTAGTTGTGTGGTGATTTAAATGGCAACAAAAGTGGAAGCAAGGAAAACATTTTGGGGACTATTGTAATATTTCAAGTCAGAGATGATGCTAACATAGCCTAGGGAATTAAACAATGAAGAGAAATCGATTCAAAATATGTTTTCCCAGGAGATTTGAAAGAAAGTATAGATGGATTGGATGAGGTGTGTGTATCAGTTAAGATACCTTTTTTTTTTTTTTTTTAATGACGATACTCCAAAATACAGAGAAAACAATATCTAGTTGAAAGAAGCTTAAAGCATCTCATAAAATAAATATGGAGGGAAACACTTCCAGAATTAGTAATATAAACAAGGATCTACAATTGTTCTTTTTATATCTGAAGTTGTTGAAATTATTGTCTGGGTTCTTAGGCTTGTTCCCTCATGATCACTGATAACTGATACAGACCCATGTGTCTTATGTACATGAGCCAATTTACAGAAGATGAAAAAGGGGATTATCTCTTTCTTCTATGCTTCTCCTTTAATAGATTTTTCTTCAGTACCTCCAGTGTGTATCTCTTTCTAGACCCCATTGGCTGTGATTAAATCTCATACTTATGTTCTATGTTAAACGGAACAGGAACAAGGACAGCATTTTTAGCTTCTGTTGTGAGAGGCGGAGTTTGGTAGTCAGAACTAAATATGCTATTTAATCTCTCCAATGTAAACTTATACATTCCCTTCAGAAAAATTATTATTTTTCCTATGTAATACATAGCAGTGAGATTTAGCTACTCATCAAATTCCATTTGACTGTATAATTGACAAAATGTTTATACGATGGCCAAAGCAAGTGCTGTCCTGAAAAATGTATAAATATTTAGACATTAACCCAGTCTAGATTCACATCAGCACTTTTGTCTGTTAGGGAGCTGCAGCTATTTATGTCAATATAATGCTAAAAACAAAGATGCAAAACTTCAAATAATGTTAAACTATTCTCATATCTACTAATGAAAGGATAAACATGAACTTTTTAGTATCAGCAATATACTATATGTATATTTATTCATTATGAATATATGGGGCATGAATATATAATATTTAATACATTAACATATCAATTAATACAAGATACTATGTTAATAAGAAGCTAACTATCCAGGAAAATAATGAATACATAATGTATTAAATGTATTAAATGTATTAAAACTTAATCACAAAGTCTGATTTAGGTTCTATACACACAGAAATAATTTATCAGGAAAAAAACAACCCAGTTAAAGAATGATTTAATAAGGATCAAAAATAGCTGTACAAGCATATCTTGGAGATGTTGCAGGTTTGGGTCTAGACTACTACAGTAAAACCGATATTGTAATAAAGTAAGTGAAGTGAAATTTTTTGTTCCTCAGTACATGTAAAAGTTATGTTTACACTATACTGTAGTCTATTAAATGTACAATAACATATGTCCTAAAAATATTGTACATGCCTTAATTTAAAAATACATATTTCTAAAAAGAAGTACTCACCATCATCTGGCTTTCTGCAAGCTATAATCATTTTGCTGGTGGAGTATCTTGCCTTGATCCGGATGGCTGCTGACTAACAGATGGTGGTTACTGAGGCTGGAGTGGCTGTGGCAATTTCTTAAAATAAGACAACAATGAAGTTTGCCACATGTATTGGCTCTTCCTTTCATAAAAAATTTCTATGCATCATGAAATGCTCTTATAGCATTTTATTCACAGTAGACTTTCTTTCAAAATTGGAGTGAATCTTCTCAAAACATGCTGCTGCTTTATCAATTAAGTTTGTGTAATATTCTAAATTCTCTGTTGTCTTTTCAACAATCTTCATAGCATCTTCACCAGGAGTAGGTTCCAACTCAAGAAACCATTTTCTTTGCTCATCCATAAAATGCAACACCTCATCTGTTAAAGTTTTATCATGAGATTGTGGCAATTCAAATAACGACAATGACCAAGCTTAACTACTATGAAAATTACCAAAATGGGACACAGAGAAAGAAAAGGAGCAAATGCTATTGGAAAAAATTGTGCTGATAGACTTGTTCAATTCAGGATTACCATAAACTTTCCATTTATAAAAATCACTATTTCTGTGAAGCACAACAAAGTGCAGTGCAATAAAACAAGTCATGACTATATAATGTCACATCATTTAATATTTATAAGGTATACCATAGTTGAGTTACTAGCACATTCTCTGCACAATTTCCAAAACAGTTGCTGATGTTTGCAGCAATCAAGGAAGTTTTTTAATGTTTCCTGTAGAAGGAGTAGATTTGCTATAAAATTAAGTTAATGTAAATCTTTAAGGTAAGTAGCAGGGTTTTGAAGAATTTTTTCTTCATAGACAGAGTGTCCCGAAAGATGACTTCCAAGATACAATTCTGACATAAAATTCAAGTTATGACATTTCAAAAAGAGCTGGCTGATAATTCAATAAGCAGATGATAAAGAAATGACTATTCTCTACAATGAGAGGTCACCTACCAGACTCTGATCAAGCTGGACAGAGGGATAAGGCAGTCTTGTTTGTAAACTGTAGAAAATATTCTGATAATTTGACTTATGGATAAAAAGGAAAAATACTAATTAAAAAACATATTTTCCAGTATGTACTAGTATACTTTGAATAAAAAGAGAAAATCTCACACTGCTGGTGCTAGAATATCCCATTCTCAGTGTCTATAGGACATTCCCATTTGTAATTTTTATAGATGCCCATGTTTCATCAGTGAACATTTTACTTTTCCTTTAAGTGCTGTAGAACTGAGAATTGGATGAAACAGTAGTGAAGCGACAGTAAATCTCAAAAATTTCAAAAGAGGAGGAATGATTCTGATGCCAGAAGAGGAAAATATCAAGGTTAAAAAGTGTGAAGTGAATTTCTGAGTTGGCTATTACCCATACCTTTACTATTCTATATTATAAAAATAAATTTTCCCACAAAATAATAATAGTTATGATCCAAAAACATTAAGCACACAACATACACACATCTTTAAAAGCAAAAAAAAAAAAAAAAAAAAAAAGACTATTGGGTTTGAATTATTCTTATCTTTTTAAGCAATGTATTCAAAAATAGTGTTCACACCCTATCCAAATTTGTTGTATGCAACAAAAGCAGTGCTAATAGAAAATTCATAGTCATTGATGTGTATATTAGAAAAGGAGAAAATCTAAAAATCAATAATATGAGCTTCCAGCTTAGGAAACTAGAAAAAGTAGAGAAATTTAATCCAAAGTAAATAGAAAAAATACTTAATAAGCAGAAATCAATAAAATTGAAAACAGGGGATCAGGAGAGGAAATTAAAAAAAAAAAAGAAAAAACAAAGGCTGGTTCTTAGAAAATGTCAACAAAATCAAAGACTCTAGCCAGACTAATATAAAAAGAGGACACATATTGCTAATATTAAAAATGGAAAGTAAGGATCTAACTCCAGGTACCATGGACATTAAAACGATAATAAAGGAATAATGTGAACAGCTCTATGCCCAAAATTTGGTAATTTTGATGAAATGGATCAATTCCTTAAAAGCCATAACCTGTCAAAATTCACTCAAGAAGAAATAAACTATTTGAATAGGCCTATTCAAAATTGTTAAAATGTGAGTTTTTCACAATCTGATCTACAGATTCAGTAAAATCCCAGTCAAAATCTCGGCAAGTTATCTGGATATCAACAAATTGATTCTAAAGCTTATATGGAGAGACAAATGATCCAGGTAGCCTATATAATATTGAAGAAGAATGAAACTAGAGGACTACCACTGTTCAACTTCAGGACTTACTATAAAGCCACAGTGAAATCAATGAATGCCATATTAAAGTGATACTGTGGTATTGGTGAAAGAATAAACAATTGTCAATGGAAGAGAACAGAAAGTCCAGAATTTAACATAATTACAGTCAACTGATCTTTGACAAAGGAGTAAATGCAATGCAATGAAGTGATAATTTTTTCAACAAATGATGCTGAAACAACCGAACATCTACATGAAACAAAAAAAATTAATTCAAAATGATCACAGATTTAAAAATACATGTAAAATATAAAACCATAAAACTTATAGAATTTAGAAAAGAGTCTAAATCATCTTGAGCAAAAAGATGATTTTTAGGTAAAAGACCAAAGACACAATCCATGAAAGAAATAATTGATAATCTTTATTTTATTGAAATTAAATATTTATGCTCTGTGAAATCTCCTATCAAGAGAATAAAATGAGAAACAAACTGGGAGAAAATATTTGCAAAAGACACATCTTATGAAGAACTGGTACCTAAAATATTCAAAGAACTGTTAAAAATAATAAGAAAGTAACCTGATTGAAAAGTGAGTCATATACTTTAATAGACATTCCACCAACAAAGATACATAGATAGAAAATAGTGCATAAAAATATGGTCCACATAATTTGTCATCAGGAAATGCAAATTGACACAACAATAAGATACCAAAGCATACCTATTAGGATGGTCAAAATCCAGAACACTGACAACACCAAATGCTGACAAGGATAAGGAACAACAGAAACTCACATTCACTATTGGTGGGAATGCAAAATAGTACAGATACTTTGGAAGACAATTGGGTGTTTCTTACAAAACTAAACATACTCTTAACATGACACATCAATCACCCTCCTTAGTATTGACCTGAAGGAGATGAAAATTCGTGTCTACACAAAAATGTGCACATACATATCCAAAGTAGCTTTCTTTACAATTGCTAATGCCTAGAAGTAAACAAGGTGTCCTTAAGTAGCTGAATACATAAATAAACTGTGTTACATCCAGATACTGGAATACTACACTGAGCTAAAAATAGTGAGCTACCAAGCCATGAAAAAACATGGAGGAAACTTAAATGTATATTACTAAGCAAAAGAAGCCAGTCTTAAAAGGCTGCATACTGTACTATTTCATCTATACACATTCTGGAAAAGGCCAAAATGTGGAGACAGTGGAAAACAGTGGTTGCCAGGGGTTGCAAGGAGGGAGGGATGAATAAGCAGAGCACAAACTATTAGGGCAGTGAAAGATACTATAAACTAGGATACTATAATGGTGGATATGTGTCAATATAAATTTGTCCAAATCCCTGAATTTATAACCCTATGGATATAAACTATGGATTTGGGGTGATATGTGTCCATATAAGTTCATCATTTGTAACAAACATACCACTCTAGCGGAGGGTGTTGACAATGGGGAAGGTTTATGTGTGGGTAGGAGGTATATGGGGACTTGCTATACATTCTGCTCAATTTTGCTGTGATCCTAAAACTGTTCTAAAAAAGAAAATCTGTTAATAAAAAAAAATGTGTTTTCCCACTGAGAACTGAATGATATGCATTTTTTTTGGTTTCATGTAGTTATAACTGGTTTGTACACTCAAACTCCATAAAATATACTTCCCCTGGTATGATGATAGAATATCTTTCCCTGTCAAATTTTAAAAAACTTTCTCAGTGTAATATTAGTGTAGGACTTGATGACAGAGTATTTGCTTCCATGAGTCACATGCTACCCTATTGTTTGGAGATCAAATACAACTGTGAATACTGGACATTCAGGCCACAGTTCCTTCTTAAGTCCTTCATTTTTTTTTTTCTTTTTAATGAATTCTATTGCTGCTGCCACACTCTCATACATCTGAACAAGATCATCAAAATTCTTAAATTTTAATTTTCAGACTAAATTCTTGAAATATTTCTAGGTAAAGGGACTCCATTGCAAATTGGGCCCTCACTGTTTCTGAATAGTTTCTTGTAACATTTTTAACTTTCATGACATTGGACTTAGACGGCATACACTTTTAAAAAGCATCTTTACATAGTCTTCATTTTAAATTCACACAAAAAATTAGCATTGCCAATGGTTAATGACCTCCTGCCACTCATCTATTGGTTATGTTTCCTGGTTATATTTCTCTTCGGTATCCCCTAGCAAAATTCACCTTTCCTCACCCCAAAATTATTTTTGTTCAATAAGTTGTCTTGTTATTATTTCTTGCAGGCATGGAGATTTTCATCATCTCCTTGGAGATATTTATATAAAATATAATATGGATTATATATGCATATATATGAAATATATGAAAGGGTAAGACTCTCAAGTTATTTTTATTCCTGTAATTTGTTAATGTTTTGCATTAAGAATTTTTTCTTCTTTCATTAGCAGTAAAAAATGTGACTATTTTTTGCATATAAATAAATGCATCTCTTCTTATTACATTTATGCATTTTGGCCACATACTATTACATAGCAGCTAAATATACATATTAATTGACTGAATTTACTAGAAGAAAGAAAGTTTTTTCCATTGCATATGAATAAAAAAATCCATCCTGTAAAATATCTAGTTTGAATCATGTGTTTTGATTGTTGTTGTTTTCCAAGACAATAAAGCAAGTTAGCTAAAATTGTTAGAAATAATTTAGACATAGAAAATTCTACATATAAGACTTTGCAAGTTTTATAGATATTATAACTTTATCAGCCCTTTCCTTGGTTCTTTATTACTACCATCTCTTAAGCTCTTAATCACAAGTTAAATGGTCCCCAAACAGAAAGTCTTTCCCTGGAAAAGTAACAAAGCAGCTTTCTTGCATTCCTTTCTATTTTTGATCACTCATTGTATATTTCTTTTATAGTCTTTATCATACTTTATAGTGGTTTTATTTACATAATTACTGACCATGGCTCCTTCACACTCCCATGCAAGGTTCTTTAAGTCTGGTGCCTTGTTTATCTTATTCACTATTGTACCCTCAAAGTTTAAAGTATATCTGCTATATAACAGGTCCCCTGAAAATATTTGTTGAAAACAGAAAAAAATAAATTACCCCCCCCACCACCACATACACACAAACAATGAAGAAAGGAAAGGAATAGTGTTCTTTGGTCTGATTTCTTTCCTTTTATTTGTATAAAATGTAGTGAACTAAATGGTAGCACTCAAAGATTTCAGGTTCTAGTTCCTGAAACTTGTGCATGTTACCTTACATGATAAATTTTTTTTAGAATTATCCTGGATAATCTATGTGGGCCTTAAATACCATCACAAGGGTCCTCATAAGAGGTGTGGAGGGAGATGAGACATACAGAGAAGAAGGTGGTATAAAAACCGAGGCAGAGAATGAAGTGATGGACGAACAGTCAAGGAGTGCCAGCACCCAACAGAAGCTGAAGAAGCGAAGGATCGATTCTCCCCTAGAACCTTCTCAGGAAGTATAGTCCTGTCAAGCTTAGATTTTACCATAATGAAACTTGGAATTTTGGCTTTAGAATGTGAGATAATAAATATATCTGGTTTAAAACTACTAATTTGTGGTAATTTGAAACAACATCTATAAGAAAGTAATATACGGGGGTGCCTGGGTGGCTCAGTGGGTTAAAGCCTCTGCCTTCAGCTTAGGTCATGATTCCAGGGTCCTGGGATCGAGCCCCACATCAAGCTCTCTGTTCAGCAGGAAGCCTGCTTCCTCCTCTCTCTCTGCCTGCCTCTCTATGTACTTGTGATCTCTGTCTGTCAAATAAATAAATAAAATCTTAAAAAATAAAGCAATATACAACATTTCAAACATAAAGAAAATAAAAACAGTAATTTAATACCTATCCATTCCTACCTTAGCATAACAAATATTAATATTATCATATGTGCTTCAGATTTTTTAAATATACAAAACAATAGAAATACAGTACTCCCTCCTGCACAAACAAAACTCCCCAAGCATAGCCCCCATCGTGAGGAGGCTTGAATCATTTCCATGTAGGTTTTACAGTCTACTACACATTTGTGGAAACCAAGGGAACATATAATATTGTATTAAGATTTAAGTAAATGTTAACTTTTATATAAATAATGCTACATCATTTATGTCATTCAGCAATGTGTTCACTAAATATTGTGTTCAAAAATTTTTCCATCTAAATGCCTGTAATTCTGGCTAACTCATTTTAAATGCAAGACAGTTTTGTATCATATGACCAAAAAGTTATTTATCTATTTTATTTTGATGAGTATTTTTGTGGTTTCCAATTTCTTTTAACTGCAAACAATTCAATTAACATCTCTGAGCAGGATTTCATGTGCATTACTTGAAATTTCTTCCAGCAAGTATTCATAGAAGTTGTTTGGCTGAAGTGTTGGAAAAGCACATTATCAGTTCTATCAGCTACTGACAAAGTGCTATACAAAATTATTATACCATTATATAATTTATGATGAGCACATAGACTGTTTCTATTTCCCATATTCTAGGTATTACTTGGAACTATAAGTTTTCCCCCAATCTGTTAAGTGTGAAACGGTATCTCATAGTTTTAGAAATATTTTCATTTCCCTAGTTTCAAGTAATACTGAATCTTTGCTGATCCGATTTCCCATACTTTGTATTTTTGAGTTTTCAATAAATAGTCTTTGGACCTTTGTTTGTGTTTTGGAGGTCAGATATTATATTACTATTTTTAACAATTATTTTTGTATTATGAGTAATACTTTTATTTGATTTTATGTTTAAAATTTCTTCTGCCAATCTATTGCTGTTGTTTACTTTTTATTGTCTTTTTGCTCACATAAATTAGTTTTTTTTTTATTTTACTGTAGATAAATTTATATATCTCATGGTTTGTGGGGATTTTTTTGTGTGTATATACTTTATAAAAGCTACTCTACATTATGTTTGAAATATTAAAACTTAGTTTTAATAAAAACTTGTTACTGTAAGAGACTTTGCTTAATGATGGGCTTAGTAACCAATTACATTCAGCCAAAATTAGTTTTCTGTCATCAATACTTTGTAAACAACATATACAAACATTCCCTTTTGTCTTTAAAAGCCTCTGACTTTTGTTTCCTGAGCGTGTGTGTATAGGGAGGTACTATTTGGGTTGCTGGACAAATCTATGTCTCCCACCTTACAATTGTGAGACACCCAAATGCTTTTGTTTTTATTGTAGTTAGGTCTCTTTTCTTGTTTGACAATAGTTGTGATGGATTAACTCACTGGCCAATGGTGATCAATTAAATTTCTAGCCCCTCTCTGCTCTTCAAAGGTTATGGAGTGAGAGGGACTGGAAGTTCCAACCCTTTAATCGCACGGTTGATTCTACTGGCAAGCCAACCCCCATCATAAATTATGTCATTAATATAACAAAAAACACTTTCATTGTCCTGATCACTTAGGAAATTCCAAGAGTTTTAGGGAGATTTGTGCCAGAAATGAGGACAAAGAAAAAAATACCAGAATACTTTAAATGAGTGAATTGCATGTTATATGTATTATATATCAGTAAAGCTGTTAAAAATTTTTAAAAAAATTGAAAACTGGAAATAAAACCTACAATACATTCTCTATATAGAATTGTTTATATTTTTTAGAAACATGACTGCACAAAGTCTTTATACATCTTTATGTAAGTCAGACTAATATTCACAGAAATATTTCAGGTAATATTCTAATTTTCAGTGTTTGAAGTTTATAGATACTTTTCTTTATGAAAATCCACTTCCAAGTTAAAAACACAATAAAAATGAAGTGGAGGGGCGCCTGGGTGGCTCAGTGGGATAAGCCGCTGCCTTCGGCTCAGGTCATGATCTCGGGGTCCTGGGATCGAGTCCCGCATCGGGCTCTCTGCTCAGCAGGGAGCCTGCTTCCCTCTCTCTCTCTGCCTGCCTCTCCATCTACTTGTGATTTCTCTCTGTCAAATAAATAAATAAAATCTTAAAAAAAAAAGAAAATGAAGTGGAAGAGAAAATTAAAAAAAAAATTAAAAAAAAAAATCTTTCCTGTTTTACTGGCCAACCTCACTGATGGGCTTTCCTCAAACATTTCAGTACAGAAAGCCTTTGTTTATGAATAATGGGTGACACAGAGATACACTTAATATTTAAAGAAAGCTGAAGAACATAATCCCCAAAATCAGGTATCTTGGGATCTGCACACCAATTACTAGTTTAATAATCTTGGCAAATGACCTAATCTTTTTTTTTTTTTTTGCCATTCATAAATAAAGATAATATAACCCTTTTTTTTTAAAGGAATTATAAAATGTTACACTAATGAAACATGATACAAAACAATGTTATGTAGAAAGAACAGGAAACTATCTCTGTTGTCATTTGAAGACTTTATCATGTCTGTCATACTAATTTGCCTATGATTTCCAGAATTGTCACCCTTAAAGTCACTTTTTTAACATTTTTAGAATATTAATTTTACATTAATTGATTAATAATGATACCTAATGGGTTCACATAGTTAGATTGTCACTGCCTATCTTAGTAAAGGGATAGAACATCTTCTGGCTGCTTTTTAGCCTTTAAAACAAGATCCACCCTACTCTGTATATGAAATCAAGAAGTCATAAACAGGAAGCTACATTTATGAGAGGACTTCAGGTGGACTACAAATGGAAATGATTAGCAACCATGTAGTGACTTCTATATTTGAGGACTCTGCCATACCCTCTTTGTAGTTTTCTTCTTGTGTCCTAAACAACCCTTAAGTTAGTTAGTATGTTCACTGTGTAAATGGGAAATAAGAGTTCCATAAAGAGTAAGCAACTTTTCAAACTTACAAAGAAAATAAACGCTAGAGCCTGAGTTTAAAATCAGATTTGCTTGCGTTAGCACTCTTCTCTCATTACATTTAACATTTACTCAAATGTGCCTTTTTAACAGTTTTGCTGTTACTGTTGTTGATGTTTTTCATCCTTCTACTGGGACTGAAATTCCAAAAATTAAATAATTTCCTTTAAAACAGATATTAAAGCATAGAATTGTTCTGAGGGGGAAAAAAATTAAGGTATATATCTTTTAAAATATATATAGTATACATCTATTATATATAATATATGTAATAATACATAATATAGATATAATAGATAGTGCTCATTTATTTTCAAAAAAGTGATACCAATTTTTTACAGAGGTTTTCCTATGTAAAATAATAATTTTATGTATTTTTTAAAAGATCTTATTATTCATTCATTCATTCAATTTATTTGGGAAACATTGCACAAGAAAGGCTGGGGGTCAGAGAAGGAGGAGAGAGAATTTCAAGCAGACTCTGCAATGAGTGTAGAGTGCAACCCTGGGCTTGATTCCACATCCATGAGATCAAGGCCCAAACCAAAATCAAGAGTCAGACCTTAACCAACCTAGCCATCCAGATCTTAATTTTAAAACCTACCCCACTATTTCCTTTGTTGCAGTAACTCTTTATATTACTTACCTAAAACAGAGTTTAAGACTCTTTCATGAAGAATAGCCCATTAATTGGTCATAAGGTTTAATTAATTTCTACAAAATAAACACACTGTCATCTATGTAAGTCACCAAAGTTAGATAGAAATGCATAAGAATTGTCTCTTATTAAAAGAATTCCTTTCAAGGAGGAAGCAAGACCTTGAAGGAGTAGGAGACTGAAATATCACTAGGTCTCAGAAGTTCAGCTATACACTTACCAAACAATTCCAAACACCTACAAACTCAATAGGAGATCAATACAAGAAGAGCAGCAATTCTAGGCACATAAAATTGACCACTTTCTGGAAGGTAGCAGAGAAGTGAATCCAAAGTGATGGGAAGATAGACTGCAGGGGGAGGGGCTGGCTCCTAGCAAGCAGGGGAGCAACAGAGCACAAAATCAGAACTTTCAGAAGTCTGCTCCACTGAGGGACATCACTCCAGAGGCTAAGTGGGGGTGGAGTGCTCGTGGGGACAGTGAGGTCTCAGAATCCGCAGGGTCAAAGAAAGACCTGGGGTGTCTGAGTGTGGCAGAGCTCCCATGTATCCATGCGGGGAAGACAGCTACAGAGATGGAGCCAAGGAGTGAGCTTTCAGCTTGGGGTTACCTTAAACCATGATCCGAAGTACAGTTGGACCACTGCTCTTCAAGCAGAGACCCCATAAGAGGCAGATCTGGAGACACCCCTTCCTTCCCCCTCCAGGAACACATGGCAGGAATCTGCTAGGTTTGGAGAGCCCAATAGGGCTGTGCACCAGAGATAGAAACACTTGGTCACAGGCTGGGTGATCACAGAGTGCAGTCGAAGACTAGGAAGATGGGAGGGATTGACTGCTTTTCTCTGAGGATGCACTAAAGGGTGGAGCCCTGAGCTCTCAGCTCCTCTGGGCCAGAGATTGGGAGGCTGCCATTTTTATTCCCGTCCTCCAAATATCTATGGAAAGCATTCAGGAAACAAAAACTCCCAAGGGTGAACCAGAGTAGATTACTTAATCTGGCCCCTGGCAAGGGTGGTGCAGTTCTGCCTCAGGCAAAGAAACACACTTGAGAGTCACTACAACAGGCCCCTCCCCAAGAATATCTGCAAGAACATCCAGCCAAGACCAAGTTCACTGATCAAAGAGAAATGTGGAACTCCAGAGATGGGGAAAGCAACACATAGAATTCAAGGCTTTTCCCCCATGATTCTTTAGTCTTGCAAAGTTAACTTTTTTTAATTTTATTTTTTTCTAAGTCTATTTTTTTAATGTATCCTCTTTCCTTTTTTAAGATTTTAAAACTATTTTATCTTATCAATATCTTTTTAAAAAATCTCTTTAATTTTCATTATTATAGTCATATTTTATCCCATCATTGTATTTAACCTTATTTTTTGTATACATATAGGATGTTTTTTTCTTTAAAATTTTGGGATAGAGATTATTCTAATTGATCAATATATGCCCAGATCTAGGGTATGGCTCTGTTCTATTCACTGGTCTAATATATATAGAACTCCCCTCAAAATCAATAAAAATAGGTCCACACCCATTCATCTAACAATAAAAGTTACAAGTCTTAGTGAAAAAGAAAAATCCTGAAAGCAGTTTGTGACAAGAGGTTTGTAACATACAATGAGAGAAATATTAGATAGGCAGCAGACCTATGCACAGAGACCTGGCAGGCCAGAAAGGAATGGCATGATATATTCAGAGAACTAAATGAGAAAAAATATGCAACCAAGAGTACTATATCCACCTAGATTGTCATTGAAAATAGAAGGAGAGATAAAAAGCTTCCAGGACAAAAAATAAAATAAAATAAAATAAATAAAAAATTTTAAACACCAAACCAGCCATACAGGAAATTCTCAAAGGGGTCCTCTAAGCAAAGAGAGAGCCTAAAAGTAATAGACCAGAAAGGTACAGAGACAATAAACAATAACAGTCAACTTACAGGCAATATAATGGCACTAAATTCATATCTTTCAAGACTTACTATGAATGTAAATGGGCTAAATGCCCCAATCAAAAGACAAAAGGCATCAGAATGGATTTTTAAAAAAAGACACAAAACCCATGGATATGCTGTCTTCAAGAAACTCATTTTAGAATCAAAGACACCTCCATATTTAAAGTGAAGAGGTGGAAAACAATTTATCATGCTAATGGACATCAAAAGAGCTGGTGTGGCAATCCTTACATCAGATAAATTAGATTTTAAGACAAAGACTACAATAAGAAATGAGGAAAGACAGTATATCATACTTAAAGGGTCTGTCTAACAAGAAGATCTATCAAGTTTAAATATCTATGCTGCTAATATGGGAGCAGACAATTCTATAAATCAATTAATAACAAAATAACAAAATAAAAAAACACATTGACAATAATACAATAATAGTAGAGGACTGAAATGGACAGGATAGCTCAGCAAAAGAACAACAAGGAGAAAAGGCTTGAAATGAAACATGGGAGCAAATGGAAATCACAGATATATTCAAAACATTCCATTCCAAAGCAACAGAATACACATTCATCTCTAGTACACATGGCACATTCTCCAGAATTGATCACACCCTGGGTCACAAATTAGGTCTCAACCTGTAACAAAAGATTGGGATCATTCCCTGCATATATTCAGACCAATGCTCTGCAGGTAGAACACAATCACAAGAGGAAAGTTGGAAAAAACTCAAATACATGGAGGATAAAGAACATTCTACTAAAGAATGAATGGGTCAACCAGAAAATTCAAGAAGAATTGAAAATATTCATGTAAACAAATGGAAATAAAAACACAACTGTTCAAAATCTTTGGGACCAAGCAAAGGGGGTCCTAAGAGGAAAGTATATAGCTATACAAGCTTTTCTTAAGAAACAAGAAAAGTCTCAAGTGCACAACCTAACGCTACTCCTAAAGGATCTGGAGAAAGAACAGCAAAGAAAGCCTAGACCCAGAAGGACAAGAGAAATCATAAAGATCAGAGCAGAAATCAATGAAATAGAAACCAAGAGAACAGTAGAACAAATCAATGAAACTAGGAGCTGGTTCTTTGAAAGAATTAATAAGACCGACAAACCCCTGGTCAGACGTATCAAAAAAGAAAAGAGAAAGGACCCAAATTAACAAAATTATGAATGAAAGACGAGAAATCACAACCTATACCAAAGATATACAAACAAATATAAGAACATATTATGAGCAACTATACACCAGCAAATTTGACAATCTGGAAGAAATATATGCATTCCTAGAGACATAAACTACTAAAACATAACCAGGAAGAAATAAAAAACCTGAACAGATCCATAACCAGTAAGAGGATTAAAGCAGTCATCAAAAATCTCTCAACAAACAAGAGCCCAGGGCCAGATGGCTTCCCAGGGTAATTCTACCAAACATTTAAAGAAAAATTAATATCTATTCTCTGAAACTATTCCAAAAAATAGAAATGAAAGGAAAACTTTCAAATGCATTTTATGAGGCCAGCATTACCCTGATCCCCAAACTAGACAAAGTCTCCACCAAAAAGGAGAAATATAGAACAATATCCTTGATGAACACTGATTCAAAAATTCTCACCAAAATACTAGCCAATAGGATCCAACAGTACATTAAAAGAATTATTCTCCACAACCAAATGGGTTTTATTCCTGGGCTGCAAGGTTGGTTCAACATCTACAAACGAATGTGTTAAAATACATTAATAAAAGAAAAAACAAGAACCATATGATATTCTCAATAGATGCTGAAAAAGATTGGGATCATTCCCTGCATATATTCAGAGCATATGAATTCAGCATTCTTGCTTATCAAAACTGTTCACACTGTACATACCTCAATATCATAAAAGCTATCTATGAAAACCTTACAGTGAATACCATTCTTAATGGGGAAGAACTGAGAGCTTTTCTCCTAAGGTCAGGAACATGGCAGAGCTGTCCAATATCACTACTGCTATTCCACATAGTACTACAAGTCTTAGCCTCAGCAATCAGACAACAAAAAGAAATAGAAGGCATTTGAATCAAAAGAATCAAAAAGAAGTCAAACTCTCACTCTTTGCAGATGATATGATACTTTATGTGGAAACCCAAAGGACTCCACTCCAAAACTGTTAAAGCTCATACAAGAATTCAGTAAAGTGCCAGGATATAAAATCAGTGCCCTGAAATCAGATGCATTTCAATGCCTCAATAGCAGAGCAAAATAAAGACAAATGAAGGAGTTGATCCCATTTATAATTGCACCCCAAACCATAAGATAGCTGGGAAAAAAACCTAACCAAAGAGGCAAAGAATCTATACTTAGAAAACTATAAAGGACTCATGAAAGAAATTGAGGAAGACACAAAGAAATGGAAAAACATTCCATGCTCATGGATTAGAAGAACAAATATTGTGAAAATGTCTATGCTACCTAAAGCAATCTACACATTTAATGCAATCCCTATCAAAATACCATCCATTTTTTTTAAAGAAATGGAACAAATAAACATAAAATTCATATAGAACCAGGAAAAAAAAAATAGCCAGAGGAATGTTGAAAAAGAAAGCCAAAGAAGGTGGCATCACAATTCCAGACTTCAAGCTCTATTACAAAGCTGTCATCATTAAGACAGTATCGTACTGGCACAAAAACAGACACACAGATCAATGGAACAGAATAGAAAGCCCAGGAATGGACCCTCAACTCTATGGTCAACTAATATTCAACAAAGCAGCAAAGAATGTCCAATGGAAAGAAGTCTCTTCAATAAATGGTGTGGGAGAATTGGAGAGTGATATGCAGAAGAATGAAACTGGACCATTTCCTTACACCACCCACAAAAATAGACTCAAAATGGATGAATGGATGAAAGACCTCAATGTGAGACAGGAATCCATCAAAATCCTTCAGGAGAACACAGGCAGCAATGTCTTTGACCTCAGCCACAGAAACTTCTTCCTAGAAACATCATCAAAGGAAAGGGATTCAAGGGCAAAAATCAACTATTTATCAAGATCGAAAGCTTTTGTACAGCAAAGGAAACAGTCAACAAAACAAAAAGACAACTGACAGAATGGGAGAAGGTATTAGCAAACAACATATCAGATAAAGGGCTAGTATCCAAAATCTATAAAGAACTTATCAAACTCAACAGCCAAAGAACAAACAGTTCAATCAAGAAATGGGCATGCCCTACTAGTATATGACTTCAGTAAATTTAATTAACTTCTCTATGCCTCTTAGTTTCCTCATGTGTAAAATGAAGCTGATAACAAAGGTACATAACAAGATTAAATATTAACATATATAAGTAATTTAGAATACTGCCATGCTAATTGTAAGTTTTATTAAATATTGGCAAATATATGGATATTTGGGGAAAAAAAAAGAAATGGGCAGAAAACATGAACAGACAGTTCTGCAAAGAAGACATCCAAATGGCCAACAGACACATGAAAAAGTGCTCCACATCACTCAGCATCAGGGAAATACAAACAGAAACCACAGTGAGATATCACCTCCCACCAGTCAGAATGGCTAAAATTCACAAGTCAGGAAATGACAGATGTTGGCGAGGATGTGGAGAAAGGTGAACCCTCCTACACTATTGGTGGGAATGTTAACTGCTGTAGCCACTCTGGAGAACAGTATGGAGATTCTTCAAAAAGTTGAAAATAGAGCTACACCACAACCCAGCAATTTCTCTGCTGTGTATTTACCCTAAAGATACAACTGTAGTGGTCCAAAGGGGCACATGCACCTAAATGTTTATAGTAGCAGTATCCACAATAGCCAAAGTGTGGAAAGAACCTAGATGTCCATGAACAGATGAATGAATAAAGAAGTTGTGGTATATATATACAGTGCAATTCTATGCAGCCATAAAAAGAAACAAAATCTTGCCATTTGCAATGACATGGTTAGAACTAGAGGGTATCATACTAAGTGAAAAAAGTCAATCAGAGAAAGACAATTATCATATGATCTCTCTTTTATGAAGAATTTGAGAGGCAAGGCGGGGAGTCATTGGGGTTAAGGAGGGAAAAAGTGAAACAAGATGGGAGACAAATCACAAGTTTCTCTTAATCTCAGGAAACAAACTGAGGGTTGCTGGTGGGTTAGGCAAGAGGCATAGGGTGGCTCTGTTATGGACATTGGGGAGGTTATATGCTATGGTGAGTACTAAGAAATGTATAAGCCTGATGATTTCCCTGGGGCAAATAATACATTTTATGTTAATAAAACTTTAAAAAGGGGGCACCTGGGTGGCTCAGTGGGTTAAAGCCTCTGCCTTCAGCTCAAGTCATGATCCCAGGAACCTGGGATGGAGCCCCACACCAGGCTCTCTGTCAAGCAGAGAGCCTGCTTCCCCTCCTTCTCTCTCTGCCTGCCTCTCTGTGTGCTTGTGATCTCTGTCAAATAAATAAATAAAAATCTTTTTAAAAAATTTAAAAAAATAGGGACTCAGCAACATTAAAAAAAAAATTCCTCTCTACTGGAGTTGGGCAATTTAAATTCACATACCATGCTCTGGGAGAAATTTAAAATCATATCATCATTATTATGTAAGGCATTTACAATTGATATCTAATAACTATAATTATGAACTGCTTTAGGAAAAAAATTATGAATGAAAATTATAAGAATCGACACCCATGATTCATCAAGTTTTTTCAAAGTATAAGACCTTTGACAATAAAACCCCTGTATAAAGTGGGATTCAAAGCTGATAATGAAGACAAAGATTAAAAAATAAAGTGCATACTTGGGGCGCCTGGGTGGCTCAGTTGGTTGGACGACTGCCTAAGGCTCAGGTCATGATCCTGGAGTCCCGGGATCGAGTCCCACATCAGGCTCCCAGCTCCATGTGGAGTCTGCTTCTCCCTCTGACCTTCTCCTCGCTCATGTTCTCTCTCACTATCTCTCTCTCAAATAAATAAATAAAATCTTTAAAAAAAAAATAAAGTGCATACTTAATTAGTTCCACATTTGAAGTATAAAATCAGCAGGTGGTAGATTTAGCTTATTATTATTTTTGTTTTTAATTTTTCAACATTATACCTGAAAACTGTAGAGAAAGAATTTGAATTTTTTGCTGGCATCTTTCACCCCTACTACGATATATCTTCTTGTGTTTTTCTATTACTTAGAAGCAAAGAAAACTTTCTAAAATTAAAAAAAATAAGTGCTCCTCTGGACAACTAGCAGATGATTTCATTTTTAAGTATTTTTACATAAATTATTCATATAAAATTTATGTACAGAACCAATATGATTGTAGTAACTACTACTTGTTTTATTTGTATTTATCCTGTTTATAAGGAGGTTTTGAGAAATGAATATTATAATAATGCCATACATATGCATAAAGTAATGTTAAAAGTTTATTTTCATGGTGTCATTATTTACCATTTATGCAGCAAGGCTTAATGGCCTCTGTATCTAAAAATAATCTGAAAATTGCAGGTTTTGGTGAATAAATTAACTCCTTTATAAAGAAAAACTGGAAAGGTAAGGATATGTAGCATACTAAATATCATATATATATTGTTTAAAAATTAGATTGTGGGGCACCTGGGTGGCTCAGTGGGTTAAAGCCTCTGCCTTCGGCTCAGGTCATGATCCCAGGATCCTGGGATCGAGCCCCACATTGGGCTCTCTGCTCAGCAGGGAACCTGCTTCCTCCTCTCTCTCTGCCTGCTTCTCTGCCTACTTGTGATCTCTGTCTGTCAAATAAATAATAAATAAAATCTTTAAAAAAAAAAAAAAAAAAAAAAAAAATTAGATTGTATTTCATATTGAGAGGATGGAATGCAATTCTGTACATTCATTTCCTATCTGATTGTATCTTATCTTTTTAAAATGTTAATAAGTGTGCCAGAATATGTATGTGTATTGGGAAAAAAAGATATGTATTCATTACAATTAAATAACAAAGTAGATTTTTCACAAATTCCAAAATATTACAATTACTAGCCCTCCCAATGCCTGTCAGAATAGTTTGACACTCAGAACAGACATTATATTTTCACATTTAAAATTTCTATATTAATATGGGTAGGTTGACTAGAGCAAATTTTTTCATTAAAAACAGAAAAATTGTAAATGTATCTTTTGAATGCAGCAAAAATTTGTAAAATATTTTAGTTGTGAAAATTTCCTTCTGAATGCCTCCATAATTAGCATAACTGAGAAATGTAACATATGGTATATAAAGAACTCAGTAATATATCCTATCCTTGGTCCTTCTAATGTGTTTAATATCTCAATTATTATTTCTATAAAATAAATAATACATAATTCTGTACAATACAAACTTCACCTAATAATTGGTCAATATATTTTAAACTTCAAGTGTATTGTTAATTTACTAAATTAAGATAGCAACTAAAAAAAAAAAAAGCAATTATTTTCTTTCTAACTCATTTCCTCTCCTAACCCCACTCCAATGGTTCAGAATCTCCAGCTTTGATCTTACTTGCCTTCTACTTTTCTTCATCATAACCCATGTCCTCAGTTTTCTCCTTACCCAGCTTAAATTTTAAAGTACTCCCTTTTGAGTTACTATTCATCACCCTCAACTGGTAAACCCCAAGACTGGTTAAATCCAACTGTTTACTTATTCTGTGTGCCCATCCAACAACTATTAATCATAGTTCATGATTAATAGATAAGTACACTGAGTCTTAATCACTTTAAATTCTTGACACCAACCTCAAATGAATTATTAATTCTGTCACTAAAGAGTTACTAGTTCAATCAGTCTTCCTGATGATTATTTTAAAACTCCTCCTTTCTCTTCAATCCTGTGTATTCTCACCACCTGCTCCTAATATGTTTTTTACTGAGAAAATAGGGGGGAAATCTAAAGAGGACTACCACTAACTGACAATCACATCTGTCCATCTGTGTCTGGGACCATATTCTTTGCCTTACAGTCAGTTACTAGAGGTTAAATGCACAGATACTATTGAATTACATTCTCCCTTTCTACAAAAGATCTGTTTTGTTTTGTTTTGTTATTCATTTGATTTTGTTTTTTTTTTCTATTTTTATGTTTTCTTCTAATCTGTTCCCTAACTATAACTGAAATTTTGGAAGAAAGTCAAAGAGAGAACAAGAAATTTCTTGGCTTGTTCTGTTGTAAGCTGGCTTCTTGCTCTTCAAATCTTGCAGATACTTAAAACTCCTTCTATCCTGGATGATTTTCAAGGTTCTTCAAAAATACCTTGCTGGGTTCTTCTTCTTCTTTTTTTTTTTTAAGATTTTATTTATTTATTTGACAGAGAGAGATCACAAGTAGGCAGAGAGGCAGGCAGAGAGAGAGGGGTAAGCAGGCTCCCTGCTGAGCAGAGAGTCTGACATGGGATTCAATTCCAGGACCCTGAGATCATGATTTGAGCCAAAGGCAGAGGCTTAACCCACTGAGCCACCCAGGTGCCCCTGCTGGGTTCTTCTAACCAAAGATCCTTTCAAGGTACCTCTCCTTCCGCTGGATACTTTTATCTCAGCTCCACACTCAAGCATTAGTTGTAAAGTTCCCTCATTTTCTCAGGCAGTCTTCTTTGATATGACATTGAAAAGATCTTGTGCCATATGTCTCTTCCACTTTACCTATCTCTGGTTCACAGGAAACAGTCACATATTCCCTGTTACCAGTGTAAATGTTCATTTCCTATTATAGGTCTCTGGCTTCTCCCTTTTAGTCTGCCATAACCACTTTGACTGAATTAAGTGTCAGTCCAGGTTTCTCCAGCTACAGAGAATGTATATTGGGCTTCAGGAATACTTTAGGTCTCAGGTGACCTTCAGGGACTCTCCACCCCTTCCTTTGTACTAACAGTATAGTGCTCTATACAAGTTGTAATTGGCTATCGCTATGTAACAAACCATTTTAAAACTCGGTGGCATAAAAATTAATTCTATTGTATTTGAAGATTCTTCAGGTCAGGAATTCAGACATCACACAATGGGGATGACCTTTCTTGCTGTGCTATCTGAGCCTTATCCTGGGAACACGTGGAATTGGGACATGACTTGATCATTAGAATATGGAATCACCTAGAAGCTACTGTGTGTTTTTTTTTTTTTAAGATTTATTTTTTTATTTATTTGACAGATAGAGATCACAAATAGGCAGAGAGGAAGGCAGAGAGAGAAGGGAAAGCAGGCTCCCTGCTGAGCAGAGAGCCCGATGTGGGGCTCTATCCTGGGACCCTGAGATCATGACCTGAGCCAAAAGCAGAGGCTTTAACCCACTGAGCCACCCAGGCTCTAACCCTAATATGGGTTATTAATTGGGACCACAACTGAAGTTTTTGGACAGACACTTAATTTGGCCCCTCCGGTGGCCTGGGTAGTTGGACCATAAACACTGTGGTTTAGGTTCCAAAATTCGTATCCTAGGTGAAAAGATGGAAGCTTCATTATCTGTTATGGCATAGCCTCAGAAGACATGTAGGGTCATTTTTGCCACTTCTATTGGTTACAAGTGAGTCAGAGTACTACCTGGATTCAAAGAGTGAATTAGACTTTACCTCTACATAGAGAGTATCAATGTACTTAATGTACATTTGGGAAGGAGACATTATTGCAGCAAAGTCTGGAAATACCATAAAGTGCATTTTCTCTTAAAATAATGTAACTAAATCCTTTCTTCAAAGTTCGTATCCTGGCTTCTTTTATAACTTTGTCTTGACTATGAGGTCCAACTATCATGGAATATGTTATTCATTTCCTTAGTACATTCTGCATTTTGAAGTGAGTGTCACCTACCTTTGGTATGCCATGTCTTATTATAAAATTTTAACACCTCATTATATTAAAAAAAAAAAAAAGAAAATAAGATGTAATTCTTTCACTCTCTTCTATCCTCATTCACCTGACATCAACCTCTAGACATATAAGTAAAGACCTCTCTCCATGATACTCAAAATAGGCTGTCTTTCTCAGCCACAAGAACAGGAAATCTTTCCTTTTGCCAGGTTTTTAAGAAGTTGAGAAAAGACTTGGTCCTTTGAGCTGGAACTTCTACGTTTTAGTACTAAGGATCTGAAGACCATAGCAAGAAAGTTACAAAACAGAGAAACAAAAAGTACAATAACTTAAGTAAACCAAATAGCTTTCCTTTCCATAAGATGTAGCAGAATAAAGCAACAATCCTTTTTTCTCATTTTTTTAATGTTATGTTAGTCACCATATGGTACGTCATTAATTTTTGATGTAGTGTTACATGATTCATTGTTTGTGTATAACACCCAGTGTTCTGTGCAATCTGTACCCTCCTTAATACCTATCACCTGGCTCACCCATCTCCCCATCCCCTTCCTTTCTAAAACCCTCAGTTTGTTTCCCAGAGCTGTAGTTTCTCATAGTTCATCTCCTACTCCAATTTCCCCCTGCTTCATTTTCCCCTTCCTTCTCCTAACATCCTCCGTGCAATTCCTTATGTTCCACAAGTAAGTGAAATCATATGATAATTCACTTTCTCTGTTTGACTTATTTCACTTAGCATAATCTCCTCCAGTCTCATCTATGTTGATGCAAACAACATATGATATATGACATATGATGCAAACAGCATGTTGGGTATTCATCTTTTCTGATGGCTGAGTAATATTCCATTGTGTATATGGACCACAATCTTCTTCAACCATTCACCTGTTGAAGGGCATTTCAGCACTTTCTACAGTTTAACTATTGTGGACAATGCTGCTATGAACGTTGGGCTGTATATGGTCCTTATTTTCACTATATCTGTATCTTTTGGGTAAATACCCAGTAGTGCAATTGCTAGGTGATAGAGTAGCTTTATTTTTAATTTTTTGAGGAATCTCAACACTGTTTTCCAAAGTGGCTGCACCAACTTGCATTCCTACGAACAAATAAAAATTCCTCTTTCTCCACAATTTCTCCAATACTTGTTTCTTTTTTTCTGTGAATCTTTGCCTTTCTAACTGGTGTAAGGTGGTACCTCAATGTGGTTTTCATACAACAAAAATGGTCTTAAGGGGGAAATACATACCCATCCAAGCCTTACTCAAAAAAAAAAAAAAAAAAAAAAAAAAAGAAAGAAAAATCCCGAATACACAAAGTATCTTTAACCTTAAAGACCTGGAGAATTAACAACAAATTTATGTATGAAAAGGAAAATAAAGATTAGAGCAGATATCAATGAATTAGAAACCAGATATATAATAGAACACATTAACCAAACTAGAAGTTGGTCCTTTGAAAGAAAAAATTGATAAGCCACTGGCCAAACTTCTCCAAAAGAAAAGAGAAAGGACCCAAATTAATAAAATTATGAATGAAAAGGGAGAGATCACAACTAACACCAAGGAAATAAATACAATTATCAGAAATTATTATCAACAGCTATATGCCAATAAATTAAGCAACGTGGAAGAAATGGATGCCTTCCTGTAAATCTATGAACTACCAAAATTGAGGCAGGAAGAAACTAACAAGCTGAACAGACCAATAACCAGTAAAAAAATTGAAGCAGTGATCAAAAATCTCCTCAAAAACAAGAGATCAGGGCCTGATGGATTCCCTGGGGGATTCTACCAAACATTCAAAGAAGAAATAATATCTATTCTCCTGAAACTGTTTCAAAAAATAAAGTAACAATCTAATATGGTTTTGGAATTATATGAAGTTCTATGAAGCCAAGAAATCTTTATTTTCTCTGTGATCCTTTAAGAGACCACTACTGTGATAAGAAAAGTTGCATTTCTCCAGATATTTCTCCTAGTAAAAAGTGTCCTTTTTAAGTGTGAATTTAATCTCTACTATGCTTATTCTTTATGACCAGAGTGTGTGAAAAGTGTGTGTGTGTGTGTGTGTGTGTGTGTGTGTGTGTATGTGTCTGTGTGTGTTTGTAGCATCCTATAATGAGTACAGAGCTGGAAGACTGCGGTAAGACTTAGTGAAATACTTAAATCTCATTTACATAAAGTTAACAAATGGAAGAATCTGATAATTGCAAAAGCTCTGCCTAGACCATAGCATTTATCCTACATATGGTATTTTTTACATATCTGAACAATCTAATTTTTGTTAGGAATAGGAATAGGAATAATGTACACTCAGGAGGTTACAATTTTAAAGGCTGTACTGCAAGACTACCCTCAGATCACTCTTAAAAGAAGGAGATATTCTGATTTTTATTTGTCTTAAGATAGATCTGAAGACAGAAAATTACGCTTCAGGAGATAGACTTCGACTTAGAGGAGGGCCACACCATGCCTTTCTCTGTCCTGCAAGATTTTTGCAACCACACTGAGCAGTGTAGACAAGTCTAAGGGCATTCCCTCTTGGAAAAGATAAGATGACTTTAGCCATAGAGGCAGACCAAGACTGGGCTGAGAGAGCCATTTCCTGAACATTTGAAACGTGGGACTGGATCAAAAGTAACTGGATCAAAAAGTAACTGTAATTAAAAGCAGTTACATTTTATCTTCTGTGTTGGAAAGTCAAATTGTTATCTCTGATATTATTAAAATTTTCACTTTTATTGACTATCATTGCTGAGAGTCTAGGGAAGGGTCTCTCCTCAAACTTGTGATAAAGTGGGAAGAGGGAAATAAATAGAGAAAGGCTGTATTGAAGTTGATCTGAAATGAGCATTCAACAGCCTGCAGATACACTGGAAGGCCAATGTCTAGAGACTGATTTTTCATACTGCAAGTGATAACCAGAAAGATTTGTTTAACATGTAAATTTTGGAAGGTAAAATCTTTCATGTTCCATTTTAATCTAGATTTTTTAAACTGATATAAAATCATTTCATGTTCTTTTGGATTTATGGGAAAAACACCAAAATAAATAAACATGCAGAAAAAAGTCTTAAGGAAATGGATTAGTAATTTGGATTTTTATAACCATGTATATATATTGCTTTTATAATAAAAAAAATAAAACTAAGTACAAAGATAGTTCAGCAGCTCAATTTTACACACAAACTGATGAGGCTGGGTGACATTTAATTACATATATTTTGATATGCAGAAGAAAGAAGGAAGAAATGGGCAGGAGAAATAATTTCAGTAAGGGAATGGAAGAGAGAAAATGTATATTGTATGTTGTAAAAGAGTGACTGGTTCAGTTTTGTTAGACCATACTGTGTAAAATAGAAAAGTGGAAGGTGAGTTTAGGAAGTAAGATGAGATTCAATTACTAATTTAAGGAATAAGAATTTCTCCAATTATTGTAAGAAAGGTGTAAATGCTATTAGGTGGAGGGTAATGTGCTTAGGGACTTTCTTTAGAAAGATTAACCTGAGAGGATGATGTAAGGAGTTTCCAGAGATGGAAGAGGCCAGGAGCACAGATGTTAGTGAGGAACATATTCTACATATTTTAATCCTTCAGTAAATTAAATGGATATCAGAAGTGGAGAGTTGGCTGTGAGAGCATGGCAAAAGTCAGTATGGCTGGAGAGCCAGTTAGAAAACAAAATGGAGGGGCACCTGGGTGGCTCAGTGGATTAAGCCGCTGCCTTCAGCTGGGGTCATGATCTCAGTGTCCTGGGATTGAGCCCCGCATCAGGCTCTCTGCTCAGCAGGGACCCTGCTTCTCTCTCTCTCTCTGCCTGACTTTCTGACTACTTGTGATCTCTCTCTCTGTGTCAAATAAATAAATAAAACAATAAAAAAATCTTAAAAAAAAAGAAAACAAAAAAAATGGAGAGAATCTGAAGAGAGTTTAAAATGTAAAGTAATTGATGACTCCAAAGTAGAAATAGAAAATAGAAGATTTTGGGAACTATGAGAGGTAGGAATCTGTGCTTAACTTTTTGTATATTTAATTTTGAGTTTCTGGAAGAACAACCAGATAGAGGGGTTTCCCCCCTGCTCCCAACCCTGCAAGTGGTGAGAAATGTAGGTATAAACTGCTTTTTCGTCAGCATTTTTCTTGCACAAAGTACAGGATTTTAATTGATACTATTAGCAGATGTTTTAAACTGCTTGGAGAATGCAATCGTAAATATAACGTATGCCAATGCTACTCCTAATGGTAATTCCCATTAAATACTGAAAAATATGAAAGAAATTAGTTATGTAATTTTATTCTGCCAGATATTTGTGTCTATCTTCACAAAACTATCTATGTTAAGCCATATTCTACTATGAAAAAAGAAAAACAAGTTTCCGTAATACACAACAGCCCTGAAAGCAGTGTTATGACACTCAGTTTGAAGGACAATTTTTAATACACACTTAAAATGAGGATCATGATTTTACTTATAAAAGTTTTCTTATTTGTTTTTTTACTCTGAAAAAGGAAGATTAGGCTTTAAAATTTCCATCTATATACTGTTGACTTGACATGGCTTTTAAAATTTCCGTCTATAAACTTTTGACCTCCTAATTACATATCTGGTCTAGACCCCTTTCACATTCTATATACACCTATCCAACTGCATTCTTGAAATGTGCAATTGGATGTCCACCATTAGTGTTCCCATAAATTATTATCATAACTTGGACTTTTTAAAATAAAAGAGTGTTAAAAACAAGGGATTAAAATACACACAAAATTTAGAGGATTCCTTTACATAAACTTTCAATATTATTAATGGACAAGTTCATTTACAAAGTGATTCTTTAAAGGCTCAAATATTTCTACCTGGGCAGCAAAAAGAAAAAGTATTTCTATACTTGAAAATATTTTTTTGTCACCAAAAATAATTAAACTTCTGTCATTTTTAGTTTGTAATATATAGTATGCATATATATATATGCATCTAACTCCAAATTTTTGATAACTTCTCAGTTTTTACCTCATTAACTTTTCTATAATAAAATTTAATTTCCAAACATTGCTTTGTTCATGTTAAATATTGAACCATTTAGTTGAATTATAATAAACAATTGGTTTTGTCATATATTTTTCATGATTACTATAAATATTCAAAACATTAACCTTTATTTCACTTCTTCAATAAAAAATTATTAAGCAATTATTGGAATTTTTTAAATTTGAACACTGAACAGTCTTGATAGAAAACTGGCAACATACAACAGTGAAGAACTTCACTGGAACTTCACTTTTCATATGAACACAGAAAAGCTCAAGATCCAAAATGAGCAAAATTATTTTAAAAGAAATTTTATTTAAATGAAATCCAAACTTCAGAAAGTAATTGATTAAATACAGCTTCTGCAGCTGCTCATATTAAATGATTATCTATTGGGGTTAATGTAGACCATGTTATCAGCCATAATACCTGGTTTGCTAAAATGTTAACACAGAGGCCACTGGAGGTGACGGAAGGTTTTGAAGCAGGGCATAGGCCTTTAGAGATGTATGCACTGTCCCTTAGGCTATGTTTAGCAGAACACACAGATTAGCGATTAGCGTATCATATCTTTACCATAAATAGATCCTCCTAGTTTTAGTAAGAGCCCTTGTCATACATCCCTTGCCTGAGGAACAGTGATAGGTTTTGTGATTACCATAAAGTACCAGTAAAAGTGGGGGCAAAGAAGAGCCAAGGGTTTTCATCTCTGAGCATTGACCCTTTCCCTTCTCCTCTCTTTCACGGCAAAGTTTAGAGTAATCTTTCATCTGTCAGTGCAGGGATTGCTGGCTATTCCTGGCAATTATCATTGAGTGAAATCTTGCTAAATAACTATGATTGTTGGAACTAGATTTTTGCCTTCTGATTTTTATGTAGTCAGTGGAATCACTTTCTGTCTTTGCCATGACAAAGTACCATGACTGCATGGCTTAAGCAACAGAAATTTATTTCTCACAGTTCTGGAGGCTGGGAAGTCGAAGAGCAGAGTACCAGCATTGTTGATTTCTGGTGAGGACTCTTTCTCTGGTTCATGGATGTCCCCTTCCTGCTGGGCCTTCACATGGACTTTTCTCTGTGTGCCCACACGGAGAAAGAGAAATTTCTCTGACTCTTCTTAAAAAGTCACCAATCCTTTAGGATTAAGAACTCACCTTTATGACCTCATTTAGCCTCATTTACCTCCTGCAGGATCTATCTCCAAATACGGTCATATTACAGGGTAAAGTGTTGGCATAAAAATTTGAGGGGAGGGGAGTAGAGTTTATATAATACCCACATAGCAGATGAGAAAAACTTAAAGATATTGTGCAAGAACATGTTGGTAATCAATTTTCTTAAAAACAAATTCAGTATTGCGGCCCCGGGGTAACTCAGTCCTTGAGCTACCTTTAGCTCAAGTCATGATCCCAGCATCCTGGGATGGAGCCCCGCATTGGGTCCCTGCTTTGTGGGAAGCCTGCTTCTCCTTCTCCCACTCTCCCTGCTTGTGTTCCTTTTCTTGCTGTGTCTCTCTCTGTCAAATAGATAAATAAAATCTAAAAAAAAAAAAATTCAGTATTGAATTTTTAATTAAATAAGCACTTTCATTACTTGAACTCATTGCTAAGGGCTTATTGCATTACAAAACAATAAAATGAATGAATATTCTTTATACTTACACCATATATTAAGTAGTAAAACTAGTCTTACAAAGGTATTCAGATTAATGGCTATATAAACTCCAGCAGGACTTCTCAGCATTTCATACACATATTTCACATATTTCTAGCTTATATTTGTTTATAATTTCTACTGACTTGGCTCACGATAGGCTGGGATTTTGTGCATCTTGCAGGCCTAATCAGACCATAGTGCATCCAGTATTGAATACCTTTTACCTATTACCATTAGAACAGAGGAAATTAGTTGCTGCCATCATGTAAATTTGATTTTATCATTAAGGGTCTTGCAACAGTTCTTGAAAGGGAATTGTCAGTCATATGTAGTTACATATGGAAAGATAAAAAAGAATGACAAGTTGTTCCTGGTCTTTCCTCAAATTTAACTACATATTAACGTGAGAATTCTAACCAGGATTCATGTTTCCCACACTACTGGACACCTTCTATGACAGAAGTTGTGAGTACAAAGTGAAAGTCTACCAAAGCCAATCTGGTTTATTTTAATGTAACTACTTGCAGTGATTTGAATGGTGACCCTTCTCCACAAGAAAATACGTATACTCAGAACCTGTGAATGGAAAATTACTCAGAAAAAGCATCTTTGTAGGTATAATTAAACATCTTAAGATGAGATATTGAATTAGGGTATACTCTGAAGCAATTAAGTGTTCCTCTAAGAAAAGAGAAAGGAGAAGGACACAGAGAGAGAGAGTGGTGAGGTGAAGACAGAAGCAGAGATTGGAGGGATGTGTGTGCAAGCCAAGAAACATCAAGGATTACTGGCCACCCCCAGAAACCAGAAGAGAGAAATGGAAGAAATTCTTCCTCAGAACTTTCAGAAGGAACCATCCCTACCCTCTAAAACTTTAAAAAAATACATTTCTGTAGGCTTAAGCCACTCAGTTTCTGGTAATTTATAATAGCAACCACAGAAAACATGGTATTAATCAGCATATTTTTGATAAAATATAAAATATCAGGAGACATGCAGGACACAGACATGGGTATAATCCAGGACTTTTTTGGGGCAACATGTTTAAAGCGTATCTCAAATTTATGATGTTCAATTTAACTCCTCATGTTATCCTTCTAGACTCTATTTTTAAATTTTCTCCTACAATAATTCCACTGTCCAGGTCAAAAATTTTGGAATTATATATACTCTTCTCCTTCAAATTTACAATAAAACTAGCAGCAAACCTTGTTAGCTCTGCCTTTGAAATATATCTAAATCATACTACTTCCCATAACATCTACTAATCTAATCATGTATCATCATCTATTCATTGGTTTCCTTGCTTCCTACTTTGCTCCCTCTGGTCGTTAAACATACCCAGCAAAATGAAATTTAAGTCCGATCATGTAACTTTTGTATAAAAACTCTCTGATTTCTCATGTGTTTTGAGTTGTATTGTGTCCCCAGAAGGATAATGCTGAAGTCCTAATGCCCCAGTACTTCAGAAAGTGACCGTACTTGGAAACAAATGTAATTAGGTAATAAGGGGTCATATTGGAGTATGAACAATATGACTGGTGTCCTTATAAGAAAAGAGGGGGAGAAGGTAGTGGAGGATTAGGAGACCTAAATAAATATCATCAGGTTCCAGGACTTCAGCTACATAGTTATCAAACCATTCTGAACACCTACAAACTCAATAGGAGACTGAAGAGAAGAAAAGCAGCAATTTTAGGAATAGAAAATCAACTACTTTCTGGAAGGTAGAATGTGGAGAGAAGTGAATCTGAGGCAACATACAGGAAGATAGACCATGGGGGCAGGGGCCAGCTCCCAGCAAGTGGTAGAGCAGCAGAGCACCAAATTGGAACTTTTAGAAATCTGCTCCACTGACGGATGTCACTCCAGAGGCTAAGTGGAGAGTGAAGCCCTTGCTGGGACAGTGTGGTTTTAGGACCCATAGGGTCACAAAGAGACCAGAGGTGTCTGAGTGTGGCAGAGCACTCAAGTATCAGAGTGGGGAAACTGGCTGCAGAGACAGAGCTGAGGGCTGGTCTCTTAGCTAGGGATTACCTTAAACTGATCTGAGGTGAAGTCTGGCCACTGCTCTTTAAGCAGGGGTCCCACAAGTGGCAGATCTTAGGAGACCCCTTCCTTCCTCCTCCAGGAGGGGTGGCACAGGAGTGTGCTACAGGAATCTTCTGGGTTTGGAGACTCCAAATGGGGCTGTGCACCAGAGATAGAAATACTTGGTCAAAGGCCAAATGAACATGGAAAGCACTTGAAGACCAGGGAAATGGGAGTGATTGACTGCTTTTTTCTGAGTGCACTGAAGCATGGGACCTTGAGCTCTCGTCTCCTATGGGGCCAGAGGTTAGGAGGCCACCATTCTCATTCACATCCTCCAAACCTGTAAGGAAAGTGTTCAGGGAGCAAAAGTTACCAGGAGAAAACTGAGAAGATTACTTAGCCTGCCCCCTGGCAAAGGTTGTGCTATTCCACCTCAGGTGAAGGCATTTGAGAACTATGAGAACAGGACCCTCCCCCAGAAGATTAGCAAGATATCAGCCAAGACCAAGTTCACCAATCACAGAGAACCACGCAACTCCAGAGCTAGGAGAAAGCAGTACATGACTTGTTTCCCATGATCCATTAGTTTTTCAAAGTTAGGTTTTAAAAATTTTGGTTTTTTCTTATATATTTTTCTTAAAAATATTTCCTCTTTCCAATTTTAATGTTAACTATTTTAACTTATCAAAGTGCTTTAAAAATATCTTTTTAAAATTTTTGTTGTTATACTCATATTCTATTCCTTCATTATATATAACCTTATTTTTTGTCTACATACAGATTTTTTGCTATTTAAAATTTTGGGATAGCATTTCTTCTAATAGATAAAAATATACCCTAAATCTAGTACATTATTTTGTTCTAGTCTCCAGTCTTATCAAATTCTTTCCTCTTTTTTCTTCTTTTTTCAACCAACTTTTTATCAATTCCTGTTTTAGAATCTCTTAAAATTTTCCATTTTTACAGTCATATTCCATACCTTCACCATGTTTACCCTTATTTTTGTATATATATTTTTCTTTCTTTAAAATTTTGGGAAGTAGTTTCTTCTGAAAGACCAAAATACACACAGAAACAAGTATATGGCTCTGTTTTATTCACCAGTATAACATATGTGTGTGTGTGTGTGTGTGTGTGTGTGTGTGTGTATTTTTTTTTCTTCTTTTCCTTTTTTTCTTCTTGCTTCTTCCCCTGGTTTTGGGTCACTTCTAATTTTGTTAGTGTATATTTTTCTGGGGTTGTTGCTACCCTTTTAGTATTTTGTTCTCTCATTCATCTATTCTTATCTGGATAAAATGACAAGGCAGGAAAAACTCACCTCAAAAGAAAGAACAAGAGGCAGTACCAAAGGCTAGGGACCTAATCAATACAGAGATTAGTAATACATCAGAACTAGAGTTCAGAATGATGATTATCAAGGTCCTAGCTCAACATGAAAAAAAAAATGGAGGACACTAGGGAATCCCTTTCTGGATAAATAAAATCTGTTTATACAGAAGTAAAAGAACTACAATCTAACCAAGTTGAAATCTAGAAAACTACTAATGAGGTGCGATAAAAAATGGAGGCTCTTACTGCTAGCATAAATGAGAGAGAAGAGAGAATTAATCATATATAAGAACAAATGATGGAGACTAAAGAAACTCAGAAAAAGAGAGAAAAACAATTACTGGACCACAAGAATTTAAGAGATAAGTGATACATTAGGAGAAACAATATTAGAATAATTGGAATCCCAGAAGAAGAAGAAAGAGAGGGAGGAGCAGAAGGCATCTTGAAGCAAATTATAGCACAGAATTTCCCTAACTTGGTGAAGGGAACAAACATCAAAATCCAGGAGGCAGAGAGAATTTCCCTCAAAATCAATTCAAATAGGTTCACACCCCATCATCTAATAGTAAAAATAACAAATCTCAGTGACAAAGAGAAAATCCTGAAAGCAGTTTGGGAAAAGAGGTCTGTAACATACAATGGTAGAAATATCAGATTGATAGCTGACCTATCCATAGAGACCTGGTAGGCCAGAAAGGAATGGCATGATATATTCAGAGCACTAACTGAGAAAAATATGCTGCCAAGAATACTGTAGCCAGCTAGGCTGTCATTGAAAATTGGAGAGGTACAAAGCTTCCAGGAAAAACAAAAAAACTAAAAGAATTTGCACATACCAAACCAGCTCTATAGGAAATATTGAAAGGGATCTTCTAAGCAAAGAGAGAGCCTAAAAGTAGTAAGCCAGAAAGGAACAGAGATAGTATACAATAACAATCACCTTACAGACATTACAATGGCACTAAATTCATATCTTTCAAGAGTTACTCTGAATGTAAATGGGCTAAATGTCCCAATCAAAAGACAAAGGTGTATCAGAATGGATAAAAAAAATAAGACCTGTCAATATGCTGTCTTCAAGAAACTTATCTTAGACCCAAAGACAACTCCAGATTAAAAGTGCATGGGGGGGGCAGTGAAAAAATTTACCATGCTAATGAACATCAAAAGCAAGCTGGGGTGGCAATCCTTACACCAGATAAATTAGATTTTAAGCCAAAGACCCCAAAGAGATGAGGAAGGACACTATACCATACTTAAAGGGTCTAACAAGAAGATCTAACAAGTTTAAATATCTATGCGGCTAACATGGGACCAGACAATTCTATAAACCAATTAATACTAAAATCAAAGAAACACATAAGAAATAATACAATAATGGTAGGGGACTTTAACACCCCCCCTCACTGAAATGGACAGAGCATCTAAGCAAAAGACCAATAAGGAAAAAGGCTTGAAATGACACACTGGACCAGTTAGACATCACAGATATATTCAGAACATTCCATCCCAAAGCAACAGAGTACACATTCTTCTCTAGTGCACATGGGACAGTCTCCAGAATAGATCACACCCTGGGTCATAAATCAGGTCTCAACCAGTAACAAAATATTGGGATCATTCCCTGCATATATTCAGACCATAATGCTCTGAAGGTAGAAATCAATCACAAGAGGAAAGTTGGAAAAACCTCAAGTACATAGAGGTTAAAGAACATCCTACTAAGGAACGAATAGGTCAACCAGAAAATTCAAGAAGAATTGAAAATATTCATGGAAACAAATGGAAATGAAAACACTACTGTTCACAATCTTTGGGACCCAGCAAAGGGGGTCCTGAGAGGAAAGTATATAGTCATACAAGCCTTTCTCAAGAAACAAGAAAGGTCTCAAGTGTATGACCTAACAGTACACCTAAAGGAGCTGGAGAAAGAACTGCAAAGAAAGCCTAGACCCAGAAGGATTAGAGAAATCATAAAGATCAGAGCAGAAATCAATGAAATAGAAATCAAAATAACAGTAGAACAAATCAATGAAACTAGGAGCTGGTTCTCCTAGTTTGAATATTTAGTTCTACTAAATATCTCCTAGTTTAAATATTTACTTCTAAATATTTAAAGAAAAATTAATACCTACTCTCCTGAAACTGTTCCAAAAAATAGAAATAGAAGGAAAACTTTCAAACATATTTTATGAGGCCAGCATTACCTTGATCCCAAAACCAGACAAAGACCCCCCAAAAAAGGAGAAATACAGACCAATATCCTTGACGAACATGGATGCAAAAATTCTCACCAAAATACTAACCAATAGGATCCAACAGTACATTAAGAGGATTATTCACCATGACCAAGTGAGATTTATTGCTGGGCTGCAAGGTGGGTTCAACATCCACAAATCAATCATGTGAAACAAAACATTAATAAAAGAAAGAACAAGAACCATGTGATACTCTCAATAGATGCTGAAAAAGCATTTGACAAAGTACAGCATTCTTTCTTAATCAAAACTCTTCACAGTGTAGGGATAGAGGGTATATATCTCAATATCATAAAAGCTGTTTATGAAAAACTTACAGCGAATATCATTCTCAATGGGGGAAAACTGAGAGCTTTTCTCCTAAGGTCAGGAACATGGCAAGGCTGTCCAATATCACTACTGCTATTCAACATAGTACTACAAGTCCTGGCCTTGGCAGTCAGACAACAAAAAGAAATAAAAGGCATTTGAATTGGCAAAAAAGAAGTCAAACTCCCACTCTTTGCAGATGATATGATACTTTATGTGGAAAACCCAAAGGATTCCACTCCAAAACTGCTAGAACTCAAACAGGAATTCAGTAAAGTGTCAGGATATAAAACCAATGCTCAAAAATCAGATGCATTTCAATGCATCAAGAGAGAGGCAGAAGAAAGAGAAATTAAAGAGTTGATCCCATTTACAATTGCACCCAAAACCTTAAGATACCTATGAAAAATCCTAACCAAAGAGGCAAAGAATCTGTACTCAGAAAACTATATCGTACTCATGAAAGAAATTGAGGAAGACACAAAGAAATGGAAAAATGTTCCATGATCATGGATTGGAAGAACAATATTATGAAAATGTCTATGCTACCTATAGCAATCTACACATTTAATGCAATCCCTATCAAAATACCATCCATTTTTTAAAGAAATGGAACAAATAATTGTAAAATTCATATAGAACCAGAAAAAAAAAATAGCCAGAGGAATGTTGAAAAAGAAAGCCAAAGAAGGTGGCATCACAATTCCAGACTTCAAGCTCTATTACAAAGCTGTCATCATTAAGACAGTATCGTACTGGCACAAAAACAGACACACAGATCAATGGAACAGAATAGAAAGCCCATGAATGGACCCTCAACTCTATGGTCAACTAATATTCAACAAAGCAGCAAAGAATGTCCAATGGAAAGAAGTCTCTTCAATAAATGGTGTGGGAGAATTGGAGAGTGATATGCAGAAGAATGAAACTGGACCATTTCCTTACACCACCCACAAAAATAGACTCAAAATGGATGAATGGATGAAAGACCTCAATGTGAGACAGGAATCCATCAAAATCCTTCAGGAGAACACAGGCAGCAATGTCTTTGACCTCAGCCACAGAAACTTCTTCCTAGAAACATCATCAAAGGAAAGGGATTCAAGGGCAAAAATCAACTATTGGGACTTCGTCAAGATTGAGAACTTTTGCACAGCAAAGGAAACAGTCAACAAAACAAAAAGACAACTGACAGAATGGGAGAAGATATTAGCAAACAACATATCAGATAAAGGGCTAGTATCCAAAATCTATAAAGAACTTATCAAACTCAACAGCCAAAGAACAAACAGTTCAATCAAGAAATGGGCAGAAAACATGAACAGACAGTTCTGCAAAGAAGACATCCAAATGGCCAAGAAACACATGAAAAAGTGCTCCACATCACTCAGCATCAGGGAAATACAAACAGAAACCACAGTGAGATATCACTTCCCACCAGTCAGAATGGCTAAAATTCACAAGTCAGGAAATGACAGATGTTGGCAAAGATGTGGAGAAAGGTGAACCCTCCTACACTGTTGGTGGGAATGTTAACTGCTGTAGCCACTCTGGAGAACAGTATGGAGGTTCCTCAAAAAGTGAAAGTAGAGCTACCCTACCACCCAGCAATTTCTCTGCTGTGTATTTACTCTAAAGATACAAATGTAGTGGTCCAAAGGGGCACATTCACCCAAATTTTTATAGTAGCAGTATCCACAATAGCCAAAGTGTGGAAAGAACTTAGATGTCCATGAACAGATGAATGAATAAAGAAGTTGTGGTATATATACACAGTGGAATACTATGCAGCCATCAAAAGAAATGAAATCAATGTGCAATGATGTGGATAGAAATAGAAGGTATTATGCTAAGTGAAATAAGTCAATCAGAGAAAGGCAATTATCATATGATCTCTCTCATATGAGAAATTTTAGTGGCATGGTGGGGAGTTTTGCAGTTATGGAGGGAAAAAAATGAAGGAAGATGGGATTAGGAGGAAGAGAAACCATAAGTAACTCCTAATCTCACAAAGCAAATTGAGTGTTGCTGGGGGGGTGGTAGGGAGAGGGTCGTTGGGTTATAGACATTGGGAGGGTATGTGCTATGGTGAGTGCTGTGAAATGTGTAAGCCTGAAGCTTCACAGACCTTTATCCCTGGGGCAAATAATACATTCTATGTTAATTAAAATAATTAAAAAAATAAAAAATAAAATTAAAATGTGTGTGCATCAGAAGTTTCTAATCTCAACTCATTAATGTAAGTATTTTTAATCTACTTCCTATTTGCTGATAAAATGCCTTGTGAGTGTTGGTTTTATCATTCTTACTGAGTCCTACACTACCAAATTAAAGAGTAAAACACACAAATAAAACTCTTATGGAGTTTCAAGCTGGGATGTTAAAGTAATGTTTTGAGACAAGCAAGACTATGACTTAATTTTCTATGTGAGATTGCCCTATAAAGCATGAATCAAATATGATTGACTTTTCATCATAAGTCTCTGCTCCCCTTTCTATAGTACAGTGCTATCAGTGAGAAGTAGCTGACTTTCCAGGGACGACACATCCAGGAGCCATTTGTGTATATTATCTCTCTTCTATTCCCCCATCTTCTACTTAAATACAGAAGACTTTGAAGCCCTCAAGGATGACAAAATTACAGAATAGAAGGAGCCTCTGTCCCATACCTGCCCTGACGTGGAAAGCTACTCATGAACCAGGAGCTTCCATGTTGGACTATTACATGATCAAGAAGTAATCTCCTGGCTAAAGTCAGGGAATTTTTGGTTTATTTTAGTCAGTAGTTAGAATCCTAATACATCACCCAAGAAAAAATACTATACTTCTTTCCTCTAAAAAAGTAATTTTTTGCCTTCTTGTATAAGTGTTTTCAGTAATTCTTTAAAGTGATGAATATTCTTTTAATCCACAAACCTTGCTGCATGCTCAAAGACATTTCTGTTAAACAATTTAATCATTTGAACTTGAAAATTAGAACTTACAATATACTAGACAAGTTGCTTTTTCAAATGAAGCTCTCCTAATTTTCTTCATGACCAAAGGAAAAAAGAAATCACTGATATTTAATTGGAATTTCACTGATAGTTGTGCAATTTATATAGTATGAATAGTGCAAACTCAGTCCTTTGAATTTTAGACGTAATTTATACAGATCTATTTTTAAAGAACTTACATTTCCACTATAATTTAGTTGGACTCAACCTTTGTAATATTGTGCCATTTGGAAATGAAATATAATGCAGATATTTTTTGTTTTATCACTGTGGCACTTTTCTGCAATTGCAAACAACTCTATATCTTCTGCTTTCAAATGAGTTTGTACAGGTGTGCTGAAAATCTTTGCTCAACAATTTATCTAACAACCCTCATAAAAATATTACATTTCCCTAATTGCTCATTTTACATTCCCAAATGCTTTTGGGGAAAATAGTACAATAATTAAAATAAGGCATGATGTAATTAATATACTAAATTATTATAATGTGTATTCTAAAAATAATAAGAAAACATTCTTTAAGTCTACAGGTCATTTATTTAGTTCACAAATATTTACTGAGTGCCTCGGTGTATCATGTGGGCACTATAAATGAAATGATTTAATTTTTATTATATACTAGAGAAATCATAACTGCAGTTATATAATCAGGACACTGATGAAGGTAAACTTAAGGTAGAATTGTAGATAGGACAGAGAATGGAGTGATGATCTTGTTTAACATTTGCCCTTCTTAAACAAGAAAATTAAGGAAGTTGCTTAATTAGGATAACAGTGGTGACTAAACACCAAATCCATAGAGTTCATTTCAGTTCCCAAAATATTTATTTGCAATATGAAATACTGTGTTCATCATGGAATTGAATATAAAGATAGACCTGAAGTTTTGTCTCTATTGACTCATAATCTAATTGCAGCAGTATGAGAGAGGGATGTCTCAGTTTAGCTTTGCCATACTAAAGTTAGACTAGGGAAGATTTTCATCTGTTGTACTGATTTGTCATTCACCTCGACTACTCTGCAATTTTATAGCTTATGTGAAGTTTTCAAGAATGAATGTATGTAGATAAGACATCTAGTCAAGTTATAGTTGGAGATTTGACCTATAGAATATACAGAGGTTAATAAAAGTAATCAGATTAATCTGAGGCAAGTATAATATTGTGTCATGATTTTATAATCACAGCAATAATTAAAGTGGACCCTTTGCTTAACTGGACTCCATGCCCAATGTGGGGCTTGAACTCAGGACCAGAGATCAAGACTTATATGCACGAGTGACTGAGCCAACCAGGTGCCCCTTCTATGTGGGTCCTTATAAATTTGTTTTATCATCACAGTTACAGTTTTAGTAATTATAGTACCCATTTATTAGGAATTTAATAACCTAAGCTTCATGAGGTCATATTTTTTATCTGTTCACTCAACTTTGTATCTACAAATAATATAATAACTTGTATGTAGCATATATTTACTGTTTATAGGCTTACTACAAATAAATGAATGAAAGAACATGTCTGTCATGGTGCTAAATGTTCTAACTATGATATCTTTAATTCTGACCATATTTTGGTAAGAAAAACATTATTACCCCTCTTTTCAAATGAAAACACTGAAGCTTAAGATTAAGTAGCCCATTAGATTACATATCTATTAAAAGCCAGTGTTACACCAAAACTCTATTTTCTTAACCATTATACCATCATAAATTCATTCTAGCAGAACAAGTAAATACCTGGAAATATAAAACACAGAAACTTTATTGCAAACAACCTGAATGGAATAGATGTCAGAAATTTGAACTGTGCATTTGAGTTTCAGGATTTCTAGAAGATAATGGAAAGGAAAGATAAAACCTGTATAGTTGTTTCCATTCTTTTCAAAAATAAATCATACAAAGAAACCTGCAGATACATGGCTTTTGTGTTTGCTTTTTTGCTTGTTTGATATTTTCCTGAGAAAAATAAGCTTTTTGTGAAAATAAACTTTAAATGATAGGTTGGTCTTATTTTCAGTCATGATCTTAGAAAAAAACAGACGTTTTAAGTGGTTAATTCTTAAATCTACAAAAGATCCAGAAAAAAAGAACATACCTTTATATTACAACTGAGGGAAGATTTTTTTTTTTAAGTGGCTGAAGTCATCTGTTTTGAGTACACTTCACTTTGATTTTAAATCAACATATCCATTTGATTGTATTTCTCAAGTAGAAGACGGAATTGGTACCCATTTTTGATAGGCATAAAACTTAGTAAATACCAATTACATTTGCCATAAGTATCTATGCATACAGTCTTTATTATTGGCTGAGAATTTCTTTCTTCTCTTTCTTTTTTGGATATGTCTCTCTGTAAATCACATAATCCCACTCTCTTATTAAAGGAAGAAGATGGGGCACCTGGGTGGCTCATCGGGTTAAGCCTCTGCCTTTGGCTCAGGTCATGATCTCAGGGTCCTGAGACCAAGCCCCATGTCAGGCTCTCTGCTCAGCAGGGAGCCTGCTTCCCCCCTCCTCTCTCTCTTCCTCTCTAGCTACTTTTGATCTGTCTGTTAAATACATAAATAAAATCTTAAAAAAGAAAAAAAGAAGATACAGGTAGAACAGAGAAAACTAACATCTTTATGCCAATGAGTTTTGGGGAGAGAGGTGGAAAAGATTGAGATTTAGGGAGATTTGTGACTCCAAGAGAACAATTATTCTTTCTAGAGGACACTGAGTGGGGGTCCTTCTGAGTAAAGAAAAGGAGCCTTTCTGGGAATGAAGCCAAATGAAGGAAGGCAGAGTTAATGGACAAAATCATGTGGAGACAAGAGTTTTATTAAAATCAAGAGTTTGGATCCAGCTATGCTAGAATGTCTACTCAAAATGATATTTTATTTAAGCAATAATGAATCAGTGTTCTTTCACATTTAATCAAATTACTCATGAATAATATGTGTTCTATATTCTTGTGGAAAATAGCTTTAGCAGTTTCTTAAGAGAGCATGAATGGAGAAGTATATTTTTGAAACCATATATATTACAATAGATAGTTATATATCTGTATTTACCTGCATATATTTGAGATCTGACATTTGATTAATGTCACGGTGGTCTAGAATTATAAATCTGAAATTATTGTCATTTTTTTAAAGATTTGTTTTTAATTTTGAGAGAGAGAGAGAATAGGAGCAGAGGGGCAGAAAGTTGTTTGTTTTTGTATTATGTTAGTCACCATACAGTACATCATTAGCTTTTTTTTTTTTTAATTTTTCTTTTCAGTGTTCCAGAATTCATTTTTTATGCCCCACACCCAGGGCTCCACATCATTAGTTTTTGATGCAGTGTTCCATGATTCACTGTTTGAGTATAACGCTCAGTGCTCCATGCCCTCCTTAATACCTACCATTGGGCTTACTTACCTCCCATCTCCCTCCCTTCTAAAACTTTCAGCTTGTTTCCCAGAGTCCATAGTTTCTCATGATTTGTCTCCCACTCTGATTTCTCCTCCTTCATTTTCCCCTTCTCCTAATGTCTTCCATGTTATACCTTATGTTTCTCAAATAAGTGAAACCATATGATAATTCACTTTCTCTGTTTGACTTATTTCACTTAACATAATCTCCTCCAGTCCCATCTATGTTGATGTAAAAGTTGGGTATTCATCCTTTCTGATGGCTGAGTAATATTCCATAGTGTATATGGAGCACAACTTCTTCATCCACTCATCTGTTGAAGGGCATCTCAGCTATTTCCACAGTTTGGCTATTGTGGACATTGCTGCTATGAACATTGGGGTGCATATGGCCCTTCTTTTCACTACATCTGTATCTTTGGGATAAATACCCAATAGTGCAATTACAGGGTCATAGGATAGCTCTTTTTTGAAAATTTTTTTTAAAGATTTTATTTATTTATTTGACAGAGAGAAATCACAAGTAGGCAGAGAGGCAGGCAGAGAGAGAGAGAGAGGAGGAAGCAGGCTCCCTACTGAGCAGAGAGCCCGATGCGGGACTTAATCCCAGGACCCTGAGATCATGACCTGAGCTGAAGGCAGCGGCTTAACCACTGAGCCACCCAGGAGCCCTCTTTTTTGAAATTTTTGAGGAAATTCCACACTGTTTTCCAAAGTGGCTATACCAACTTGCATTCCCACCAACAGTGTAAGAGGATTCCCCTTTCTTAACAACTTCTCCAGCATTTGTTGTTTCTTGCCTTGTCAAGGCAAAGAGAGTCTTAAGCAGACTCCATACTGGAGCCCAATGCTGGGCTCTTTTTCAAGACCCAGAGATCATGACCTGATCCTAAATCAAGAGCCAGACACTCAATCAACTGTGCCACCAGGTGCCCCATCTAAAATTATTTTTACTCAGAATTTTGAAAGAGTTCATTTAATGTCTTGAACTTCCATTATTGTTCTAAATCAGTTTGCTACTGTTCAGGTAATCAATTCACACCATATATTATCTGTGCTCCTACTTAAAGCTTTAAGGATCATGCTTTTATTTTTGGCTTTCTGAAATTTTACAATGATATGCCTATCTATGCCTCTTTTTATATTAGTAATGTTGGGTACTTACAAGGTTTAAAATTTTTTTTTCTGAAAAACCATTTTCCCTGCTATTTATTTTTCCTGGTCTCTCTTTTAGGAAATCCTATTAATCAATAAAATACCTGGATTGAGCCTCTAAATTTATCATATTTTTTACTATTTTTTTTTCTTATTTTCATTCTACTTCCTGGGAAATTTTCTCAACTTTACTTAACAAATATTAACTACTTATATTAACTTATATTATAGTATGTCATATTTATAATTTTAATATATCTTCTTCCATATTTCCTTTTTTAAAATAGCATTCTATTCTTTTTTTTTTAAGATTTTTTTGTTTATTTATTTGACAGATCACAAGTAGGCAGAGAGGCAGGCAGAGAAAGAGGAGGAAGCAGGCTCTCTGCTGAGCAGAGATCCCAATGTGGGGCTCGATCTCAGGACCCTGGGATCATGACCCAAGCTGAAAGCAGAGGCTTTAACCCACTGAGCCACCCAGGCGCCCCCATAGCATTCTATTCTTATTTTCTAAGCATTAATATCTTCACTTGGATCTCTAAAAATATTGATTTGGGGTTTTTTTGTTTTCTTATGTTTCTCAAGTTCATTTTCTTTCTTAAAATTTTGGTCTTTGAGGTCTTTGTTTCTCCTATGCTTTTTTTCAAGTATCTAGTAATGTTTATTACTTATTAATATTTACTTATTACTTATTTACTGGGTTGGGGTGCCTGGGTAAGTCAGTCTGTTAAGCATCTGGCTCTTGGTTTCAGTTCAGGTCATGATCTCAGGGTCCGGGGATCTAGCCCTGTATTGGGCTCTGAGCTCAGTGCAGAATCTTCTTTCTCCCCTCATTCTGCTCTTCGCCCCAGCTCTCATTCTCTCAAATAAATGAATAAATAAAATCTTCAAGAAAATAAAAAAAATAAAAATGTGCTGGGTTGAATAGCATCCTTTCAAAATCCATGTTCACCTGGAAACTTAAAATTTTACTTCATTTGATAATAATCTTTGCAGATGTAAGTCAGTTAAAATGAGATCCTACTGGATTAGGGTGGGCCCTAAATCTAATGGGTTGTGTCTTTATAAGAAGTCATGGCAATTCAGACACAGAGAGACACAGAGAGAAGGCGGCCATGTGAAGATGGAGGCAGAGGTTGGTGATATAGATACAAGCCAAAGAAATTAAGAATTGCCAGCAAGCACCGGAAGCTAGAAGGATGCAAGGAAGGATTCCACCTTAGGGCCTTCAGGGAGAGAGCACAACTTTGAAGACACCTCCATCACCTAGATTTCAGACTTACAGCTTCTAAAATGGTGAGAGAATAAATTACTATGGTTGTAAACCACCCAGTTTGTGGTAATTCGCACCAGCAGCCTTAGCAAACTATTACAGAGTTCTTTATGGGGGCTTATTTGTTATCTTGGGTTTTCAAGTGGGATAATCTGGTGGGGAGAAAATTAGCCATTACACAGATCTATCTTTGTTTCACAAATATTCTGCTAATGTGATGGAGATCACAGGGGTGCGTCATACATAGGTTTTTGTGCTGAGAGCATTGGGGAGGAGCAGTAATAAGTTTGGCCGCCAGGGTTGTCACTGTTAGTTAAGAGAAGGAAGGTAGAAGTCTAATTTTCAGTAGAAGAGCAACTCCTTTTCTCCTATAGAACCTGGAGGCAAGGTAGAGCCTGTCTGGTTTAAACTAATATGCCTCCTTTCTCCTGCTAGGAGAGTGTTACTCACCTCCTTTAGTGAATTGGAGTGTCACCTTGAGTATCTAAATACTTCTTAACCAAACTACCCTTTACCTATCTTCACAGTCAACTACTGCCTCCAGATTTTCCCTTAACTTGAATGCCAATGTACTTTCCTCTTTTATAAGTTTTCAGCTTTCTGAATTTTACTAATCCATGTTGGATGTATAAATCCATTTTATTTATTGCAAAATTTTTTGACATCTGTTCTTTTATGTTTTCTTCTTTGTTGCATTTTTACCTGGAGGTTTATGACTTTTTTATGCATTCATTATAGTTCAGTCGGCTTTTAAGAAGTACTGGTTATAAGCTCTTGTGTTTAAGCTATCAAATTCAACTATAGATCTTTAAATATTTATTTTTGAAGTAACTCAAACATTTTTTTATTCTGAATAATTATTTTTTGGGTTATTAATCCTATTTTCTCTAAGACCCTAAGCTTCTTATCTAAAAGATGAGACAGCAAAAAAGAAAGTGAAATAACCCTACAACTAATAATATATGTCTTAAGTTTAACTCTAAACTCCTTTCTGGTAATGTGATGGAGATCACAGGGGTGCATCATATATAGGTTTTTGTGCTTTCTGGTATTTAGCATTCATTCATACAGATATTTTTTTAATTAAATATGTCACACTTGAGACATTAAGATGCCATAAACTTGATAAAAATCTAAGAAGTTTTGAAAACACAAGCTATAATTTTTGGTAAGTCATTGCCTAAAATGTATAATATTAATATGTGCTCTAAAAGTGATGGAATACAAAATATATGCAATGCTTTGTCTATGAAAAAAATGGAATTACAAATATTTATGGTTTCTACTAACACAAAAGCAAATTTTATCAGAAAAATGAAGTATAAAAATTATTTTCCTCATTGAAAATTTACTCATATTTAAATTGTAGTCTAGACAGAAACAGATTGAACTAATGTGGTGGACAAATGTACTGTCAGTTACCTTTCTTGCATTATTCATCGTTTTTCTTTATCTGGCCAGCATTTAGCCATCTGTCTCCTCAGGTTTATAGCTCTTAAGTAGGAAAATAGCTCCAATATATAATTTTAATGATAAAATATTTCAAGAAACAAAATTGACACATGGAATACTCAACATATAGAACATGTGAAACAGAACATTTATAAAAATATACCACTTCCAAGTTAACAAAGATGTAGTTTAAGGATATTTTGGTGGCATATGATTATACTGATTGAATATAGTTAAAAGCAACTACAAATTTCAATAAAACTCTGTCTCTCTTCTCCTCTAAAATACAATTCTCTCTCCCTTATTCTCACAATTTATTTCATGTATAGAGACATTTAAATACTGTTTTATCATGACAGCAATGTTTCTTTAGAAAAACAAAGTGCACAACTCAAAAAAAAATTTGAGATGGAAAATTTTCTGTACAACTTGGTCTTCTAGAAATCAATTCTGAAAAATACTTTTTTTGTCTGATATTTATTCCATGGGGGTGGGGAGACAAGATGATTAGAAATTGTTCATTAGAAAATAAAATATGAAAAATTCTTTGCCTTTATGTTCTCTCATCTCTCAGCCAATGGCTTAATGACATTCAAGTACATTTTTTTTAAGTATGCATAGGGAAGAAGAGTAAATATTATTTTAAAGAAAAATATCATGAGATTTCCTCTGTCTAAATAACCCCTTGGTGTTAAACAGCATTTATGAAGTAACAGAATCAATTCAGGGCCCAATTATTACTTAATGATTATTTAACAGTCCTTACAAGTATGCAGTGTACCTTATTCTTTCATTTACCACAATGAACTGAGTTGTTGAAGCAAAGTTCTGAGACACTGACAGATATTTTGTGGGAAAATATACTGTGGTTTCAATCAGAACTTCCTTTTTTAATTCATCCAGCCCAAAGATATGACTGATAAAATAGGTTGGATTATGATAAAGGCAGAGAGAGAAGAAATTTTGAGCATCCTTAGTATGGCACCATTAATCCAGAGAAGGTGTCACAAGGAATTTATAAAAAGCCTTTGTAGCACTTGGGCGTTTGTATTGCTTCATCATCAGTATCTCCTTTATGTAGATGCTTTATTTTGACTATTTGCTTGGGTGGATCCAGTCTTTGCACTAAAACCAGAAATCGGGTTTTAGGTCAACAAGAAATTCAGCCCTGAATCTATTTTTCTCTAAGGGAGGAATCCATGTTCTCTGCTTATGCTCTCTTTCAGTGTGATCTTAGCTTTGATACATGCTTGGAGGTCTCTTTTGTTCAGTGGTCATAGAACCTGCAAGTGCAAACTAATGGCATAGCTGGTGTGTATAGGAATAATTACCAACTATGAATAACAATGGGTTCCGTTTGTGTTCTCATACTGTATACTGATGCTCATTCCTCAAATCTGGGAAGCAAGATAAACCAAAAGTCTTAATTGCTTAGAGGGACACAAGAAATCATTTGGTCCAGTTTCCTCCATTTAAATGCAAGGAAACTTGGAATAAAGACATTTAAACCACTTGTTCCAGTCATCATCCGAAATGGAATTAAGGTCCCTAATAGTATATGGTTTAAAAGCATAGCACCTTGGGTCAAGCACCTACTGTTAGAATGTAAGCTACACCATATGTTAACTGTGCAACCAGAGCCATGTTGCCAAACTTGATTTACTTTTTTTTTGCATAAATATGGGGAAAGGCAATTGTATTTTTGCCCCAGAATTGTGAAGATTAAATGAGGTTAAGTAGATAAGGCCAACATATATATTTAGCTCTTGCTCTTCTTGATCCATGTTTCCCTAATACTAGTCTATGAATTCTTTGTATTAGAAGAGGATATCTTGTTTTAAAAATATACTAAATCGTGATGTCCAGCTTCTGAAAATTTGTTTTCAGTACATCTTAAGTGTGACTTGGAAATCTGTATCTATATTTATAAAACAGCCCTCCCTCTCTACAAAGAAGAGAAAAACAAAACAACCTCCTATTCCTTCGAAACAATATCCCCCTTAAGGTGAGGGTGAGATCACTTTGTATATAACAATGAAGAAATATTCTCCTCTGCTGAGGTCTATGAGACTGACTGTAATGTCTTTAATCAAACTCATCTTGTCCTTCTCTCCCCTTTATTCTCAGTGTTCCAGGTTTTGTTTTTGTTTTTAAGATTTATTTATTTTACAAGAGAGAGGGAGAGAGCATGGGGAAAGGCAGAGGAAGAGGGAGAGAAAGGCAGAGGAAGAGGGAGAGAAACTCTCAAGCAGACACTGAGCCCAGGGCAGAGCCTGACATGGGGCTGGATACCAGGACCTGAGGTCATGACCTGAGTTGAAAGCAAGAGTCAGCTGACCAACCAACTGAGCCACACAGGTACCCCCAGTATTCCAGCCTTAGTAATTACCTCTGAGCCCCTTGAACGTTTTGCTTCTTTTAAAGAACATTTGTACAAGCTGTCTCCTGAAAATGTGTCTCCCACTGACACTTTATGTAGTTTTAGCATCTATCTATCCTCATTTCAATTTAAATTTACCTCCTCGTAAATGTACTCCAGACTGTCCATTAACAGTCTGGAGTACATTGTATTTCCTCACTGCATTTGTAACTTTCCTTCACAGCACTTTATTTCAATCATTTGATTTCATGTCTGTATTCTAATAGACTAATTTCATGTGATCAGGAACTTTCAATGTTGGAATGCACAATTGCTTCCTCAGTTCAAGGCCTAGCACATAATAGAATTTCCACAACATTTATTTTAATGAATGAGTGATGTCTTTACAAGATATCTGACATAACTGAGTTTTGTCTTGTTTTGTTTTTGAGATTTTACTTATTTGACAGAGATAGAGAGTGCACAAACAGAGGGAATGGCAGGCAAAGGGAGAGGGAGAAACACAAGCTTCCAGCTGAGCAGGGAGCCCAACACAGGGCTCCATCCCAGGACCCTGGGATCATGACTTGAGCTAAAGGCAGAGGCTAACAGCTAAGCCACCGAGGTGCCCCTATAGTTTTTTTTTTTTTTTAACCATTGTTTAATAAACCATCCCACACTGACTAGCTTAAAACAGCAACCATTTAGTATATCTCATAGGTTTGTGGGTTGGTTTGGTTCAACTGGGAAGTTCTGCTCTTCTCACAGATTCCTTGTTGGGGCTGGAGTGATTTGGATCCTCCAAAGTAATAGTGGATGGCCAGGCTTCTTTCTTTTTCATTCATTCTCTAAGATTCTCCTCCATTTGGTCTCTCTTATCGGTCTTTCCAGTAGGGAAACTAGATTTCTTTATAGTGGTTCAGGAATTCTAAAAGGGCAAAAGCAGAAGCTGCCAATTCTTTTTTGATGCCTACACTTGTCAGTTCTGGAATATTACTTTACACAGTACCCAAACAAGATTGAAAGATAGGCAATAATATTTCCATTTAAAAAATTAACTATCAGAAAATAAGCAAATAAAAGTTACTTAGTAAGGTATTACTATTAGGTAATGGAGCCAGAATTTAATTTTTTTTTTCACTCCAAAACTTATGTTGCTTGCTCTTATGATTTTTCATACTCTTATTCAGAAAGCCAGAATTTCCTCTTCCCTATCTTATATATAATTGAAATATATTAATACTAACAACTATTTCAGCCATGTTCACTAATTTCACATAAAAAGACATAAAAATAGAATTTTCATATTCATAAAAATTTAATGAATGTGAGAAAATTATAAGTAACATAAGGAACTATGAGTCAACTATCACTAAGTTCATCAGTTTGCATTTTTAACTGAAGGACTGAGGACCTTGAATGGGTGTTCAGTGCTCCTTGAGTGAAAGTTGCCATATCTCTTTCTGATACCTTGTAAAAGTCCATACAGCTAGTTACTATTATAGAAATGTCTGATCTCTTTTACATTTCTGAATTTGAAGTATGATTATATATATAGATATATAATCATGTAAGATAACTATGTTTTATAAATCTATAAACCTATATTTTAATTCTAGTTTAGGTTCTTGAAAATGTCCCTGTATTATAGGACATTTTATTGTGTCCCATTTTATTATGTCACTATATTATGGGATATTACATTATCTGATCATATCGCTGCTGGGAGACTTTAGTATTCTGCACATCTGTTTGTTGGTATTAGGATTGCCACTAATTTCTGTAATTTTAATCTTGAAAAAGTAATTATATATTAAAAAACAATATGATTAAAAAACAAAAAGGACCAAATATAAAGAGATTATGTTGTATACATATATAATGTAAATCAGAAAAATGGTCACTTTTTTTCATCATTACCTCTTCACTTAAATATGCTCTGCTTGTTTTGTCTTTTTTCTGCTGCTTGAAGTATTATAATTCCAGAAAAGTAAAGCTTTGCTTTAAATTTATATAACAAGAAATACTTTTTTAAAAAATATTTTATTTATGTATTTATTTACTTGAGAGAAGAGAAGAGAGGGAAAGTGAGAGAGTAAAGCTGACTCCCCACTGAGCAGAGAGCTCAATGTGGGACTCAATGCCAGAACGCTGAAATCATGACCTGAGCTGAAGGCAGATGCTTAACCAACTGAGCTACCCTAGCACCCAACAGGAAATACTTTCAATAAACTAATTACAGCTTTGGCTTTGAAATTTTTTTAGAAGATAATAAATAAGTAATAAAAAAGTTACAAAGTCATTCAGATGAGGAGTTCTATATATTCTGAGGAATGCCTAAAATAGGTTCCCCCATGCAGGAGCCTCTCCATGAACCAGTAATGTCCATGTACTAAATTTGCATTCCTGTTTCCCTTCATTCTCACTAGAATTTTATATTAACAATGTCAAATTATGTTAATCTGTTAACTGTAAAGTGCTGTATAATTATTTAAATTAATTTTTCATGAGTATTGTCATGTTTGTCATTTTTGTTTTTGGCCATTCCATTTCCTCTTCTGTGAATTGCCCTTTTATATATTTTCAATTTTTGTAGTGGTCATGTGGCTGCTTTTCTTATTAATTTGTAGAATACTGAGTCCATTGTCCTTCATAAATGCATTCAAATATCTTCTGTCCCTCTATGATTTGTTTTTGTCTTTGTTGTTGCTTTGTTTCTGTGGCTTTTTCTTATTTATTTTTAAAGATTTTATTTATTTATTTGACAGAGAGAAATCACAAGTAGATGGAGAGGCAGGCAGAGAGAGAGAGAGGGAAGCAGTCTCTCTTCTGAGCAGAGAGTCGGATGCGGGACTTGATTCCAGGACCCTGAGATCATGACCTGAGCCGAAGGCAGCGGCTTAACCCACTGAGCCACCCAGGCGCCCTCTGTGGCTTTTTAAAAACATTGTTACTGATGTTTCTGTGATACAAAAGTTCTAATTTTATTTTATTTTTTATTTTTTTTATTTTTTTTTTTTAAAGATTTTATTTATTTATTTGTGAGAGAGAGAGAGAGTGAGAGAGAGCACAGGCAGACAGAGTGGAAGGCAGAGTCAGAGGGAGAAGCAGGCTCCCTGCGGAGTAAGGAGCCCGATATGGGACTCGATCCCAGGACGCTGGGATCATGACCTGAGCCGAAGGCAGCTGCCTAACCAACTGAGCCACCCAGGCGTCCCAAAAGTTCTAATTTTAAATAAGACTGTGAATTTCTTCCTGAATATTGCATTTTATGTTTTGAGAAGAAATGTTTCAAAGAAGTGTTTTTTATATGTAGGTCATTAATCAATATGGAATTTATCTTTGCTTAGAGTATGAAATAGAGTGTCTAATTTATTGTGCTTTCAGAAAGAAAGCTAATTATTTCAACATGATTGATTAAATAGTTCAACCTTCCCTCTTCCTGAGTTGTTTGTGTCTATAAACATAGACACAAACATAGAACATAGGACAGACTGCTTCTGTCCTATGTTCTTTCCCATTGGTCTACTTGTTTAATCTCACATAAAGACCCTGCTATTTTAAACCTACGGAATTCCTTTATTTTTGTTATCTGGAACAGTAAATTGTATATCAAGATATATAATATTCAAAATTGCCTGAATTCTGTTTTTCTATTTTCTATATAATTGTCAAAACAAGCTTTTCAAGCTACATATGTATAAACACACATGTTCTCTATTTCTATTTCAATTATAACTATTTTTAAAATAGGATTATTACCTTTTTTTAACAAATTAAGTCATCACATCCTTTAACATGCTGTATCTCTACCATGTATTTAGTCTTTCTTTTGGTCTTCTTCTATTTTTACAATATTTTACAATTTTACAATATTCATAAATGGGGCACCTGGGTAACTCAGTCAGTTAAGCAGCTGTCTTCAGCTCAGGTCATGATCCTAGTGTGCTGGGATCAAGCCCCATGTCAGACTCCCTGCTCAGAGGGAGTCTGATTCTCCCTCTGCCTCTGCCTGCCTCTCTGCTTACTTGTGCTCTCTGTCAAATAAATAAAATCTTATAATATTCATAAATGTCTTGCACATAACTTATTATATATATTCCTAGATACTGTATATGCTGCCATAGTAAATGTATCTTTTGTTATAAATTAAAATTTTCTGTAGATTTTCTAAAGTTTTTCATCATAATTTATTTTTCTGAATCCTATTTCTGTAATTTTTTTCTTATTGCACTAAGTAGGACCTCTAATACAGTGCTGAATAAAAGGATAGATAATGATAATGGGTAACCTATTGTTAACAGCCTATCATATCCTAGGTTTCATCTAAAGTTATTAAAACTCACAAGCCTCTAGATGAACCAGAAAATATATTTAAATTTTATAAATGAATAAAATGAGGTAAAAAAGAAGGTAAGTAACTATTTAAGGCTTTACAAATCATAAGTGCTGAGAATTCCACCTAAAATAGGGCTCTATAGCTCGTACCCTTAGCCGTTTCATACATTGTCATCTTAGTCTGGCTTATATAGATCTGATTTTAAAGAGATTGCATCTATTTGCTACTAATATTTGCTATTGTTTTCAATAGTACACTTTTTAAAAATACCTTTATTGTGGTAAAACTGACATACACAAAACTGCACATATTTAATGTATACAACTTGATGAGTCTGAATATATGCATGCACCTGTGAAACAATCATGACAAACAAGGTAACAGATAAATTCATCACCTTCACAAGTTTCCTCCTTTCCCTTTTTCCTTTGGTAGGGTAATAAGAACAGTCAACATAAGATCTACCCTCTTAAATTTTTAAGTGCACAATGTATCTTGTTTACTAAAGGCAGTATATTATACAGCATATCTTGAGAATGAACTCATCTTGCATGGCCAAAACTAATACCATTGAACAATAGCTCCCTATTCCCCCCTTCTCCAAGTCCCTGGCAAACACCATTCTATTCTCTTTTTCTATGGGTTTACCTTTTTTAGATACCAGGTTTTGATTTAGAGGTTTTTTTCTTTTCTATTTCTCCAAAAAAAAAAAAAAGTGCTAGTGAGATTTTGATGGAGATAACAATTTATAAATCACTTTGGATAATATGGACATTTTAATAACATTGAGTCTTCCTAGAAAAATACAACATACCAAGACTAAATCATGAAAAAAATAGAAAATTTGAACAGACCAATCATTAGTAATGAGATTCTATCGGGAATCAAAAACATCAAACAAACAAACAAACAAACCAGAACCAAAACAAACAAAAAACCTCCCAACAAAGAAAAACCCAAGACTAGATGGCCTTATTAGTGAATTCTGCTGAACATTCAAAGAAGAGATAACAATAATCCTTCTTAAACTCTTCCAAAATATTGAAGAAGAAATACTTCAAACATCATTCATGAGGCCATGAATGAGGCCATGAGGTATCATATTCTGATACCAAAGCCAGAAAGAAGTATCACAAGAAAACTACAAAAAAAAAAAAAAGAAAATTCTGATGAATATAGTTGCAAAATTTCAACAAAATACCAGCAAGCTGAATTCTCCAGCACATTAAAGAGATCATACACCACGATTAAGTAGAATTTATCCTGGGATGAAGAGATGGTTCAACATAGGAAAATCAATTACAATGATACACTTTATTAAGAGACTGAAAGATAAAAATCTCATGACCATCTTTATTTTATTTGTTTTGAGAGACAGAGAGTGAGCAATGAGAAGAGGGGCAAGGGAGAAAATGTTCAAACAGACTCCTGCTGAGCACAGAGCCCAATGCGAGGCTCAATTCCACGAAACATGAAATCATGACCTCAGCCTAAACTAAGAGCCAAATACCCAACTCACTGAACCACCCAGCTGAGCCCCCAACCATGATCATCTTAATAGATGTAAAGAAATTGAGAAAATTCAGCACTTTTGCATGACAGCTGTCAACAAATTATAGAAATATTTAACTGACATATTACAGGCCACAAATGCGAAGCCCACCATTGACATCAAACTCAATGGTAAAAAACTAGGAGTTTTTGCCCATGTATCAGAAACAAGACAAAAATTTCCACTCTCACTATTCCTCTTCAACATATTACCAGTTGTAGCCAGAAAAATCAAGCAAGAAGAAAATCTACCTAAATTGGAAAGGAAGGAGTAAAATTAACTGTTTGCTGATGACATGGTCTTTATATATAGATAATTCTAATGACCAACCCCCTTAAAACACACACAAACTGTTAAAATACATAAATTCAGTAGTTTTAGTATATAAAAATCAACAGATAGAAACAGTTGTTTCTATACACTAATACTGAACTATCTGAAAAAGAAATTAAGAAAACAATTCCACTTACAAGGATGTCAAAAATAATAAAATATTTAAGAAAGTTAGCCAAAGAGGTAAAAGACCTGTATGCTGAAATCTGCAAAACACTGATGAAAGAAATTAAAGATGCAAATAAATTGAAAGACATCCTATATGCATGGATTTTGTAGTACTCCATTAGGTTAAAGGCATCCTTTTTACTCTGTCAAAGTACTCTTTCTGTATCTATTTGAAAGGCTATATGATTTTTCCTTATAATTAATTAATAATTTATATATAATTCAATTACATAATAAAGTCTATCAATAGATTTTCTAATGTTAAATCATATTTCTATTTCAAGAATAAACCCTTTATTTTTTTAAATGATTACATGCTTTTTTTTTTAAGATTTTATTTATTTATTTGACAGAGAGAGAGATCACAAGTAGGCAGAGAGAGAGAGGGAGAAGCAGGCTCCCCGCTGAGCAGAGAGCCCGATGTGGGACTTAATCCCAGGACCCGGGATCATAACCTGAGACGAAGGCAGAGGTTTTAACCCACTGAGCCACCCAGGGGCCCCAAGAATAAACCCTTTAGACATAACATACTTTCACACACACACACACACACACACACGTGCGCACACGCGCACGCACGCACACACACACACACACACACACACACTACTGGATTTTATTTCCTATTTATTTCCTGGCAACATTTGTTCATATAATTCTTATGTTTAAAAGTGAGATCACTCAATTTTTCTTCCTCAGAAAGACTGATTGTGTGTGGCTTTAATCTGTTACCCAAGCCTCAACATTGAATTAACTGTTCTTTCATTTTATATTTTCTTTAAAAAAAGTGTGTAAAAGGGATATTATTTATTTCTTTGTAGTTTAGTAATATGTCAAATTTGCTGATCATTAGCACAGAAAGCTTATTTGCTAAATTCCAAAATTAAGTGATATTTCATTACATTTGCAGATGCATTTGTGGGGAAAATATAAATAAAACATTTTTGTAATTTGAATAGTTTCACAAAATGAAAAATGGTACCTTAATGTCTAAGACACATAAAATTATGTTTGATATATAGGAACTACTTATTGTTATCACAGATCTTAAATTTAAATATTCTTTATATATCTATTACATAATTCCTCTAAATTATAAGTTTTCTCCCTCAGATGATATGTGCTTAATACCAACTTAATTTATTACTTGGAAGTGGGAAGGGGGTAGAAACTGAATCAGGAAGTTTAATCTCTTAACTATAAACCTGGGACATCAAATAATATTTTTGTTTAATCTTATACATTTCAGATAATTATCTTAGTTAATAATAAATAAACCCAACTGTCAGAGGGACAAATTGCTGAAGATCGTATGCCTGTGGAGCAACCAAGCCAGGATTCAAACTCATCTTTGATTTCAAATTTCCAGCTTTTCTATTATAGCAAGTTTACTTGCTCATTGTTAATAACATTGTTAGATTCTATAACTTATTTCAAAAAATTTTATACACACACACACACACACACATACACACACAAATGGGAGAGACAGTGAGAAGCATCAAGACAAAGACAAAGAGAGAGAGTACAGAGAGAAACAGAGCCAGTCTCCTTGACTAAACTTGTGAGTACAATACAATAAATAGCCTAGCAATTAATTTAATGATTAATTTATAATAAATGTCATCCTATAAAGAAGCAACCAAAAACATCAAATTCTTGGTTAAGATCAACCATAAGTGACTCTTAATCTCACAAAACAAACTGAGGGTTGCTGGGGGGAGGGGGTTTGGGAGAAGGGGGTGGGATTATGGACATTGGGGAGGGTATGTGCTTTGGTGAGTGCTGTGAAGTGTGTAAACCTGGTGATTCACAGACCTGTACCCCTGGGGATAAAAATATATGTTTATAAAAAATAAAAAATTAATAAAAAAATTAAATTTAATTAAAAAAAAAAGATCAATCTCTGGAATGAGACAATGCTGGGTTTTTATCTATGCAACTTTTTAGCAGTGTAACTTTGGAACAATCAATAGTATCTCTATATCTCGTCTTAAAATGATAATATATTTGTACCTACCATTCTGGTAGATGGAGTTCTCTTTCCAAAATCTTCTCAAGCCTGTAATACATCCGGATTCTTGTCCTGGATTAGTGCTTATTGCCTTTAGACTTGTCTTCATGGTTTGCTTTGGCCAAAAGTATGTTGTAGATGTGACACAGAAGGATCATAAAATGTGTTCTGCACACTTGTAATCTACTGTGAAAAGAGCAGTACATTGGTCTACTGATATTCTTTCAGCTTGAGCTCAAGAACAAAAACTTAGACCTGAATTTAAACCATGGCCTAGAGTCATGGCCAATCAACCTGTAACCTGAAACAGCCACCCAGCTGAGATCAATACACATCATCATATCCACAGTTGATTTGGAAACCTGTGAAATTAAATAGTGTTTATTTGGCTTAAGCCATGAGGATTTAGTTTGGTTACTTAATATGTTTGTAAAAATCACTAAATTACATATCACGTGGGATTACTAGAAGATTAAGTGTGTTCGTAACATAGAAAATAGTTGAATCTGATTTCTTCATGATGTATTTCAAAAGACAACAACAATGTTCAACCCAGAATAGGTGTTCAAGAAACATTTTTTGACCATTAAGTGAATAAACATTGACTTTCATATAATCAGTGTTAAAAAGAATATAGCTTCTTGTCCACTCCTAGAAATAACAATTTGTGGATAATAGTTTATACAATATCTATTGAGTTTTCTGCCACATTTATTTATAACAGGTGTAATCAAACTAAGCAGTTCAAAACTAAACCTTTAATAAACAAATACTTTATTGTGTTTGTAACTAAAGTTTGATCCTAGTGATAGGCATGGATTTATCAATATGTGCCAATGTTCATAAAGGAGTTTGGGGAAAGAATGTGGATAATTAACAATAATTCGTTCTCATTAATCTAACAAAGAACATTCTTAAATATAAATGACTTAACATAGCTTCCAAGTGTTGAGAATTTACAAGTTGAGAATAGCTTAAAAAACAAAATTGACTATATTTTTTAAGTTATGTTTAAAAAGAAAGACATTAATATTTTATGGTTTGGAATATTTTTAAAATTAAATAAGGGACTATTCAGTTATTTCTCAACTATTTCCTAAGTTACTATGTCTTTTTTTTTTTTTTTTTTAATTTCAGATGTATTCAAATCCAGTTCTCTGAAGGAAAGGATAGGAAAGAAGATCTATGAGGCAGAAAGCTTAGAATTTTTGAATCATTGGGAGGCATGCAGGATTTGTATTGGTAAAAAGAAGAGATTTTATCTGATCCTACAATTATGCAGATATAAAGGAGATGTTGAAATAAAAAATATATGAAAAAGATACAAATTGGTCCTCTAAAAGAATTGTACAGAAAGCTACTTATGCTAATTAGTGAAATATATGTATAGTATACATATTGTGTACATATGTGTGTGTGTTTGTGCATCACATATTTTCAACCATTTCTAGATATCTACATTATTTCCATACACTGGCTATTGTGAATAACACTGCAATGAGCGTGCATGTGCAGCTCTTTCTGTGAGCTCAAGATTTTTTTCCTTTGGATATATACACAGAAGTAGGATTTTTGGATCATAGGTAGTCCTATTTTTTATTTTTTGAGGAAACTGTATATTGTTTTCCATGGTTACCAGTTTACATTCTTACCACAGTCTGCAAAGGTTTCCTTCTCTATACAGGCTTGCCAGCATTTGCTATCCTTTGGTTTATTTTTGATAATAGCTATTCTGACAGATATAAAGTGATATCACTTTGTGATTTTGATTTGCATTTCCCTGATGATTAGTGGTTTTGAGCACATTTCAAGTACTTATTAGCCGTTTCTATGCCATATTTTGGTAAATGTCTATTCAAATACTTTGCCCATGTTTTAAATAGGAATTTATTTGTCCTTGAGTTATTCTCTTATCCCAATGAAAATTATCAAGCATATAGCCAGAGAGATCTTTTGAACATATAAATCATATCATTATCCTCTTCAATACTCTGCAGTAGATTCCCATCACACTCAAAATAAAATCCAAACTTTATTCTGGCTTACCAGCTACTATATAATATGGTCTTAGCCTCTTTCCTTTTCCCCCTCATTCATTGCACTCTAGCTATTTTGATCTTCTTATTGTTCCTCTAATTAGCCAGACTCCCCTGGTTCAGGTTTCTGTACTTGACTATTTCCTTTACTGAAAATACTAATCTCCAAAACCTTTATATGGTACATTCCCTAACTTGTTTTGGGTTTGATCAATAACACCTTCTAAAAGGCTTATCTAGCCACTCAGTTTGGGATAACTTCCATGAGCACATCACTTTATCCTTTCACTTGTTTATACTTCTGCACAGCATGTGATAGCATATTATATATTTGTTTCTTGTTTGGATTTTCCAGTATAATATAAGCTGCATGAGGGCAGGGACTTGGTTGGGTTCACTTTTTTTTTTTTTTTTTTTTCTCCCTAGCATCTAAACCATGTCTGGAACAAATAAATAACTTCAAGGTTATGGGAAAGCTGTTGCATTTTAAAGATTTAGAGAACTTCCTGGGAAGATGGCAGAATGGGAAGGTCCTAAACTCACATCATTATATAGAACACCTAGAGAACACCCATATCAGTGTAAATAACTCAGAAATGACCTGAATCCTGGCAGAACAGACTTTCCATGGCTAAATGTACAGAAGAGGCCATATTGTTTAGGGTAGGAAGGGCACAGACACAGTCAAAAATCAACTTGACCAATGAGCCCATCTGTGGGAAGGATGCTATGGGCATGGAGAGAGGAAAGGTGCAAACTCCGTCTTGGACACCCCAGGCATGGGGGACTCACACCAGGAAGACAAACTCCCATAATACTTGGCTTTGAAAAACATAGAGGCTTAACATCTAGAACTTTAAAAATTAGCAGACTTGGCTCTTTAAGAAGAGGAGGACAATAGGAAAGTGAGTCTCTGTCCTTAAAGAGACAGCATAACAAACAGCCCCAATGAGATACAGCATAGAAGTTAGGGGTATATGGGAAGATTTATTTACTAATCTGAGTATGTGCTGGAGATGCAAGAAACTTTAGGAAAGTTCTCAAAGAAAAAAAGAGTCTGTGGATACCATTTCCCTTTCCTGCCCCCTGCCTGCATACACAGACATCTGCAGGAAGCAGCGCACTACTAACACTTTCTACCTAGCTTGCTAACAGCATGCTCCACCCCCCACATTTTCCTATGGATAAGATCCATCCGTTCTCAGTAGGAATCAATCCAAACTGGTGTCACAGTATGGCAGTGTGCAGTCATGATCGGAGCTAGTAACCCTCCAATGTGATTTTTTTTCCCCCAGGGAGAGGGGAAGATAACCGCACATACACCAGTTTAATTGCAGTCCCAAGAGTAGGCTGGAGGCAGACTGTGCCCACCAATTAAAGCTTTTCAAGAGACAGCACAGAGTGTTCCACAGCTTGATGCAACCTGAGCTCTAACAAATACCCAGTCTGCCCCAACTCAAGACCAGGGCAGCCCCAGACTGGCCCATTACAATACAGGGACCAAACACTGACCACAACAGGCAAAGAGAAACATTGCAGATGAATGGACTGAAAGCAAATGTGGCTCACCCACAGAAGTATGGCACATGCAACACATATAGGAGACACCCCTAAAGTGCCAGGTTCTGATGAACAGGGAACACTACACTGCAGGGAATTTCAGGACATCTTCTTCAGAAGGCCACCACTTTCAAAGGAAGAAGATACTTCTAATCTAGCCCAGAGAAATGGACACACTTAGACAAAATGAAGAAACAGAAGAATATGTCCCAAATAAAAGAATAGGACAAAATCACAGCAAGAGAGCTAATCTAAATGGAGAGAAGTAATATGCCTGATAGATCATTTAAAGTTGTGGTAATAAATAGACTCAATGAACTTGAGACAAGAGTAAAAGATCTCAGTGAGACCCTCAGCAAAGAGATAGAAAACATAAAAAAGGTCCCATCAGAGATGAGGAACACAATAACTGAAATTAAAAATATGCTAGAGTAATAAATAGTAGACTAGAGGAAGCAGTAGAACAGATCAGTGACTTGGGTGACAGAATAAAGGAAAGCAATCAAGCTAAACAGGAGAAAGAAAAATGGATAATAAAAATGAGACTAAATTAAGGGGACTCAGTAAAACCAACAGCATAATAACCTTCATATTATAAGGATCCTAAAAGAAAAGAGAGAAAAAGCAACAGAAAATTTTGTCAAGAATAATAGCTGAAAAACTCCTGAATCTTGGAAAAGAAACAGAAATCCAGATCCAGGAAGTATAGAGTCCCAACAAAATCAACCCAAGTAGGTCCACACCAAGACACAGAGTAATTAAAACAGCACAAAGTAATGATAAAGAATTTTAAAAGAAACAAAAGAAGACAGTTACAACCTAGGGAAACCCCATAAATCTATCAGCTGATTTTTCACCAGAAACTTTGTAGGCCAGCAGAGAGTAGCATGATATATTCAAAATGTTGAAACAAAACAAAACAAAACAAAAACCTGTAGCCAAGAATACTCTGTCCAGCAAGAACAGCAATCAGAATAGAAGGAGAGATAGCTTCCCAGGCCAAAAAAAAAAAAAAAAAAAAGTTAAAGGTAGTAACCACTAAATCAGCCAATAAGAAGAGGTAAAGGGGACTCCTTCTTAAGTAGAAAGACCGTAAGGAAGAGTAGGAAAAGTAAGAAGCACAAGAGTAGTAAAATTAAGTATATCTATAAAAATCAAGGGCTTTACAAAATAATAGGATGCAAATTATGACAACATATACCTAAAGCTCAGCTGTGTGTGTGTTGGGGGGGTGGGGAATAAAAATTTATTGGTTTTAGAATAAGCTCACACTTCCATAATCATCAACTTAATATAGACTGCTATATGCCTAAGATGTTATACATAAACCTAATGGTAACTACTAATCAAAAGCCAGTAATAGATATCCAAAAACTAAAGAGAAAGAAATCCAAGTATATCACTAAAGAAAGCCAGTAAACAACAAGAGAAGAGAAAAAGAGAAGAGAGAACAGAGAAGTGCTACAAAAACAATTTTAAGACAAAACAAAATGGCAATCAGTACATATTTATCAGCAATTACTTTGATGTGTATGGATTAAATGTTCCAAAAAAAGACATATGATGATGGAATGGTGAAAAAAAAATTATATGCTGCTTACAAGAAACTTCTTTCAGATCTAAATACACACACAGATTGAAAATGAAAGGATAGAAAAGAATTTATTAAGTAATGGAAGTGAAAAGAAGTTGGGGTAACAATACATATATAAAACTACAGAGGCTTTAAAATAATGACTGTAACAAATGACACTATACTATCATAAAGAAAACAATCCAATAAAAAGATACAACAATAGCAAAAATGTATGTACCCAAATGGGAGCGCGGAAATACATGAAGCAGCTATTAACAAAATATAGGAAGTAATCAAATAATACAATAATACTAGGAGACTTTAACACCCCAGTTATAACAATGGATAGATTAACAAAAAAAGGAAAGCAACAAGGAAACAGCACTCTTGAATGACATATTGGACCAGATGATTCTAACAGATATACACAGAACATTCCATCCTAAAAAAGTGGACTATATATTCGTTTCAAGTGTATATGGAACATTCTCTTGAATAAATCACATATTAGGCCACAACTCAGGTCTTAACAAATTCAAAAGTTTGAGGTTATACAATGAGTCTTTTCCAACCACAATGCTGTGAAACTAGAAATTAACCACAAGAAAAAAATCTGGAAAGAACACAAATATATGGAAACTAATAAATATACTATTAAGCAATAAATAGATCAATCAAGAAATCAAAAAAAAATTAAAAAAAAACACGTGGAGACAAATGAAAGAAAATGAAAACACAATGGTCCAAGATCTTTGAGATGCAGCAAAAGCTGCTCTAAGAGAGAAGTTTACAGTAGTACACACTTACATCAAGAAGCAAGAAAAATCTAAAATAAACAACCCAATCTTATACCTAGAGCTAGAAAAAGAACAGATGAAACCAGCATAAAGTAGGAAATAATAAAAATTGGAGCAGAAATGAATGCTATTAAAAACTAAAAAACTGATAGAATAAATCAATGAAGCCAGGAGCTGGTTATCTGGAAAGATCAACAAAATTGATAAACCTTGAGCCAGCTTCATTAAAAAGAAAGAAAGAGAGGGAGAGAGAGAACTCAAATAAATAAAATCAGAAATAAAAGAGAGGAAATAACATCAAACACCACAGAAATACAAAGGATTATGAGAATATTATGAAAAATCATATGCCAACAGGTTTGACAACTAAGAAGATATAGATAATTCCTAGAAACACATATCATCTTAAAAGCAAATCGGAAAGAAAGAAATTTTGAATAGACTGATAATCAACAATGAAATTGAATCAGTAATCAAAAAGCTTCCAACAAACAAAAGTCCAGATGGCTTCACAAGTGAATTCTACCAAACATTTAAAGAATAAAACCTATAGTTCTAACTATCCTAAAGAACAGAAGAATAAGGAAAACTTCTAAATTTATTCTATGAGGCCAGCTTTGCCCTGATAACAAAACCAGAGAAAGACACTACAAAAAATAGAACTACAGGCCAATATCTCTGATGAACACAGATGTAAAAATCCCCAACAAAATCTTAGCCAATGAATCCAACAATGCATTTTAAAAATCGCTTACCATGATCAAGAGGAATTTATTTCTGGGATGCAAGAGTGGTTCAATATTCACTTATCATTCAATGTGATACATTACATCAACAAGAGAAAGAACAAAACCCATATGATCATTTTAATGGATGCAGAAAAAGCATTTGACAAAGTAGAGCATCAATTCATGATAAAAACTTTCAACAAAGTAGGCTTAGAGGGAACGTATGAAAACACCTATGAAAAACCCACAGCACATACCACACTAAATGGTGAAAAACAGCTTTTTACTCCAAGACCAGGAATAAGACAGGGATGTCCATTATCACTACTTTTATTCTGTATGTAGCAGAAGCCATAATCATAGCAATCAGAGAAGAAAAGGAAATCAAAAGTATTTCAATTGGTAAGAAAAAAAAAACAAACTTTCACTATTTTCAGATGACATAATATACATAGAAAACTGTAAAAACTTCACAAAAAGAAAAAAAAACATTAGAACTGATAAATGAATTCAACAAGGTTGCAAGATAAAATATCAATATACAAAAATCTGTTGCATTTCTATACACTAATAATGAAGTAACAAAAAGAGAAATTGAGAATATAATCCCATTTATAGTTGCACCAAAAATAATAAAGTACCAAGAAATAAACTTATTCAAGGAGATAAAGACCTGTACTCAGAGAACTATAAAGTTCTCATGAAAGAAACCGGAGATGACACAAACAAATAAAAAGATATTCCATGCTCATGGATTAGAAAAACTATTATTGTGGAAATGTCCTTACTACCCAAAGTATCTATACATTTAATGCAATCCCCATCAAATTACCAACAACATTTTGAAGAAGTAGGACAAATAATCCTACAATTTTTATGGAACCACAAAAGACCCTGATTAACCAAAGCAATCTTGAAAAAGAACACAACTGGAAGTATCACAATCCCAGATTTCAAGGTATATGGCAAAGCTATAGTAACCAAAAACGTATGGTAATTGCACAAACATAGACACATAGACCAGTAGAACAGAATAGAGAGCTGAGAAATAAACCCATGATTATGTGGTCATTTAACCTTTGACAAAGGAGGCCTGGATATGAAATGGGAAAAAGACAGTCTCTTCAACAAGTAATGTTGGGGAAAACCGGATAGTTACACACAAAAGAAAGAATCTGGGACACTTTATCACACCATATACAAAAATAAACTGGAAATGGATTAAAGATCTAAATGTGAGACCCAAAACCATAAATATCCTAGAACAGGGTACAGGCAGTGATCTCCTTGACAGAAGCCACAGTCATATTTTCCTAGATATGTCTCCTTAGGCAAGGAAAATGAAAGCAAAAATAAAACTTTGGGACTACATCAAAATAATGCACAGCAAAGGAAACAATCAACAAAACTAATAAGCAGCCTGCTGAATGAGAGAATATATTTGTAAGTGATGTATTTGATAAGGGGTTAGCATCCAAAATATATAAAGAAATCATATAACTCAACCCCCAAACAACAAATAATCCAATTAAAAATTGGCAGAAGAGGGAGGAGTCAAGATGGCAGAGAAGTAGCAGGCTGAGATGACATCAGGTAGCAGGAGATCAGCTAGCTTATCTAACCATTGTGAACACCTACAAATCCAGCAGGAAATCGAAGAGAAGAAGAGCAACAATTCTAGAAACAGAAAATTGATCACTTTCTGAAAGGTAGGGTCGCGGAAAATGAATCCAAAGCAACAGGACAATAGACCGTGAGGGGAGGGGCCAGCTCCGTGCAAGCAGTGGTGCAACGGAGCACTAAATCAGGACTTTTTAAAAGTCTGCTCCACTGAGGGACAAAGCTCCAGAGGCTAAACTGGGGTGAAGCCCACATGGGGTCAGCCTAGTTCAGGTCCCGCGGGATCACAAAGGACCAGAGGTGTCTGAGAGTCCAGAGCTTGCAGGTATTAGAGCGGGGAAGCCAGTTAAAGCAACAAAGCCAAGGAGTGAGCCCTCAACTCAGGGTTACCTTGAACCGGGCACAGGCTGGAAGAGCTCAGAGCACGGCTGGAGGCCAGAGAGGTGGGAGTGATTGAACGCTTTTCTCCAAGTACGCAGCTGGAGGCTGGAGAGACAGGAGTGTTGGGCACTTTCATCCAAGCACAGCCAGAGGCCAGGGAGATGGAAGTGACTGAACACTTTTCTCCAAATGCGAGTGATTGAGTGTTTTTCTCCAAGAGCGAGCAGAGGCCAGGGAGAGAGGAGTGATCAATTGAGCACTTTTCTCTGAGAGCGCACTGAGGGGTGGGGCCCCAAGCTCTCGGCTCCTCCGGGCCAGAGATTGGGAGGCCACCACTTTCATTCCCATCCTCCAGAACTCTAGGGAAAGCCTTCAGGGAACAAAAGCTCCCAAAAGCAAACCCAAGCAGATTACTTAGCTTGGCCCCTGGTTAGGGCAGGGAAATTCCACCTTGGGCAAAGACACTTGAGAATCAAAACAACAGGTCCCTCCCCAAGAAGATCAAGAAGAAACCCAGCCAACACCAACTTCACTTACCAAGGAGAATAGCGGAATTCCAGAGGAGGAGAAAGCAAAGCAAGGAATTCATGGCTTTCTTCCCATTATTCTTTAGTTTTGCAGTTAATTTTTTATTTCCTTTTTTCTTCTACTAAATATTTTTTTAACTTTTACTCTTTCCTCTATTAACTTTTTTAAAACTAGTTTATCTTATCAATACCTTACCAAAAAAATAATAACAATATTTTTGAACCTTCATTATTATAGTCATATTTTATCTTCCATTGTATATAACTATATTTTTTGTATACACATAGGGATTTTGTTTTAAAAATTTTGGGGTACAGCTTCTCCTAATAGATCAAAATATACCCTAAATCTAGCTCTGGGCTTGTTCTAGTCTCCAGCCTGAGCAAATTCTCTCCACTTTCTTTTTCGTTGTTCTCCCAACCAACTTGCTTTATCAATTCATTTCTTAGACATACAAAAAAAAGTTTTTTCTCATCTTTATAGGCTTATTCCATCCCTTCATTGTGCCTACCCTTATATATGTTTTTCATCCCTTAAAATATTGGAAGTTAGTTTCTTCTAAGAGACCATAATACTCCCAAAATTAAGTGAGTGACCGTGTTCTAGTCTTCAGTCTAATACACACACACACACACACACACACTCCTTTTTTTAATACTTTTTCTTTATTTGTTTTCTTTATTTTTTTTCCCTTGAACTTTTTTTCCTTCCCTTTCTCCCTCCAGCGATTTGGGGTCTCTTCTGATTTGGTTAAAGCATATTTTCCTGGTGTTTTTGTCACCCTTATAACATTTTATTTGCTCCTTTATATATTCTTATCTGGACAAAATAACAAGGCGGAAAACTCACCACAAAAAAAAAAAAGAACAAGAGGCAGTACTGAAGGCTAGGGACCTAATCAATACAGACATTGGTAATATGACAGATCTAGAGTTCATAATGATGATTGTCAAGGTTCTAGCCAGGTTCGAAAAAAGCATGGAAGATATTAGAGAAACCCTATCCAGAAAGATAAAAGCGTTTCTGGAGAAATAAAAGAAGTAAAGTCTAACCAAGGTGAAATCAAAAAAGCTATTAATGAGGCGCAATAAAAAATGGAAGTTCTTACTGCTAGGATAATGAGGCAGAAGAAAGAATTAGTGACATAAAGACCAAATGACAGAGAATAAAGAAGCTGAGCAAAAGAGAGACAAACAAATACTGGACCATGAGGAGAGAATTCAAGAGATAAGTGACACCATAAGAAGACACAATATTAGAATAATTTGGATTCCAGAAGAAGAAGAAAGGGAGAGGCGAGCAGAAGGTACATTGGAGAGAATTATTGTAGAGAATTTCCCTAATATGGCAAAGGGAACAAACATCAAAATCCAGGAGATGCAAAGAGTGGCCCTCAAAATCAATGAAAATAGCTCCACACCCCATCACCTGATAGTAAAATTTACATGTTTTAGCGACAAAGAGAAAATCCTGAAATCAGCCCAGGAAAAGAAATTGGTAACATACAAGGGTAAAAACATTAGATTGGCAGCAGACTTATCCACAGAGACCCGGCAGGCTAGAAAGATCTGGCATGATATATTCAGAGCACTAAACAAGAAAAACATGCAGCCAAGAATACTATATCCAGCTAGGCTATCATTGAAAATAGAAGGAGAAATAAAAAGCTTTAAGGACAAGCAAAAACTGAAAGAATTCGCAAACACCAAACCAGTTCTACAGGAAAGATTGAAAGGGGTCCTCTAAGCAAAGAGAGACCCTAAAATAGTAGACCAGAAAGGAACAGAGACAATATACACTAACAGACACCTTACAGGCAATACAATGGCACTGAATTAATATCTCTCAATAGTTACCCTGAATATAAGTGGGCTAAATGCCCCAATCAAAAGACACAGGGTATCAGAATGTATAAAAAACCAAAACCCTTCAATATGCTGCCTACAAGAAACTCATCTTAAACCCAAAGACACATCCAAATTTAAAGTGAGGGGGTGGAAAACAATTTACCATGTTAATGGACATCAGAAGAAAGCTGGGGTGGCAATCCTTATATCAGATCAATTAGATTTTAAGCCAAAGACTATAATAAGAGATGAGGAAGGATACTACATCATACTCAAAGGGTCTCTCCAACAAGAAAATCTAATAATTTTAAATGTCTATGCCCCTAACATGGGAGCAGCCAATTATATAAACCAATTAATAACAAAATCAAAGAAACACATCAACAATAATAAAATAATAGTAGGGGACTTTAATACTCCCCTCACTGAAATGGACAGATCATCCAAACTAAAGAACAACAAGGAATAAAGGCCTTAAATGACACACTGGACCAGATGGACATCACAGATATATCAAGAACATTTCAACCCAAAGCAACAGAATACACATTCTTCTCTAGTGCACATGGAACATTCTCCAGAATAGACCACATCCTGGGTCCTAAATCAGGTCTCAACTGGTATCAAAATATTGGGATCATTCCCTGTATATTTTCAGACCACAATTCTCTGAAGCTAGAACTCAATCACAAGAGGAACTTTGGAAAGAACCCAAATGCATGGAGACTAAAGAGCATCCTTCTAAAGAATGAATTGGTCAACCAGGAAATTAAAGAACTGAAAAAAAAATTCACAGAAACAACTGATAATGATAAAATGATAAAATCTGTGGGACACAGCACAGGCAGTCCTGAGAGGAAAATATATAGCAGTACAAGCCTTTCTCAAGAAGCAAGAAAGTGGGACGCCTGGGTGGCTCAGTTGGTTGGACGACTGCCTTCGGCTCAGGTCATGATCCCGGAATCCCGGGATCGAGTCCCGCATCAGGCTCCCAGCTCCACGGGGAGTCTGCTTCTCCCTCTGACCTTCTCCTCGCTCATGCTCTCTCTTAAATAAATAAAATCTTTAAAAAAAAAAAAAAAAAAAGAAGAAGCAAGAAAGTTCTCAAATACACAATCTAACACTACACCTAAAGGAGCTGGAGAAAGAACAACAAAGAAAGCTTAAACCCAGCAGGAGAAGAGAAGTCATAAAGATCAGAGCAGAAATCAATGAAATAGAAACTAAAAAAAAAAAAAAAATAGAACAAATCAATGAAACGAGGAGCTGGTTCTTTGAAAGAATTAATAAGATTAATAACCCCCTGGTCAGACTTATCAAAAAGAAAAGAGAAAGGATCCAAATAAGTAAAATCATGAATGAAAGAGGAGAGATCACAACTAACACCAAAGAAATACAAACTATTATAATAACATACTATGAGCAACTATATGCTAACAAATTCGACAATCTGGAAGAAATGGATACATTCCTAGAGACATATAAACTGAACCAGGAAGAAATAGAAAACCTGAACAAACCCATTACCAGTAAGGAGATTGAAACAGTCATCAAAAATCTCCAAACAAACAAAAGCCCAGGGCCGGACGGCTTCCCAGGGGAATTCTACTAAACATTTAAAGAAGAAATAATTCCTATTTTCCTGAAAATGTTCCAAAAAATAGAAATGGAAGAAAAACTTCCAAACTCATTTTATGAGGCCAGCATCACCTTGATCCCAAAACCAGACAAGGATCCCATCAAAAAAGAGAATTACAGACAAATATCCTTGATGAACACAGATGGAAAAATTATCACCAAAATACTAGCCAATAGGATCCACAGTACATTAAAAGGATTATTCACCACGAGCAAGTGGAATTTATTCCAGGACTGCAAGGTTGGTTCAACATCCACAGATCAATCAATGTGATACAATATTTTAATAAAAGAAAGAACAAGAACCATATGATACTCTCAATAGATGCTGAAAAAGCATTTGACAAAGTGCAGCATCCCTTCTTGATTAAAACTATTCAAAGTATAGGAATAGAGGGCACATGCCTCAATATTATCAAAGCCATCTTTGAAAAACTCACTGTAAATACCATTGTCAATGGAGAAAAACTGAGAGCTTTTCCACTAAGGTCAGGAACACGGCAAGGATGTCCAGTATCACCACTGCTATTCAACATAGTACTAGAGGTCCTAGCCTCAGCAATCAGACAACAAAAGGAAATTAAAGGCATCCAAATTGGCAAAGAAGTCAAATTATCACTCTTTGCAGATGATATGATACTATTTGTGGAAAACCCAAAAGACTCTACTCCAGAACTGCTAGTGCTTATACAGGAATTCAGTAAAGTGTCAGGATATAAAGTCAATGCACAGAAATCCATTGCATTTCTCTACACCAAAAACAAGAGAACAAAGAGAAATTAAGGGGTCAATCCCATTTACAATTGCACCCAAAACCATAAGATACCTAGGAATAAACCTAACCAAAGAGGCAAAGAATCTATACTCACAAAACTATAAAGTACTCATGAAAGAAATTGAGGAAGACAGAAAGAAATGGAAAAAGGTTCCATGCTTATGGATTGGAAGAACAAATATTGTGAAAATGTCTATGCTACCGAAAGCAATCTACACATTTAATGCAATCCCTATCAAAATCCCACCCATTTTTCTCAAAGAAATAGAACAAATAATCCTAAAATTTATATGGAATCAGAAAAGGTCTTGATAGAAAAATGCTGAAAAAGAAAGCCACAGTTGGTGGCATCACAATTCCAGACTTCAAACTCTATTAAAAAGCTGTCATAATTGAGACAGTTTGGTACTGGCACAAAAACAGACACATAGGTCAATGGAAGAGAATAGAGAACCCAGAAATAGACCCTCAACTCTATGGTCAACTAATCTTGGATAAAGTAGGAAAGAATGTCCAATGGAAAAAAGACAGCCTCTTCAACAAAGGGTGCTGGGAAAATTGGACAGCCACATGCAGAAATAGGAAATTGGACCATTTCCTCACACCATGTGTGAAAATAGACTCAAAATGGAAGAAGGATCTCAATATGAGAAAGGAATCCATCAAAATCCTTGAGGAGAACACAAGTAGCAACCTCTTTGACCTCAGCCACAGCAACTTTTTCCTAGAAACATTGCCAAAGGCAAGGAAGCAAGGGCAAAAATGAACTATTGGGATTTCATCAAGATCAAAAGCTTTTGCACAGCAAAGGAAAGAGTTAACAAAACCAAAAGACAACTGACAGAATGGGAGACGATATTTGCAAACGACATATCAGATAAAAGGCTAGTGTCCAAAATATATAAAGATTATGCAAAGATCTTAGCAAACTCAACACCCAAAGAACAAATAATCCAATCAAGAAATGGTCAGAGGACATGAACAGACATTTCTACAAAGAAGACATCCAGATGGCCAACAGACACATGAAAAAGTGCTCCACATCACTCGGTATCAGGGAAATACAAATCAAAACCACAATGAGATACCACCTCATGCCAGTCAGAATGGCTAACATTAACAAGTCAGGAAATGACAGATGCTGGCGAGGATGCGGAGAAAAAGGAACCCTCCTACACTGTTGGTGAAAATGCAAGCTGGTGCTACCACTCTGGAAAACAGCATGAAGGTTCCTCAAAAAGTTTAAAATAGAGCTACCCTATGACCCAGTGATTGCACTACTGGATATATACCCTAAAGATATAAACGTGGTGCTCCAAAGGGACACATGCACCCGAATGTTTATAGCAGCAATGTCCACAATAGCCCAACTATGGAAAGAAACTAGATGTCCATCAATAGATGAATGGATAAAGAAGATGTGGTATATATGTACAATGGAATACTATGCAGCCATCAAAAGAAATGAAATCTTGCCATTTGTGATGACGTGGATGGAGCTAGAAGGTATTATGCTGGGAGGGGAATCGGGAGAGGGTGGTGGGGATATGGACATTGGGGAGGGTAGGTGCTATGGTGAGTGCTATGAAATGTGTAAACCTGGCATTTCACAGACCTGTACCCCTGGGGATAAAAATACACTATATGTTTATAAAAATATTAAAAATTAATAATAAAAAACATGATGAGTAAATCGCAAATACAATTATCTACTAAAATGCTCAAGACGTGATTTTAATTCTTAGCCAGAAGTAAGAACCACTGCATAAAATGTAACTTCTTAAACTATAGTTGTTTTTTTTTAACTCTTGTGTTTAATACAGTCTTTTATTTAATTATGCAAGGACACAAAACACACTAATCTCTATATATGTACTAAGATCCCCATTTTCTATAAACACATATGCATGTATAGACACACACGGGCATAAATGGAAGCCAATACATGATAATGTGGGTGGTAAAGTTGCAGGTGATTTATTTCTTCCTTGTCTATTTCTGGATTTTCCAAATATTCTAAAAAGTCTTATGGAATATCTTAATAAAATGGCGCTTATTAAAGGCAAAAAAAAAAATAAAAATAAAATAAAAAAATGGGCAGAAGACATGAATAAGCCTTTCTTCACAGAAAACATATAGATGGACACCAGAAACATAAAAAGTGCTCAATGTCCCTAATCATCAAGGAAATGCATATCAAAACCATAGTGAGATATAACCTCATACTCGTCAGAATGGCTAAAATCAAAAACACAGAAACAAGTGCTGCTGGTAAATATGTGGAGAAAAAGGAGTCCTCATGAAATGTCAGGGTAATACAAACTGGTGCAGCCACTGTGGAAGACAATATGAAGGTTTCTCAAAATATTAAAAAAAGAATTAACACATAATCCAGTACTTCCACTTATTTACCCGCCGAATACAAAAATACTTACTTCAAAAAGATATGTGCTCTACTATGTTTATTTCATTATTTACAGTAGCTGAATTATGGAAGCAGCCCAAGCAGTCATCAATACATGAGTTGATTAAAAAAAATGTGATATATATAGAATTGAATATTCCTTTTACATAAAAAGAATGAGATCTTGCCATTTGCAACAATGTGGGTGAATTTAGAGGGTATAATGCTAAATGAAATAAGTCAGTCAGAGAAAGATAAATACCATATGATTTCACTCATATGTGGAATTTAAGAAACAAAATGAAGGGAAAAACAAAAACAAAAACAAAAAAAACTCTTAACTATAGAGAACAAACTGGTGGTTATCAGAGGGGAAGTAGGTGGTAGGATGGATGAAATGATGATGGGGATTAAAAGTAGACTTACTAGACACCTGGGTGGCTCAGTGGGTTAAGCAGTTGCCTTCAGCTCAGGTCATGATCCCAGCATCCTGGGATCCAGTCCCACATCTGGCTCCTTGCTCCGCAGGGAGCCTGCTTCTCCCTCTGACTCTGCCTTCCACTGTGTCTGCCTGTGCTCGCTCTCGCTCGCTCTCTCTCTGACAAATAAATAAATAAAATCTTAAAAAAAAAAAAAAAAAGTAGACTTACTAGACACCTGGGTGGCTCAGTGGGTTAAAGCCTCTGCCTTTGGCTCAGGTCATGATCCTGGGATCAACCCTGTATTGGGCTCTCTGCTCAACAGGGAGCCTGCTACCCACCCCACCTTCACCCTCTGCCTGCCTTTCTGCCTACTTGTGATCTCTGTCTGTCAAATTAATTAATTAATTAAATAATTAAAAAAATTTTAAAAAGTACACTTATGATGATGAGCACTGAGCAATGCATAAAATTATTGCATCACTATATTATATACCTAAAACTAATATGACACTGTAATTAAGTATACTGGAATTAAGTTAAAATTGTTTAAAATGTAAAGATTCAGAAATAGAGAATTTCAAAAAATTTTGTTCCCAGAATTTACTTACCTAAGTCCCCAATATTCACTAAAAATGACTATTTCAATGTAATTTCTTTATGAAGCATAATGGAAAAACACTAAGTATAGAAATTTTTAAAGCTTTAATATCTAAGATGAATAACCTGTACAGTCAAAAGAAGTATCTGATTTAGGAAAGTTTTTATTATACTAAATATCTTTTTTTTTTTTTTAAAGATTTTATTTATTTATTTGACAGAGAGAAATCACAAGTAGTCGGAGAGGCAGGCAGAGAGAGAGAGGGAAGCAGGTTCCCTGCTGAGCAGAGAGCCCGATGCGGGACTCGATCCCAGGACCCTGAGATCATGACCTGAGCCGAAGGCAGTCGTCCAACCAACTGAGCCACCCAGGCGCCCCCTATTATAATAAATATCTTATTACTTTGTAATTTATATAGAATTTTATGTATATTGCTGAGTGGAGGACTTATAAAAATTTTTAGATGATTTTATCTTGTTAAATTACTTGAATTTTATGTTATTAAATTGCTCAATGATTTTTTTAAGATTTTATTTATTTATTTGACAGACAGAGATCACAAGTAGGCAGAGAGGCAGGCAGAGAGAGAGGAGGAAGCGGGTTCCCTGCTGAGCAGAGAGCCCGATGTGGGGTTTGATCCCAGGACCCTGGGATCATGACCTGAGCTGAAGGCAGAGGCTTTAACCCACTGAGCCACCCAGGTGCCCTCTCAATAATGATTTTTAATGATAGTATAATAATAAGTGTGAAATCAAAATCCCATCATTTTATTCTTTCTTTTCTTTCTTTCTTTCTGTCTGTCTGTCTGTCTGTCTGTCTTTTTGGGCTCAAACTTACAAATGTAAGATCAACAGTTCCATGCTCTACTGACTGAGCCAGCCAGGTGCCACCTAATATTACTTTCAAAAAATCTATATTTGAGAAAGTTGAGTTAAAGAGACTTTTATTGTAATGATAATTTTTCCTCTATGATCAGTTGTTGCTGTTTTGCATTGTTCATCATGATTTGGTAAATTAAGCATAATTTTTTTACTATACAATGCACTAATGATCTTGGGAGCTTCAGGGAAATGATAAAATTGCCTAATTTCACGTTTAGAAATATTGTCAACAATTTTTAAAACTTGTTGAGTATGGATCACCCAAGATGTAACCAAAATGTTTACTTTCTATTTATAATAATAGATACCTACAACAGATGCTTTGTATATTTATGATGATTTATCAAAGGAGAAGTAATCAAAATGTTTACAAATGGAATCTTGGCTGATAAAATGGTTTGACCTGCATGTAGGGACAAAGCCAGACAATTGCAGGATTGTAGAGATCTCCAGAGTATGTGAAAGTGTTATAAAGATACATTACTGTACCTATCTCATATTCTTCTGAGAGAGCTTTACAAAGAATATGATAATTGAAGACTTTGATTGTAAAGGATTTTGAGCATATATTAAACCAAGAAAACAATCACTTGAAACTCACTGAGTGAGGCATTTAAGGTTTTTATTGAACAAATTATATACAGTTTCTCCCTCTCCAGTGATATACCAATTATGTAAATCTTAATGTAGCATATTTTTAGGCTTTTTTTCTCTATCCAAAAAGGTTGCTTATCACTGATATGAAGTATATCCTAGAGGATTTTCGTGCTTTTATTTTGTTCTGTTCAACACATTTTCAAGAGTTAATCTTGACACTATTTGTGTTATTTTATATAAACTTCCAGTTATACAAATATTAATAATCCAATATAACTGTCTTCTATACTGAGTAATTATACATTTTTAAGTAATCATTAAAATTATCATTTGGGGCACCTGGGTGGCTCAGTGGGTTAAAGCCTCTGCCTTTGGCTCAGGTCATGATCTCACGGTCCTGGGATCAAGTTCCGTATCAGGCTCTCTGCTCAGCAGGGAGCCTGTTTCCTTCTCTCTCTATCTCTCTCTATCTCTCTCTCTGCCTGCCTCTCTGCCTACTTCTGATCACTCTCTCTCTCTCTCTCTCTGTCAAATAAATAAATAAAATCTTAAAAAAATAAAATTATCATTTAAGGGTGTCTGAGTGGGCTCAGTTGGTTAAGCAACTGCCTTCATGGTCCAGGGTTCTGGGATCTAGCTCCACATTGGGCTCCTTGTTGAACAGGGAACCTGCCTCTCCCTCTCCCTCTGTTTGTGCTCTTTCTCTGTCAGATAAATACATAAAATCTTTTTAAAGAATAAATAAAATAAAATTATCATTTATAGCATGAAGGTTTTATATGCTTTGTTAGTAATTTTGCATAAACTGACTAACAAGATCCTTAAAACTACAGAAGACTCAACATTGATATGAATCAAGAAGACTTGATTATCAATAAGTATTTGTTTTATGTTAGCAGGGCTAAAATCTAGCTAGAATTCTACAGACTTGGGTGCAGTCCCAAAATGAGACTAGAATCTCTTGCCAGAAGGACGGATGTGTTTATTTTATATAGTAATTAGGAAATGCTTAATATAGCTCATTTGTTATCTAGATATATGCACCTAAATGTAGGATTTTAATGGAGAAGAGAATGATTTGGCAGGTAACTATTGGTAATTAAATGAAAATGAAACCTCAGAACCATTCCTGGATTTAACATAATCACACACACACACAATCATATATAATATTTAGGATGCTTTGGCTAAGTTAAATGACCTAAAGTAAGGAAGCTATTTAATTTCAAGATTATTTTTGGTGTTTGCATAATACTCTATTTTAAATCCTTTCACATAGTTTCCAGTACTTTCCTTACTTCTTCCATACATTTCTCCTTAATAATCTTTCCATTCTATCAACACCAAAAAGAAATTGTGTGAGGATCTTAGGTTTTTAGAAGAACTCTACAACTGAATGAATTTTACTAGCCAAAACAGAAATTAAGATAGTATTGACTGATACATAGCATATCCAGGTAAAAATAAACTGAAGTACCTGGTAGACCTACCCTATGAATTCAGATGAGACCACATTAACAGAATGGTAAGATTTTGATTGCGTTTATCCTATCTATACACCACAACTACATTCACCAGTAAAGTGTCTCCCAAGTACATCTGGAGACTCAAAAATGTCCCCCTGTGCTTGTAAGCCAGTTGGATGCTAGGATTCCTGCTGCTATCATTCTTGCCCTGCTGGGCTATTCTGTCTCCTGCTGTATCTGATGGAGACCTGCAGGTCAAGTGAGCAGCCCCCACTACTGTCCCAGCTTTGCCATCTCCATATTGACCTTGCCAGTGACCTCCATTGCCAAACCAAGGCATTCACTTGTGGGAGCAATGTCTGCATGCTTACCTCTTATGAAAACCCAAGTTCATACATTCATCCACCTGCTGCGCCCCGGCTGAGTGAGGGAAGTTAAATAAGTTTCTGTATCTATAAAACAGGGTAGTGTTTCTCTTTCAGGATTTTGTGAGTACCCAATGAGATTATTTATGATGCTGGATAAACTGTCAATCAGTAATATTTTACTTAGAACAATCGTTGAAGTAGAAGAAAACTAAATAGGAATGTAGCTCTAGGGTACGATTTATTTGTAGCCATATAAATTTTATCCAATTTAGGTCAGCTTATCTGATACTGTCAGAAAAGTTCTGATATGGTCATGGATATACACATTCACTAAGAAACTTCAGATCAAATATTAGAGTAATATAAGTTCAAAAATATGCCACAGAGTTTTTTCAAAGTCAAAGTTCTTGTGGTATGACAGAATACATGAAATTTGGAGATTAATTCATGAATCAACATGCTAAATAATATAACGTAGTACAGAGAAGTAAACCTCTTAGGAAAATATTGAGGCAGATTTGAAGATAAGGACAGTTATAGTTTATTCATGGGAATGATTAATTTTTATAATGCTTTGCTGTTCCATAAAAAATTGAAATTAAAAACCTACATTTCTTTAGAAAATTTTATAAACATTGAGATCAGAGGCTATTAATTCTTATCTTGAAGAAAAGCCATTATGTGATTAAAAGTGCCAAGCAAATGAAGTTCATCCAGTTGTATATGTTTGATACATGTGTTTAAATGGCTTAGTTTAAGCTATTATCTTGCAGCTTTCACCAGATATTATTCATCTCCTTTTTTTTTTTTTAACTGTGGTAAAGACAGTGTTGCTGAATCTGCCAAGATTCATTTTTATAGGAGGATATAAATTTATTATTACAAAGCATGATCACTGTTATTTAAATATTCACTTAAATTATCTCATTAATTCATTCTGAATTCAACAACTATTCATTCATTGAATGTGAGTACTAATCACTTCACTCTAATATACATCACTGGCTACTACTGTATCCTGAATCCATTTGTATTTCTTCAAGTAACCAAATTCCTGACTTTCTTCTGGAAAACAAGGCTCTTTTATTCTTGGTCCATGTATTTGAGTTGGACCGATCACATATTTCCAACCTCAAGTATGGACAAAACAAGACTCAGACCTGGCCAATCTTTTTAATCTTCCTAGTCAAATGGCCAATTAAGCCCTTCTCTCAGAGTGAACAGTTAACATTCTGCAGTATTTACTTACTTTTTGCTGAAATTCTTTTAAATAGATTAAATACACCATTGTATTTTATCCCCAAATATCTTAAGGATCTTAATTATATGAAACAGGGTTCTTCTACTACATAACTACCAAACCATTACCATTCATAAAAATTAGCAACAATTATTTCATCAAGTATATTCAAATCTCCTCAATTTTAAAAAATTAGTTTCTTTAAATCAGGTTTCAATCAAAGACCATGTAGTTTGCATTTGGATACTTTAATTCTTAAATGCATTCTCACCAGAATAATTCCCCCTTCCCTAACTTTTGTTTTCTTATGACACTAATTTGTTGAGGTTGGGTCAGTTAAACTGTAAAATATCTCATTTTCTGAAGTTATCTGAACAAATAAATCTAGTGTGTGTGTTTGCCATGCAATTCCTACCTCTATTTTCTGAATATCATATAAATAAAACTAGATAGGAAGGTAGTAGACCCAGGTTAAACATATTTGGCAAGAAGAATCCACAGGTGACATTATGTAATGAAGACTCAAATCTGTTTATCCCCAGTGACCCCAATGAGTAGAGATAAGATTATCTGCAGAGCTGAGTTGGAGATAGCTATATCTCTCCATTGTGAAGTCACATTCCCCCCCCCACCCCCGCTGTGAGCAGCAAGTAAACTGTGTGATTAAAATCTGATTTCATGGAAATATCCAGATTTATTCAAACTTCCGTGCTAGTTTTAGGACCCATTGATCTTTCTTCCTCCTGAGTCTATCATTTCTTTAGTGTCACAAACCACCAATCACTAAATGATATTTCCTCTGTAATTATTAGTTGTCATTCTTCTGTACATAAGCACCTTTCATTATCAGCTGTGGAATTTGGATTATCCAGTATAAATCTCACTAAAATTTAGGAGATGTGCCTAATTTTTTTTAATCCTTATTTTCCAGTAGTAGTTATACGTACAACAGTCACTTCTACTATCGACCAATGAGATTTTTCTTTGGTCTCGTTTTACTGTTTGGCTCTTAACACTTTTATTTAAAATACAATTTTAATAGTGCATATTGATAAACATAGTAAATATTATTACTCACCAATATTTCTACTATCCCTTTCCTGAGGCTGTGAGAGGATGGCACGTCCTTACTTTCTTGAAGTACAGGATGATCTCACCACGTAAGATGATTATGTCAATAAGATGCAGCTGAAGGGTATTGCAAACTCAATTATTCATGTTCTCTCTTCCCACAGCCACAGCAAATACTCTCACTCTAGCTGCTAGGGATTCATCTCCTGGTCCCTGAATGAGGACTACGAAGAGACCCCATGCAACTTTTGAATTATTTGTAGCAAGAGTGAGAAGTATTTTTTAATTGCTTTAAAACATTGACTTTTTTAGTTTTATCACAATATAACAACATATCCTGACATATATAGTAAGATATTGCACAGTATCTTACAGAAGATCTGTAATCTTTAATTTTTAAAATTACAACTTTCAGAATTTGCCCATTACTAAAATATCTATATGCAATATGGGAGTGTTTTCAAATATTCAGATATTCTGTGCTAAGTAACGAAAACTCAGTTAACTCTTTCTATTTTACACTTTTTTCCCATATGTTCTCACATTAGGTATATGCTTATCACTACCGGGCCAGCTCACTTGGTAGCAGAGAGTTGAAATCCTTTAGATGCATTTACTTAAATAGAACATTGTAGTTTATCTCCAGATTAAAGTAATTGACAGAGAATTGGAAATAGCAGTTCTAACAATTGTTTAACTGAGAAACTGATTATCCATATGTGGCTACAGGGCTTGTGAGAAATGGAAAAGGCTAAAATGTTACCAGTGCCTTCATTCAGCTCTTAATCCCTGTTCAGCATGTTCCTGCTTTTCGGTTTCCAGGTTTTTTTTCAGACTCAATCTCTGTATCACACCCCGTGCTATCACACCATATGCTGCTTTCTGCCCTTTCACACTTTCCAAGAACACTTGAAAAGCTAAAATCTATAGTCTTGTCTGGGAAGTAAGAAATGCTCAAAAATAACTGTACCACAAAGGAGAGAGTGATAAATGCCATAGGAGAGGAAAAGATAAAGTGCTAAGGAAGTAGGCAAAAAGATTGTTTCCAGCAGTGAGATGTGAGAGGAGATGGTTTTTTATACAGACCCTGAAAAGTAGATAAACTATGGATGCATGACCATGAAGGGAAAAAATGCATTCTAAGCAGACTGTGGTAGAAAACATTGATCAGTGGCGGATATGGGTGAAGGCTCATCTAGAAATAAACATAGGAATATAGTTTTGTTTTGTTTGTTTTTTTTTCATCTCCCTGGGCAGAAATTTGCGACCTCTTTCCCACTTGATGGAATATACACAGTTTCTGATCCCTAGGTTCTATAACCCTGTTCTACTTACAGATAATTTCTATTCCTCGTTGAGGTTACTGCTTAAATATAAGCTTTTCGTGGAATTCTAACTCCTCTCAAACTAGTTTAGGTCTTCTGGTTTGTATCTTTTTTTTTTGTTTGTTAATTTTTTTTTAAAATGTTGCACATGGGATTTCCCTAGGTTGCACTTACCAAAATATCAAAAAGTCTTTGTTATGCCTTTTATCCTACTCTCTTATCAGACAGAGTTTTATGAGAAAAGAAACTGTTGGCAAGTGCCCCAGACATATTTGTTGATTAAATTAAAGTTACATTTGAACAGATAGGCCTGTAAGTTTTAGTTTTAAAGTAACTAAAAAATCCAGGAAGCCAGGAAAAACTAATGGAAAATATACTTCAAATTCCTAAATGAGAAAAGTTTATTGAAGATAACTATATTTTCTATGGCTGCTACAACAAATTATTTCAAACTTGGAGGCTTAAAACAAGACATATTTATTATTTTATGGTTCTCTGGATAAGAAATTTGACATGAATCTCATTGGCCAAAAATAGAAAAGTGGTCAGGCCTTCATCCTTTTCTGGAAGCTCTATGGGAGAATCTATCTCCTATCTTTTCCAGCTCCAGAAGGCCACCTGCTTTTTTTTTAGCTCGTGATTCTTTCTTCTGTCCTCCATGGTCAGTGACCCTGGGTTGAATCCTTGTCATACTGCCATCTCTCCATTTCTTCTGATTCCTTCTTTAACTTTTAAATGCCCTTATGATTACGTTGCACCTCCTTAGATAACCCAGATTACTCCCAATTGTAAAATTTGCTCATAAACAACACTATTCATCTGCAACTTTTATTTCCCTTTGCCATGTAACTTAAGGCATTCACAGATTTCAAGGATTAGAATGTAGGCATCATGGGAGGGCCATCATTCTGCCTACCTCATTAGCCAACTTAAATGTTGAACACTGACAAATCAGATTAACAGTCTTATTGGTGAGATTCACCTTAAGGCAATGGTCAAATAATAATTCCAGTTATTCCTTAATACCAGAATCAATAAAGCCGTGTGAACAGCATAGAAAAAGGACAGACATCAGCACAGATGCTAAGAATTAAAAACCATATAAGTGTGCACTATTAATAAGATAAATAAGAACCCTGGGTTATTTTTACTAGGGTATGTCCCTGAAGGGTATCGTCACTGATCTAATTCTGCCTCCCAGTCCAGCTTCATTTATCACAAATGCTTTTCCCCTTCCTTTTCTTAAAACTAGCCACTCTTTTTTGCTTGACTACATTAGAATCTTAATTGCAATAAAACTTTTCTTCTGGGGGCGCCTGGGTGGCTCAGTGGGTTAAGCCTCTGCCTTCTGCTCAGGTCATGATCTCAGGGTCCTGGGATCAAGCCTCACATTGGGCTCTCTGCTTGGCGGGGAGCCTGCTTCCCTTCCTCTCTCTCTGCCTGCCTCTCTGCCTACATGTGATCTCTGTCTGTCAAATAAATAAATAAAAATCTTTTAAAAAAAAACAAACTTTTCTTCTGTTTGTATCCATGTCTTTTCCTTTTTCTTCTTACCAGATTGTGAGCATGTTCAGAGAGTGGATTTATTTCTCTTTATAAAACACTGAAGGTCTCACAAAACAAACTGAGGGTTGCTGGGGGGAGGGGGTTTGGGAGAAGGGGGTGGGATTATGGACATTGGGGAGGGTATGTGCTTTGGTGAGTGCTGTGAAGTGTGTAAACCTGGTGATTCACAGACCTGTACCCCGGGGGATAAAAATATATGTTTATAAAAAATAAAAAATAAAAAAAAATAAAAAAAAATAAAAGCATGGAAATAAGAAAACACTGAAGGTCTGCGATTTTCATATGTCAATCAGCTGTTCAGTAAATGTCTGCTAACTGAATCAAATTAATGAATGTGGACAGGAAGCAAATGAATCCAAAAGTCAAATCGTATTATTTAGATATCAATTGGAAAGAAAGAATTCTGTGATCCATGCCTATTTGAAAACTGTTTAGGGTCTATCAAATCTGCATGACAACACCTCTTTCAGTTCTGATTTTAGCAGAATTGCAGGAACACAGGCTCCACAGAAAGTATACTGAATATTCACATTATTGTTGATAGGTTCAGCCCATAAATATACATGTGTGTACTAGAAGATTGTTAAATCTGCAGCCTTCATTTTAAGTTAATTAAAAGTACTATTTTATATAAAAAGAAACAAGTTTTAAGAATCATCTCTACATTTATTTGAAGAAGACAGTGGATTGATGGCTTTCTCTTATACCCTCGCAGTGGTATAGGCAGCGAGGATCAAAAATATATTGTAATTCTTACCCTCAAAAGAAAAATGAGCTAGTCCAAGAGGTAGAAATCAAATAGTTTTAATACAGTCTGTAAAGTATAGATACACTGTGTTTTGGGCACATATATAAATTGGACTTTTCCCTGTGTAGAGGACTCACCAAGACCTCTGAGAAGCGGGTAGCTAAACTGAAACCCAAAGGATGAGAGATGGTAACAAGACAATATATTTTTAGAAATATTAAGTATTTAGAACAACAGATTTAGTGATTTTTACATGTGATGGTTAGGGGAGAGAAGGATTCTAGCTCCTGCCTTTGGGATTTCTGCTCTAAACCATTAGGGGAAATGGAAAAAGTGGAGAGGGGGAAGAATGTATGGGGAGAAAGAATTAGCATTGGACATTTATTCAATTCATAGCTTAAGCCTATCTATTTATGTTGCAAGACATATTTGTTTTAACAAATATTTTACAATGTATTGTACAATACATTGTGGTTCACTACCTATCTCTTGCCTAACAATATATATACAAGATTTATACAAGATGTATAAATTTTGTGATATGACAAGCATCAGGACAGAAGATCCATGACCAACTCTAAATGATTTTGGTAACAAAGATTTTCTGATATTAGTAACAATACTGAAAACAATAAGGGATTTATCTCAGAATTTAGCACATATTAGTTTACTGGTCTCCTATTGGTCAAGGCAACGTATTTGCTAGGAATTCAGTAAAACAAGAGCTATGCTTTTAAAATACCCTCAGGCTGGTATAAAACATGGGCTATAATCCAATTAAGATCTTGTGTTTTATTATGATATGAACAAAGTGGTATAGGAGCACAAAGAGAAATCTGGAATGGTTGCAGTTATTATTTTTTTTTAATTTGAATATAGTTGATACACAATGTTATATTCATTTTAGGTATAAAACTTAGTGATTTGACAAGTTTATGCATTATGTTATGTTCACCACAAGTGCACTATCATCTGTCTCATTATATCACTATTGTAACATTGTTGACCATATTCCTAAAGCTATGCCTTTTATTCCTATGATTTATTCATTCCATAAATGGAAGCCTGTATTTCCCTCTCCTCTTCACCGATTTTGTCCTATCCTCCAGACCCCTGCCCTCTGGGGTTTAAGAAACCTATCATCTATCAATGCCTCCTTCTGACAAAACTACCTTATGGACCATAGGGTTTCTGATTCTGACTTCATTGCCATCTGTAAACATCACCTTCATGTTATAGCTGAAATTCAGGCCATCTACTGAGATTCAATTTCAGTTACTTTTTGAGGAGTTAGGTTGTAAATTGTTTCAAATGTATTTATTTATTAAATAAACATGTATTAATTATTTACTACATACCAGTCACTGAGCATGGCACAGGGTGAGGGAAAATAGGGCAGTCAATGAGACAGGATGGTCCTACTCTTGAGCTACTCACACTATCAAGAAAGAGATGGATTTAGAACAAGAGAAATGTGGTAGAATGGTATAGTTATTCATTTTTTTAATGCATAGTGTGCTCACAAGAATAACACATTAGCACAATCCTTCTGATGTGATAAAGAATGGATATATCTGACCTACATTGTGCCAGGAAATGGGTAAGGGCTGTCAGAGCTGGTACCAAGTACCCACTGAAGATATTTCCATTTACCAAGACAGGATGTGTCCTTGGATTCCATTATGTCTGCTGTAGCTTCTAGGTCTCCATGACTTGCCCAGGATCTTTTATTCCAGTACCAGTTGACCCTCTTTTATTTGCCACTTGAGGTTCCTAGGTAAACTTCCCTATGTCTTACTTGTCCAGGTTGTTTCTAGAGTTCTGCAGCACATGTCTTGGTATGTTGCTTCCCGGCCACCCTCAAGGGAGTTAAGAGGAAACTTACTACCAAAAATAAACAATAGGAGTATAACAGAAAATTACACTTAGACTTAAACCTCACAACCTCACAGAAAATATGTTCCCTCCTCAAGCAATTCATAATCCCCTAAATAGCAAAGGAAACTTCTCAGTCATTTATTATGTATGGAATGATTCTATATGCACAAGGGAAACCAACTGGGTGGTGTTTCTTTCCTTGTGCCTTGCACACAGTAGGAAGTTAGTACCTGTTGAAACCCAGATCTTTATCGTGGCTCAGTCAGATGTCTCCTGACCCTTTCCTGCTTATGAATGTCCTCACCCTTCTGCTTCCTCCTGTTCTGGGCATTAGTTCATTTTTCAAGAAGGAGAACAATATGGTAGGCAGATGGTGAAGAGGAGATTGGAGGAGGGAACCTGTGAAATGAAACAAAAACAATACAGAATACAAAAACCATATTTGGTACTATAATGTTTTATAACAATAAAAGGTAGCTAGAAATACTATATGCTAATACAGACAATATGATATAATACCCAGGGGTAGAAATCAGAGGGAATAGTGTGGCAGGAGCCCCTGGCTTAAATTTGTTGGATCTCAAATCTATAGGATTCTCAATATTCTATTTTTTACAATGCCTAACTAAAGGCATTTTATTCTCTGTCCTTTCTAAATATCTTCAAGGTAATAGAAAGCAAATAATCTGTTTTTATGGTAAGAGAAAGTCAAAATAAGTAACATTGTGTTAAAAACAGATGTATACCGGGGGACCCGGGTGGCTCAGTGATTTCAGCTTTGGTCATGATCTCAGGGTTGTGAGATCAAACCCCTTGTTGAGCTCCCCTGCTCATCAGGGAGTCTCTTGAAGATTCTCTCTACCTCTGCTCCCGCCCCTCCACCCACTTATACACACACACTCTTTTTCTCTCAAAATAAATAAATGAAACCTTAAAAAACAAAAACAAAAGCAAAACTGATGTATGCCTGAAGCTAATATTACACTGCATTTTAACTAACTTGAATTTAAATAAAAACATGAAACTTAAGGGAAAAAAAAGAACTAAAAACAACAAAACACTGGTTTATAGTTAAATAAACTACTTCCCTCAGGAAAGAATGGAAAATTCATCCAGACCTCTAGTCTCATAATATTTACAATTTTGCTATTTTGAGGAATATGTTGGATTTGAAACACTAAAATCTTAATAACTATTAAGGCTAAGTGATCACTTATATCAAATAAATGGCTGATTGTAAAATGGAAGTAAATAATAGCTAAAGTAAATAATTAAGGAAGCTTGTCATTGCTATAGCGATATATAGTACATATCTAGATGAACATTTCTTATAATACTGCATTGACAAATAGATAACTGCTATTATCAAATCTGGTTAGCTATTCACCTTTGAGAAACACCTTACTATGTCAATTTTCTTAAAAGTACCTTCGCCAAATCAAGCTCCTACTATCTCACAAAATGATGTCTATCAATGGCTTGATAGAAAATATAATAAACCTCATTTATTAAGTGGAAATGGTCTAACATTTTTTTAAATTTTTTATTTTTTATAAACATATATTTTTATCCCCAGGGGTACAGGTCTGTGAATCACCAGGTTTACACACTTCACAGCACTCACCAAAGCACATACCCTCCCCAATGTCCATAATCCCACCCCCTTCTCCCAAACCCCCTCCCCCCAGCAACCCTCAGTTTGTTTTGTGAGATTAAGAGTCACTTATGGTTTGTTTCCCTCCCAATCCCATCTTGTTTCATTTATTCTTCTCCTACCCACTTAGGCCCCCATGTTGCATCACCACTTCCTCATATCAGGGAGATCATATGATAGTTGTCTTTCTCTGCTTGACTTATTTCGCTAAGCATGATACGCTCTAGTTCCATCCATGTTGTCGCAAATGGCAAGATTTCATTTCTTTGGATGGCTGCTCAAAATGTTGAAAATAGAACTGCCCTATGACCCAGCAATTGCACTATTGGGTATTTACCCTAAAGATACAAACGTAGTGATCCAAAGGGGCACGTGCACCCGAATGTTTATAGCAGCAATGTCCACAATAGCCAAACTATGGAAAGAACCTAGATGTCCATCAACAGATGAATGGATCAAGAAGATGTGGTATATATACACAATGGAAATGGTCTAACATTTTGAAATCAGGAGCTATTTTCTAAAAATGCAAGTCTAAGAGTGCAACATGCGCTTGCTCCATTCTGGCACATTCAAGGAGAGGTTATTTAATTGACTCAAAGAATGATCAAAAACTTCTCCCCCCCTCAAGAGAATTTCCTTTGAATTAGAATGAATGAGATATGTGCTCAATCTTTCCCCCTCAACAAAACTTGGAACAAGTTCCAGAGTGGAGGCAAAGAGGCAATAAACTCTTAGATTTTGAGGTCTCAGAGATGTACCTTTGCCTTAGGACTGTATGAAAGACAACTAACCAGTTTCAGAAAATGCCTCTTTAAGACAGCAGTCTTGGTAAGTCTGAGTAAGTCAGAGGCTTCCAAAGTTTAAAGTGTTTTAGATGTTGTTCCTGAGAAAAGCATAGGAATGGTGAAAGAAATTGTACAGCTTCATTAAATTTCCATAGCTCCTACTTCTGTAATTGGAAGCAAGGAAAAACATAGCAACAACTTTTGGATATCAAAAATCTAAGGCATTTCCTGTTGTGGGTGTAATGAACGCCAGTGGGAAGAGAAGAAAACCAGTCAGCAGATAACTATCCCTGCTCCTTGCCCTGTCAGTACCTAGAACAGAGTGTCAAGGACAACCATGGGGAACCCTAAAGTATCTAGAACTACACAGAATAACCCAAAATTTATTTTCTGCTATATAGTACAATTGTGGCTCCAAATAGTACTTGAGTTATATAAAAATAATTAAAGTTATGTTTCTTCAACACTTGCTTTTGTGGCCTGAGTTTTGAACCTGCTCAACAAAGGCTTAGTGATTAATCAAGTTACTCCAAAGAATTGGGGGCACACTTGAGAAAGTACACATGGAAATAAAGACAAGAGAATCTCATCGAGTTTCAGGACCTGCAATATACCAGGGCCTCCAAAAACATAAAATAAAATTTAGAACTTGAGGATACACAAGAACTCTAAGGATCAGATTATCTCTTTGTGCCCTCAATAGCATGAATTTATTATTCTTTTTGTGGTGACTCAGCTTCTATCTCTATTTCTATTGCTGTTTCTGTTACTCCTTCAAGCATCTCACATATTTCTCTTCATTCTCTATGTTACATCATCTGTGTTTTCATTACTTTTAGTTATTTATATCTTCAGTTTTTTATATCTTCTGGAACCTGCTTCAAATGAGTCCCCTTTGTCTTTTCAGCTTCTGATCCCACTATAAATTAACTGATTCTGTTTCCACATTTCCAATTCAAATTCTTGATGGAGAGAATATTATTGGCCCAAGTCATCACCACGACAATGCTGTGGGTCGACTTCATGGTGCTGACCAGCCATGGTCCCGTAAGTCAAATACAGCATAAAGTGGTATGTTAGATATTTTTCTTTACATGGGACTTTAATATCTATATCTCTGCTATAGGATTTATCATAATATTTACACTATGTTATTTGTTTGCTTGTATTCTTGCTATACTACATTTTACAAATGTATTTGACTATACACTCCTAAGAGAAAATATTTTGAACAGATATTCTGAAATTTAGTATATTTATGTAAGCATACAATACTGGGCTAATAACATACATAATACCAAATGTACATACTAATGCAATAGAATTTCAAATTGTAAGAAAAATTAAATACAAAACTAAGCTGCATTATTTCTCTTGACTCCAAATTTGTTTTGTAATTAGTAATTGTAGTAGTATTAGAAATAAGAGTAGTAATAATAGTAGCATTAGTAATAAAAGAAACAGTAGTAGTAATAATACAACTAGCAGTAATGGTAATAAAAGGTGTCCTGAGAAGTCACAGCAAACACTGATTGAATGTTTATTATTCCAGGCACTACGTTAAGTGTTTGACATATATTATCTATTTTATTTTTTTTTAAAGATTTTATTTATTTATTTGACAGAGAGAAATCACAAGTAGATGGAGAGGCAGGCAGAGAGAGAGAGAGAGAGGGAAGCAGGCTCCCTGCCGAGCAGAGAGCCCGACGCGGGACTCGATCCCAGGACCCTGAGATCATTTCCTGAGCCGAAGGCAGTGGCTCAACCCACTGAGCCACCCAGGCACCCATATATTATCTATTTTAAACTTTATATCTCTTTTCTGATACAGACAGTAAATATATTTCCATTTTATAAGAAGCTAAAGCTTAAAGGAACGGTATGAGTTGTTTAAAGTAACACAAATGGTAAAAGGCTTGCCAGATTCTACACCTGATCTGATTTATGCTCAGCCAGATGTCTTGATCATCACTTTATTCTGTGTTACATGTTGATGCCTTGGAGCTTTTGCCATATACTGATTCGGGCAAAAGTCTCAAAATCTATTTGATGATAGAAAAAAAATAGTTACTAATGAGCTTAAATATTTGTTATTATTTTAAAGATGTGAACTTGCCCAAATGCAGAACACAAATCTGAAAATTCACAATTAGAGTGGACAAGGAAAGCAGGGACTAATAATTCTAGTGATCATTTCTTAATAAATCCTTAGATAGATTGACACATATTTGACACTTCCTCCAAAATAAGAATATCATTCTAATTTCTTTGATCATTATTTCATAGATGCAAAATAAGTTTCACTCTATTACTAAAGTAATAATAATTAATGTTCTATTAAGTTATAGCTATTTCAATCAATACTATTTTCACTAGTGGTTTCCTTGCATTATACAGATGAAACGGTTATCCATTTGTCCATACTTGGAAAAACACTTCCTTTAAAATTTAGTTGTGTATGTTAAATGCTCATTTAAATTCTTCTTAGCTTGATTAAACAAAACTTCTTCTGAAATGCCTTTTCTGATTATTTTTCATCTGTAAACTACTTATGTGTCTCTTAATACAGTGTCTCCTCAAACCTAGTGCTTTGTCAAATGTAGTATCCATTACTTTTCACTATGATTATGCTTCTTACTGCTCTAAACTCTAAAGACAAAGACAGGTCTGCATTGTTCTCAGGATCCAGCATTATGTCTGTCTCAAGTCGGGATTTGCTAGATTCAGTATTGTAAAGTGAGGGAATAAAATAAGAACATGTTAAATAATTAGAAGACAAGGAGAAAAAAAAAAAGAAAAATAGGAGCACAACTATAAATTTTACCAGGCATAAAATCATATATATTTGAGCTAAAATACTGGAAATAAGGCAGGGGAGGGGGGAAGAAGAATGATTATTCTAAGTATCAATTACCTTGACTTAGTGATCAAATAGGTAGGTATAACATGCCAGGGAAAGATGGACTATAGCAAAAATTATGTTTACAGATTCTATTTTGGGAAACTGAAATGATAATAAGAGAAAGAGGAAAGTTAAAAATATTCCCTTTTGAAAGTGGAATGAGGGGCGCCTGGGTGGCTCAGTGGGTTAAAGCCTCTGCCTTCGGCTCAGGTCATGGTCCCAGGGTCCTGGGATCGAGCCCCGCATTGGTCTCTCTGCTCAGCAGGGAGCCTGCTTCCTCCTCTCTCTCTCTCTGCCTGCCTCTCTGCCTGCTTGTGATCTTGGTCTGTCAAATAAATAAATAAAATCTTTAAAAAAAAAAAGAAAGTGGAATGAGCTTATTTTCAGACAGGTGCCTACTGAGTCTTTGGGTAAAATCTTAGGGAATTAAAAGGCTTCTAGTACATATCTCAAACTTTGGAACTATAAAACAATTTTGTGTTGTGCTCAAGAATTCTCTTAAGAGAAAGACAACTATCATATGATCTCTCTGATATGAGGAAGTGGAGATGCAATATGGGGGCTCAGGGGGTAGGAGAAGAATCAATGAAACAAGATGGGATTGGGAGGGAGACAAACCATAAGTGACTCTTAACCTTACAAAACAAACTGAGGGTTGCTGGGGGGAGGGGGTTTGGGAGAAGGGGGTGGGATTATGGACATTGGGGAGGGTATGTGCTATGGTGAGTGCTGTGAAGTGTGTAAACCTGGCGATTCACAGACCTGTACCCCTGGGGATAAAAATATATTATATGTTTATAAAAAATAAAAAATTAAAAAAAAAAAGAATTCTCTTAACAAAATATATTTAAGGCGAATTTATTTATTTATTTATTTATTTATTTATTTTGGGTATTTAATGGTATTAAGAGTTCTCTGATAGTTTGAAATGGTTCCATCTCTCCATAAAGATTTCCCGGCATGTAAGGGAGTTCTTTGAAAGAAATGTCTGAAATGAAATTACAAAGTAAAGTGTGAAGCTGGAACTTTGGAAACTCATGAATGGGGTACTACTGACATCTGTGGTCTGGATCAGTAAGAATATAATTGCAAGAATAAACAGAGATCTCTTTAAAATGTGGGGCCACTTTCAAGAGCTTCACACGACATTAAAGTCAAAAACCACAATCTATCAGGAAAGTGACCACCTGACCACATTCTCCAATTTTCTCTCCAGTGATGATGTGCTTTGAAGATGTAAGACAGAAGTAGGCATTTGGAAGGTAGACATTTTCTTTTTCAACTGAGAATTCTTGTGTGGTTCTGGATAAACTAGGAAAAAGGTGAAGACCCCTAGAGATTCTGGTTCTAATCTGGCATATGGGTGTTTAAGACAATATTAATATAAAAAAAAGAAATATAATCATGTTTTCACCCAATTAGATGAAAAAGGAAAATGGGTAACTTTTGTATAGTAAAGAGAGAAGTTTAGAATACCAGTGAGCAACATTTTAACTTAAATGTACTTCAAGAAAAATAAACATAATGATATCATGTTGGGAATGGCCCGCGATCCTGTACCCACAGATTAAAGATGACTCAAAACTTTGTTGTGAAAGAGAGGAGAAGGCGAGGGGTCAATGGTCAGAGACAAAGACCCTTTGCTCTTCTTTGCTCCTGCTTTTATTGGTCCTTCAGGATAATCACAAATCCTCATCACTGTTTCTGAAGCACGTGATGTGTGACAAGGGGTCTTACTGAAACTAGGAGGATCTGTTCACAGAAAGATAAAATATGCTAATCTGTGTGTTCTACTAAACATAGCTTAAGGGACAACACATCATCTCTTCGATCACAGGGTGGCTGTTCGGACTAAGAAAGCTTCTGGAAGGCAACTCCCCAAGGCATTCCAAGAGCAGAGTCGTCTCTCAGGCCTCATTCCAAAGGCCCATGTCCTTCTCCAAAACCTTCCTTCTCCCCCAGGGTCCTCTGTGTTAGATTTTAGGTAGCCAGGATTATGGCTGACTTCATGCTCTTCATTAACCCCAACACATCAATTATTTTCCACTCAATATATTAAAAAATATGTATTGAATGCACTGCAAAATATATATTTGTGTGACCTGAATCGGCTACTTTATTGAAATAAAAGGAAAAATAGTTGGGTGATGGGCATTAAGGAAGGCCCTTGATGGAATGAGCATGGAGTGGGTGTGACAGGGAACTGACAAATCACTAAATTTGACCTCTAAAACTAATAATACAATATGTTAACTATACTGAATTTAAATAAAGAATGTTTAAAAAGAAAGAAAATTGGTAGTGCTCTTTAGCCACTTGAATTTTACTTTCTGTGTGCCTTATGAAGTATTAGCACCAAAGTAGTTCTTTGTAGCATTAAACAAATGTGAGGGGTGAAAGATAGAGTCCCCAAGGTCATTCATATGACCAATATTTAGCGATCCCTTACCATGCACGAGACTTAGTGAAATTGCTGGTGAACAAAACAGAGGCGATTCTTCATTTATTGGAGCTTCAATCTACTTGAAGTGATTATAACCTTTTACATGTAGTGTTCATTCCATCCTCAAATCAACTCGCTGAGGTTGGAAATATCAACAATGATTTATTTTCCAATAGACTTAGGCAGAATAGTGTAAGTAAGTTCCATGATTATTTAGCAGGAAAGACAGAGCAATTGATTATTCAACTGAATATAATATTTACTGCGGACTTATTATACATTAGAAACACCACAAAGAGAGAACAAATAATCCCACTTTCTCCAATTCTAGGTTCTTGCACTGTTTCTGTACCGGTTGGTAGTTATGGCTGGTTGTTGACTAAAATGACTGTAGGACACTGGTCAGAAGTTTCTGTCCCCACTGAGAGCTATGCCACTAAAGCTGCTAACATCCAGCTTTCCTTCTGAGGTAGGTCCTGCTTCTAGGAGCTCATACTTCTGTGCTAGCATTGCAAAAGGACTTCTTTCCTCCTCACGGAAGTGAGATGGATATCAAGTCGACAAGAAGGCAAGATAGTGCATGAAGTGAACAAAAATTACTAAGCAGCTATGCTGTGAGAAACGATTTCTGTTAAAGAAAGCAAAAGGAAAGGTCGGATACATATGTTTTAAGAAATAAACTCTAGGGCGCCCGGGTGACTCAGTGGGTTAAGCCTCTGCCTTCGGCTCAGGTCATGATCCCATTTCCCCCTCTCTCTCCCCACCTGCCTCTCTGCCTACTTGTGATCTCTGTCTGTCAAATAAATAAATAAAATCTTAAAAAAGAAAGAAAAAAGGAATGAACTCCAGCGAAAATCTCCAGGTCTAAAACCAATGCCCGGCCAAGATCATAACCTCAGGTGAATTCTTTGGAGATAGATATTGATTGGAAAGAAAACATCGAGTTATTATTGCGCTATTATCTTTTTAGTGAATAGCTATTTTAAATCAAGTTTCTTTCATGTAGGAAATGATGATAGAAAATTACGGAAGAGTCAAAGGATTACTTCTCTGGATTAATGAATGACTCAGTAAGGTGTCATTATTAACTTTTCCAGCACAAGCAAAAATACCTGACACATAGAGGCCACTCAATAAATATTTGTTGAGTAAACGAAAAGAGCTGACCTCAGCACACATACATACTTAATTTCTAGTCCTGATTCTGTGTGGAAATTCAATTGAAAGGATGAACTTGATTCCCAAGAAGTAATGGAGGATGCTAAATTAATCCTTTCAATTGGATTTCCACACAGATTCAGTATTTGTTTTCTTATTTGGGTGAAAGTTTTCATTATTGTATTTATTTCACATTGTGTAATCAATACTTATTGGTTCAAATGAGTTGAAATTTAAATATAAGATGTATCATCTACAGCATGTGTAGAAATTTAACAAGCTTTATGTATTTTCCCTGGCTTTTAGAGATAGACGTTTATGCAGAAATGCCTTCTTAAGCATGCCAGTTATTTTTTTTTCCACTTTTACAGGAAGATATGCAAAGGAAAAGAGATTAGGATTGATCCACCAGATCAGATTTAGGGACCAACCCATACATTCTCACCTAAATATAACAGTCCAGGAAAGGTTTTTTCCAAAGGAAAAGAAAGTGGATGACAGCTGTGTTTGCACATTCCAACAATAACAGTGAATTTAATATAGGGAAAACATAGTCAATTTCTTTTCATAACCATATAATCTATCTAGACAAGTTGGACAGTTTGCAAGAAATATTTGTTTTCCAAAAGCTTCTCTTGGAACAGTATAGATACAGCTCAATTGGTCGATGTCAGGCTTCCAGTTCTCTGGTCTATGATGTAATCCATGTCAATAAGATAAAAAGGCACTCCGTCAGTAGCACATTTGTCGATAGGAACAAGCTAACATTCAGCTCCAGGACTTTAAGAAAGAAAGCCTTATTTTCCTTCTCTTACTGAGCAAGTTATCAGAGAAGAAATGATTCATAAACATATGCATTTCCACATTCATAAAATCCATTAAACTAAATGATAGCCAATTCAGCCAGTTTGGGAATCAGGGTAAAACATTGGAGAATACTTTTCTTTTTTTTTTTTTTTAAACACAATTTACCTTTAATCTGAAGTACTTAAGAATAATTTTCAAAAGGTCTTCATAGAAAAAGGGTCTTGAATGAGAATGTAATATAATATGGAAATGAAGATATTATAAAGCGTGTTCTAGAGATAACTTGATGTATTTTTAGTTATACTCTTTTATACGAAATTTTTATTAGATAGGCCAAAAGTATATGATTTTCTAGGCCAAAATTATATTGGGTATATGCACATAATTATTATATATCTAATAAAGTTAAATATATATGTATGTATTAGTATGACCCTGCAGAAATGTGTGTGTGTGTGTGTGTGTGTGTGTGTGTGTTTTTGTGTCTGTACAGAAATAATTCTAATTCCCTGGTCATAAAACTTTTTAGTTGAAAGCTTTTGCACGAGATACTCTTCCTATGCAATCTCACTGTCATCTGAAGAGTTCATTTTGCTGCTTCACAGGATTAAGAAAAGATGCTTCTTTGCTTTACAAATGAGAAGCCCCAGAGGAGATCAAAAGATAAGCGAGGAGAGATCAGATACCAGTTTTCCCTGGTTCCCTTCCTACTGGATGATCAGAGTTGCAGATCCCTCTGCCCAAATTTAAGCGCTTGCAGGTCACCCCCTCGGGTCTTTGGTCACCCCTCTGCCATCTTGCTCCTTCATGAGTCATGCTTAAATCGCGCTGTGGCTAACCCCATGAGCCTCATTATTCTGCCTACAGGTTTGTCAATAGGGTCTTTAGGAAACTCTCCTTAAATTCTTTGGTGAGTGTGCCATCCATTTGTGTGCCATCTTTTCTTCACCTGTAGGAGAAAGTGTGGACTACTGAACATGTGCTTTCCCACAAGAAGATGTTCGTTAATCAACTTAGCAAATACAGAATAAAGGATAAAGGAAGATTTTCAATGAATAGATTTAGCTTCTCTCAATTCAACAGGCATAACTGATGTTCCCTGAATGAAAGCAGAGACACATTATTGAATGAGGGAAATAGTATGAGCTGTTTTAAATTACATATGAATTAAAATATCTCCTGTCAAAAGGAAACTTGAAAATACAGTTCAAATTATTTTTGAGCAGCTAAAATTTCTGCAGATCTGAGGTATGCATGTTGAACATTAAGGATGATAAAACTGTTGCCCTGACACAGAGGTATTTAATAATTTCAAATTCTTCAATGCTTATAGGTAGACAGTACATGTGACAGGTTCTAATTTTGTTGTTTGGAGGGGAAAGACACAGATAGGTTTAGGTCAATGAATAAATGTGTTTCTGGGATCCAATTCTCTTTTAAAAGTTCTCCTGACTACTGGTTGGAGATACCATATGGCTGGCCTCTGCTATGCTCTCAGGCTTTTTGGGAACAATAATGTCTCTCAAGATACTGTAAGTCAGAATTGTCTAAGTTAAATCCTCCTAGCTACTCCAGGAATCGCGGCTAATTCAAGTTGCCACAATCACAACTACTAGTGCATGTTCTTTACTAGTAGAAACTACACCTACGTCCTTTCCTAGTCTCTGGGAATACAGTGATGATGAAAGCCAAAGCTTTGCCCACTCTAACAAATAGTCCATATAATAGTAAAGACATTCAAGTAAACAAGAAATTACAATGATATAAATGCTTGTTTGGAGAAGGAGATGGCATTTCAAAGCACATAGGAAGGTCACCATCTTGGGAGGACCTCTCAGAAGATGTGGTGCTTAAGGTGCTACTCAACATTTAAAAATTAGATAAAAAAGGTTTGGAGGGTGAGGAGTGGAGAAAGGTAGTGTGTTTCAGCTGGAGGAAAGAACATGCTCAGTGTCTAAGAGGTAAGAGGCTTAGGATATAGAAATACAGAATTGTTTAGTATGCTGAAACTTAGAATGCTCCAGGGAAATGCACATTAACATTTGCTAGAGAGTTAAGAGCAAAGTCATGACGGGTAGAAAATATCAATTTTATCCCGAAAACAAGAAGTGGGAGTGACATAATCAGCATTTTAAAAGATCAGTATATCCAGTTGAGAAAATAAACTGGAAGCAAATAAGAGTGAAAACAGAAGAGCTGAGAATTTCTTTGATCATGCTGTTGAGGGAAGATGGTCGTGTGCGTGGTGCAATGCAGTGATATTTGAGGTTTTTGTAATTGAACCAAGCAAATATGAGAAACTATAAAAAGTTACAAAAATCCACTACAGCGGTGCCTGGGTGGCTCAGTGGGTTAAGCCTCTGCCTTCTGCTCAGGTCCATGATCTCAGGGTGTTGGGATCAAGGCCCACTTCGGGCTCTCTGTTCAGTGGGGAGCCTGCTTCTCCCTCTCTCTCTGCCTACTTGGGATCTCTCTCTCTCCATCAAATAAATAAATAAAATCTTTTAAAAAAAAATCCACTACAACTTTTTATTCTGCTTGTCCTTACAGATTCCCAATATGGACAATTGTGATTTAGGAGATACATTTAGGAATTGTGGTCTATGAAGCAAAATAATCTCCTAAAACAATCCCTCTTTATTTTATTTAAAACAATACTTATTTAATTGACAAAAAATATTCAGTTTGGAATGTCACAATTAGCTTTGGGTTCATCTTTTCTGGCAGGATACTAGTAGTAGTGTAGGAAGATTAATCTGGTATCTTAGGATGACTACTTTGCACTCCTCAAAAACGAAATTACATGTCTTGTTTGTTTATGGCTTCTGAGGTCTCCAAGTGAGCTGTGTAGACAGGCAACTTACCGAAAGACTAAGAGAGATAAAGTTAATTTGATTTTTACTAAATATATCAGAAATTAGGGTAGCAGTTAATGACTCTTTTAAGCTTCATTAGATCAGAACAAATGTATAAACATTTGAGAGTATTATTTAAGACTTGGACTGTCCTTCCAAACCCTAATTACTCTAATTGTATTATTCTAAGAGATAATGAGCACTGGGTGTTATATTCAACTGATGAATTGTTGAACACTACATTTGAATCTAATGATGTACTATCTATTGGCTAATTTAATTTAGATAAGAAAGTAAAAATAAATAAAAATTTAAAAGTAGATGAGAACATCAGAGATCCAAATTTCACATAAAACAACCTTGAAATGAATATTATTTATATTCTGATACATTGTTGAGTATGCATTTAATTCCAAATTTGAATATACTTTCTTTAAGACTTTTTGGAAAGTCTATACTCTGGAATGCCTGTTTAAATGCTGACTTACCCCTGAACCTGTTCAATCAAAAGATATTGTTGAGTTTTGTGCATTTTAAATAAGATTTCAGGAAACTCTGTTGACAATAAAATTTGAAAACCATTGCCTAGCATAACAGTGCAACTACTAGAAAGAATTTCCACTAACTTGACCAATTAACTGATATCAATGATTTGAAACATGTTAACAGTACTTATTTTTATAGGAAAGAAAAATTAAATGAAATAATTTTGATTTTATTTCCTGTTAAGATAGTACTATTCCTCCATCAGGAGAATGAATACAACTTGGTAATAAACAGTAGGTTATACCTAACTTTTACATATTGCTCTCCAATACCTTTCAAATACCTGAATCATTGCATTGCAAATTAATCCTCACCAGGATATTTTCTCACATAAACACCAGTAAAATCTTCAACAAATGGGCTACCGCCTTGTTCCAAGGAGAATTCATATCCCACATACCACTTAGGATATAATCTTCCTTGCCAGGTGAACCCATTTTAACACCTGCCTTCTTGAATGACTCTAAGTATCAATTGTGCCTGATCAGGTCTGGCAGCAAACAGTACGATATCAGAAGTACAAAAGATTTATTGGGGAAAAAGAAAAGTCTTTGAACCATTAAAGAGAGATAGGGAAAGTGTGGCCTCAAAGTGAATGCTATCGCAGATCCTGAAGATATAGTAGCTGGAAACTGTTGGTTAGTGACATTTTTCACAGCTGGCTATGCCAAGAAGAGAGATCTCAGTTTCCACACCATCATAAAATGAGGTCCTAACCTACATTATATATAAAAGAGAAGGAATACAATATGGGGATTTTGTTCAGCTTGAATCGGTATCCTCTACCATGTCCCACAAAATTCTATTAATCTGACTCTTCCTTTCTTTCTAGTTTATCTTCCCACTCTCCTTCCTTTGCTCTCTGTGCTCCTGTCTCACCACTTCGTTTTGAATTCTTTGAATATGCCATATTCTCTAGGGCCAAAATATCTTTATCATGTTTGCAGTTAGTTGAATAGTGGTCAACCAAAGATATTAAGTCCTAATGCCTGGAACTTGTAAATGTTACCTTATTTTTAAAGAAAAAAAAATCTAATTCTCTATAGCAATGACTAACCTACAAGATGGAGATGAACTACCTGGCAGTCCTAGGAATTTGCATGAGTAGGAAAGAAACTTTTTTTTTGTTAATTCACTGAGTACTGGGATTTTGCTTTTATAGCCAGGTTATCTTGCAGTCATAAGCAAAAAGCAGCATGAGGGGAGAATAAAAACAAAAATAAAAGAACAACAATAACTAGCATTAACTGAGCATTTAGATTGGGTCATAAACTGTTCTAAGTACATTACTAGTATTAACTTATTTAGCCTCACATATCCCAAAGGCTAGATAGGTTATTATCCCAAGTTTTCAGAAGAAAAAACTGAGATACTTAGAAGTTAAAGAATCTGTCTGAAGTTGAATACTTTGTAAGTCAAGCAGATCTAAAATAAACCCAAGCATTTCTACTTTTTGAGTAACATTGTGGTACAGGAAAAGTTTGTCAGTATACTTTCATTTATAGGTAATAGAAAACCCAACTGGATTAAAAAATACAGATAATATTACTTTATATGACAAGAAGTTTACAGGTAGGGCAGTCTCAATGATAATTTTTGCCAACTCAGTATTCCCAATAATTGTGATTCTTGAGGTTATTTTCCAACTTTCAGCCAAACTCAGTGTGCTGGATTTCCTCAGGCAAACTCACTCCCTCCCTCACTCAGTTGTAAAATGACTACACACACTGTCATAATCAAACATGACAACATCCAGCAGATTGATTTTTGTCATGTGACTTTTTTATTAGCAAGAAAATATCTAATAATATTAGCAGAATTTCCTTCTTGAGGTAGGATTTGTTCAAAAGCCTCATCATAAATAAAGCACTGGTACAGAGAATAGTACAAATCTCCTGACTTAAACTAATCACAATTTTCCTGGTGTCACTGGGGAAGCAGTAGAAACAGGAGGCTCTATTAAACAAGAATGGGGATATGGGTAGGAGAATGAAAAGATAGTTATAGGGTAGGCAACCAATATTGTGTGCTAAAGTCTGGGAAAATTTTCAAAATAACTCAAATTCCAGCAGAGAAATTGAGAATTTAGTTTATATGGGAAGTCATTATGGATTCAAAGTAGAGAATGATTTTAACAAGACTGAGCCTTAAAAAAAAATTGGTCTTACATTTCTCCATAACATATATCTAAGGTTGGTAAATTTGCATTGAGATCATTACAACAGTCTAAGACCAGTCCAACAGTAGTTAAACTAAAATGTTGAGCATAAAAGTATAAGAAGAAATACATACAAAAAGTTTGAGATTGAAGAGATTAATTCAACATAATATTGTTGAAAGGAGTAATTAGATCAGATAGATTTCTGTTTTCTAGGTTGGGCAGATCTGGTCATGCTACTCACATAACTAGGGTAATTAGGAGGATATATCATAATGTACAGTAAGTTTAAGTTCAAAAATGTTGAATTTGAAAAGTTAGAAAAACTTATAGTTAGAAATACCTAGCCAAGAGTTTTTTAAAGATATTTCTCAAATGAGAGAATTGGTCAGAGCTTGATATTTAGGAAAAATTTACAAAGTAGTGAGAGTCAAAATGTCAAGAATGACTTAGACCACCAGGGAAAAGTTGTGAGATAAAAGAAAATAAAGTGAAAAAACATAAATTTACAGGACAGCAAACTGACAACAGAATAGAAAGGCTAAAAAATATGAGGACTTTTAGAAATACTGAGAAAAGGAATTGAAGACATTCAATAGGAATTTCTTGAAATAATTAAAAATATGAAAAAAAATAGTTAAGAAAATGGTTTTTAGCTTATTTGGATAAAATATTTCTGAAAAAAATGAAAGCAGCAAACAGTAAAGAAAGTGATGAGTAGCAATCAGAACCTAATTGAAATTATGTAGCATGTACTTGTACATAATTTAAGCAATATCATTAATTTTTCTAGCAATAATGAGTTGTGCCTAGTCTGGAGGAGTTAAGAAGAAAGCTGTGAGGGTTAAATGGGATAAATAAAATGGAAGACCAAGTACAGTAGAGGGGTAAAGGAAAAAGATGTTTAAACTATATATGTTTTAATTTTTTTTTTTTTTTAAGATTTTATTTACTTGACAGAGAGAGAGCAAAAGCAGGGAAAGCAGCAGGCCGAGTGAGGGGAGAAAGCAGACTTCCTGCTGAGCAAGGAGCCCAAAGCAGGGCTCTATCCCAGGATGCTGGGATCATAACCCAGGCCAAAGGCAGAAGCTTAACTGACTGAGCCACCCAGGAGACCCTACATTTTAAAAATTAAACAAACAAACAAACAAACAAAAAAAACCCTTTCCAATATCCTTAATATCATTGTAACTCAGTTGACTCAAACAATTCCCCAATTATTTTGCAGTTGTTTTCTTCTTTCATTTTCAATTGGCTTTCTTAAACTTAGGAAAAATAAGCAACAAAGTGTTCTTTTGCATTTGATAAACATTCCCTTCTATGAATGTTTGAAGTTCCTGAAACACATATTCTCATCAAGTCAAAGGTGTCTCTGTCTACCTTGCAGTTATTTGCCACTCAAGTGGAATAGAAATCAGCAGCAATATTAGGAAGCTGAAACACAAATAATCCTGTCAAATTTTTTCACTATGAAAACTCACCCATGACTATGCCTAAAGAGATTGCTGTAATAAGTTTCCTTATAATACCCCAGATAACCTCAAGAGATTTCACTGGTTTTGTTCTTAGTGAAATCCTTGAAAAATTTTATTTATTTTTTTCTGAATGTGATATTTTGAGTAACTCTTGCTTGGATAAATCAACTATTTTTTCTCTTGGCTTTTTAAGAGCTTATTGTTTTTGACAAATGTGATGTTGTTTATAAATGATATGTATGAATTTTTTAAATGGGAAAAAGTGCCATGGTATGGACTAGAGAAATACAGAGGACTACTTGCATCTTGCTGTCAGCCACACTATAGACCCTCATATCTGTGTTTCAATACTTCAACATGCTTTTGACTGTAATTCTTAAACTCTTCTTTATAGATTAGAAGGAATTAAAAATATTTCAGAAACTTACAATAGCTTGGTAGTATCTTTGTTGAATAAAGCCAAACTTTCAAGATGGAAGGCATTCTTGGGAAATTGCCAAACTTGTTTTTGTCTTGTTTTCTTTTCCTGTCTTCAGAATTGTTTGAAAATCACCAAAGCCAAATTTTTCTTTCCCTATATCTGCTTCATGTTGGACTTCCCTAGATTACCAGCCCTTTCATTCTTTCTTTTTTTTTTTTTTTAAGATTTTATTTATTCATTTGACAGACAGAGATCACAAGTAGGCAGAGAGGCAGGCAGAGAGAGAGGAGGAAGCAGGCTCCCTGCGGAGCAGAGAGCCTGATGCAGGGCTGATGCCTTATGACCTGAGCGAAGGCAGAGGCTTTAACCCACTGAGCCACCCAGGTGCCCCTGCCAACTCTTTCTCAAAGACACAGATGTTTGGTTGCACTCTAGGGGTGAAGAGAGCTTATTTTAACAACAACAACAACAACAACAACAAATATATATATATATATATACACACACACACATATATATATATATAAATATGTTTTATATATTTTTATTATATATATTATATATTATATATTATTATATATATTATATATATTTAATATATATTTATTTAGTCCCAAACTTCTTCTCTGCTACTACAATTACAAGTATATTGGACCTTTTGATATTTTCTCACAGGTCTCTGAGACTCTGTTCATCTTTTTTTTTTTTTTTAATTTTTCCTAATCATTTTGCTTTTTGTTTTCCACAGTGGAAAATATGTATTATTCTATACTCAAGTTCATTGTCTCATTCTTTTGTCTTCTCTATACAACTATTGAGCCAATCCAGGGAATTTTCAAACATGCAAAAGTAAAAACATAATTCTCAAAAGATCTTCATTTTTTAAAAATTTATTTATTTGACATAAAGAGATCACAAGTAGGCAGAGAGGCAGGCAGAGAGAGAAGGGGAAGCAGGCTCTCCGCTGAGCAGAGCCCGATGCGGGGCTCAATCCCAGGACCCTGGGATCATGACCTGAGCCTAAGGCAGAGGCTTTAACCCACTGAGCCACCCAGGTGCCCCACAAAATATCTTCATTTAACCTTGCTAAAATGATAACATTTAAACAAGAAACAAATGAAAATAATCTCTTAGTAGAAAATGATAATAGAGTTCATTCTGGATCCATACAACTAATAGAACACCAGAATTGGTTTATATAGGTAAATGAAAGTACTTTTTTCCTTGCTATTTAAAATTTAATTGGTTTTTAATAGCAATGTACTCTGGGCTTTATAACATAAGTAAAAGTAAACTGTATGAAAACAATGGTGGAATGAATGGAAGGAAGAAATGGAAGTGTACTATTGTAAGGTTGTAATATGATACATTAAGTAGTATAATACCACTTGCAGGTAGACTGTGAGTTAATTATCATTGTACAAACCCCAAAGCAACCACTAAGACAATATAACAAGTAGTTATAGTTAATAACCTATTACTGGGGGTTATCATAAACAGTATTCAATCACAAAGAGAACAAAAGGGAGAAAGGTTAAAAAGAAGAGATGAAGTCAATGAAAAAAAACCACAATCATATATTTAATCTTATCAATATCAATATTCATACCAAGCTAAATGGTCTAAATATCCAATTAAAAGGCAGAGACTCATTTTGTATAAAAATGTAAGACCTGAGGTGTCTGGGTCACACAGTGGGTTAGTGTCTGACTCTTTGTTTTGGCTCAAGTCATGATCTCAAGGTTGTTAAGATTGAGCTCACATCAGGCTCCATGCTCAGAATGAATTCTACTTGCGAGTCTCTGTCCCTCTGCTTCTGCTTCTCCCCACCTGCATTCTCTCACTCTCAAAATAAGTAAATAAATCTTAAAATAAAAAGTAATACCCAACTATAAACTGTTTGTAAGAAACTCATTTGGAGTATAAGGATATGGTATTAAAAAGTAAAGGGTGGGGGAGACAGTCCAAGATGGTGGAGGAGTAGGAAATCTTCATTTCCTCTGGTCCCAGGAATTCAGCTAGTCAAATCATCTGAACACCTGCAAACTCAACCAGAGATCTAAGAAAAGAATAGCTGCAACTCTACAAATAGAAAAGGGACTACTTTCCACAAGATAAAAGGTACAGAGGAGTGATTCCTGGGGGGTATATGGAAAGATAAACTGCAAGGGGAGGGAGCCTCTGCCAGCCAGCACTGGAAAGTGATACAGCAGCTAAGCACAAAGTCAGAATTTTTAAGTCTGTTCCAATGAGGGATGTCCCTGCCTGAAAGGCACTAAGATGGTGAAGTGGGGAAGAATCTTACATGGGACAATGTGGTCTCAGGATCACCAGGTCACGGGAAGACCAGGGGTGCCTGAATGCAACAGAATTCCCAGGCATCAGAGCACAGAAGCACTAAAATCACCAATCCCAGAAGGAATGTGGAAAAAAAAAAAAAAAAGCCAAAATTGGTGGCATCACAATTCCAGACTTCAAGCTCTATTACAAAGTTGTCATCATCAAGACAGTAGGGTGCCTGAATGCAACAGAATTCCCAGGCATCAGAGCACAAAAGCACTACGATCACCAGTCTCAGAAGTGGGCTGACAGTAGGGTACTGGCACAAAAACAGACACATAGATCAATGGGACAGAAGAGAAAGCCCAGAAATAGAACCTCAACTCTATGGTCAACTAATATTTGATAAAGAAAGAAAGAATGTACAATGTAAAAATCACAGTCTCTTCAACAAATAGTGTTGGGAAAATTGGACAATCACATGCAGAAAAATGAAAACTGACCATTTCCTTATACCACACACAAAAATAGACTCCAAATGGATGAAGGACCTCAATGTGCGAAAGGAATCCATCAAAATCCTTGAGGAGAACACAGGCAGCAACCTCTTTGACCTCAGCCACAGCAACTTCTTTCTAGAAACATTGCCAAAGGCAAGGGATGCAAGGGCAAAATGAACTAATGGGACTTCATTAAGATCAAAAGCTTTTGCACAGCAAAGAAAAGAGTAACAAAACCAAAAGACAACTGACAGAATGGAAGATGATATTTGCAAACGACATATCAGATAAAGGGCTAGTGTACAAAATCTATAAAGAACTCATCAAGCTCAACACCCAAAGAGCAAATAATCCAATCAAGAAATGGGAGGGAGGAAATGAATAGTCAGTTCTACAAAGAAGACATGCAGAAGGCCAACAGACACATGAAAAAGTGCTCCACATCACTCGGCATCAGGGAAATACAAATCAAAACCAGAATGAAATACCACCTCACGCCAGTCAGAATGGCTAAAATTAACAAGTCAGGAAATGATAGATGCTGGTGAGGATGCAGAGAAAGGGGAACCCTCCCACACTATTGGTGGGAATGCAAGATGATGCACTCTGGAAAACAGCATGGAGGTTCCTCAAAAAGTTTAAAATAGAGCTACCCTACAATCCAGAAATTGCACTACTGGGTATTTAGCCTAAAGATACAAATGTAGTGATCTGATGGGGCATATGCACCCAGATGTTTATAGCAGTAATATCCACAAGCCAAACTAGGGAAAGAACCTAGATGTCCATCAACAGATGAATGGATAAAGAAGTTGTCATATATATATACAATGGAATACTATGCAACCATCAGGGTCCTGGGATCGAGTTCCGCATCGGGCTCTCTGCTCAGCAGGGAGCCTGCTTCCCTCTCTCTCTCTCTCTGCCTGCCTCTCTGCCTACTTGTGATCTGTCTCTGTCAAATAAATAAATAAAATCTTTTAAAAAAATTATAAAAAGTGAAATCTTGCCATTTGCAATGACATAGATAGAACTAGGGGGTATTATGCTGAGCAAAATAAGTCAATCAGAGAAAGACAATTATCATATAATCTCTCTGATATGAAGAATTTGAGAGGCAACGAGGGGGGTTTGGAGGGTAGGGAAGAAAAAAATGAAACAAGATGGGATCAGGAGGGAGACAAACCATAAGAGATTCTTTTTTTTTTTTTTTTTTAAAGATTTTATTTATTTATTTGACAGACAGAGATCACAAGTAGGCAGAGAGGCCGGTAGAAAGAGAGAGGAGGAAGCAGGCTCTCCGCGGAGCTGACAGCCCGATGCGGGGCTCGATCCCAGGACCCTGGTATCATGACCTGAGCCGAAGGCAGAGGCTTTAACCCACTGAGCCACCCAGGCGCCCCCATAAGAGATTCTTAATCTCACAAAACAAACTGAGGTTTGCTGGGCGGGGGAAGGAAGAGGGTGGTTGGGTTATGGACACTGGGGAGAGTATGTGCTATGGTAAGTGCTGTGAAGTGTGTAAACCTGGCGATACACAGACCGGTACACCTGGGGCTAATAATATATTATATGTTAATAAAAAATTAAAAATTAAATAAAAATAAGTAAATAAAATCCTAGAGGCACCTGGGTGGCTCAGTCAGTTAAGTGTTGGACTCAATCTCAGCTCAGGTCTTGATATTAGGGTCTTGGGTCCAAGCTCTGGACTAAGTTCCACACTAGGCATGGTGCATACATTAAATAAATAAATAAATAGATAAATAAATAAATGGAATCATACCAAAAAAAAAAAAAGTGTTGAGGCTTCTGTGTGATAATTTCTGGATCTATACCTCGCTGATAAAATATGTTGAGATAATTGTTAGCTTTCTATGACTCTCTTAGAAAGGAAAGCATTTTTGTGATTTAGCATATTGATACTAGCAAATCATTCATTCATGGGTTTTGCCATCAGGATTAAACAATATGTAAAGGTATTCTGGAATCACTTATAGACCTAAAGTCTAAATACAGAGAAGACAAAGATCTGAGAGGAACAGGAGGAGGAAGTAGGAAAGTAGTCAGAAAAAAATATTAAAGAAATAGGTGTATGTATGTAGCAGCCAAATTTAACACAACATGCAGTTAACAAGGTGTTCTTTATGTTTTCCAACTAATGTATCTCTTAATCCCCATCCTATTCTGGCTGTGAATGGGGTGGAAGATGTTGGAAGGTGAGATGACAGGACATAAATTGGCCAATTAAAGTTCATCTCATTTCAGAGACCTCTTCAGGGTTAGGTTTAGGGTAAGCCTTTGGGATTGCCTCTGAACTGTGAGATATCCTCCCACTGGCCCTGAACCTAACCCTAGATTTGAGAAAGAACAAAAAGATGTGATATATATATATATGTAATGGGGATCTTGCTTGGCCATAAAGAAGGGTGGGATCTTGCCATTTGCAATGACATGTATGGAGTTAGGGAGTGTTACACTGAGCGAACCAGTCAGTCAGAGGAAGATAAATACCACGTGATTTCACTCATATGTGGAATTTAAGAGTCAAAACAGATGAGCAAAGGGGTGTGGGGAAACAGAGAGAGGCAAGCCAACAGACTCTTAATGATAGGGAACAGGCTGATGGTTGCCTGAGGGGAGGTATGTATGGGATGGGCCAAACAGGTGATAAGGATTAAGAAGCACAGTTATGATGAGCACCACGTGTTGTGTGGAAGTGCTGAATCACTACACTATATACCTGAAACTAATATTACACTGTATGTTAACTAACTGGAATTTAAGTAAAAATGTAAAAAAATAAAATTAACCTGTTTTTTGTTTGTTTGTTTAAAGAAATAAAATAAAATAGAAAGTAAAACAATGGAAAAGATATGCCATGATATGTAATATACCATGGCTATGTTAAGGAGACAAAGAAAATATCAGAACAATTGTTAATAATAAAAAGCATATCGGGCGCCTGCGTGGCTCAGTGGGTTAAAGCCTCTGCCTTCGGCTCAGGTCATGATCCCAGGATCCTGGGATGGAGTCCCGCATCGGGCTCTCTGCTTAGCGGGGAGCCTGCTTCCTCCTCTCTCTGCTTGCCTCTCTGCCTACTTCTGATCTCTGTCTGTCAAATAAATAAATAAAATCTTTAAAAATAATAATAATAAAAAGCATATTGTACAATGATAGAAGAGTGAATTTTTAAAGAGCACATAGCAATCCCAAACCTTTAAGCACTCAATAACAAAACTCTGAAATATGTGAAATAAAATGTGAAAGTCCTTCAAGAAGAAATAGATAATTTCTGCAATTACAGAACTTGGCAATTTCTATAGTCATATATCTATGATTTTAAACATCATCCTTACAGTAATTAGTAGAAAAATTTGACAAAAAATTAGTAATGATATAGAAGACTTTATCATATCCACCAAATTGACCTAAGTGACTGCACTCAAAAATAATGGAATGCACATTCTTTGCAAGTGGACCTGGAACACTTAACCAAAGCAAATCATATTCAGGGCCATGAACAGTTCTAATAAATTTAAAGGGATTCAAATTATACAAAGTATGCTCTCTGACCACAGTGGAATTAGATAGCAATCACAGAAACATATCAAAAAAACCCCAAATATTTGTAATCTAATAACAAATAACACATTTCTTGGTAACTTATATACCAAAGAATAAATCAGAAGGAACATTAGAAAGCAACTGAATCAAAATGAAAACACAACATTTCAAACTCCGGGAAGGGGAGAATGGAGTACTGGGAGGAAAATTTATAGCACTAAATGCTAGAAAGTTCTTAATTTAGGACCTTGGGTAAATGTCCCATATAACCTTGAGAAAATAATGTGTATTTTTTAATTGTTGGTAGCAGTATTCTCTAACATGTTCATGCATGGTTTTTATTTAAATTTTCTTTTTCTTACACATTTATTTTCCTAGTAGAGTTATTAATTTATTTAAGAAATCTTTCCCTACCATAAGGCTATAAAAAAGCTTTTCTGAAAGTTTTATAGTCATCTTTTTAGGATTTGATCTGTATTCTCTCTAGGGTTGATGTTTATGAGTGATGTGAAATGGTTTAATTTTTCCCTCTCTCTCTCTCTCTGCTCTTCCCTATCTCAATTTCTCCCTTTCCCTCCTCTCTTTCAATATTGATACTCAGTTTTTCTGCTACCAATTACTGAAGAAGCTATCTTTTCCTTACTCCCCCATAGTGCCAACTCTCTTACAAATCAAGTGCACATACATAGTTCTGCACCTGTGCTTGCTACTCTGTTATCTTGATCTACTGGTCTAGAGTAATATCATAACATCTTAATCATCATAGCTTTATAATAAATCCTGACATCAGATAGAGCTAGTTCTTATTGTTCTTTTTCAGCACTGTCTAGACTCTTCCTGGACATTAATCTTTATTGGTTAATGTCTGTCTTACCTCCTTTAGAAAGTAGGTCTCATAAGGGGTGCCTTGCTGGCTCAGTAAAGAGTGTGACTCTTGATCTTGGGGTCCTGAGTTTGAGCCCCACATAGGGTGTAGAGATTACTTAAATAAATAAAACTTTAAGAAAAAGAGAGTAGGTCTCATAAATGTAGAGAATTTTACTTTATGTAAGAAGATATGCCTGACACCCAGAACAATGCCTGGCTAATAGAAAATACCTAGTAATTATTTTTAACATTTGTTTTACCACATTTTTCCAAGTCCATGAACCTACTTGGCTTAATCCAGATACCTCAAATATCAGTTTACCACTTGAACCAAATTCTAGAACTTAATGTAACCATTTTATTTTATTTTATTTTTTTACTTTTTTTTAATGTTAGGGCACTAACATTTCATAAAATTTTTATTAAGTTTTATTTATTTAAATAACTCATAACCCTGAGATTAAGAGTCATTTGCTTTTCTGACTGTGCCAGTCAGGAGCCTTAATGCAACCATTTTAGCATAAAGATGACAAGGAGTGTTTTCTTCCTTGATTTAGTATTTTTCTATTAATCTAGCTTAGTATTAAATTGTCCTTGGGAGCCTGGGTGGCTCAGTGGGTTAAAGCTCTGCCTTCGGCTTAGGTCATGATCCTAGAGTCTTGGGATCGAGCCCCACATAAGGCTCTCCGCTCAGTGGAGAAACTGCTTCCTCCTCCCTCTCTCTCTCTCTGCCTGCCTCTCTGCTTACTTGTGATTTCTGTCAAATAAGTAAATAAAATCTTTTGAAAAAATATTAAATTGTCCTTTACAGCACCTCTGTTGATTTATAATAAATTTGAAATGATCAAAACTTAATATTTTCATATATTAATATCATATGTCAAGCTTGTTTTTCCCTATGTAGATGTTAAAAAAAATCTGTTGTATAGGATTGAAAACATACTTGTTAGATGTCATTGCTTTTGGTTCATTTTGTAATGTTAAGAAAATAGTAAATATTAATTATACTATACATACGTGTAAGTTGTGATTTAAAGACTTGAAAAAATTAGTTCAGTTATTTAATTACTTGATATAATATATATCTGATATTTATTTGTAAAATTTAATTACATAATATTATTTATTATTTAATTACCTGGTTACCTGCAGATTTTCTATGCCATACACCCCGTAATGTTCTTCCACTGAAAATAAATCTTTTGGTGAATGTATTTAAAGGATGAGTATTCAACTACCTAAGAATCATCCCTATTCTAATATCACTAAGTTCCTATTTTTCTATATAGTTTGAAGATTATATCCATGAGATTTTATGGTTTCCCATTGCTGTCTATAGCTCCAAAAATATCTTCAGGTCATTGTTAAAATTAAGAATCTTCATGTGTTTTCAACAAACTATAAAAAGTTAATAGAACAGTCACAGATTTCCCCAACTAAAGCTAAGAGAGGAAATAAAGAATCTGCATTTTCTTTTTTTTTTAAGATTATTTATTTATTGGGGTACCTGGGTGGCTCAGTAGGTTAAATCCTCTGCCTTTGGCTCAGGTCATGATCCCAGGGTCCTGGAATCAAGCCCTGAATTGGGGGTGGGGGGGTGGGGGGGTGGGGAGGGTGGGTTTCTGCTCAGCAGGGAGCCTACCTCCCCCCCCCTCTCTTGCCTGCCTCTCTGTGTACTTGTGATCTATGTCTGTCAAATAAACAAATAAAATCTTTTTAAAAAAATATTTATTTATTTGACAGAGAGAGACACAAGCAAGGGGAGTGAGAGGGGAAAACATAGGCTTCCCTCCAAGCAGGGAGCCAATGCAGGGCTAGATCCCAGGACACTGGGATCATGACCAGAGCCAAAGGCAGATGCATAAGGACTTAGCCACCAAGCACCCTGAAATCTACATTTTTTTTTTTTCTGAGCCTATATTTTGGAATGAATCCCAGGGACTTGATATATTTAAGATGTGACTTAAGACCTATGTTACACTGATCAGCTGGCATATTAGTAATTTTGTACTTCATTTTGGCCAGTGCTACCATTTTTCATCCACACTCTCCAAACCAAAAAAGTGGAGTCCATTTAGACTTCTTTAACCCCTTGACATTCTATATCTTCCTATACATTCAGTCTTTTTTCCAAGTCCATCTCCTCTATATTATTTCAAAGGCTACTTCTTTCCAGGCCAACTAGAGCTGCTTTACATCAGGTTCCTTATCTCAGTAGAATACTGTAATGTCTTTTCAACAAAACATTTTACTCTAAATTCATCTTCTTTCATGTATTCTTTCTCTACTTTCAGAGTCATGTTTCCCCCTAAATAAAAATGTAATAATATTACTTGGTTTTTAAAAATATCCACTGGATCCCATTTAATATAAAGAAGAGTTGAACCTCCATAGCATAGCATACAGGGACTTTTCTGATCTTGAACTTCTGAAGTTTCTAGTTTCATTTTTTTAATCTTTTCTCCAAATGTGCCTTAGGCTTCAGGATTTCTAACCAACAACAGTTTACTCTAGCATACCTGTATCTCTCTATATTATATCCGTGTGCTGCTAGTACAACCGAAATCCTCTTTTTACTATCCTTTTCCATCACCACCTACCTACCTTTTGGACTCCTACTCACTCTTTAAGAATCAACTTAAAATATTTTATTTTCTAATCAACCTCATCCAACAAAGTTAATCATCCTTTCCTTCATGCTTCATTAGTACTTTGAACACACTTTATTATAATATTTGTGATTTAAAACATTACTATGATGCTTTATAGACAAAAGATCAGAAATAAAACAGAATTAGATGTGAAATCTGCACTTAGCTAGCTACTGCATTGAGTAGTCTGAGAGAAAGATAACATTATTTTGGACTAGGATGTTGGCAGTAGGATGGGAGAAGAATGAATGAATCCAAGAAATAATCACTTGGTAAAATTGACATGACATTGTCATACACTGGCCTTTGGGAAATGAAGGTGAAGGGATCATTGGGGATGACACCTCCATTACTGTCATGGATAACCTAATTGGTGGGGCAAAAATCATTCAGGTGGATGTCACATAATTGGAACACTGACTGGTTTTGATATGGTGAATTTTATGTGTATGCAAATAATGGAAGGTTTTAAAGTAGGTTTTTAAGTAGGCAAAAGTTCCCTTGGGAATGCTATAACATAATCAAAAATCCACATAAATCTACTATATACAATCACATGCTCATTACATAGAGATTTCAACCACTATATACATATTTATTTGCAAGCACTTCTTTTAATGGGCACCTAGTTCTTATGAAACTAATACCTATATACGTTGTGCAAATATTTCCTAAATATTTATTTGGGATTTATTAAGATATACAATAATATTTTAAACAGAACATTTCAATTGATAACATTGCTGAAATATCCTGCAATAAACTAACATATTTCCCCATCTAAAGCTAGGAGAGGAAATAAAGAAACTGCACTTTTTTTTGAGCCTAAATTTAGGTGTAACTCATATTAGCATTTAGTTCAAAGTAGAGTACATCCCAGAAAGAGAAACACAGCCCCAGACATCAGGAGCTGACCTGGTACATACGATCAGATAGGACTTGGCGTGGCTACCAGCTAGCCTGGCACTGTAGCTGTCTCTTGATGTTCTCCTGTTAAAACATGGACAATTTCACAGACCATCAATATTAGATGAATATGATGAATCAAGACAAAAATCAGGCCACTCTGTAATCATGTCTGAACAAAAAACAAAGCTTACACCTTATCCAGTTCGCAAAAATGACCAAACATCCCCTTATTCTGACTGATATGAGTAACTGCGGTTTCTTACAGTTAGAGTTTAGGGTTTCCTCTTCCTTTGTATTTCTTAAAATGCCCACACAGAGAATTGCCTCTGCTTCTAATCCAGAGAAAAAACCCACTTTTGTAAACAGTCGCTAAAATTACAAGCCCTAATCTTAAAATAAGTCTATTCCGAACACTCTTTTACTGAGAGTACCGTGACTCCCCATAGAGTGTGTTCTCCTTCACTGAGACAAGGGAAAAATCAAAGTTATTCAAACATATGTGTATAGTTCCTGGTGGTCTCCTGCTGACAGCTACTGATACTACACCTAACACAGCTATACACATACTAAGTGGTTAAAAATACACATGTACTACAACAAATACAGCGCTTTACCCAGAAAAAGACCTGAGTGTGTTTAGGAAGTGTATGTCAGAAAGACTGCAGCTTGCGAGTTACTGTGTGGTGGAAGAAGGAGAATTATCTGAAATCTTATTGACGGTTGTAACACCAGAGATAATTCGGAATGCCCCATGACACATATAGTGACCTGAAGTGACTGGTAGGGTATTTTCCTCTGTGTGTATGTGTGTGTGTGTGTGTGTGTGTGTGTGTGTGTGTTGCATATTCCCACCCTGCTTAGTTCTGATGGCTGTAGCTATCTGTGTTCAAGTTTGCCAGTGGTTGGGGGAGGGAGGAGTCTTCTATAAGCAAATGCAAAACACTCCTACACCCAAATTGTTTCTTGATATATTAATCACATTGGAATAGTTTTGCATTTTCAAAACACATGTTACAGAAGAACTATTAATATTGCCATTTAAATTTTTTTTAAATATTCGAGTTATTTTATGAATAAATTTACTTGGTTGATTCCTGAAATGACTTAGTTAACCTTAACTTTGTCACACTTTATCCTGATACATTTTTTACTTTCATTCTCTAAATACTTTATGCATCTTGGTCATCTGTATAATGTCAATCATATCCTGAGAGTTGAAAGTGAAACTATAATTCTAAATAATAAATTACTGCTGGAGTCTGTTCCTAAAATAATGCATCAAATCATTTATATATAAAAATTTGAGACTTGCTTTCCCAAGTCAATTGCTGATAGAATTTACCATTAACTACATCATATGGAGAGTGGGGTGGAGGGGCATACAAACAGGTGAAATGCCTTTGAAGTAAAAAAAAAAAAAAAAAAACAAACTGGCAAATTCCTGGGCAAATAATATGCTTTCTGTTCCTTTATAGTGCTAAGGTATATTTTAAAGTGCCATTTAATAATGACGCTTTGCACTTAGTTACATGACACTATTCAAGGAAAAGCATTTTAAATACATTTTAGGAACAGAAAAAAGTAATATAAAATAAAAAGCTTAAGTTAGTGTAATTGCTTTAAAGAAAAGGAGATTCATCAAATCCATAGGCTCAAAGGAATAATCATAAAAAAGCCAACTTCTGGTCAGGTATTATTTAAGATTTTTTTTTTTAAGATTTTTATTTATTTATTTATTTGACAGACAGAGATCACAAGTAGGCAGAGAGGCAGGCAGAGAGAGAGGAAGGGAAGCAGGCTCCCTGCTGAACAGAGAGCCTGATGCAGGGCTCCATCCCAGGACCCTGGGATCATGACCTGAGCCGAAGGCAGAGGCTTTAACCCACTGAGCCAGTGGGCGCCCCTATTTAAGATCTTTAACATTTAAAAAATGTTCTATAAAGTAAAACATCTACTACTACAACTATTTGGAGAAGTATTTACTTTTTAAAATAATATAAAAAAAATATTGGTTGAGATTCTTTTCAGGACTTAAGTTACATTTTTAGAGGAAGGTTAGTTGCCAAGGAAAAGATTACCTGTTTGTCTAGTATTCTTATTCTAGGTAATTTTGATGATGGAAACAGCAAAAGGGAAGGGAAAATATTACGTATTTGACAAAAACCATCTATTATTAATAAATTTGTTAATTTAATTTTCACTTCTTTAATGCACTTAAATAATTATTATATATAGACATTATCCTTCATTCTTTAGGTTTTTACTCATATCGACACTGTTGACATGAGTCTCCTAAACTCAGGCTCATCTGCTATTACTTCTAGGTATGGACATTCTTCTATCAGTAAATAAAATCAATTTTTAAATTTAAGCTATTTTTTCATTTAAAACTACCATTTTTATAATGAAATTATATGCACTGTGGAAAAACCCACAACAAAAAAGTTCTAATCATTGCACTCCTGACAGTCATAGCTACTATTTATTTTTACTTGTTACAAGACATTGGTGTTTGTATATGGATGTATTTGGAAAAAAAAAGAAAAATGGGACAGAGAAAAAGGGAGTAGGAGAGAGATAGATACAAATAGTGGTTTTTGTTTGAACATTAAAGTTTCTTCATGTCATTAACTTTGAATCTGATCTCAATAATTATAAATGTATGATCATTTCTAATACAATCCCAAGTCAGTGAATATCCATGTTGCTTGTACACTGATAACTAGTGATATATTTCCCACCATATACAAATAGTGCATAGTTTGGAAACCATGTCAGATACCCCTCTCTGATTTTTTTTTTTTTTTTAAATAACCTATTGAGTAGAACTACTAGGTGAAAAGGATACTGGTTTCTCTTACCCAATAAGGAGCATATCTTTAAATATAAATTTGACCCGTGTTTTGACTTAATTGATTTCTATTGAAACTTAAGGTGCTTTTATTCCTTCAATTAAACTGAAAGTGACATTTGCTAGAGAAAGCTTCAACTCATAAAGATTCTTTGAAAATACATACAGGTGAAATAAAAGAGCAAAACATGCATTCCCCATTGAAATTATGAATAGGTTATGATCATTTTGTCAAGAAATGCCCAAGTGTCCCACGGTATTAAATTAACCTAATATGCAGTTTTGAAATTAACTCTATCAAATTATGAATATTCTGAAGAATTTAATAAACCAAATCAATTATATACCCCTTAATCATTAGATTGTTTAAAAAAAGGTATCATCCAATTCTATAGAATAGAATTTTTCAAATATCTCAATTGTAATTTCACAAAAGTCTATTTTAATTAACAGAAAGTAGTGAAAGAGTGAAATCATACATAGATGTGCATAATTACCACACAGTATTATCGTGTGGCATCTTCTAGATATAGTTTAAGAATTTTCTTATAGCTTGAAAAGACTTTAAGTTATCTCAGGGTAAGATCTATGCATTTCTTATATTTTTATTCATCAAGTATTCATTATCTCTCATAGTAAATTAGTATACATATGTTAAAAGTTATAAATATTTCTATTAATAAATTAATCAATTAATGACATTTTACTACCTATATTCACTCTTTCCATTGGGGATTTCTTCATAGAGTCCATTGACTTTATACTGTTTTTTTGGTAACCAAAGTTCAAATTAAGCATTCCATTTCCATTGCCAATGGCTCAAGAGAATAATCAATGTTTTTCTCCCTGCCTCCTCACAAGGTACTTACTGTAAATTCCAACCTCTAAGGCAGGGTTTTTTTTTTTTTTTTTAAGATTTTTTATTTTATTTTATTTATTTGACAGAGAGAGATCACAAGTAGGCAGAGAGGCAGGGAGAGAGAGAGAGGAGGAAGCAGGCTCCCCGCTGAGCAGAGAGCTCAATGCGGGACTCGATCGCAGGACCCTGAGATCATGACCCAAGCCGAAGGCAGCAGCTTAACCCACTGAGCCACCCAGGTGCCCTAAGGCAGGGTTTTTAAAGCACTTTGCCATTAGAATTCAAAGAGTTTGGAAACTTGCATGGGAAAAAGTTGTACCTTTATCTTCATTGATCTTTTAATTAAAACATATTATTTTCCTTTTGTTAAAAGTCGGGCAAAAATAATCTCTGATTTTGTGACTAATAAAAATCACAGATATTTTCATGTCATGTGAAATGTCATGAATATTTCAAAATACTGTTTATGATACTCTTTAAAATTAAAGAAATTATTAGCCCCACTGCATAAATATATCAGTATAAAAATACATATATATGTATGTATTAGTATCCATATGTATATTTGTATATAAGTCCATACATATGCATATTATTACATGTAAGTGTACTACAATATTTAAAAATTTTTGTAATTATTTTGTTATTTATTTATAATTTCATTTGTATTTTGCTTTATGTATTTAGAAACACCATTCTAGGAAGAGTAGCATAGACTGGAAAAAGTCCTCGTTTAAGAATACAAAGATTGGGAATGGTAGATTTGCTGACTTGTTCTGTAATGGCTGTGTTCATTTGCTTATTGGGATTATAATGCTGTCATATGATATTCTCTAGATAACACATTTCATTCTAGTAAGTTCCTTCAAGAGATACCAGTCTTAAGGGTGTAAAGATGCTAGTTGAGAAGGAAGACCAGTAGGTTCCTTTTAAGTCATACTATGTGGATGGGTCCATATTTTTCTCTACACTTGTATATCTTACTGGTCTTGCCAAAGCACCTGAGCTCATTCTTATTTTCCTAGGTATGCTAATAGTTACAAGTAAGGTTTGGATCTTATGAGAGTTTAAACACAGGTTTCTGGTTTATGTTTTGCAATATAATTTATAGCAATGAATTTGAATATATAAAATATACTTCTTTTTCAAGGCTAATAAAATCGTTACACATGGGAACTTATTAAAAGTTAGGAAAGTATTTGGCAGGTGTTCACTAGTTCCATTGTTTGTATACTAAAGAATGAAATCTAATATCCAGTGGCCATTTCTACTCCCCAGTAACGTTAAGTTGGAATACCAAGCTCATGTAGTGGTGACAGAGAGATATTTCTCAGATTTTTACAACATGAATATCTTCTTGAATCAATACTCCCTTTCCTCCAAAGTTATCCTAAAAAAAAAAAAAAAAAAAGGAGCAAATCAATATTTTTCAGCCAAATTTCAAACAACTTATTCTAAAATATTTCTCAGAGTTATGAATTTCTATAATCTACAGGTTTTTTACTTTGCTTAAACTTGCCTATTTTAAATTTATATATATCAATACAGATTAATACTTTGACAGACAATGTATTCTCTTAATCTTAAGAGAGTATCTTCTAGTTTTATTTTTGTTGACTCTTCTGGCCAGTGACATGTCCTTTCTCTCTTGCTCTTTCTAAGTGAAAAGGACAGGTTAAAAAAAAAAAATCTGACCCTTTGGTCTATTTCCACAATCATTATCATCAGGCTCTAGTACCAAGAGATCCTGAGTGGAAACTTGGAACCTCTCGGTTTTAATGTTTTAAATATAAGGGAAGTACAAGAAGGCTCTTTAAAATAAACTTCTTTAATTGAAATTTAATAAGAGAGTAGAGCTTAAATATTCTCCTCAAAAGAAAGTACACATTTATCATCACACCGTGAAGTTTAAATACCTTCCAATTTTGTTGATTATACTCCAATAAAGCTAGTAAAAATTAAAAATAAAATTACTTCAACTAAAACTGATACTAACTTTTGAGAGGGTTAAGGATAAAAGGCATTAAGATAAAAAATGATCAAAGGCTAAAAAGGAGAAGACACGAAACAGGAAAGGATATTAAGAAAATTATCAGAAGAGAGAAAGTAAATTAAAAAGTAAAAATAAATGAGGAAGTAAAAAAGCATAGAGAGGAATAAAAATAAGGACAAACAACAATAAGGGAAAACATAGGAGACATGAAATGAGTGTAAGATGGAGGTAATACAGTTAAAGTTTAAAAAGAAACTACAATCATGTCAAGAAGCATTCATTTCTCAAATGAAAGTGTAATAAACCTAGACAGACCTTTAAAGGCTGGAGGTGGAGGCTATGAAATACAAAGACAATATATTTTGTGAAAGAGTTCTCTAATAAAATTAAATTTAAATAACTTGTGAGTTGAACTTCATAGACTCTTAATCAGTTTCTTGAATACAAAATTTGCAAGATAGATATCTTTTTGAATATCAGTTTAATGTAGCTATTCAAAAGATTATTAAGTTCCTACCTATGAAGGATGATAAAAATAAGTATCTCTAAGAAAACACACTATAAGGGAGCCTGGATGGCTCAGTGGGTTGAGCCCTCTCAGCTCAGGTCATGATCTCAGGGTCCTGGGATCCAGCCCCGCATTGGGCTCTCTGCTCAATGGGAAGCCTGATTCCCCCTCTCTCTCTGCCTGCCTCTCCGCCTACTTGTGATCTCTCTCTGTGTCAAATAAATAAATAAAATCTTAAAAAAAAAAAAAAATAAGGGGCGCCTGGGTGGCTCAGTGGGTTGAACCGCTGCCTTCGGCTCAGGTCATGATCTCAGCGTCCTGGGATCGAGTCCCGCATCGGGCTCTCTGCTCGGCAGGGAGCCTGCTTCCCTCTCTCTCTCTCTGCTTGCCTCTCCATCTACTTGTGATTTCTCTCTGTCAAATAAATAAATAAAATCTTAAAAAAAAAATAAAAGATAAAAAGAAAGCACACTATAGAAATATAAGAAATCATCAGATATACCTAAATTTAGACAGTAGTGTTAAAATAGTTACACATAAGGAAAATTCTAAGATGAGGTTCTTATGATATTATTATGTTTAGTGGAAATCTGTTTACTTCTAAAAGAGTGTCACCCTTGGGGAAATATAAAACATAAAGAAGAAAAACACCCATGTCTCATTATTATGTTGCTAGATAAGTATAAAGTATGTAGTTTGGGAACTTTAAAACATCAAATGAATTTGGGCTGTTTATTCTTTTTGCTATCCAGTCAGTACACTGGCAGACAATTTTGAAAAGAAAACACATTTTACAAAAGCAATTATTCATTTTTATTTTGTTTACATTGCACTGAAAATTTACATCATACTTTTACAAAGTTTTTTTCATAAAAATATACTTCTTTACAAAAGTGTATGCATTAATATAAGAGGAGTAGCCAGTTGCAGAAGAAACATTGTTTAAACAAGATCTTAAATGTATTAACCTTAACATTAATGAATGAATCATTGTTATTGCAGTCATTTGAATAAACAAGAATAAATAACTGATGGCATAAAATTTAAAACAGCATCCTGTCAGTAGAGTACAATGTTGAGAAAATTGTATGAATTTCCAAAACAATGTATCTCAAAGTGGTTTACAAGAAATTCACTAAATGTTGTAGAGATAGATCCAAGCAGCGCTTCCGGGTGCAATGATTTCTCTTAGGCACTCTGTCTCATGATACAAAAAGTCGAGACTGTTTACAGAGTTTTCCGCATTTGAGAGGGACAACAACAAAGAGTTCACACTGGGTACAGAATTTATTCAACGAAGTAAAACATGCTATAAAAGGAAGACAATGGCCTATTAAATCAATATGCTGGCATTGCTGTGATACAGTTGTAAATGAGCCACCAATAATTTGCAAATGCAAATCTTAATTTGATGATGAAAGAAATCTGTCATATCTGAAACCTGCTTCTTGATAATAAGAGTATAGAAAGTTCAAAATACATGAAAATTTGGAAAATCTACGACGTTAGGAAATAAATTTGTATTGGTGATTTGAAAGTGTAAATTTTTTTGTAGTCATTATATTTATAGACTGGTCCAAAATGTATGTCTAACTCACTGTTAGATAAAAGTTAAAAGCTTAAAATCTTATACTTCTAACTCATTGTTGATTAAAGTTCAAAACCATGTGAAATAAATTTGGAGACTCAACTGGAAGGAAAATAGGATATATCATAGATTAAATATAGTAGATTAATAGGTTCTATTTGGTCTTTCAAAAACTTTGGAAAGTGTGGTAAAGGATGATAAGTTTGGTGTCTCAGATAACTGCAAAATCATCACTATTACAGATAATTTTTGCCAGCTAGAGTGGTTTCTGGGTGACAAAACAGGCAGAAGCGAGGTGTTAAACACTGCCCCATGACTTATGGAATAATATTGGCTATAACATAATGAGGGAAATTGGGAGACTAGCACAATGATCTTGCCATTTGTAGAATCCATGACAACCAGTCTACAAAGAATAGCAGTATGACACTGAAGAACAAATACCAGAAAGAGTCAAATCAGAGTAGGCAGTCTTATCTCTTTTGTGGCATGAATTCACTCATAAACACTTCAGGGCATGACTCAATCTGAAATAACCATGGAAATAAGGAAGACAATGACTCAATTAACAAGAACAGATACTGGATAGAGTGGTGTGAAATACAGACTCATGGGTATGATGTAGCTCATGACAGTTAAAGAGAAGTCAGTGATCTATTGACTCTTGTAAGTATAGCTCTTATTTTCTACCCTATATCTTTTTTTTTTTTTTAACCCAGTCCCTCTAATATACTTTATAAAGCACAGAAATACTGATAGTGGATGCTCCTCCAATATATGCAAATAAGTTTATGTTTTAGAATAATCTCCTTTTTAAAAAAAGCAAATAAACTGTGAGTAAGCACTCTCAGAGTGCAGCCAAATTTCTGTAAAACTCTCCATGGTAAACATGAAGAAGAATTATGGTCCAGTTTATGAAAAAACACTCTTCTCTATCATTCCTCAGGAAAAGGTGACCCAGCAAGTCCTGAAAAGTGTGCTTTAATTTGTTTAGCAGTGAACTAAATGTGCACTGTTTTGTGTGTCGATTTCCAAGCTTCTGAAGAAGGCAAAGAGTTGCCGAGTTAGACCATTGTGCAGACCGTGTTCAAGTTGGGATCGAAACGTACTGCTTTCCCTTCCACTGACTTTGCGTTGGTATCATACATGGGGTTTTCAAAAGCTGCTTGGCCATTGTTATTTTCATGAACTGAACATCCTGTATACTGTGTTTTGGGTGCAGTCCTGTTGATGAGAACATTGATTAGCTATGAGTTAATGTTCTTCTAGAAACAACAGAGTAGGACTCAAATATAACATACTTGAGTTATCATTCTTAATGCATAATGTAACTTCAAAATATTAATTAAGAAATCATAAGCTCAACACATCGAATTTGAACAATTCACCAGTCATTTGTAAACCCTGAGTGATTTTTATTATTTACATATAATACATATTAATGTACACTACCAATATGAGTAATACAAGTATAAATAAATGTATTATGGCTATTTTCATCAATTTAAATTTTCTGATGCAATAATAAACAACCATTGTGAATTTGCATGTATAATGTAAGTAATTATGGTGATGATAAAATGTATATCTCATTACTATCCATCCATCCATTCATTCATTTTTCAAATATTTACCAAGCTTCTGTTATACCAGGCATGAGCTTGGACTTTGGATACAGAATTTAAAAAAAAAAAAAAAAAATACAAGGAAGGCATCACTCATGGAGCTCATAAGGTAGTAATAGAAAATAATCAATCAATAAATATTTATAAATAAGTTAAAATAAATGAGTTAAATGAGGTAAAATAAAATGAGTTAAATGAGTTAAAATATAATAAATGAGTTAAATGAATGAGTTAATGAGTTAAATGAGTTAAAATAATGAGTTAAAATAAAAGGAGTTAAATGAGCTAAAATAAAATGAGTTAAATGAGTTAAAATAAAAATAAATAAAATAAGAAAAATAGCTAATAAGAAGTGTTCTGATAAAAAGGAAAGCTGTTGATATGACAGGAAGTAATAGGGACCCACTTTAGGAACAGTAATAAGAAAAAGTATCTCTGAGGTAGTAAAATGTAATCTGAGACTTGAAGGACAAGAAGAAGCCAGTTCTGGACTAATTAAAAAGTATTTCAGAATGAGCAGACAACTAACATTGAGGCCTAATTTGGGATGGTACTTAGAGTATCCTAAAAACATACTCAATTTCCTTAAAAATGACATATATAAGAACAGGAAACTCAAAATCTCAAAGAAGAAGTGACTGTACTGATAACTAAGTCATGAAAATAGTTTCCAAAGAGTTACTGATAACTGAACATTTGATTTTACTTAACAAAACACATGGATTCTAGGCCAGCTAGTATAACTTGCTGGTCCTGATTCCTTCTTCCTTTTTTATTTCTCTCTCCTTTGGCATTTCTGATTTCTCGTTTCCCACATTCCACTGGATAATTTGCTGACGTTCATTAT